>NC_084461.1:41085000-41710000 GCF_027409185.1 Cynocephalus volans | reverse complement strand
TGTGTGTGTGTGTGTGTGTGTGTGTGTGTGTGTAATTGGTATTTATCCTGCTTGGCGTTTTCTGTGCTTCCTGGATCTGTGTGCTTGTGTCTGTTATTAATTTTGAAAAGTCCTTGGCAACTGCAACCTTAAATATTTCTTATTGGATCTTGCTTTCTTTTGTTATTCCAATTATACATGTTACATCTTCTGCAATCATCCAATAATTCTTGGATGTTCTGTTTTGTTTTCTCACTCTTTTTTCCTCTTTATATTTCAGTCTGGTAGGTTTCTATTGATTTATTTTCAAGCTCATTGATTCTTTCCTCAGCATATGGAGACTAGTGATTGCCCACCAAAGTCACTCTTTCTGTTATTTTGTTTTGATTTTGAGCATTTTCTTATGATTGTTCTTTAGGTTTTCATCCCTTCTTACAATACCCATCTATTTTCTCATGTTGTCTACATTTTACATCAGAGTCCTTACCATACCTTAATATATCTGCTAATTCCAACATCCGTGTCATATCTGAGTCTGAAATATGGTACGTGTTTTATCTCTTCAGGTTGTGTTTTGTTTTGCCTTTTGTTATGCCTTGCAATTTCTTTTTGAAAGCTGGGCATGATGTATCAGATAATGGGACCTGAGGTACATAAGCCTTTAGGATGACAATTTATGTTGATCTGTTTAGGACTTGGGCTGTGTTTAATGGTTATTGTAGGTAGAGGTACAAGAGGCTTCAAGTTGTTCCAGTGTTCTTGTTTTTGTCTCCCCTTTTGATGTTTGCTTTCCCTATGTATGCTGGTTGAATAAATAGGTTATTGGAAAAAAAGTTTCTGTGCACATTCACCTACTTCTCATACTGGGCGTCTTTATATATGGCTTACCAGAAAGTGATAAAATCCAGCTTGTACACAAGGAAAGAAAGCCCCATGTCGGCTTTAGGTTCTGATATGTTCTTCAAAGTGGCTGTGTCTTCCAGCTATTTCAGCTGTAAGCCGCTCTTACAGTAGATTATAGTAAGCCATAAAAATGTGGTTATATTAAAGCCATAAAAGTACTGTTGTAAAATGTGGAGGAGAAGTGGCACTCTATAATCTTTTGATTAAATTTCAGTCCTTTAGTGGGCCTATGTCTTGGCACTGTGTCTTTCCCGAGTATTTCTCCAGTGGTATAGATATTTTCTCCTCTGCCCCCTACTCTATTCCCTGTCTGCATTCCCTCTATATATCTGTGAAGCTCTGGATCCTGTTGACTATATTTTCCCCCCGCTATGGAGGTGAGTTTGGAAGACTGGAGCATACTGGACCAGGCCTCCCAAAGATATTCATGCTGATTCTCAGAACTTGTGATTATGAAGAGATATTATTTCATGCTTATGTTATGTTTTATGGCACAGTTGATTTTAAGGTAGGGGGATTATCTGGTTGGTCCTGATTTAATCACATGAGCCCTTAAAAGCAGAGAGCTTTCTCTGGCTCATGGCAGAAGAAATCAGAGAGATTTGAAACATGGGAAAATGATGTAGCATTGCTGACTTTGTTGATTAATGAAGCCATGTGAGAAGGAATGCAGATATTCTCCAGCAACAAAGGACAACTGCCAGTTGATGGGCAGCAAGGAAATGGGAACCTAAAACCACAAGAAGCTGAGTTCTGCCAGCAATCTGAATGATATTGGAATCATATTCTTCTGTAGAGCCTCCAGATAAGAATGTGCCTTGGTGGGCACCTTGACTTCTGTCATATATCTTGCAGCTCACATATCAGGAACACTTACCTTGTCTAACACCTAAGCAAGAAGTCACCTTCTGTGTTTAAGTCATTATACATTTCTGAGTCCATTTCTTTCACTGCTTTGGCCTAGTCTAAATAATATACACAAGTTTCTTTAACCATATATTTATAAACCATGTTTTAATGTAATTAATGTACACCAACTGGTAAATTATGTATATTGGTGCCAGCATTTTTTAAATCAGTTCCATAATTTATTTGTAAATTTGGGATACAGTTCTTATGAGCAGACAATAATTTGAGTAGCATATAATCTTAAATAGGTTAAGTTTATAAGAGGAAAATTAAACTAAGGAGTTCAGTAATAGATTTGGACAGCACAAAGAGCAGAAGAGGAAACTGAAAGGCATTTCGTTTACATATTCTCTCAGCACTTTAAAAATTGCTAAATCACACACCAGTGTAATTATTTATTTATATTGCTGTCTCTGCGCTGGAGGCATCCAAAGGCAGATGCTGAACTGGTCGACTTTGTATCCTCCACACCTAGCATAGTCTTCAGTACATAAAAGGGAGTTAAGATAGGCTGGTTGAATGAATAGGTTATAGGAAGAAAAGTTTACTTGTCCTAAAATATTCAAAATATTATATGTTAGTCCCACAATTCTTCTGTTGCAAAGAAATCAGAAAGTTACTATCCCTCTGCCTCACTCTCAGGATATCCATATTTCCCATCTCTAAATAAATAGGCAGAAGAAGTTTCTTGCTCATTAAGTTTGCAGGAATGTTAATGGGCTGTCTTTATCAGGGGGCAGACCAGCGTACTTAAAAGGTTGCACACATGCCTGTGTGTGAACACACACACACATAGCTCCTCTCTTCTGCCTCCTTCTTTCACATTGCCAAAACAGTAAGTTATCCCATGCCTGGGCCTTCAGAAAGAAGTAGTTATCTTGCTTTTTATTTTCTTTTCTCTCCTGATTTTTTCTAGATGAATACGTTTAGTCAGCCTGCTTGTTTAGTCAATTGTAAACTGAGGTGGGGTTCACTGAGGATCAAACAACTTGCTTTTCTGTTTTCTATGCACATACGCTTAATTCTCATAACTGGTCATCTTTACCATGTGGATTACCAGAAATTGATAAAATCTAACTTGGACACAGGGAAGGTAAAGTCCCATATAGGCTTTAGGTTCAGATATGTTTTCCAACCTAGCTTTTACCTAAATACATTGCTTTATGCAATTGCCATTCATGCATTTAATATTAAATAAATAATTTGCTTCACATTTGTAATTATTTCCTTGTGTGTGAGTGTGTGCCACCTCAGAAGAAGAAGGGTGACTGTCAGTGCAGGATTCAGGCATCCCTGGACCTCTGGTTATAACACCCTTTTAATATTCTTAAAAGTCTTAACTCAGTTTTTCACACTAATCAAGAAGTTGGATTTCTGAACTTAAATTAATGATCTTGAATTAGAATTAGATCAGACAGGAGAGAACAAGAAAAGTATACTCTTTGCTTCAAGTTTCTTTAACAAAACTTCCTAAGAAAAAACACTTATTTCAGTTTTGAGAGTTTGTGTGATCTGTTCAAGTTGACATAATGTATCAGAAAGCAAAGAAAGATTAAAAAAGAGGTAAAACATAAGCATCACTTATAAACTACCCCTAATTAATATGATACACAAAATTAATAATGATGCTGTTTCTTTGAAGCTGGATTTAATAATACTGATCCCATGAAGCAGAAAAAGAAGCTTGGAGTACTAAAAATACTGATTTTTTTGAAATAGCAACTCATAAATTTTTTTTCTATTGATTAAATCATTTGGATGGCTAATTTCAAACATCCCTTCAGAAAACCTAAGTGTTGAGGGATGTGACTCTCTCCTGTGCCTACTCCACCTTTGTTGGGTAGACTATCCCAGTGATAACTTCCATTATTGAGATTACTTATATTGTACACTGTGCATAAAAGGCTCACATAAGAGGCACAGGAGCTTCTGGATTGGGATGACTCAAACAGTAATATCCAAATGGCTTAATTACACTGTGGGTTAGGAAAATTGAGCACTGTGTACCTTCCATATTTGCCAAAGCATTTTATCTTGATTGTGCCACTGAAAGTAATGATATGTGGAAAGGTGCCAGTGCCCAGTTCCTCTAAGCAATGCAGTTAGACATGAATCTGAGAAATCCATTCTGCATCATCATTGTGATCATGTAGTCACTATTGCAGATACCATTCTTGAGGGCTTACTATGTGTCACGGACTGTATTATTTTTCAAGTCATTTGTTCTTTTTAAAATTACTGTGGAGTACATATTACTATTACCTTTGTTTTACTAGGAAGAAGCCAGATCCTAGAGCAGTTCAATGACCTGTTCATGATGGCACATAACTTGTAATATTAGTGCCAGTACTTGACAGCAGATTAAATTCAGAATATGTGTTTTTAACCATTATGCTATGTTCTAGCACATTTTTCAAAATAATTTAACTGAAGACTGTGGGTGTGTTTCTTAGGCTGGTCATTTGCTTAATTCTAATCAAGGAATCATTACTATGAAATATTGGCCCAGTCATTTTGAAAATGCTGAGGGTAGTTCACATTTACTGAATTATTCTTTTTGGGTTGTTCTTGACTAGTTGCTGTTAAAACATAAAAGGATCCTGGCCTTAAATCAAGACTATGTATTTTGTGTTAAACAAACACTTAGCATTAAAGGATTGTTATATGAAAGGTGCTATATATTTATCATGAACACAACTGATATAGATTAAAAAATGACCCACTGAATTCAAACAAGAATACATAAATTCTATAGTGATTTATTAATTTTCTTCTCTATTCATGCATCAATTTCATGAACAATTATGCCTACTTTATACATAAGTGCAAACTGAAATCATATCACAAATCACAAGAATGAATCTCAGTTGGAATAGTTCAAGAAATTTCGAGGGTTTTATCCTATGTTCTCTTCAACTTCATGAAAAAATGTATACCTAACACCTGTACCAATAAACATATGAGTGTCCCTCTTATAAAAGCTCTTTCTTCTTTGAAGTTTGGGACTTGGGAGTTCCTGTTGAATTCACATTAAATCTCCTTTAATTTGGTTCTGTGTCTGCTTTCCCTAAAAATCAGAGTCCATTATATTAGGGTAAGTGGGACCTCCCTAGCTAGCCACCACTCTGTCTTCCTTCTGACTTCCTGGTCTGAATTAAGCTTACACTTCTTTCAATGGCTACTTAGAAATTTGTTTTGAGGGTGCTCCACCTTACTTTCCCTCGTAGACGTTACCAAATGTGTCCTGTAATGACTGCTGTTGCTCAGGGTTCCAGTCTTTACTCCCTTCCCATTCTACCTTATTTTATTTAACTCGGTTCACTCTTTATCACTCTGGAATCAACTACCACTAACATACTGATAACTCCACAGCCTTTCTTCTTTCTTTAGTTTCATTTCCTCATGCCTATTTCCGGAGATTCACTTTGACAGAGGCAATTTTGACTGCCCATGTCAAAAGCAAATCTCATAAATTTTCCCCCAAACCCACTTTTCTACTTGCTTTCTCCATTTAGTTTATGGTATCAAAGAAAAAAAAAAGTTATCCTAAGAAAGAAATCTTGTAATCATTTCTTGTCCTTCAACTCCATACCTCATTGTTAATATATCGATTATTTGTTAATATATAGACCATTTGTTAATATATCTTGACAAGGTTTGGCTCCTTTCTCTCTCCTGTCTACTCTGTGTCATATCCCCCACAACCATTCCACCCTAACACAATCTATCTTTTCTTTCTGTTCTGTTAATCTTTAGATCCCCAGAAGAAAGGATGGTGCTAAAGCAGAGTCCGTTGTGCTATTGCTTTCACAGGACCTTCTCCATGACGGTCTTCCTGAAGTGATCTGAATTGTCTCTAAGCCCAATCAAATTTATTTTGGCCTTGCAGGGTGGACTTTCATAGATTTTTCTTTCACGAAACTTTGAGACTTTAAAGACTAGCTATTATGTTCTAACTGGCTGTGACCTAGTACAAGCAGAAAGGAAAGCTCATAGGACATTTAATGTAACACATTTAATAAGTATTTGATAAATGGATGAATGAATAAAGTACAAATAAATAAAGGTCTCATTCTTCCTGGAAAGAAAAGCATTTAATATAGCTCTGATACTTAATCTTTGTATTCTCTCTCTCTTTTTCTCTTTTGTCATTGAGGTAGATGTTTTTATGATATTTATCCTTATTTTTGAATCAGGTATATCTTGGCCCTTTAAATTAAAAAGTTAAAGCTGAGTTTTATAATGGTTTTAAAATTATTTAAAATAAAAGAGTACAATTTAACAGATCTTAATTAATCACAACCCTGTTGGCTGAATGAATAGAACCTAGTGGCTCTATTTTTTCTTTTAATGCCATCTTTCTGATTTAAATTTTCTCAAGTGATTCACAAGTATATTTTTATTGTACAATGTTTAAGCACTTTGTGAGTATGTAAGTACAATTTGAGAGTTTCCCCTTTCCTTATTACCTAGTTCCCAGTTCCCCTTTCAGGGTAATGGGTTTGACTTGCGTATTTTTTCACTCTTTCTTTCTCACTCTTTTTTTTTTTTTAACTAGCACATGCATAGTACTTGCATAGTAGTATGTGTATGTGTGTGTTTTCATAGTATGTTTTTCTGTGATTTTAAAAATTATTTTTAATTAACAAAATTCTTAGAGATATTTTCATGGCATATAATAACTTTTTATATATTCTTCAGTTGGTAGGTTATTTCAATGTATGGGTTAGATACACTCTTTTGTATATTTTTTAATATTCGGAGGTTTTAAATTATAATTAGTCCAATCTCATAGCCATTTCACATTTGGACTTTCTGAATTATACTTTGGAGACTTCCACAGAAGAGGATAGAACTTTGTGCTTATTGGACTTCTCATTTTTTTTTTTTTTACCAGTTTTTCACTAATTCATCCTAACAAATAACTTGATGAGATAAATAAGGAAGTTATTTTTATTCATTTTTTTTGACAGCAGCATGTATCTTTATTTAATGGCAGGGACAAACATGGATGAAGTATTTTGTTATTGTATTTCACATTAATACCATTCCTTAAGGTCTTCAGAACATGGATAGAATGGGACAAAAATCACTGAGTTCCCTATAAGTACTTTGCTAGAAAACAAATTAACTGTTTTCACATAGACCACAGAAGAAATTTAACTAACTTCTCTTGCAATTCTAGAAAAAATCTTTAAACTCCACAATAAGGGATTTTTAAGTTTTCAAAGTGTGGGGGGATAAAAAGAGTCATACAGGACAGTGTTTCTCAAATTTGGATCCTTTCACAGACATACTCATGGGGGAAGGGGCTGCAAGTTTTCTATAATAATGTTTTACATTGTTTTAATTCTGCTGGTAATATAAATCAAATTAATATACACTTGTTCAGGATTACCTGGATGGCAATCTTAAGAGTGTTGCTACATGATCATGGCATCTGCACTTGTGCCTCTGATCCACTGGCACCAAATAAAGACCAATTGTGCTTAACTCTTCATGTAGTTTGTCAGATTGGGTCCTCAGACCCTTCAGGGAATTATTGAACATTTCGTATGAGATCTGTCAGGTGGCAAGGTCGAGAATGCCGATTCAGAGCAGTGATTCTCAAGGTGGGATAAGTTGGGGTGGGGAGATGTGTGTGGTCGGAGAAAAAAAATTTCAAAATACCCATTGATTTCATAATACAAATTTCATAAAGTCAAGCTCAGCAAAATAACATTAGCTGATGGACAGTAGCAAAAAGCAAAAAGATAAGAATCTTTCCATGAACTTTTTGAAGACCCTCACAGAATCATTCCCAGGGGGGTCCTGGATAAACATGGTTGAGAAACACTGGCTTAGAGGTAGAGGCATGCCGGCACGTGGAGAACAGTAAGGAAGAAACATGCAGAGAGGAAGAACCTCTTTTGGGTCAGTGAGTAAATCCTAAGCCAGAACTTGTCATGGTCTTCTGGAACCCAAAAGGCCAATCCAGGAAAAAACCAAAATGGTCCTTCAACCTACTTGGCCCCATAGTTAAGGGCAAGTTGATCCACTTTGTAATACTGAGCCAAAAGAAGAAAAAAGCTGTTTTTGCCTAAAATTCCATCCACCGGGAAGTGCTGTCATCATTTGCAATGCCATCCTGCTCACAAGGGGAGACGTCAGCGTGGGGCCAACTCTGTGATTACTGCAGAGCTCCAATCTGCTTTAGCCGCGTCACCAGTTCCCCACTCTGTTGCATAGTTATTAGATCACTGCACCCACCTTCGCAATTTTTGCCGATAAAGACTCGAGGCACCATTCTTGCTCCTGTGAGCTGTTGCAAATAATCTTGAATCTCATTTATGTCGTCGGTGGCTGTGATATCGACAAATTCCAGAACCCCTTGTTTGAAGGGCAACTGACTGAGGATCTCTTCGGTCTTTCTACAGTAGGGGCAGGTGGGCTTGATGAACACGACCACCTTCCCCAGCTGTATTTTGCTGTTCACTAACTCGTGAGCCATGCTGACAGGCTGCAGTCTCCCCAGGAGGAATCCTCAATTGCAGAAGCTGCTCTATTGCTCGGGGTGTTTTTATTCGTATTTTATATTTGAAGAACCTGAGGATCCCTGGTATAAAATAGTACAAAGAAACAACCAGACATTTTAAGTACTCAATAAATAGTTGTATAATGTAAATATTACACAAAGTTTTATTTGTTATTTCTTTAACCAAGAGATTTTAGGTTAGTTCTTGGCAGGTCCTGAGAAAATTGGGAGATTGAAGTAATGGGACTAGTTGATAAATCCAGTGGGGACAGCCTCAGATATGTTCTGACCATGATGAAATGCTGCACCTTAATCAGTAAGGATAGAAGGTCAGGTTAGTTTCATTCCAAAACTTGTAACTGAATTAGCCTTGCATGAGCTGTGAACTACACAGCCTTCTTCCTCGTATCTGTGTATGTACCCAGGATTAACAATTTTTGGGCACATTTGCATTTTTTAAAAGTTAGATTTTATTAATTTTACTTCTGCAAACTCATAGGAAAAGTGAACTGCCTTTTAAGAAAAATTAAGTGGGTTGGCAAAATTTTGCAGTTATACTCATACTTGTATGTCCTTATAAGAAGTGGGTACAGTAATGGCTTTTTTAGGGACTAAAGTGTAGGTGGAATTTTCCATTTTCTATGGGTCTGTTTTATGAAATAATAGTTTTGGATATTAGCATTTGAATATGTTCTTAAAATGCTATACAATGCTATTTCCTCTTTGGAACATGTTCTGACTCATTTTGCCACGTTACTGATTCCAAACTCGAAGATGAAATCAGGTGTTATCATGAGCATGAAGGCATTTAGAAAAATATAAGATATTACACTTTTTTTTAAAGCAGTATACATACTGTTGGTCTAATTTTTGAATATTTAGCTTTATATGTATAACTTTGAATATTTAGTTTGGTGCACAGCTAAAAAATTTTTGAGCATTAGATTTTTAAAGGAAGGTTTTTTTTTGTTTTTCCTTTCACCCTTTGGCATTTGATTTATGACAATTGTTGTCAACACAATTCAACATCTTCGACTAGACTTTAGAAAATTGTAATGTTGAAAATTGTAATGTTATAGTATTTATATGATGAAGAGATTAAAATAAGGCACATCCTTTGAAATAGGTAGGTATTTCAAAAATTTAATGGAAAAATTGAGGGACAGTACAAATCTTTCCATAAACTTTTTGAAGTACCCTCATATACATGAAATTGTAATGCTTCTTCAAAGAGGATTAGGCTATTTTGTTGTTTGCTGTTGTATCTTTTGTGGTACAATTAAATAAGGACCCCAAAGCCCCAATAAAAATCAAAATATGACTTAACAAAAAAACAAATATTTTTCTCTTGAGGGACTATTTGCCTCTGGCAAATAAAAATAATATTTTTCTTAATCCAATAAATCCTATTACAGACACCTGGGTGCAGTAAATCTTCACTATCTACAATTTAAATTCAGGGAATTAATGCTATTGAAAATGTACTATAATCACAAGAAGAAGAAAATGGGAACTCCTGGCCATGATTTTTCATTTAGAGAGGAGGTCATCAATTCAGATGCTTTGCACAGAAGCAGTATTCCCAGTCCTCTTTATTTTGGTAATTGTTTATTGTTAAATTAGAGAAATGGTTAGATTTTTCCCTTGCCTAGACATCTCTTCTTGCTACTTGCATTGTGTACATAATGGCTGTGTCATCAAAATCATAGCATATAGTTACATTGCATTATGCACACTAAATAAAGCATTTATAAACTTTAATGAACTGAAATCTCAACCGATTAACTTTTTATGAAATTGGAATAGCTTACGCTCATATTAGGAGAACTGCGTGCATTTGTGTGTTTAAAAAATCATATAAAATCACTATCAGAAAGTTTTCTTTGATCTTGATGTCTTGTCCAATGATTCTTACCTCGATTCATGCAATTAAAAATGATTGAGGCCAGATTGCTAAATGCATAAAGATATCAGAAATATATATAATCCTCTTATCCCACTTGACCTGATTTAATCTCATATCCATGAATAGAGGAGATTCGGATTTAGCATCGACTATTCTAAGGCTCAGAAAAATGTGTCATGATAATCAGAAAAGAGAATTTTAAATGATTATTTTAATGTACTTTAGCATTTTATCTTTAAGCTTATTCAAAAATATTTTTGGTAAGTAAGTGGTGTTTCCAACAAAGTAATACCAGCGTTATTTCCCATATAGTTAAGACTATTAAACATGTTTTCCAGCCAGCATTTCAGAAAATAGGCTCTAGTAAACCCGTGAAACAGCTAAAGACTTAATACTGGTTTTCTTCTGCAGTTGTGGAGAACATCTACACTGCTTTGTTGCTTTGTTGCTGTCTAGAATTTGTTCATTGGGTAGCAATACCATGTCAATGTTGACAGTGATACATTTTAGAGGGCAAGCAGAAAACTTTGGTCCTGCTCTCAGAGAACATAGCTTTCTATCAGAGAACACACCACAGGGAAAGATTAGAAAGAGAGAATGATAGGTGTTCTGTTTGAAGAGATGTTTTGATTAGCTCATCATCATATCAGACTGAACAAAAGGTCAATATGTTGCTTATAGTTTTTTTCTGCACTAAATCACATATGATTTAATATGTTGTTTTAAAAATGTTGACCCTTTCTCAGTCTAGCAATATAAACATTTTTATTCCCTGAAAGCATTAAGTCTCTGATATGAGGTTCCCTTTGTATGTTTTTACATATATAGAATGCACTGTCTTAAAATTTTTAATGTGACAATGTATGGTATATTCTAGATAGAGGTTTATATAATTGACGAAATTTTTTGTCTTTGTTGAAGAGTTTCCACATTGACCTGGATTAGAAAAACAGATGGCCATTTTCTAAAGTTTCTTTTGTATTTTTTCAACATTTGGCTTTAGTTACCAGAGAAGAAGTAAGTTTTTGTCTATCTAGACAGAAAAATGAACAGTTGAAGTAATTGTCTGATAAGGTGAGCAATGACCAACCTAACCCCTTATAGTTGCAGACATGCAGGTTTTGTGACCTGATTTGACTGAGATCTAAATATCAAAGTTGATCAGATTCAGTGAATAAATGCTTAGATTTGTGCTTCACTATGCACTTTCAGACAGGCCAAGTGAGAGGACAGAAATAGAACATAGTTGGCCTCTCTCCTTGGATTTGCCTACCTACCCTCTTAGGTAACATTATTTTTTTAATGAGCTTTTTTTTTCTTTTTTTCTTTTTTAAAGGAATTGTTTGCTTTTAAAATACTTTTTTTCATTTAAAGAAACATGTTAAAAGGCCAGTTGTCAATTCAGGTATGTTCCCTAGGCATATGATACCTTAGTGAGGCTGGCAGTCCCTAGAGACTGGATTTTCAGCTTTCTAAGGCCAGAAACTCAATCCCATCATTAAACGCAGACTTGATCTGACTCAGAGGAACTGACTCATGCTAATGAAACGCATAAGAAACTCACGATAAGCCAGAAGTCTAGTTCATTAATTGATAATTAGGAATAGGTCTGCTAAGAGGAAGGAAATACAGCTGGTCAGCACATTCTCTCCCAGGAAGAAAACGAACATGCAAATGTAGAGAGGTAGCTTGGTGGATACAGAACCAGTGGATAATATTAGTGGACAGTTTTACCTAGTTATGCTACCTTCATATTACCTTTTCCTTAGCAGAAATGGACTATAATTATCCTTTTCATGAGATAGAGTACCTTGTAAGCTAAAGGAACACTAGGCCAATCTTGTACTTTGGATCATCTTTAAGCAAATTAGCTATAATTGAATGATTAATGTTTCTTTACATTAACATGTTATGTTCATAGTGTCTTCTGAATATATCTCGATATTCTTGCTGAAAACTTAAGAGAAACTTCATTTGAATCACCAACAACATCTTTACAAATCATATCAGGATGAGTTACTACATGAGTGGCTAGGTTCACATCAAACAGTGATTTTAACTACTTTCCATCTCAGAGTGTGGACTCTCCTAATTTAGTTGCCTATATCCTGGAAGAGACCGTATACCTTGTATAGGTTTATGTTAATATGAATATTCTATATCAATAATTGCCTTATTTGAAAATAAAATCAATCAATGCTCTTGTATTCTTAGTGATATTACAAAGAAATGCCCCTATTAACTTGGGGGTTTGGCTATCTTAAGATATTTTGTGGTGTTCTTCTTGTAGCACCCATGTGACATGATGAAGAAAAGAAAAAGTGTGACCAATGTGGAGAGTTTAACTTTATTTTCCTGTTGATCTATTCCATGTGTTTTCAATGAGCATTGGGTATTGGTGAAGTAATGTTGATAAGATGAGGATGAAACGGAATGCCAAGGAGCAGACAAATATATGATAATGTAATTTTTTCTGTTTGATAAAAATGTATGTACCATAAAACAAAACAAAATATAATTTTCTCTGTCTCGGGTGATTTAGAAGGAATCTTAGAGCCAGTGTCATAAATATCCATTATCACTCTAGCCAATAGCAATCTTTAGCAAGACTTTAGACAGCAGCCTGTATTTTAAAATTGTACTACAGAGATTCCAAGTAGGGAGACAGATGGGAAGGTTATTATATTGGTAGGAAGCAAGTTATAGCACATTCACAGGTGATTTACGGATTAGAATGGATTGAGAAACACTAATAAATCCCAAGACGTTTAGTTCTGTCTCTTAGAAATTTTTTATATGTAAAAATAAAAAAATTCTTATTTTTGGAATTTAATGGGCTTAGAGAAATGGGATGATTAAAATAAATTTGACCCTAATTATAACCAGAATTTCCTTAATCATAATAAAATTGGTTGGAATTTTTATTTGATACTTTATGAAATGGTATTTTGGTAATAAATTGCCTGATATTTTTTCCTGAAAAATGATGAAATTCTAGCATTGAGGTTTTATTTAGCTATTTAGGGTTAATCCATTTTTACTGCAGAAAATCGTAGTATGTGAATCCAGACATTTTTTTAACCACATAGCTGAGAATTATAGAAGGAAGATTATTTTTAATTCTTGCAAACTATTTTTATACATTCAAGGCTTAAAAGGTGAATCATCAAAATATTTTCTATATATAAGCGTATACTTCATACAGTTCTTAAAAAAAATGGAATTAAAAGATAAAACAAATCTTGTCATGAGCTCTTTGAACACCCCTTGTATGTCTTTTCTGTGGACTCACTTACTGATTAAGAGCCATTTGGTAGTTGCAAGCAAGCCAATACTTCCAATAATGCCACCCATCTACGCTGCTCTAGTGAGGAAGGGAATGTCAAAAATCAGGAGAAAGGACAGGCAAAGGCCATACCTGAGAGAATTCACATTCCTGGCAACCCACACTGCCAGTGGTCAGTTCCACACCTGCTTGCCACATTTCCACCCCAGCTCTGTGACATCGAGTGACCTTGTTGGCCCCTTTCAAGTGTAAGAAGTTCCGAGTGCTTTGGGGAAAAGTCTTTTAGTTAATAGAAGTATTGTATTGGATATGGGAGTCTGTAACTGATTTTCTTAGTCTTCTGATTTACTTTATAATCAGGCAAGAGTACATAAAAAAATTCAAGAAATGTTTCTGTTTTATTTACTATTACTTTTCTACTCTACTTTCCATTCTCCAAGCTCTTAAGAACACTTGATAAATTTTGTTCTTATTCAGATAAAACATTTAAAAAAAAACCCTGATGCATGGGAAATACTCTGGCTTAAAATAAATCAATAGTAGCAATAACAATTTAATCCCCTCCTAGGAAGTTTGTATAACTCTGTCACTGTTTTGTTTTTCAGAAGAATAAAATTTACTTGTAACCCCTCCATACATACACATTTAGCAGCTGAATTAGAATACAAATATTTTAAGGCCTGTGACTCTTAAAAAACACCAAAGGATACAAGAAGCAATGTTTGTTAATGCCATCCCAAGTCTCCTTTAAGGGCCAAGTTAATATTTATTGATATTACCTTTGTAATTAGAAAGAAGGGTTTACAATCTCAAATAGGTAGTTTCCTTTTCATTTTATTCTATAATACAGCAAACATTCAGTTAAAACCCCCCAGATTATAGTATATAATTTTTTTTAAACACTCTTTGTCAGTGTTGATTTTCTCATGTGGATCCCAATCCTACCATGTGCTGTTATTAAGCTATTGTCTCAAACCTAGTCTTATTTTCTCTGCTTTATGAGGCCAGGGCAGGGATTCTGCCAACCCTGTGTGATCTGGGCCAGCTCCTATTCTATAAAAAATATCTAGTATGATTGATTTGGAATGCCTGATTTTTGCTTTTGGTTTATTTTTGTTTGTTTGTTTTTCCTGGGATTTTTCCACATTGCCACTATTGGTGAGAGAAAACCAGGTAACTTAGTTCTTTCTCATATGAATGCTTTGAAGACAAACAGGTATACTCAATAGGCATCTTTTTCCTAAAGTTTCCCAAGTAGCTGTCACAAATGATTTATGCTAGTGCAACTTTTTAAATAGTTATTTAAAAACGAGCTATAACGATATTTTGGTATATGTATTAATATGTTTCAACAGCTAAAGTAATATATCTCTGGCCTTTGTTAACTAAATCTCAGAATCCTATAAGGGACTTATTGTGACCAAAGCAGAAAAATAAGAAGCACTGAAGCACAGAAATACTGAATCTTAGCAAGTGAGCTATTGATTCTCAGATCATGTAGCTCTGAGTAAACAGCAAAATTGCAGAAAGAACAAGAATTTTTATTGATTAAAGAACTTGCAGTACTCTTCCTCAAGCAAAAAGAAAAGTACTTGGTAACAGAATGAACCGCATCTAGAAACTGAAACTTTGTTACAATGATAGTGTTGCAGGTAAGGCAGAGAGAGAAAAGGAAGAAAAGGAAAGTGAGATAAAATGAAAAATGCTGAGGGAGTGAGGCTTGCTGCCAGATGATTGTTGAGACTGTGGACACACTCAGAATTTTGTACCTGGTCAGTATGGAGTCATAGAACCTAAAACATCTTGTTCTGCTCTCCACTGCTGCTTAACAAACTATACCAAAATCAGTGTATTAAAACAGTGGATAAGCCCTCCTTTGGGAGAGTTCCTGTAGTTGCCATCATGGCAGCTGGGCCTGGGGTCATCTGATGGCTGGGCAGGACTGGACATCCAAGATGACTCCTTGTTCACATGTCTGATGCCTCAGTTTCTTTAGTGCCTCTCTTTCTAGCAGAGAAGTCTGGGATTCTTTTATTTTTAAACCAACTTTGTTGGGCTACTGTTTACATATCATAAATATCACCATTTTAAATGTACAATTATATGATTTTTAGCAAATTTTTAGACTTGTACAAAAATCAAAACAATCTAGTGTTTTTAAAAAATTGAAACAAAATTGGTGGTACATACCTGTGGGGTTCAGTATTGAATATCAATACTTGTATGCAATATGTGATGCTCCAATTGGGATAATTGCCGTATTTATCATTACACAATCTAATCAGTTTTTGTGGCTCTTTCCCAATTTCTCACTAATCTAAACTCCCTCTCCTGCTTTTTTCTTCCACTGGTGGCCTCAGTTCCAATCTCTCCTTTTGAAAGTTCAATGAATTATTGTGACGGTTGTATCTCTCTTTCTTTCTTTCTTTTTTTTTTCTTTTTTTTTTTGCTTGCTTGTTTATTTTTTAGCTCCCACTTACAAGAGAGGACATGTATTTCTCTTTCTGTGCCTGGCTTATTTCACACAACATAATTTTCTGTAAGTTCATCCATGTTGCTGTGAATGGCAGAACTTCATTCTTTTTTATGGAAGAGTACTATCCCATTGTGTATATATGCCACATTTTCTTTATCCAGTCATCTGTCAATGGAAATTCAGGTTGTTTCCTACACTTGGCTGTTGTAAATAGAGCTGTGATAAACATGGGAGTACAGATATCGCTTTAACCTGATGATTTCCATTCCTTTGGGTACACACTCAGCACTGGGATTGCTAGATCATTTGTAGTTGTTTGAGGAATCTCTATGCTATTTTCCATAATGGCTGCACTAATGGACAGTCCCGCCCATAGCATAGGAAGGTTCCCTTTCTCTGCATCCTCACCAGAATTTGTTATTCTCTGTCTTTTTGATAACAGCCAGTAAAACTGGGGTGAGATGATATCTCAATGTGGTTTAGATTTGCATTTACTTGATGTTTAATGATGTTGAGCATTTTTTCAAGTACCTGTTGGCCATTTATATCATCCTTTCAGAAATGCCTATTCAGCTCCTTTGCCCATTTTTTAATTGGGTTACTTGTGTTTTTACTGTTAAGTTGTTTCAGTTCCTTGTATATTCTGGATATTAATCCCTTGTTGGATGCATAGCTTGTGAATATTTTTTCCCATTCTGTAGGTTGTCTTTTCACTCTGTTAATTGTTTCTTTTGCTGTTCAGAAGATTTTTAGTTTGATATTCTTTTTTCGTTGCCTGTGCTTTTGGGGTCTTATTCATAGTCTTTGCCCAGTCCTACTTCCTGAAATATTTCCCCTATGTTTTCTTTTATAGTTGCAGGTCTTATATTTAAGTCTTTAATCCATTTTGAGTTGACTTTGGTATATGGTGAGAGGTATGGGTATAGTTTAATTCTTTTGCATATGCATATCCAGTTTTCCCTGCACCATTTATCGAAGAAGCAGTCTTTTCCCCAATGTATGTTCTTGCTGCCTTTGTCAAAGATTAGTAAGTATGAGGGTTGATTTTTGTGTTCTCTACTCTGTTGCATTGGTCCAAGTGTCAATTTTTATGCCAGTACCATGCTGTTTTGGTTACTAGAGCTTTGTAGTATAATTTGAAGTCAGGTAGTGTTATGCTTCAGGCTTTATTTTTTCGCTCAGGATTGCTTTGGATATTCAGGGTCTTTTGTTGTTCTATCTGAATGTTAGGGTTCTTTTTTTTTTATTTCTGTGAAGAATGTCATAGGTATTTTGGTAGGGATTACATTGAATCGGTAGATTGCTTTGGGCAGTAAAGACATTTTTAGAATGTTGACTGTTCTGGTCCATTAATATGGAATGTTTTTCTATCTTTTTGTGTCCTCTTTAATTTATTTCAGCAGTGATTTGTGGTTCTCATTGTAGAGATCTTACACCCCTTGGTTAAATTTATTTCTCAGCCTCTTATTGTTTTTGGTGACTATTGTAAATGGTCTTGCTTTCATGATTTTTTTTTTCTGCTAGTTCACTATGGAGTTTAAAAACGCAACTGATTTTTACATGTTGATTTTGTGTCCTGCAACTTCACTGAAATCTTTTATCAGCTTTGAGAGTTTTTTGGTAGAGTCTTTAGGTCTTTCTCTATATAGGATCATGTCATATGCAAACAGGGACAGTTTGTCTGTTCTAATCTGGATGCCCTTTATTTCTTTCTCTTGCTTAATTACCCTGGCTAGTACTTCTAATACTATGTTAAATAGGAGTGTTGAGAGTGGGCATCCTTGTCTTGTTCCTGTTCTTAAAGAAACTTTTCCCCATTCAGGATGATATTCGTGGTGGGTTTGTCATATATAGCTTTTATTGTGTCAAGATATTTTCCTTCTATACACGATTTGCTGAGAGTCTTTATCATAAAGTGATGTTGAATATTGTTAAATGGTTTTTCTGCATCTATTGAAATAATCATATGGTTTTTGTCCTTGATTTTGTTGACATGGTGTCTCACATTTATTGACTTGTGTATATTGAACCGTCCCTGCATCCATGGGATGAATACCACTTGATCATGGTGTATAATTTTTTGATGTGTTGCTGTATTCTAACTGCTAATATTTTATTGAAGATTTTTGTGTCTATGTTCATCAGAGATGTTGGCCTGTAGTTTTCTTTTTTTGTTGTATTTTTGTCTGGTTTTGGTATTAGGGTGATGCTGGCCTCATAGAATGTATTTGGTAGAATTGCCTCTGTTTCAATTTTTTTGGAATAGTTTGAGTAGAATTGGTATTAATTCCTCTTTAAATGTTTGGTAGAATTCAGCAGTAAAGCTATCCAGTCCTGGGTTTTTCTTTGTTGGGAGACTGCTAATTAGTACTTCAATCTCATTGCTTTTTATTGATCTGTTCAGGTTATCTATGTGTTGTTGGTTCAGTTTTAGTAGTTTGTATGTATCCAGAAATTTATCCATTTTCTCCAGGTTTTCAAGTTTGGTGTGATATTGTTTATAATGGTCTCTAATGATTCTTTGTATTCTGTTGTATCAGTTGTAATGCCTCCACTTTCATTTCTGATTTTTGTTATTTAGGTCTTCTATCTTCCTTTTTTAGTTAGCCTAGCTAATGGTTTGTCTATTTTATCTTCTCAAAAAAAAGCAATGTTTTGTTCCTTGATCTTTTGTATCATATTTTGGGTCTCTATTTCATTGAGTTCTTCTCTGATCTTAATTATTTCTTTCCATCTACTAACTTTGGGGTTGGAGTGTTCTTGTTTTTCTAGTTCTTTGAGGCATAGTGTTAAGTTGATTGAAATATTTCCATTCTTTTGATTTAAGCATTTATTATAATAAACTTCCCTCTTAGTACTGCTTTTGCTGTAACCCACAGGTTTTGGTATGATATGTCCTTATTTTCTTAGTTTCAAAATTTTTTTCCTGTTTAATTTCTTCTTGGACCGGTGGGTCATTCAGGAGCATGTTTTTTTCCCCCCTGTATTTGTATAGTTTCCAGACTGAAATCTGTTATCGATTTCTAGTTTTAAGTCATTGTGGTCTGAAAAGGTACTTGACATTATTTCAATTTTTAAAATTTGCTGATACTTGATTTGTGACCTAACATGTGGTCTGTCTTGAAGATTGTTCCATGTACTGATGAAAAGAATTTATACTTTGTATTTGTTGGATGAAATGTTCTGTATGTGTCTTCCACATCCAATTGGTTGAAAGTGCAGTTTAAGTCCTTTGTTTCTCTGTTGATTTGTTGCCTGGAGTATCTGTCCAGTGCTGAGAGGGATGTTCAGGCCCCCAACTATTATCCTATTGGGGTCTATCTCTATCTTTAGGTCTAATGGTGTTTTCTTTATTGATCTGGGTGCTCCATTGTCGAGTGCATATATATTTGTGATTGCTATATCTTCTTGCTGGATAAATTCCTTTATCATTTTATAGTAGCCTTCTTTGTCCTTTGTCTTTTTTAAATGTTTTTTTTGGTTTAAATTCTGTTTTATCTGATATAAAAATAGCTACTTCTGCTCATTTTTGGTTTCCATTTATGTGATATATCTTTTTCCATCCCTTCACTATTGGTCTGAGTGTGTCTTTATAGGTGAAGTGGGTCTCTTGAAGAAAACATATAGTTATGGCTGGCTCTTTAATCAAATTAATCAGTCTGTGTCTTTTGCATGGGGAGTTTAATCCATTTGCATTTAAGGTTATTATTGAGAGGTACTGTCTTACTCCTGACATTTTATTGATTTTTTTGTTTGGATGTTTTAAATATCTTTTGTTCATTTCTTCTTTTATTTTTTGCCTTCAATGCTTGTTGGTTTTTTGAGATGATAAGATTTAGTTTCTTTCTCTTTCTTGTTTGCATTATTGTTCTGCCAGTGGTTTTGTTCTTTCTTGTGTATTCATGAAAGTGAATGTTGTTTTTTGGATTCTAGATACAAGACTACCTGGAGGATTCTTGAAGGGACAGTCACATATTGGTGAACCCTGCAGTTTTTGTTTGTCTGGGAAATACACTATTTCTCCCTCATATCTGAAGGATAGTCTTTCTGGGTATAATATTCTTGACCAGCAGTTTTTTTCTTTTAGTATTTTGAATATAACATCCCATTTTCTTCTGGTCTGTAGAGTTTTTGTAGAGATGTCTGCTGTTAGTTTGATGGGGGTTCCCTTATAGGTGACTTGATGCTTTTCTCTTGCTGCTTTTAGGATTCTCTCTTTGTCTTTTAGCTTTACTAGTTTGACTATAATGTGTCTCAGACAGGATCTTTTTTGATTCAGTCTGGTTGGGAATCTTTGGGCCTCCTGGATCTGAAGACCCCTGTCTTTCCCTATACCTGGGAAATTTTCTGTTACAATTTCATCAAATAGGTTTCCAATGCCTTTTCCTTTCTCATTACCTTCTGGAATGCCCACAATTTTGGATGTTGTGTGCTTCAGGTTGTCTTCCAGCCCTCTTAGATTTTCTTCATGTTTTAAAAATTCTTTTTTCCTTTTTTTTTTTTTTTTTTTGTCTGCCTGGATTATTTTAAAAGGCCATCTTTGAGATCAGAAATTCTTTCTTCTGCTTGTTGTAACCTGCTGGTTAAGCTCTCAGTTGTGTTTTGTATTTTGTTGTATGAATCCTTTAGTTCCAGGATTTCTGCTGCATTCTTCTTTAAGGTATTAACCTATTTGTAAATTTCCTCCTTCATATCCCAGATATTTTTTCTCATTTCTTTGTGTTAGGGACGCTGAGTCTTTGCTTATTTCATTGAGTTTCCTTATGGTTGGTGCTTAGAATTCTTTTTCAGTCATTTCAAGGGTTTCTTGCTCTATGGGGTCTTTTAGTTGACAATTACTATATTCCTTTGGTGGTGTAATGTTTTCTTGTTTTTTCATATTTCTAGTATCTCTACATTGATGTCTCTTCAATTGGTAGAGCAATTGCTTCTTCTATTACTCTGGAGTGGGCTTTGAGGAGACTGAAATTCTCTTCTTTTTTGGGTATCCTCTGGAGACTCTCCTTCTGTCAATCCAGTTGAGTGGGAAGCAGGTCACCTTCATGGTGACCATGACCGCTGCTGTTATGGCAAGCTGCCCTTGTGGTGACAGTGGCTGTGATGGGTCACCCACACAAAAGTGGTATTGTGCTGTGCTCCTGTCCCCTGTCAGTCAGGGGTGGGAGGTGTGTGCTACCTGAGGCTCCTGTCTAGGTCCCTGCCATGCTTCTCACAATCCAGTTTTAGAACATTTTCATCACCCCGACTACTTCCATTAGCCTGTTTTCTTTAGATGGACACTAAGGTTATTGTTTTGAGGCTTTTTGTTTGTTTGTTTAATATAGGTGTTTCAAATAATAAATTTCCCCATAAACACTACTTTAGCTGCATCTCGTTAATTTTTATATGTTGTTATCATCTTTCTTCAGTTCACAACATATATATTTTTAAGTTCTCTGCAATTTTGTGTTTAATTTAAAATTGCCTTACCTTAAGCATATATATGTATGTCTTAACTTAAGCACTGATTACTTCATTGTTATAGAAGAACAAAATTTATTGAGAATTAGAGTAGGTACAGTATTAAGATAATTAATTATAAGAGGTTTTATGTTCTTGGTGGTATTCCATGCATTATTACTATCTCATTCAGATTGTTTCATTTTGGAAATGCAGGAAAATGTTTTTGAGGAAACTTTTAGAGAGTAAGAACAGCATCCACAGGCTATGAAATAAAGGATTTTCTCAGAATAAGCATATATATTTGACTGTAAGATAAGATTTAGAGTCGAAGAATAAGCCTGACACTTACTTAAGCTGTTGTTAATAATGATCAAACAGCTTTTAAAGACACCAAGTTACAATTGTTTTCTTCATCCTGGATATTGAAGTATTATATTTAAGCCTGCTTTTGATGTTGTTACTTAAATTCTACTGTTATAGCAAATGATATTTTTTATAAAAAAACTTAAGATGAGCAGTAACTTTCCATCTTTTCTTTAGGTAAAAAGCATGACCAACAACAGTACAGCCTGGCTGTTCGGATTGTGTTGCATTGACCACAGTACTGCTTCATCAGGTAGCAACATTCTTTAATACTATGCTTTATGTTTTTTGATAATTGAAGTTAAATGAAACAATTATAACAAAAAAATATTTTAGCAAAACTCTATTTAAATGCTTTTTTGTAATCCTTGATTGAGTTATTTAGCACATGCACAGTACATTTCTCAGTATCACAGGAAGACTCTATAAAGAAAATCAAAGACCTACCGATTTACTAGCAGATATTAAATTGATCCATGAGTGCAGTGTCTAGATATGGCTTTTTGGACATTTATTATCCCTGTATCTGGCACACAGTAAATGGCCCATAAATTGTTGTTGAGTGAATAAGTAAACAAATGAATAATCATAAGTAAATAATAATGAGTAAGTGAATGGATGAATGAATGATTTGTTCTTAGATTATTGCAAGGAATAAACCATGAGGTTGCTCTTTTTTTTTTTTTTTTTTTTCCCCGAGCAGAATTGGCAAATTTTATATTCTATCTGGGAGACAAGGATACAAGGACAGGTATGAAGCTTTGAACCAATATCAGTTTTGGGGTGTCAGGACAGAATAGGCTAAAAGACAAATTGGGTGAAATATCAGAGTCAGACTTGGGAACAGAAGCCAAAGGCAGTAAGCAGCAGAGGCAGAGAAGCTTGAGAGAATATGCTCAAGAAGTAGACGTGAGGGCCAGAAAACATAATTCTGAAAAAGAATTTCTTGCTCATATGTGACCTCTGTTAAAAGTCAGGGTTTAGGTCTTTCTGAAGGTATTGCACTGTGATCAGTGATGTTGAGCATTTTTTTCATGTGCCTGTTGGATATTTTTATGTCTTCTTTTGAGAGATGTCTGTTCAGGTCCTTTGCTCATTTTTTGATTGGGTTATTTATTTTTTTGCTGTTGTGTTGTTTGAGTTCCTTATATATTCTAGATGTTATCCCTTTGTCAGATGTGTAGTTTGCAAACATTTTCTCCCATTCTGAAGGTTGTCTTTTCACTTTGTTGATTGTGTCCTTTGGTTTACAGGTTTTTAGTTTGATGTAGTCCCATTTGTCTATTTTCACTTCAGTTGCCTATGCTTTTATAGTTTTATTCAAAAAAACACTGCTTACTCCAGTTTCATGTAATGTTTTCCTTATGATTTCTTCTAGAGGGATGCTCACGTTCCCCACTCTTATTCAACATAATACTGGAAGTTCTAGCCAGAGCAATAAGGCAAGAGAAAGCAATAAAAGTGTATCCAAATTGGAAAAGAGGGAGCTAAACTACCCCAATTTGCAGTTGACATGATCATATCAATTGAAAACCCTAAATGACCCACCAAAAAGTTATTAGAACTAATAATTGAATTTAGCAAAGTGCCAGAATCAGAATGAATACACAAAAATCAATAGCATGCCTCTATGAAAGTGATGAAATATTTGAAGAAGAAATCAAGAAAGTAATTTCATTCACAATAGCTACCAAAAAAAAAAAAAAAAAAATGAAATACCTAGGAGTAAATTTAACCAAGGAGGCCAAAGATCCCTTCAATAAAAACTATAAAACATTGGTAAAAGAAATTGAAAAAGACACAAATAAATGGAAAGATATCTTGTGTTCCTGGGTGTAAGAATTAGTATCAGCAAAATGTCCATATTATCCAAAACAATCTACAAATTCAATACAATAGCTACCAAAATACCAATGACATTCTTTACAGAAACAGAAAAAACAACCTTAAAATTTGCATGGAAACACAAAAGACCCCATATAGCCAAAGCAATCTTGAGTAAAAAGAGCAAAGTTGAATGCATCAGACTACCTGAGATCAAAATATACTATAAAGCCATAGTAATCAAAACAGCATGGTACTGGCATAAAAATGGACAAATAGTCCAAAGGAATAGAATAAAGAGCCCAGAAATAAACCCATTAATCTACAGCCAACTGATTTTCAACAATGGTGCCAAGAATACACACCAGGGAAAGGGCAACCTCTTTAACAAATGGTTTTGGAAAAAACTAGATATCCACATGTAGAAGGTTAGAGTCAGACCCCTGTTTCGCATCAGACACAAAAATAAACTCAATTAATTAAGGCATAAATTTAAGACCCAAAAATGTGAGTGTTTTAAAACTTGTAATATACCTTGTATTCTCTGGCATTGTGCCTCATTTTTTTCAACCTGTCTCCTAAGATTCATCCAAGTCCTCTGTGGCTGTTGAGTACAGCTTTTTGATATTGTCTCAGAAGTTACTCCTCATTCCTACCCCAGTTATCCTTTTTTTTCATATTAAATCACAGAATACTCATGCTATTTTCCATTCAAATTATACTCTTAATGAGAATCTGAAACTCCCTTGTTCTGAAAGATATTTACCTGATAGTTTCTCAAACTGTTATTCTTTGCAGGTGGGTTTTAATTCTAATGTAATCAAAGGAAGAAACTGAAGGATCACAAACTCCCATAGGAAGTTTAGGTACCAGCAAACATGTAGAAATTGATTTGAGGACATGGCAGTCTTTCTGGCAACCTCGAAATTGCAACAGGAAAGTAGTTTTTGTCTTCAGCCTCACATAAGTGCAACCTTTTATTATGATAAAGAACTCATTTTTAAAATGTCAGCTTTTGACTGCTAATACAATATACTCACTGGCTATTTGGGGACCAAACAGAAATGGAAAGAATTTTTGTGACAGATTGAATGATACATATACAATGTACATGTACAATGCAGAAATATGTCTCTGTGAATTAAATTTTAGTTAAATTCTATGCTACCCAAATTAGACTGTCTTGGTAGAACTAAGAAGTGTGTGTTTATACTAGATATTTTCAATTTTTCTAGCATCAGTTAATCTAGTGGATAATACAGTTTCATGCATATTAACTTGTATATATTAAATACTCTTTGAAATTCAGCAACAAATGTTACTTGTTTCCAATTCCTGTTGCCTTTATGATAGTTACTTTAAAATAGTTCTCTCCTTTTCTCATCAACATACTAAAATTCAAAGTGAACATATGCCTTTGTAAGTAAACATAAATTCAATTCTCCAAAAAATTCTGAGTTAAAGCTAAATATAATCTTGCTTTTCTACTGTCAGATGTTTGACATCTGCAATGATTTTACACTAACAAACTGAATATTTCTTGGAAAATTCTCACCTAAGAAAGTGCTACATTTGAGAAGATCTAAAATTTCTAATGCTTAGAAGAAAGAAATAGCTTAATATATGACAACTTTCTATTTTTGACCATTTCATTTTCTTTTAGCTCTGTTTTTGAGGTGCATTTTTTTTTTATCTCAACTGGCATTTAGAAATCACTGCTGTATCTCAGAGCAGAACTGTTTTGCATTTTATTTATTACTATTTCATGTGTGTTAATCTGGTATCCTCTTCTGAATTATAAGTTTTTGAATTCTGGAATCATCAAAAAAAATGTTCAATATCTCTAATTTCATAATTTATTTATTTATTTTTACCTCAGAGTTATGGAAGTTTCCAGTGATAAGCGATATGAGTGATGAGAGTGTAGACAATTCTGACTGATTAAATTATTTTTGAAAGCAAGAGTGGATATTCTGTATTGAGTTTGCTGTTTCCATTTGGTAATTTCCAGTTTAGCCATTGCTCAGTCAGGATGTGTATTACAACATGGCAAAGTGAATTACAGTTACTAAACAGCTCTCTTTAAGTAGATGCTCATTCTCTTTGTAGTCACAGTAACTTCCTTCCTCTGATCCTGACTTGGAATTGAATAAAACTAACTAATATGGGTTTGACATTTGTTATTGCTTAAAGGTATTTTGGCTGTCAAAATATCCTAGAGGTTGATAATTTTCCCTTCAGCATTTTATATTTACCATGTCAGAACCAGTATAATTTTAAAGTCTTTTATCATTCAATCTTACATTGTGTTTTGTAGCAGAAATGTTATTTTATTTGTCCCTTCTTAGTCCTAAAGAGATGAAACTGTATTTGCGATGGCTGATTCCTAATTCCTGGAATCGTCAACCAGCTGCTTAGAGCTGCCTCATGTCATGGAGGGAGAGATGTGAACAGAAGACAAACCAGGTAAAATACTAGATTACTAGCTAGAGATTTGGCTTCAAATCTCTGTGTGGTAGACTGGTTTCTCTTTTCATGTCATGTCTTAATCCTACCTGAAATACAAGATCAGGGTTTCATGGTTCTTTGCTCTACACTCAAACCCTGATCTCACACTTGATTGTGCAGTCAGAACAGTCAAATAGAAATGAATTGAAGCAATAGCATAAGAAAAAAGAAAACAAATTTATATTTAAAGTCTAATGAGGAACTGATCTAATTTGTCACTCATGTCTTCTCATGAGCACAGTTGGTATGGAATAAATCAGGGAGAAAGAAAGCTTTCACCAAAGTAGCCTCAAAATTATTTCATCAAAGGTAAAATCTTTTACCATGCTGCTTTACCATGACAACTTCATGAGCTGTAGGATTCCAGAAAAGGATGAATTTAAAAAAAAAACAAAACCCACACATCACCACCCTCACCACCAATAACAGCATAGCAACAATAATAAACAGAATTCCTAATATAACTTTAACTTTTGTCTTTGACTAAGTGAAATTCCCTCTTGTAGTTCTTTGGTTCGATATGTGCTCATTTTGACTCTGAGATATCCTACAATCCTCCTTTCAGGGACAAAATGAGTGTGTGGATGTAGTTTCAAGGAATTATAAGGAATAGAACTGTTTCTTTAAAAGTTTTAGCTTTTCTGAGGATCAGTGGCCAGGACAATACAAGTATTTCCAAGAATGAACAAATACTGGCTTCGTACAGTGGTACATTAACAGTTGTTTTTCTTCTAACAAACTTCTTTACAATGGCTGGCATTACTGCTGTTCCATCTGCAGACACTGAGTCAAACACTCTTACTCTGATGGTTTGAGTCAACATCCTGAACTTTCCACTGACTTTGAAATATAGTTTTTTGGCTTAACTCTTTTTTTGGAACCCAATTTGTTGTAAATAGATTCTGAAATAAACTTTGCAAACATACTACAAGCAGTTTGAAAATTAGCTTTTATTTTTCAATCCACTCAGAATTTTTTACATTAACCTGCACTTTAACCCATTAGTGTGACACTTGATTACCTGGAAACTTTAATATTATTTGGAAGAACTGGAAATATTTATAAAATACTAAGTAAAACTAGTCCAAGTATCATCCCGAGGGAATCCTGTTGTTTATACATGCTCAGGAGAACTTTCCATTTATCCTTTTTCTGCTTCCTCTCTGTAAACCAGGAAATAATTTTTTTATAGTCACATTATTTCTTTTTGAAAAATCCTATAAAGTGTTAGAAATAAAAAATAAACTAAATACATTATAATTACTGGGTCATCCATATTTGCATTCTTATTTTCTCATTCAGTGGACACTTCAAGATAAATTAGCCACACTCCCCAGAACCCTCCGAACACAATTTATAGTGGTTGACACAGCATTTAGCTACAGAGTTTGTCAATTTGACCAAACTGAGATGTTTTCATTTTCAGCATCTTCCTTGGATACTTTTGCATGTGTAAGGATAGTACAGGACACTGTATTCTTGTAACACCGTAGTGGTTTTTAACAGCAGGAATCCCATTATTTTTCTTTGAGTTGTTTTGTCGCCCTTGAGTGAGTGCCATATGAGCTTAGTGATATTCTTACATATAATATTTCAGTTCCCAGCTACATTGTGTCATGGCCTTAAACTTGTTTTGAAGCCAGAGAGAGGGCTGGTACTATCAGTTAATAAGGATAGCTTATTTTTCTGTGTATATTTCATGTGACAATACCATTGGGGGACAGCTATTTTTGTAAGAGAGACTTTTAAGCAGTATTCTCATTTTGCTCAAAATTAGTGATCTTTATGAGTGAATATATAATCAGAATTATTCCAGTGAGAAATGGTGAGTTGAAAGTATATGCCTATAGATAGTTTTAATTAAATTTACTTTCATTCTTTCAGGGAAAGCATGGTATATACATGTCTACAAAAAATCTCATTGAATGAACACTACATAATGGGTTAGTGCACAGGTATTATTATTTTTTAAGATTACTGGTACTGTACTTGCTTAAAAAGAATTTTGCATTGTTTCTCTAAAACAGCATTTCTTTGAATGGCATAACCATTTATTTGTTATAATATCAGTAGGCCAATTACTCACCCAGATTTTTTTAGTAGAGATTCTCTCTCTGATTCTCTCTCTCTCTCTCTCTCTCTCTCTCTCTCTCTCTCTCGTTCACCTAGATCCATACACTGTGTTGTCAATACAAAATCTATAAAATACCATCATCATGATTGAGTATCTCTTGACTTTCTGGTCATGCTAACCTTGTCAACATTGACTGACTGAAAAATAGTTTCCTAAGTGGTCTGAGCTTATTTGTATAGTGGCTCAAAAATAGAAGATGAATTTATTTTTCAAAGATATAAACATCTTTTAGATGCCATTATACAAGCTCAGAACACTTTGTAAACTTCAGTATTACTTTTTTGTTAATGCCATTCATGAATCACTGCCCTTTACAATATCCAATCCTGATAAAAATATACTTACATTCATTGTAACAAATGGCAAACAAAAACTGGAATATACAGAGAGGATGTTAAAGAAAGGAGTAGGTTTGTGAAGCAGAAGATCAGTTAATCCTATTGGGTTCAGGAGGGAAACTGAAGTGTATACTCAGCAGGAGAATATCCTCCTGTCACCTCCACAGCACCGCTCTGGCACCACTGCAGCTTCCTGAGAGAAGAACCTCGAGTCACCAAATCTCTCTCCCCCCCATTTCCTGCACCCTTACCCTTAAAAGTGAGTTAGTTCAGTATGGAATATAGACGTAGTGGTATGTTTTCCACACTATGTTGCATATTAAACATTAATACCTTCAACTGTAGAAAAGATAATTTTATAAACAAGAAACAAGGATGACTGCTATTACTGTTTTATTCAACATTTTTCTAGAAGTATTAGTCAGTCTTTTTAAAAAAATTTTTTTAAATTTTTTATTTTTATTTTTTTTAATTTTATTTTGTTGATATACATTGTGGCTGATTATTGCTCCCCATCACCAAAACCTCCCTCCCTTCTCCCTGCCCCCTCCCCCCAACAATGTCCTTTCCGTTTGCCTGTCGTATCAACTTCAAGTAATTGTGGTTGTTATATCTTCTCCCCCCCGTTTTTTTTTTTTTTTTTTGTGTGTGTGTGTGTGTGTGTGAATTTATATATTAATTTTTAGCTCTCACCAATAAGTGAGAACATGTGGTATTTCTCTTTCTGTGCCTGACTTGTTTCACTTAATATAATTCTCTCAAGGTCCATCCATGTTGTTGCAAATGGCAGTATTTCATTCGTTTTTATAGCTGAGTAGTATTCCATTGTGTAGATGTACCACATTTTCCATATCCACTCATCTGATGATGGACATTTGGGCTGGTTCCAACTCTTGGCTATTGTAAAGAGTGCTGCGATGAACATTGGGGAACAGGTATACCTTCGACTTGATGATTTCCATTCCTCTGGGTATATTCCCAACAGTGGGATAGCTGGGTCGTATGGTAGATCTATCTGCAGTTGTTTGAGGAACCTCCATACCATTTTCCATAGAGGCTGCACCATTTTTCAGTCTTAATAATAAAAGAAAACAACATAAAAAAATTAGAAAACAGTCAACATAATTATACTTTGCATACTCTTAGCTCCCACTTATTAGTAAGAATATGCAGTATTTTTCACTCTGTTCCTGGCTTATTTCACTCAATAAAATTTTCTCCAACCTCATGCTGCAAGTGGCAGAATTTCTTTCTTTTTTATGGAAGAGTAGTAGTTGAACCGGGGTGAGGTGATATCTCAATGTGGTTTTAATTTGCATTTCTCTGATTATTAGTGATTTGAGTATTTTTACGTGCCCGTTGGCCATTTGTATGTCTTTATCAGGAAAATGTCTACTAAGTTCGTTGCCCATTTTTTGATTGTTTTTTTTTTTTAACTGTGTAATTGCTTGAGTTCCTTGTATATTCTGGTTATTAATCCCTTGTTGGATGTATAGTTTGCAAAAGTTTTCTTCCACTCTGTAGGTTGTTGTTTCTCTGTGTTGATTGTTTCCTTTGCTGTGCAGAAGCTTTTTAATTTGATATAGTCCCATTAAAAAAAATTTTTTTTTCTTTTGTTGTTTGTGCTTTTGGGCTCTTGTTCATTAAGTCTGTGCTCGGTCCTAGTTCCTGAAGTGCTTCCCCAATATTTTCCCTTAGTAGTATTACAGTTTCTGGTCTCATACTTAATTCTTTAATCCATTTTGAGTGGATTTTGGTGTATGATGAGAGGTGCATGTCTAGTTTTATTCTTCTGCATATGGATATTCAATTTTCCCAGCACTGCTTAATGAAGAATCAGTCTTTTTCCCAATGTATGTTTTTGTTGCCATGGGCAAATATCAATTGATTTCTGTGTTCTCTATTCTGTTCCACTGGTCCAAGTGTCTATTTTTATGTCAGTACAATGCTGTTTTGGTTATTATAGCTTTGTAGTGTAATTTGAAGTCAGGTAGTGTTATACCTCCAACTTTATGTATTTATTTTTTTGCTCAGTATTGCTTTGGTTATTTGAGGTCTTATATGTTTCCATATGAATGTTAGGATTGTTTTTTCCACGTCTGTGAAGGGTGTCATTGGTATTTTGATGGGGATTGCATTGAATCTGTAGATCACTTTGGGTAGTTTGGACATTTTCACAACATTAATTCTTTCAATCCATGAGCATGGAATGTCTTTCCATCTTTTTGTGTCTTTAATTTCTGTCAGTAGTGGTTTGAAGTTCTCATTGTAGAGATCTTTCACCATCTTAGTTAAATTGATTCCTAGATATTTTACTTTGTTGTTGACTGTTGTAAATGGGCTTACTTTCTTGATTTCTCTTTCTGTTAGCTCATTGTTGGAGACTGTGAACACAACTAATTGGGGGCATTTATTTTGTATCCTGCAACATTACTGAAATTATTAACCAGCTGTAAGAGTTTTTCAATAGAGTCTTTACATTTTTCTATATATAGGATTGTGCCATCTGCAAATAGGGCCAGTTTGACTTTGTCCTTCCAATCTGGATGCCCTTTATTTCTTTCACTTGCCTGATTTCTCTTCTAGTACCTCCAGTACTATGTTAAATAGCAGTGTTGAGAGTGGGCATCCTTGTCTTGTTCTTGTTCTTAAGAGAAAAGCCTTCAGTTTTCCCCCATTTAGGATGATATTGGTGGTGGGCTTGTCATAGATGGCTTTTATTATGTTGAGATACTTTCCTTCAATGAGAACAACAAACCACTACCGAAAGAAATTAAAGAAGACAAAAAAAGATGGAAAAACATTCCACGATCTTGGATTGGACAAATTAACATCATGAAAATGTCTATATTACACAAAGTGATCTACAGATTCAATGCAATCCCCATCAAAATACCAATGACATTCTTCACAGAAATGGAAAAAACAATCTTAACATTCATATGGAACAACAAAAGACCCCGAATAGCCAAAGCAATCCTGGGCAAAAAAAATAAAGCCTGAAGCATAACACTGCCTGACTTCAAATTATACTACAAAGATATAGTAACCCAAACAGCATGATATTGGCATAAAAATAGACACTCAGACCAGGGGAGCAGGATAGAGAACCCAGAAATCACCCCTCAGGCTTACAGCCATCTGATATTTGACAAAGGCAACAGAAACCTACATTGGGGAAAAGACTGCCTCTTCAATAAGTGGTGCTGGGAAAATTGGGTATCCATATGCAGAAGAATGAAACTAGACATGCATCTCTCACCATATACCAAAATCAACTCAAAATGGATTAAAGACTTGAATATAAGACCTGAAACCATAAAATTACTAGGGGAAAATATAGATGAAACACTTCAGGAAGTAGGTCTGGGCACAGACTTTATTAACATGAGCCCAAAAGCACAGGCAACAAAAGAAAAAATAAACAAATGGGACCATATCAAATTCAAAAGCTTCTGCACAGCAAAGGAAACAATCAACAGAGTGAAATGACAACCTACAGAGTGGGAGAAAATTTTTGCTAACTATGCATCTGACAATGGATCAATATGCATAGTATACAAGGAACTCAAGCAATTACACACCAAAAAAAAGAACAAAAAACAAAAAACAAACAAAAAAACCACCCAAGTAATGCAATTAAAAAATGGACAAAGGAGCTAAATAGACATTTTTCAAAGGAAGACATACAAATGGCCAACAGATACATAAAAAAATGCTCAACATCAGAAGTTATCAGGGAAATACAAATTGAAATGACATTGAGATATCATCTCACCCTAGTTAGACTGGCTATAATCAAAAAGACAGAGAATAATAAATGCTGGCGAGGGTGTGGAGAGAAGGGAACGCTCCTACACTGTTGGTGGGACTGTCAATTAGTTCAACCATTATGGAAAACAGTATGGAGGTTTCTCAGACAACTACAGATAGATCTTCCATATAATCCAGCAATCCCATTTCTGGGTATAAACCCAAAGGAATGGAAATCATCATGTTGAAGGGATACCTGCACTCCCATGTTCACCACAGCTCTGTTTGCAGTAGCCAAGATATGGAACCAACCTAAATGCCCATCAATGGATGATTGGATAAGGAAAATGTGGTATATATGCACCATGAAATACTACTCTGCAATAAAAAAGAATGAAATTCTCCCACTTGCAACATCATGGATGAGCTTGGAGAAACTTATGTTGAGTGAAATAAGCAAAGCATAGAGGGATAAATACCTCATGTACTCACTCATAAGTGGGAGCCAAGAGAGAAAGAAGGAAGGAAAGAAAGATCACAGTAGTGTGTTGGACTTCCAGAGGGAGCGAGCACAACTAGGGATACAAAGTGGAGTGGGGGAAGGAAGGAGGTCAGGGATAATTGGTTGGGGGACATGGGGTGTAATCACAATTTATGGTAATGGGAATGCTGCCAGTATGGATCTAGCCATCACATCTTGGGCACGAGTGGTGACAATCAGCTTTGTATCTTATGAATACTCATAACCAATAAAAAAAATTTGCTTTAAAAAAAGAAAGAAAACTAGTAGACCACCAGAAAACACCCCTCCCTGCAGGAATGTGGGTTTAGAAAGGCAAACTATAGCACTGAGATGAAGGATAGACCATGACTTGTGTTATTAAGTTAGGGTAATATGCTATCTAAGAGCTATTTGTCTTTAATTTTAGGACTAGCATGTGTAGTGTGAGTCTTAGGTAATGTAACTGAGTTTCAAAGACACATAGGAAAATCAATGTCACTACTTTTAAGTTACATCCTTTTCCCAAGCAGCAACTCAGTGGTTTGGAGTTGTTAATTGACAGTTTGTGGAAAACGTGTGTTTGTGAAATGCACCTTCTCTCCTTCAAATGTTTTTCTGTTTTTTGAATCTACTGGGGAAACTACTTACAATAGCCATCCTTTGTGACCTAACATGTAAATAATTGATGCAAAAAAGCCACATCAGTACACCTGTACAGGGTCAGAACCTGAGAATGAAGTGAGATCAGATGAACAATATCACTGTCATACAAGAAAATAGAGACAATATCAATTAACAAGAACATTGTTATTTACATTAACTTGAACCTCTGTGCACCTAAATTTGAGCGCGGATTATCCATGAAGCACACAAGCTGAAGAGAACTGTCAAGTGAACAGATGATCGTTAAGTAGAAGCCCAGAAATGAGATCATTAATTTATACATGGATACATGTATGCTTAGTCACCAGTATGGTATCAATATAAATTCACTTCTTGATTGACAATGTTACCAATGTGTAAAGCCAAGACAATAAAATAATTGATAGGCTAACTGATGCAAATGATCAGAATTTTGTATTTAGAAAGTTACATCTAACTTTAAATGAATAGAAGCTTGGTCTAAACTTGACCTTAGCAGAACACAGTAAAAGAGTGATACTAATAAATTTCTTTCTTCTCAGACCTAACTCATTTAGAAAGATCTCAGGAACATCTTTCATGGAACATTTATGAGGGTACTCCAAAAAGCTCACGGAAAGATTTGTATTATCTTTTAATTATATTTTTCAGTGAACTTCTTGAAGTGCTGTCATACATTTTAATAGGGAAAGAAGGACTAAATAGTATAGACCTATTTACATGTATTTCTTATGTGTTCAAAACATTTGCCACACTATTCTTTTCTTAGTTTAACAGCATCTGCAATGTACAGTGCTTTTCAAATGTTCTCCATATTCTGGGCATAAATTTGTCTTCTACTCAGGCATTGCTTTTTAAAAGCACCTGTACGTCATGAAAACACAATCTGTTAAAAAAACAAATGCACACCAAAATCACATTGTTTATTTCAAAGGGACCTCTTAGGAATGTGAGGTAGACCTGCAGAACATGAACTGTAAGGGAGAAACCCTTTATAGCTTAACCACTGTGAATTATAATCACACTATTTGCCTTTAAGATGTCTAGTGTGCAACTTATGTATATTCTTTCCACCTTCTTATCTGCTGTACATCCACCTTTTAGGCCACATCCTTTCAAAGCCAGAAAAATTTTGCCTTATTAGAAATTATTCTCAAAGGAAATGGTGTGACAATTGTCTAATTTTCCAGAGACTTAAGCCTGTTTTTATTTTTTTATATCGAACTCTCGTAGTAAAAAAGCTTCTTTTATTTGTTAAATCTCTTTTCATCTCAGTTATTAAAAATAAAATCTCATAACAAGTTTGCTGCTCTAGAATTTGCATTTGAAAATTAACAATCCTCTAAGATAATTGTAGAAGTAAAAATAGTTTATTCCATTAATACAACATGTATATTTTCACTATCTTATTCTAAGGAAAATTATTGTGAAATACTGCATAATAATTATATTGGTATTGCTGCTATAGAATTGAAGAAAATTAGAGAAAATTTCAGTGTTTGAAGACAATAAATATACTTACATAAAAGGTAATGTGTTTGGAGTAACCAGCCTCGATGATCCAAGAATTTGGCCATTTCCGTATCTCAGTGGTTGTCAACTAGGGGCAATTTTGTCCCCCTCCCTCAGAGGATATTTGGCAATGTCTGGAGAAATTTTGCTTGCATATGTGGGAGACTGCTGCTGGCATCTGTAGGGTAGAGGTTAGAATGCTGAAAATACCTTATACTGCATAGGACAGCTCCCTTCTCCCTACCCCCCTGTGAATTGTTCAGCTCAAAATGTCAGTAGTGCTGAGATTGAGAAACCCTGCCAATCTGATTTCCTTTTTCTATTGCAATATTATTATCAATAAGCTACAATATTTAGGATGTTTTACTTCTGAGTTTCTGGATAGAGGTCATCTCTTTAAATGTGACTGTTAACTTCAAAGAAATTATTCCACACATTTATCTTTGGTGACAATTTTCTTGTATGTGTGTAGTGGATTGAATTATGCTCCCCTCCCCCAAGCTCATGGAAGCTTGATTTGTGTTCCCTAAGTTTTATGGATTAGAAACTTAGCCCCCACTGTGACTGTTAAGAGGGTGGGAAATCCTATTGTGGCAATTGAAAGGTGGAGCCTTGAAGAGGAGATTAGATTGTAGGACTGTGCAGTAGTGAATGGATTTAAAATGGTGGTCAGGGGTGTGGTTCTGAGAGCTTTAAAAGGAGAGGAGAGTCTGTCTGTCTCTCTCTCTTCTTCCACCATCTTGCAGTGTGAGACCTCTGCATCACTGTCACCACCACCAGATAGACTTTGGACTTTCCAGTTTCAGAAACTGTAAGCAATAAATTTTGTGTTCTTTCTAAATTACCCAGTTTCATGTATTTTGTTATAAGCAGCAGAAATGGACTAATACAATGTATATGGTCAATAATTATAAGAAGAAAAGAAAGAAAACTTAGAATGTTAGAGGTAGATGTAAACTCACTCATAGTCGCAGATTTAGTGGTAGCGCTGGGATTCACAGACTCTTGCCCATCATACTAAACTGAGAAAATTTTGACCAATGATTTATAACATAAAATGATTTAACAATAAGTCCTACTAAAATAAATATGATACCAAGTAATTAGTTAAGTAAGAGAGAGTAGAATTGGTTTCAGAATGGTTAAATTATTTCTATCATGCACAGATGTCGATTTATATGAAAAGGTGCCCCTTCTATAAGTCTTCAGTTCAGAAATATCCAGGAAGTATTAGTTTTTCGAAAGGATTTGAACCTGGAAATGTTAAATATTACAAGAGTTGAAATGCTACTTCTATTTTAGAAAAAGTAGTTATGGAATCTCAGACATTTTCAACCTTTTAATATCAACTTATAATTATTTAGAGTTTGATTATCATTGCGTGAAATGTGGAAGTCTTTCTTCTCCTGTGTTCTGCTTTTTCTCATTTTGTTACTCATTAGCACTTGTCCTAGAGAGAGAGAAAGAGCAAGGAAAGGAGAAAAGAGATGAAGCTGTAGGTATTCGATGTCTTTACTTGTTAATAACAACCAGGAAGGGAGAAGAAGAAAGGTAAAAGAAGATTTCATTATCCTCAATTTGGATGTGACTCACTGCAAAAGGCAGAGAAAATAGGGAACAGTGCTTCACAAATCCTTTATTAGGCCAATATTCAATTGCTAAATACAATGGCCTATTACCTCTTTAGTTCATTAATCATAAATAAAAACATACATTTACTGTGTCTTATAGGTTACAATTAACTTCCACTGTTCATCATTTGTATTATTGCCATAATACCCCTATATCTTCTTTTGTACAGATAAAGAAACTGAAGTTCAGAGAGGTTTCTTTATTTTTGTTTTTGAGGTCACATCCTGAAAAATTACCAAACTGAGAGTAAGGTTAGGGTCTTATGACCACTCACCTAAACTAGGACTCTTTTTATTGTTCTGATCATTCCATTTACGTAAAATAAGGTTTTAAATGGGAAGTGAATTGATTGATTATTTTTGGAGCAAATTTTTATACAGAATTATTCTAATACTACAATAAAGGTATTTTTTTGTGTGTGCCTTATGGAATGCATCCTTAGACATCAAAAAAACATTTCTAGAAAATTCGGAAACTTTTGTTTTGGCTTGTGAGTTTGTATGATTCATTTTTATTTTTAAGTGGATTTGCGGTGAAGATTGCATCATGAGACACTCCATGGATATTTAAAGCTCTTCCCATCAAACTTCTTTCTCCAAATTGTAGGGTCTTAGAGAATAGAGTGCCTAATGCAGCGTTTTATCCTTTGAAGCTTTTAATTGCATGTGTGGCACACAATTGATTTGCAATGTATATAAGAAGCAAATAAAGAATGTATGAGTGGATTTATTGGGTACCTTGATAAAGTAAAAATGTTTATATGCTTTGATTAACATACAGGGGACTGAAGTTCTGAGTGAGGAAGTATCACCCTCTTGAACTGTCTTTAGGATTGGGTTTATTACCACACAGGGGAGAACATAAATGCAAAATTCATTCCAAGCTGTGTCTTTAAATGAGAGTCTGCCATTCCTCTTTAGGATAGTGCTCAGAGTAAAAAAGGAATTGAAATCTAGACAAGCAAGTCAATTTATAGTTATTATTAGTAACTAAAACATTGAAAACAGAATGTCTAGCTTAGAGCAATCACTTTTCCCTGGGCTGCTTTTCCTCATAGAAATCTAGGTAAATTTTAAAAAGCAAAATGTTCTAACAAATACACTGTTTACAAAAATTTGGACTCAACTCATGAAGATAGATTAAAGAATTTATGGCATACATTCATGACCACTAAGAACATCATTATAGTCACCTTGAGGCTAAGAAGAACTTGAATTAATTGTAGGTCACTTCAAGGACTTTAAAGGGTAGAAGTCTGAATTGAGTAACCTCAAATAATGAACCTTGGATGAAGGTTTACTATATTATTATTGACATTGCAGGGAACAAAGTTGGACAGGAGAGGGAGATTATCTGTAGGGCAAACCCCAGCTAAAATCAAGCCTTACCGAAATTAGAGATGACACTGAGTCAGCAGCTCTCTTTTTCTCCAGGTGGGCATCCATCAGCAGGAAAAAATGGGTTTGTTTTTCATAAAGAATAAGGCTTCTTTCCTCTACAATAATTTTCCACAAAGTATAATAGTTCTAAAAAAGGCCATCAATCTTACTCATGCAAATAATAATTCTTCCACACTGAACTGCTAAAAATGCACTAGCTAGTCAACAAGTTGGAAGTTTTTTGCTGTTGTTATGACCATATCTATGTTCTGAGTTTTGACTAAATAGCTATGCTAGCTCCTCTCTGTGCCAAAATGGCACTTCCTTTCACTACTTGCTACTTGGAATACAGATATTCACTTTTGTAATTCATCGTGTAGGTTTGAATGTTCTGATAGGGCAGAGACTGGGTCTTATTCATCTTTGTATTTCTTACCTTATTCCACAAAGTCTTCAACACAGAGCTGTCCAGTATATGAGGGGTCTTCAAAAAGTTCATTTTTCCGTGAACTTTTTGAGGGTACCCTCATGTGTCTTCCAAATAAAGGAATGACTGAAAAGGACTAGAGTACACAGGACAGGGCCAGGGAATTGGTAAAAGAATATTAGGACGGTGGTTGAATATGATGATTTCATACTTTCAGAGATCAAATCAAATCACTGAAACATTGAACTTGAAGAGATTGTATAAATCATTTGGTTCAATCTTATAATCACGAAAACAGGAATCTTAGAGTATTTGATCTAATTTAAAGGAGCAAGTTAGTGGGGAAAATAATCCACCACTGTTCTCTTTTTTTCCCCAATTACTCTTTTCACTTAATTAAGTCTCATTGAAATGTTTACTTATTTTCAAGATAGTGTCATATTTTAGTGTTGAAGCAGAGAAGATTGAGGTTGTTGTACATAATGAGATGTAACAAGGTAGAGCAGGCATTCTGAAACTTAGGGTGTATCAAAATCACCAGGAGGACTTATTAAAACCCAGTCTACAGGGACCCACCTCCAGAAAGTCTGATTTATAAGGTCTGGGTGGAGGCCACTCAGCTGTATTTCTAACAAGTCCTCAGGTCATGCTGATATATCCAGAAACAACATCTGGAGAACCACTGACCTAGAATAGTGTTTTGTGTTGGTGATGGGGGAAGGGAGATGTTATCTTCTAGTGGAACAAAAGGAGCTGCTTGGGTGTCATTTTTTGTTCCTCTCTTTTTAATGCCTCAAGCCCCTCTGGAGGTGGAGTGACTTACCTAATGGGTAAATATAGGAAGGTAGAGTCAGCATGGCTCTTCCTCTTAAGATTCAGAAAGAGTGGTGATTTCTTTTTGGTATACTTATTTTTCACAGTAAAAATGCACTCATGTACTTTAGTGTAATTTATTTTTAAATATTAATAATAAAATATTAACTTAAAAAAACTCAATATTATTCATGCAGGATACAGGCAAATGTATAATACTCCAGTTTTGATTAATGCCAAATAATGTGAGATATTTATAAATTTTCCAAAGGTAAAAATTATCATAAGTTTGGTGTAAAACTTTCCAAGTTTTTTATTGTGCATGTAAATGCACAATTTTATTTTCTTTTTATTTAAATAATCGTAATGCACATATCTATATTATTTTATTTAATGAAACATTTAACATATTAATATGTAGTAAAATAATGGATTTAAATGCTTAGCAAGTTATGAAGCATAATAATAAAACATTTGTAAAAGATTCATATCTGAAGAATTAGAGTATTATTAGTATTATTATTAGAGTGTTAATAATTTTGGTTTATAACGAATGGGATGCCACCATGAAAATTCTTATATATCTCTGGTCCACGTGTGTATGAATTTATTTATGTTACATAATTAGGAGTGTTATTTCCAAGTTGTGGGGCATGTACATATTTAACTTGACTAAATAATGCTGAGTTATTTTTCAAAGTGGGTATACTCATCCACAGTCCTATGAACAGTGGATAAAAGTTTCCAGTGCCCCACATTCTTGCCAACACTTAATTTTCAATAATCTTTCTGTAAAGGTTATAGCAAATCAATATGTACATCATGATCGCTTAAGTGAGAATACAAAATAACATTATACATTTCAATGCATATTTAAAAATCACATTTCTGGGCTCACTATTCTGTCATGCTTGCCATTTTTGCTTTCTATGACCTTTAACCACCTCTACTAGTGGCTATAGCTTTGTGATACGTCTTGAAGTCTGCTAGAGCAATTTCACTACCTTGTTTTTCTTCTAGAGGGTGCATCTTGCTTATACTTGTATCTTTGCACTTTTACTTAGAATTAAAAATAAGATTGTGAAGTTACTTCAATACCCTTTTTGGATTTTTCTTGAAATTATTTTGAATTTAAAGATCAAATAGGGGAGAATTTATGTCCTTAAATACTTGGACTTTCTATCTATAAATTTGCCATGTCTCTCTGTACTATATAATGTTCTATCTGGTTCCTCTTTCCCAAACTCAATTTTAAGAAGCAATTACCAGAATTTCTATGCAAGCAAAGACTTCTCTCTTACTGCTTCAATTCCAAAAATTCTTATTATCTCTTTGGTGTGAATGACTAACCCATGTGTCATTATTACAAATGTGATAATCAGCTAACATTTGAATGGGTGTCAGTGTTATATCTTGCATGGAACAGAAGGTAGCTTGTCCTCCCAAATAAGTTATTAATCAATACAATAGTAGGGAGGAGGTGGTTGGCTAGGAAGAGAAAGAACAGAGCTGAGGCCTCAGAAGGAGTCATGGTGCTCTGCTTGTCCCCAGATAGCCCAGAGAAATCAGAGTGAGAGAGCAAAATGTCTGAAACAAAACAAAATATAATTTAAGACAGGGAGCAACATAGTTGTGAAAGGGTAGAACTTATCTCTCTTGAAGCCAAGTAGAACTACTTATTGTTACTTTCAATATGAAAAGTGAGAATTTAGAGAAGTCAGAATTATGCAGGTGATTAGACTACATTAACATCACACCTTAACATGCTGACAAATGCCTTGGCTCCCTACCAGGATATACTTTTCCTAAATGTACAGATATTGGCTTCCAATAAATACATCAGTGACTGTCAGTGTGATTTCTCTTTGCCCTTTAACTTTACAGCACTAGTTGGGTCTAACCTACTTTATACATTTCATATACCCTTAAATTTTTTTTATTAACTTAGAAATATAAAATGGAAAGTAAAATGTATCTGCTAATCATTGCAAAAATTTATTTTCAGTTTTAAAGACTCAGAAGCAAAGCTTTTCTATTATCCTTTTCATCAAATCTAAGGTAAGGATTACTGAAAATTGTTTCCAGTGAGTATCATTCAGAAAAATCAGTTGTTCTGCTTATCCCCAGAGAGCTCAGTGTTGTCCCCAGTATTGCTTCTCCTTTACCTGCACTGGCCCCTGCATTCTATGCCTTTCTTCTCCACACCATTATTTTTTATGGGCATAAAATGTGACTGCAAAAATACAATATGGCACTGGCCCTTTATCTTATATTGATTATGTGGCTAGCCTGTATTTTACTGATGACACAGTATCACATTTTACTACCTTATATCTCTTTGTTTCATTACCTGACGTTTGGCTTGATGGTTTTGTTTAAGGTCAATCACACCATGCCAAATTTTCTATTATTGAAGCTGTGGAAAGCATGAATAGTCCATCATCTTTGATTTGAAAGAGGAATTACAGGGCAGAGAAAATAATCTATTTTGGCTTTAAGAACACAGAATAAAAAGGCACTAAAGTTTTGTTTTAAAAATAGGTGACACACCTACAATATAAAGCAAACCTTTTCTCTAGTGTGTTTGCCAGTGGCAGTAATGAATAGCAATATCTAGTGCCTAGCAATGCCTTGTAACAATAGCAATGCTGGAAGCAGCATAGGTTTACTTTTGCACATATTATTTTCCCATAATAAAACTCAGCAAAGAAAGACTTTCTTTTTTGTGACACTAGATAAAAATAGTGTTTTTCTATTGTGGTAAAAAATATATAACATAAGAATTTATATTTTAAGCATTTTTAAACATACAATTGCATGGTATGAATTACATTCACAATACTGTGCAACCACTTCTTCTATCTATTTCTAAAACTTTTTCTTCATCCTAAACATAAACTCTGTACCCACTAAACAATTACCTCTCATTATTCCTTCTCACCTGTTTCTGTATCCAATTTTTTTCTTTTTAATTTATTTATTTTTCTTAATTGACCCATGATAATTGTATATGTGTAGAATACAATATGAAATTTGGGTACATTTATGCTGTGTGCAATGATCATATCAGGGTGTCTAGTACATCAATCACCTCAAAAAAGGTAAAATGTTAAGCAGGAAAAAGAAAAGCTATGCAATATGGGCTAATAGCTCTCTTCCTTCTCAGAATATATAGTTCTGAATATCATGTTTTTGAGAAAATACAATATTTGATATTTGGGTTGCCTTTTAAGCATTATTTTTAAAAGAATTACATCCAATTCAGCAAAAATCCATCAGAGATATACCATCAGAATAGAATAGTAATAGTTGTTTTGAGCCAATTTAGGAAGAATTAAGACTTCTTAATTTTACTCTCTTAATGAACAGATGATACAATATAGTTTAAGGGAAAAGGAAATGGACCTAATACTTGTTAAATATTGAGTATCTGTCAGGAATTATGCTATGTGGTATCAAAAACAGTTAAAGAATTATAGAATTGTGTCAAATGTGATAAAAATGTGGAGACTCCTACAGGACACAAAAAGATGGAAAGACTTTCCATGTTCATGGATTGGATGAATTAATGTTCTGAAAATGTCCATACCACCCAAAGTGATCTTCAGATTTAATGAAATCCCCATCAAAACAGCGATGACTTTCTTCACAGAAATAGAAAAAAAATGCAATCCTGACATTCATATGGAACAATAAAAGACCCCAAATAGCCAAAACAATCCTGAACAACAACAACAACAAAAAGCCAGAGGCATTACACTACCTGACTTATTACACTACTTGATTATACTACAAAGCTATAGCAACCAAAGTTATGTCTGGCACAACAACAGACACATGGACCAATGGAACAGAAGAGGGAGCCTAGAAGTCAACCCACATACTTACAGCCAACTGAACTTTGACAAAGGCACTAAGAATATACATTGGGGAAAGGACAGCCTCTTCAATAAATGGTTCTGGGAAAACTGGATATCCATGAGTAGAAGAATGAAACTAGACCCGTGCTTCTCTCCATACACTAAAATCAACTAAAAATGAATTAAAGATTTAAATATAAGACCTGAAACTATAAAACTCCTAGAAGAAAACAAAGGGGAAACACTTCAGGAAGTAGGACTGGGCAAAGACTTTATGAATAAGATCTCAAAAGTACAGTCAACAAAAATAAAAATAAATGGATTTAGCTTCTGCACTGCAAAGGAAACAATCAACAGAGTGAAACAATCTACAGAATGGGAGAAAATATTTGCAAACTATTCATCTGACAAGGGATTAATATCCAAAATATACATGGAAGTCAAACAATTTAACAGTAAAAAACCAAATAATACAGTTTAAAAATGGACAAAGGAGGTGAACGGACATTTCTCAAAAGAAGACACACAAAATGGCCAACAGGTACATGAGAAAATGGTCAAGGCCTCTAGAAGCTGGAAAAGACAAGGAATCAATTTTGCCCAGAGCATCCACAAGGATTGCAACTTGACCACCACCTTGACTTTAGCACTATTTCAGACTTCTGATTTCCAGGAACTGTAAGGTAATCCATCTGTGTTGCTTACAGCAACACAACTACTGTGAAAACTCCTGTTTGTAGTACTTTGTTACAGCAACAATAAAAATTAAATACAGCTCCTTAAGGGCAAATGACTTATAAAGTGAATTTTAGTTTTAGCATTACTTATATGAAGCTGACTTTTCTTATCATCACATCCTTAGATGCCTACCAATTTTTGTTGCTTTGTTTGAAGAACTAGTCCCAGGCCCTTGTGCACCCTGGAAAGTGTTCAACCCTTCAGAGCTGTAATTATTGATCATTTAATGAGATGTGGCACCATGATTTTTTAAGTTTGGTTATGTTACACTTCTCTCTGTGTAATGGAGAAACAGAAAAGGATTACTCAAAGCAACATGAATGCAATGAGAAGCCTGAATGGACTGCATCTCAGCAACTCCTCTGCAAGAAGAAGAAAACTGATTACAGCCCCGATTCAAAGTTAGCTTCTGTTTTTTATTGTAAAGACAAGGAAGTTTCACAAGAAAAATCAGTTGGTTCAGTCATATCAAAATGACACAAAGACATGGGCAATATGACAAAAATTATCTATGGCTAAGTATAGCTTAAGCAATGGAAACTGGTAACATCATTTAAATAGTATAATTGTCTCTAAAGTTTCTACCAACAAACAGCTTGCCCTTAGCAAACATTTTTTCACATTTTTCCCTACAGCAATTCTTTAAAATCTCTTAAAAAGATCAGTATGTCAACCACCTGTTAGATCTAAAATCACTAAACTATACAATCCCATACCTGAACAGTGATTAGAGTTGATTACATGGGCAATTGCCTGGCTAGCTGTGGCCTTTTGCCCCCTGGCCAAGGACTTTTGCTCCATACATGCATTACCTAAAAACCCTATTCTAAAAATCAAATGAGAATCAAGATTTCTAACCCTCTACATGGTTATCTGAGGGAAAATGGTGTCAGTAGTTCACACAATTTTCATAAAATGATTTTAGAGAGGTATAGCATAGCAAATAATATAAAAGACAATAGTTCCAAAGCTTCTTAATGATTTTGTCCACAAAGCTAGGCCATTTTTATAAATGACATGCAAACAAAATTAATGTCATAATTTCTGGGATATTATCAAAAAATACTTAATTATGGTAAAAAACGACAATGTGTCTTCTTAGTACATGTCCTGTCTGTTTTCTTCAAAGATTATTTAAATTTAATTTAGTGTAATTTGAATGAAACAGTCGTAATTTGGAAGTCATTTTCTAGACTTTAATGTGTTTCCATTACTATATTTTCCCAAAAAAGCAACCAAACTTAGGAATTGAATTAAGCATAAGGTGTTTTAATTTGAACTTGTCCTTTATAAAAATGTCATTTAATGGTAAATTTTGATAAAGTTTTAGTTTAATAACATTGTTATCATAGATTTCACAAACAAGTAAGGAATTTATTGAATGTATTTCTCTGCTTTTAATGTTTCATGGGTCTATAATTTTTTCATTGATGCTTTGTGCAATTTGTATAAAAATAGAAAGTGTGATTGCAGCAGGACAGTAAAACTTTTGATTTTTTCTTTTCAGTTTTTTAAACTCATTAAGTATAAAATTCTCTTCTGTGACTATACAAATGGTCTACTTAGATTTAAAAATGTATACTACATTTGGGTTAGTGGAGTCCTTAAATATTTTTCCAACCCCCTAAATTTACTTTTCAGAAATGTCAGGGTTGCTAAATAATTTACATAATGTCAAACAGTTAATTAATCAAAGAGCTGGATATAGCCCCAGAATTCCTAATTCCCTAATATGTGTGCGTGAATATGTGTGTGTGTATACATATATATAAAATACATACATTTTATGAATACATTTTATATCATGGAGCTTTATAGGATTGGGGAATAAAACTAGGTAGCTCCAGAATCTCAAAAGCATCAGTTTTGATTTCAAATTAATAGTTGTATTTTCAAATTGATTAGTAAGGCCTTAGTGTTTTACTCACTAAAAAGAAAAACATGCACAAATCACTTTATTTGCTTTGATTTTATGATAAATGGACCAGGAATTTGAATTGTTGAAGAAAACATGGTAACATAATAAAATTAGAAACATGACAGTGATTAATAAAGAGAAATCAAGGGACTTTTTGGATAGACATTAACAGTGAAAATAAGCTTAATATGATGATATTTAAAGCACCAAAATAATTATTTAAACATTATTATTATATATATTGTTGTCGAGTTTTCCTGTAAATTGCTTATTTTTATCTTCTATCTGTACTATCTCAAATTGTGCCTGTTCTTAAAACATTTATTTTTTAAAAAGATTATTTGCATTGATAAAATTTTACTTTAGGAAAATAATTAAGATTTCTCCACTCATATCTTTTTCTATACAACTCACATCATTTCGAAAAGTAAGTTTTTATTGTCATTTGTGTTATATTCTTTCAAAATTGAATGCTATTTTAAATATTATTTTGACACAGTATTTAAGATAAAATAATAATTCTTGTAATTACTTTTTTTAAAAGAAAGAGGACATTACTTTAACTACAATCCAGTGAGTTTAAGTTTGTTCTAAATAATTGATCATGCACACCCACCATACAACTCAATTTATAACCAATAATTTCTGAGTACCTTCCGTATGACTGATACTGTGCTTGGTACTAGAGAAGGAGAGATGAATCCAGTCAGTCCACAATCTTAAAAAGTCCATAATTGACCTCACTGAGGTTATACAAACAAAAAACCACAATAGAATCAAATAATACCACATACATTCATTTATTCTCATCCAGTTGTTGGTGCCAGTTATTGAGAGACATAAGTGATTGAAAACATAAGTAGTTCCCATCCTCCCTAAACCACCTTAAACCACCTTATAGCTGGTGGAGGTGGAAGATATTAACCATATGATGGTACACAGAAAGGTAAAAAGGCAAATGTTAAAATTGTGATGAAGGAGAAATAAATGGTACCGTGAGAATTTGCATAGAGGGAAAGGGTTGAGTCGCAGTTCTACTCAGGCAAATGAAGAAAATCTTCAGAAGAGATCTGAGGAAGAGCAGCATTAACTAAGCAAATAACGTGGAAAGAAAAGCTCTCCATGCAGAGGACAAGTACATGCAAAGGCATGAGGGGTTTGAGGAGTCTGAGAAACACAGAGATGGTCTGGCACGAATCAAGACATTGCTGGGAAAATGAGGCAAAAATGAGGGAGTGGCTTACTGGGTTGAATACAGCTAAAGGGGAGAAAATGACGAGAATCTTGGAGGTCAGAAATACCTCAGCTGGAGCAGTTTCAGTAACTGCTGGATAAGAGAATATCCCTAACCCGAAGTGTGGTGAGGAAATGAAGACGTCGAAATTAGAAAAATCTTTTAAATAATTTTGCTATGAAGAAACAGAGAGGCTGGTGGCTGAAGACTGATGAGAGTTTAAGTTGACTGAGTTTTTTTCTTTTCTTTTCTTTGTATCTTTGTTTCTTCCTTTCTTTTCTCTTTTTCTTTTTTTTTTTTTTAAATGGGAGAGGCTTGAGTGAATTTAAAAATAATGGGGAAACTTATAGTATTTAATAAAGAGGAAATTTATGGAATAGGGCCTTTAAGAAAAATAAACAAATAAATAAATAAAAATTTAAAAGTCTGTCTTAGACGAGAGGATGGATAGAGACTCTATTTTTATAGGAAAGTTAGAGTATAGTAATGTAAATATGTAGGTTGGTTTTATGTTTTTTATTAGGAAAGTGATGGAATTCCAATATGTGTCTTCTCTTTTCTCTCTGAAGTCGATGGTAAAGTCCAGAGCTAAAAGTTCAAGTTATGGTAAATTTAATGGTCAAGGAAATTGTAAAAATTTTTAGGTGGAAATAGCACATGTACAAACATAGGAGCACAGTTGATCAGTAGCCACAGAAGATTGCTAGGCATTGTAGGGACCCATTTGAAGTTGGTGACCATGAATTAATTGTGGATCCAATCTGGTCCATTTCTGTAGCTTTCTCCAACACTGATCCTCACTGCTTGCCTTCAGGCATGTAGAAAGTGTGTTTCCAATCAAAGATAATGAACACCTACAATAAAGCTAGACAGAAGAAAGGAAAAGAAATGATGAGAAGCTGGAATACAAAGGATTCGATAATGGCTTAGACATTATCTGTGAAGAAGAAAAACACTTCAGTGTGACCCCCAGATATTAGTCATTGTGATAAGAAATAAAGAGTAGAGGTGGAAGTAGCATTGCATTGGAGAAAAGAAAATAAGCTCTTCTTTGGAAATGTGGATTTTAATGTTTTTATGGACACTAGTATGGCAATACTTAGCAGACTTTTGGATAAACTGAAACTCAAGGACAGAAAGATATTCTAATTCAGCATCACTTAGGTGTCAAACATTAACTCAGAGTAAGTCTTTAATTGAAAACCTTTAATTGAAATTGTGGGACTAGGTGAGATTTCCTAGGAAGACTAGCAAGAATAAGATTTGACTTCAATATATTCTACCCAGTAAATTGAAATAAAAAGAAAAGATCTCAAAGTTTTGGAGTATCAAATAAATTTGTTCTACAGTAGCATTTAGTTGTTTAATAAGAAACTAAAATGTAAGCTTGTATTTCTTCAGCCTAAGAATATATTTAGGAAAAATATATAAACATTACTCAAAAATACACATCATAAAATCACTAGAATATGATAATTTTATACTTATATATTTCACAGTGTGTAGACTAAAAAAGTGTGTATTCATTTGGAAAGAAATATTTGTCAGGTGGGTGCTCTTCTTCATACTCAAGACCCTCCAGTAAGGCTACCCTAAATTAATTGTTCTAGTTCAAAATCAGCTTTCCACCCAGGTTCTAATTTTTCTAGTGAATTCAGTATTTTGTTTTATATTATTCAAATAATAATATCAATTTTATTTATGACAACAAACAAACAAATTAGCTAATTTACTTATAGCATTAAATGCTAATTTATTATCAAATATATATGTGTACTTAATGAAGTTTGATTTCATGAATAAATTATTATTTAATGCTACATACACATTTAGACTACCACATTTAAAATTTTTACTGTTGCAGTTTAGGGTTTAAGTGACCTACATTCCAGAAGACAGATCTATCTATGAAATGATAGTAATAATAGTTAACCCTTCTACAGACAAGGCAGAACTTTCCTGTACTTTATATGTAATTTTTGATATTTAATATTTAGTGATAGCAATACAGGTCTATCAGGTTTTGCCAAATTTTGCTTCTATTCATAATAATTCGGGGGAAAATTTTACATGATTTTCCACTTAATACCGTTTTAGTATGATTCTAAACTATATTTAGAACTTATACATAAAAGAATTGACCCAGTTAAACTGAATGTGCAGCAGTGTTCTTGCTAAAGGCTCTTTTTGCATGTTTTAATTTGAAGGCTAGATGCATGCTACGTGGAAATTTGCATATAACTTTCAGGATAGACTGTGTTTCCATTTCAAGAGAACATGTGCACATGCCAATCCCAGATGCTTCGTCGTGTGTTTGATTATACCACGATTACCAATAGATTCTTCTGGAATGGGGAGTTTCAAGATAGTAAATGATCCGTCTGTGCTTCATAACATTGTAGAACCACTGTATGCTGTTTGCCATTTTGGAGCACAAAAAAAGCAAATATTCAATTTTTGTTCAAATGTTTATAGCTCAGAAATCCTATTTCTTTGTCTTGTGGAAGCCATCTACTCTAACACATTACAACTTTTAATTAGGGAAAGAATAAGAATCTCTGGTCTGCTTATACAGTACAGAAGATTTAGTTCTGATAATGATTGTGTCACATGAGTATCTGAAAGTCTTGGTTAGTCTGCCACATAACGCCTGAAGAGGACAACTCACCCTCATATCCTCAAGCTTCCGTCTGGGAACTGCAGGTGTGCATAGAGTGAATGAAGAGGAGAGAAAGCACCAGTCTCATCAGCTCCAAGGAGTCAGTCCTGGTTCCTTCCATCACTTGCTGCTGGGGTTGGAACTTAGATGTGGCCTGAGGAAGATGACAGGCTCCACAACTCTGCTATCATCACTGGAAGAGTATTTCTATTCCTGGTTTTCTTCAGGTCAAGTTTATCTTGTTCCTTACAAGAGCTTCAATATACCAATCCTCAGGATATAGGCCCGAGGGGGTAATGAATCTCTCCATCACCACAGTTTTAAGTCTTGCCTCAATAACTGACCCAAAAGTACTCTCATGACATGAGAGAACAGCACAGTCCTATTACCACAGGCCATGAAAAAACCCAAGATTGGCACAGGTGTTGTTTATTGTTTCTTATTTGTTTAGATGTCTTGTACAAGTTTAAAAGCTTTTTTCCCCTCTAACCAAAGTTTTCTCTTTGAAAGTTATTAGTATGGTTGCTGGAGGATAAGCCTTCTATTAGATGTTAGTGAAACATTGTTTTAATTTTCATGGAGATTCAAGTCCAGGAATCATGCTCAAAGGCATTCCCATTGTGAATGTAGTCTGAACCTTGCTACATAAGTTTAGGTTACAGAAAACTTACCAGGTTAGACTTCATGTAAAGCATCTTGCAATTGGTAAGAATAACATTCAGTTCAAAGATTTTGTTTTTGTGCATTTTAGCTAGCTATTCCCAGTAAAGTTACATGAAAAAATGCTCAATGTCACTTGGCATCAGGGAAATGCAAATCAAAACACATTGAGATATCATTTCAACCTGGTTACACTGGTTAGTATCAAAAAGACAGAGAATAACAAATGCTGGTGAGGATGCAGAGAAAGGGGAAATCTCCTACACTGTGGTGGGACTGTAAATTGGTGCAGCCATTATGAAAAACAGTATGGAGATTCCTCATACAAGTACAGACGGAACTACCATACGATCCAGCAATCCCACTGGAATTGGGAATGGAAAGCCAAAGGAATGGAAATCATCATGTTGAAGGGATACCTGCACTCTCATGTTCATAGCAGCTCTATTTAAATAGCCGAGTTGGAAGCAACCTGAATGTCCATCGGCAAATGACTGGATAATGAAAATGTGGTGAATATACGCAATGGAATACTACTCTGCCATAAAAAGAATGAAAATCTGTTACTTGCAGCAACATGGATGAACTTAGAGAAAATTATGTTAAGTGAAATAAGCCAGGCACAGAAATTGAAATACTGCTTGTCCTCATAAGTGGGAGCTAAAAAAGGAAGGAAGAAGGGAAAGGAAGGAAGGAAGGAAGGAAGGAAGGAAGGAAGGAAGGAAGGAAGGAAGGAAGGAGAGAAGGAAAGAAAGAATCACAATAATACTCTGAACTTTCAAAAGAGGAGAACAGAACTGAGTCTACTAGAGGTGGGAAAGGGGAAAAGGGAGGGGGGTTAGTGAGAATTTGGTAAAGGGCCACAAAAACGATTATATTGTTTGTGTTGAATATGCTAATTATCCTGGAAAAATAAATAAAATTTAAAAAAAATAATGTGTTGCAAGATGTTAAAGCCTTGTCTTAGCCATATTCTGAGTTAAAGAGGAAGATATACCCAGGCTTAAACTAAAATAGCCCAGGGATGGAGTAACATCTTGGGAAAGTTATTTTTAAGAGGAAAAGAAGCAAACTACAAAAGAAAAGACCCATGAGACCCATGAGAGTGGGAGGGATGGTGGAGAGAAAAATTAACTATCCATGAGCACAAGACATTCATGAAATATGCAAGATATCTTAAGGGATTCCCCAAAATACCAGTAATACACCAGGATTTCAACATTTAATCAGAATATGGCTATTGTTACTGAGCCTTCAGGGAAAGTGTGGCCTCATGAGCAGAAGACCCCCAGACGATTCTCACTGCCTTTTTAATCTCTGGCATCTGATTGTGTATCCTAAGAGAATGTTGCAGTGAGTTTGGGGTACATATGAATATAAAAGCTATATAATTTTCAGCAAGACACAGAAATTTATACAAAGTTACTGCATTATTAAAGTTTTCCACAAATCAGTTTGCCGATATCCCAAAAGAAAGGAGGCACAGAATTTTCTACAAAGTGTTTTTTCTTTCCAAAAGACATACCAGATAGCAGATTTTTGCTGAACCAGCACAGCTGTGCTTTGGAAAGAAGGAGAAAGTTGAAACTGGTTTTTTCAAGGATTTAAAATCACAGTTATTGACTTAATCAAAATTACAATTCTGAGACCTGCTTTATTTTCAACATGTGCATAGTGAGAGTGGTTGATACAGTGTTATGAATTTCTATATTTGGTAAGAGCACCAAAGGAATGTGCCTACTTTTCTAGGACAAGGTCTATACCCTGCAAACCAGGCCCAGCAATTCCAATATCAAGGTTAATCATCTGTCCAGAGATAGCCATTAAACTCCCAGACTAAATCTGAAAAACATTTGTAAGTATTTTGCCACTCCTGAACAGCTTTCATAGCTTGCTATATCATTTTCTCCAAGTGGTAATTGTTTCAATGTCCCAAGACATTAAAAGCTATTAAAGTCTAATGACCCAAGTCTTGTTTTTCCTTTAAAGGTGAAAACATTTTTTGATGCTCTAGCCTTTTCTTTATTAGTATTTAATTGGCTACCAGTTTTACAAAATTCACAATTATGTCTATGTACATAGCACAAATCAAATCAATTCAGTGAAAGTTTTGGTTTGGAAAAATTAGGTTTTGGGTTCATTATTAACTTTACTGAAAATGTTTTATATATCCAAAACAGGCATTTTCATGTTCAAATGAAAGATGTAAGGGTATCACCAAGAATTATGAAAACCTACAGGTAGCAGTCCTCTTTTTAGAGTTTCTTTTGCTACTAATGTTTGCAGTCTGTTTTTTGCCAGAGATTTTTGGTCTGTACCTGATGAAAACTTTCATCATTGCTATGAAAAAATTGTATTCACTGGATACTATTTTATGATTTTTAGGTAATTATCTCCTGTATGGGTGCAAATATGGTACACACTTTCTTCATTGCAATTTTCTCCCTCTGTGAAACATGTCATTGTTCTTCCTGTGAAAAGCAATATTACAAATTTTACTTAGCCAATCAGAATTTAAAAGAAAACATGGCAGTAGATTGGATGAAAGAGAAAATCATAATTTTGGTAAATATAATTAAACTGGAAATCCATTTACATGCTTTTTTTTAGCTATGGTAAATTTCAGATATTTTAACTTCTCATGAACCATCAGCTCTGTGGGGAAAATAGGATAATTTAGTCAGGCTCCCTAAACATTTCTCGTAAACAAGTTGTGTGTGGGTGGAGTTAGTGCGCATGTGCACCAATGTATCTTTTTAGTTAATTGCTATTGTGTGCTCTGCAGTTTGTGAAGCACAGCTGGCAGGCAGAGCTCAAGTCTAAAATAGAGCAACCTAGCTCAGAGACCTGCAGGTGAAGGGTTTGTGAAAAGGCTTGGGGGGTCTGTGAGCACTGGACCCTATCCCTAGCTCTACAAGCTCAAACATTGTCTCAACTGGAAGAGGAAATTCACTGGCAAAATATAAATAAAATCAATCTCTCATTAACCAAATCCTCCAGTTGAAGTATACATACATTGTGAAATAGTTAAATATAGCTAATTAACATATGCATTACCTCACATGTTATTTTTGTGGTGAAAACATTTAACATCCACTCTCGACATTTTTTCAAGAATACAATATATTGCCATTACTATACTGTAGTCACTATATGGTACAATAAATCTCTTGAATTTATTTCTTGCACCTAACTGTAATTTTTTATCCTTTTCCCAGTGTCCCCCCAGCCCACTTCCCCCAATGGTCTCAGCCTCTGGTAACTACCGTTCTACTTTCTTTTTCTATGAGATCAACTTTTTTAGATTCTACACATGAGTGAGATCATGCGGGATTGGTCTTTCTGTGCCTGGCTTAATTCACTTAATTTATTTATTATCTTAGCTATTTGCATTAGACCAGGAGGATGAAAGTCATCATGTGGGAAATAGCCTGGGTCTTGAAGGGGGCAAAAAATTCCTCCCTCTGGCAGCTTTCTTTTTCCAAAGGCAGGAAAGAAAAAGAAAGATGGTGCAGGGACACAGCGGCACCCCTAAACAAAATATACTTTCATTTACTATAGTATAAACCATGCTTTGCAAACTCTACAGCTTTGTCTATGTTTAGCTCCTCTCTGCTGTCACTTAGAACAAGACATTTGAGGCTGTAAACAAAATAAATAATAAGATCTGAGAATCGTGAAATTTCTTAAAAGAACACGGGGATCCTCCAAGAAGCAAATCATGTCAAAAGTTGACAACAATGGTCCATGACAGAAGAGTAACCCCTATTTCTTTTCTTCCCCAGTAATACTTGACACCTTTGAGGAAACAGCGTTCACTCCTGGTTCTTAGTATACCATGGAAATTTTTTCCCAAGGGAAAAAATTAAAAAGAATTCCACTCTGTGTGGACTCATTTGCAACTCTTCAGCAATCTTCTCCTAAGCAGGAAAATTATGAAATTGACAGCAATATCTCAGTCACTTCCAGGGAAAGGGCAGGACTATGATTGGCCTGCATGTCAACCCTTCCTTGGGACAGAGGCTTGTCTCTGCCTTGTCCTGTGCCTTTTGGAAGGGACTCAGGCCAGGGAATAAACCTGGAGGTTCTGTGAGTCTTGTGAACTTTGGTTTATCCAGTAATGGTGGGGCCAGCCTCCTCTGCTCTGCTGGACTGGTACACAGGTCTTTGCTCCTTTCCCATCGTAAGGCATGGATAAGACCCATTCTCCTCACATTGTCATCAGTCAAGTGTTTCACATCCATGTGCATATTCCTCTGAAGGAAATTCTTCACCACAGTGATTATGGAACCTTGGGAGGTATCTCTGGTCAATTTCCCTGCTACTGATCCCAACTTTTTCAGGACCCTGGATCCCAAGTATTTTGAGGCTTTTTCCTACTCCTGGGGCCGTAACCTCTTCTGTAGCACAGTCCATGGCAGTTTTTGTTTTCAGTGAGTCTCCCTTTCTCAACTCTAGAGGGAAAGATGACACACTGGTCTTCATTGTTCTTTAATTCATAAGAGAACATTTGCTCTTCTGCATGGTGTGGCCTGTCACATTGTCCTTCCTTCTGGGGAGAGCGTGGATATTGTTAATAGGGGTTCTCTAGTCTTACTGGCGGTGTGGTGGGAGGTAGGTATGTGGAAGTAAAGTGGGGATACGGCTGCAGAGGGAAGATGAAGCTCCCTCGGTAAGGTCTGGGCTGCTTCACGTCTCTTTTAGGGGCTGAAATCAGTCTGTCGATGTGGATGAGGACGTTTCCTCATCAAAGTGTTCTTCCCTGTTGCGTACAGATGTTGTCGCCTTGATTTCGTTCTTCTTCCCTTTCCGGTTCCTTTTGTTCTTTAGCCGGGCGAAGGCAAGATGGAAAGTGCGGCAGCTAAAGCCCTCGTGGACCCCGTGCTCCACGTGCATCTGCAGGACCTCCAGACTGGGGTAGACCCGGCAGCAGGCCACGCACTTGAAGCCACTGTTCAGCGTCTCCGGTGTCCTGGCCCTGGAACTCTCCTCCGGAGCTGGAGGCTCTGCTGGGCTGTCAGCCTCCTCCTTCCTTTCCTCTTGGGCTTTGCTGTCCACGGGGCACTCACTGTCAGCTAAGAGATCCTTCGTAGACATGTCAGAGATGGTGGCTTTTGTATTGACATTATCAGGAAAGGGCATTTCTTCTACTCTTGTCTTCTTTTGTGGGGGCTCCAGTCCTTCCTCTGTATCTGACAAGACAGCCACACCCCTTTTCATTGGGACACACATGTAGTAAATTTTCATGGCCATTTTCTTTTCCTTATGTTCTGAGGACATAAAGTGTGAATGAACAGAGGTATGTGGTAAGGAGGAGTAAGTCTCCCTTTGCTCTGAATCCTGGGGTCGAGACATCTCAGCAGGTCCAATGCAGGAGACACCTAGGAAATAAAATTTCAAACATAAGAAAACTGCAATAAGTATGTGTGAAATCGGCAGCAGTTAAGATGGCCATGAGAATATCCCATGCGGGGACATGGGGAACAGAAGCGCATGCATCTATCTCAGAATTCTGCATGTGCTATGTGCTATTTGAGGTGTGAACTCAGTGCCCCTATGTAGAGAACAAGTGTGTGGTGTGTCTCATGGAGTTGTGTGTATGTTCTGGAACATATCTGGGGAGTGTTTCCAGAGCTGGTAAGAGGGGATGGTGATGAGCGTGTGTAAGTGTCATGGGGTGTGACAGTACATGTGGAAAAGTGCAGGAGTGGCACATGCTCCTGTCAGCACGTGCTGCTCTGTGAGGTGCTGAGGGCTTGTGGATAGAGTGACATGGGTGAGAAGCACTACAAGAAAGTGCTTTCTCTTTAGGGCATATGGGTTTTCTAGAGCCTAGTCTAGCATGGGGGAATTAAAACAGGTTATCTGTGTGAGGGAATGTGAAATATTTATAGGATTAGTGCATAGAGGGGTGAGTGTGAGAATGATTGGGGGCAGGAACGAGGAGCTGAGGGTGTACCTCTGTAACTCTACTAGAGAATGAGAAAGATGGAGAGTGAACGGATGTGTATTTGACAGAAAAAGTAAAAGGGAAGGAGAAATGGGACCATACTTGGTATGAAGAAGTGTGTGTGAGTGCGTGTGTGATCTTGAGTCTGTGCCAATCTGAGGCAGAAGGTTCTGATTGAGTTCCTGTGCGCTTGTCAGCCCTGTCTGCTGCCTCACCCACAGCTGTCCCAGTGTTCACATGTGGGAAGTTTGTGCTGAGGACCTTTGTCTTATTCTTGAATGTACATTCGCTCTGTATTTGTCCCTCCTCAGAGGCTTCAGTCCTAGTCCCGCTGCCCCAAAGCCCTTTCCTGTTTTTAATGGGAAAGTGAAGTAGGAGTGTGCTGAGCAGCTCAGAGCATCTCCTGCCCAAGCCCAGATCCCACCTTTGCATCTCCCTTACCATCCTCATCAACAAGTACAAGCTTGCTTGCCGAGGAGAAACAGGAGAAATATTCACAAGCAGAGGAATTTTCTTCTGTTTCCTGATCCTGGGCTAGGACCACCAAACTTATCTCAGGAGCATTCTCTTGAGACTTGCAGAATTCTGGGGAATAAAGTTTAAAAAGCAGAAAACAACATTGAGATATGGATAATCTGGGGTCTTTATACATTCATAAAAAGATATGTTGAGTGGATATATTGTGTAGGGCATCATTACTGCCCATGGGACTTGCTTTCACAGAAATTTAGGTGACGTTCCCATTCAAAACTCCAAAATATAAGTGAATAACAGTTATTAAAAATGTGTGTGTGGTGGACATCAGTGGGATTGGATATGTTGTATGTGATATTTTTGGAGATGTGTACAGAATACTGGAAACCATGAACCTTGCCTAAAAGGCAATATGCAGTAACTAAAGTTTAGCTGTTATTATTATTGGCTCAATTTTCTTCATGGGAAATTATGCAAATAAGGGATGTGAAGTGCAAATTTATGAAGAATTATGTATGTGTATCTATTTGTTTATACTGATATCTACACTGACAGAAAGGTATATATATAGAGAGGTGCAGATATAAATATAGTTGGATGGTAGCTAGATAGTTAGATATATAGATGCAAAGATAAAATTTTTTTGAGGGTTCCCTAGAAAACGGTCATGATGCTAGAGGTGTTCAAATGAAGACTTCACAGACTTGCTCCAGAATCCTCTTTTGGAAATATGCTTCCCATTTCACTTGGGTTTCTAATCTTCCTGTCCATATCATTTAGGAGCCTTTTCCAAAGGAGAAAGAGTACATGATACATTTCTGCCCATTGGTTGGAAACAGAGACTCTGGGAAGTCCTTGAGAGAAGGGGTTGCTGAGCAAAGGAGCTTAGCTCCAATTCTAGGTCATTATTCTGTCCTCTTTCTACATGATTCCTTCTTAGCTTCCCATCTTCTCTACCCTCATACCACTGCGATCCAGCTTGTCTTCAAAAGAGGCAGAGGATGAGTATTCTGAGTCCAAATCCTCTCCTGTCTGGATGTGGGCCTGGGTCAACCCAGAAGGTCCAGGCTGTGGACTGTTTTCATCTGAGTCTATGATTCCTGGGAAAGAGAGGGAAAATCAGATATATGGTACTTTTTTGCATTCAACAAACATTCAAGAAGTACCATGTACAATAATACACATGGTACTTATCCTCATGAAGGTTATAATCTAGTTACTGTTCAAAGTTCTAAAATCTAGGTATACAAAAATATTTGTTGGAATGATGTGCCTGGGTGGGCTGGATCACCCATGAGTGGTGCATTTGTTCTGTGCAGTGAATCAGAGGCTCACAATCTTGTCCAGCACATGGGAAGTTGCACATATTATACGTTATTACTACTTCTGTTTACACAAAGAATAATTTTGTTGTACCTTGTAGGTAAAATGCTTCAGTTTGTCACCTGAGATTATCTTAAGAAAGTCCTGCTGCTTTCTCAAATAGAATTTGCAGAGATAAAAACCCCACTGGCTTTCATTTCTTGCCTGCAGTATCCTCTTCCCCAGATTTCTGCTATTTTGGCCTCTGTTGCTAGAGCTCTGCAGGACCTGTGCCTTGTGATAACTCATTACTTCTGAGCTTGAGCAGAAGACTCCACTGGGATCTCTGGGGCAGCTCCAGAATGTATCTCCCAACATTGGTCACAGCTCTTTTCTCAGGTGCTTCCTTCTTAACTGGCACAGCTACCACTTGTCTTGACCAGTGGTGTCACCTTTCTTAGTGTTCTCTGCCCACACAGGGCCCCCGACTAAGTTTTTAAAAAAAAATCTCTACCCACTTCATTCAAAGCGTATCTTGGAACCTTCCCAATTATGAGTATATTCAGAGTAATTTGAACAGTTGTTTTTTTCATAATCTGTGTATTTATTGAGTCAACTCTACCTGTACCATGGATGTAAACATATGTAAATTCCGTTTTATTACTTACTTCCTATTTATATTTCCAAGGGAAAGGCCTGAAACTTTGAAATCACAAGCTTTAGTAAATAAATAGGTAAATTCTAGTTCCTGATAAATAATTCATAAACTCATTAAGTTTCATCCTCTGTTTAAAAACCTTGATTAAGTCTATAACCAAACTTTTACTTCTCAAAATATATCCGATTTGCCTCTTAGGTTGCCGTAGAGTGTCTGGTGTGTTATTGTGGTGTGGAGATGGTGACGTTTAGTACATGTGGCATATGCATTACATAGAATTAGAGTTTCATGTTTGGTGAGTAGTGTCTGGCATATATAAATGTCTGTATATCTACTATGTATTTTGAAAATATCATGTAGTCAGTATGCAGTCAAATTGTCATTGTACATGTAGGTAGCATGAGTGTGATGTGTTTGGGTGACTCACAGTATGTACAGTTATTTCATCTTCCATGTGTTATGTGAACTGCATGTCATGTGGTATTTAAATATAAGCAGTTATATAATACCTTTTGGTTTTATATAAGGGACTATGTGGATCTGAGTAATTTTGTGAGTGCTGAAGAGACAATGGAAGGATTATAAATGGTTATGTCACATATGGATAAAGGGAGATCATGTGAGTATGTGTGATTATGTGAAGGGACTAAGGGATTGCGAACAGAGAGGAACCTGAGAAGGGGGTAAAAAATTGCAATAGCTTCATGCTTTGTTAAAGTGAAATTGAGAGTTCTACAAGAGTGAATTATTTATGTGAGTTAGAGACTGTGATATTGTAAAAATGAGGTTATGAGAAAGCAAATTTGGTGTATACAATACACGTGCTGAGAAAGGAGGGCACGATAGCTTACTGTGTGAGGACGTGAGTTTACAAGTATATCTGGGAGTAAAAAGAAATGGGAGTAAGGAATGGAGAATGAAGGGATGAGAGTTTACAGAGGAAAACCTCAGGTCATGTGGTATTGAGGATAACTGGGCATGATGGGGTAAAAATTCATGTGTGGTTATGAGAGTAGGAGGTTGTAAGAGGCCAGAGTAAAGGTCTCTTTTCAAAGCATCTGCCTTATGTGGGCACACGCGCTAGTGAGATTTGTCCCCCTTTTGAAGGCAAATGTAGAATTCACTACATCTTCATTAGATACTTCAGTCTCCACATTACTCTTTGTCAGAGACCTGCCCACACTTGTGACCTACAGTGTTTTACTTCTGAGGTTCACACTGAGTGAGTCGTCCCTGTTTCTCTGACAAGAACTGTCATTCTGGTAGGGTTCTATGTTCTTAACTACATCCATGCTCTGTCACCCTTGCAATTTTGGACACTCTTCCTTTTCAAGATTTCCCTTGAATCTCAAGACTTAGTTTTGTGTAGATGTAATGAGCATCTCCCAGAGGAGAAAGAGAAGACCTTGTATTTTTGCTGTGGTCTGGGCATGGGCTGTATCAACTTAAATCTCCTGTCTATCAGGTTGTAGAGAGGAGATCTCAGCTAGATCTCACACCCATGCTTCCATCCCCTCTCCCTACTCTCCAAACCTAGCCCCAGTTTAGACATCTCCACTTACGAGTATTCTCAGGTTTCGAGAGGATGAAGGAAATATAAGGTGAACTACCACTGGTTTTTTGCTTTTTCTGTGGAATACGAGCAGGCTGTGTATAATCCTTCTGCATCAGCCTCATTTCTGTCAAATCAAATAGAAATTAATGACATAGGTATAATATTTTAACCATTTGTTCAATCTCGATAGCTCACTATGTACCAGACACTCATGGAGACCACAGTCTATTTCCTGACCAAAGCTCAAAAAGATAGGTATGTAATAATATTTAGTATTACCCAGGTGTCAGTGGCTGGATGGACACAATGTGCGTATGTTTTGTATATGAAGCTGCTTGTAGTGTATGTCTTGGAAGTATGATGTCACACAGAGTGCCGTAAATATCATATATTAATATTGGTTTAGCTGAGTTTACATACGTCATTGTGTTTAAATATTTCATGAAAGATAGGGAAAGTTGAACAATGCCCCCCCCCACCAAGATGTTCATATCTTAATCATTAGAACCTGTGTATATTACTTGATTGCACAAGGGGATTTTCTGAATTTGATTACATTAAGAATGTTGTGATGATGAGATCATCTGGGATGATGTAGATGGATCTTAAATGTAATCCCAAGAATACTTATAAGAGGGTGTAAGTAGGCCAAAGTCAGGAAAACTGCTGTGACTTGGAGCAATAGGTTTAAGTAAAGAGACAAAGGGGCTGCAAACCAAGGAGTGCAAGAACCTCACACAGCTACAAGAGGTGAGGAAGCTCTGAAGCATACAGAAAAACCAGCCCTACCAATACCACAATTTTAGCCACGTAAAACCTATTTTGGACTGTTGACCTCCAATACTGTAAGAGAACAAGATCATGTTGTTTAAAGCTACTAATTTGGTGGTGATTAGTTATAGCAGTTAATAGCTAATAAGTAAACACATCAACCTTAAATTAAGGATTGCCACATACTCTGTATTGAGTTAGCAGTTTTCTTAAGAGTTTGCCCTACTTACCTAATTTCCCTGCTTTCCTGAGGGCAGAGTTGATTATTTGAGTCAATGGCTTTACCGTTCTTTGAGTAATATGTTCAGCTGAGAATAATTTAAATTTCGTTCACTGTCTCAGATTAATTTCATCAAATAGTAGAATTACACCTGTTTTATCAGTTCTGGGGTACTGATTATTAATTTTTGGTGCTTAAATCATGATGCTGGTTTATATTCAGTTACAGACTTATCAGTGTTTGAGCGCACCGATTGCTCCTGGCTGTTATGCTTCTCCTGTGTTCACTTCAATTTTTCTGAATAGGTTCTTTTCAATAGTGTTTTTTACACCTTTCTATGGTTTTCATCTTCAAATGATTTTATTTCATCCTTATTCGTGTATGATTGAGATGTCCTTCAGTGTCAGCACACTACTTCATACTGTTGTCTTTAGGGTTCCATGATTGTCTTTGAATTGTTTACTGTGTGACAATCACTCTTTAGAAGATATTTTGTGTTACTCTGTAGTTGCTTAAAGTCTTTGTTATTAGGGTTCCAAATTTTAGGTATAGTGAACTTAGGTGAGGGTTTATTATTGAGCATGTCATTTCACGGTGCGCATGTCATTTTCTGTAATACTAAAACTTGAAACAATTCTCCAAAGTGCTTAAACATTATTTCTTTGATCATCACTGCCTCTTTGTTTTACTTTTCAGAAATTTCCATTTGAGATACATCATACCTTCACTTTTAATCCTCGTTTATCTTATTCCCTCTTTCAAATATTTCGGCTAAGAGGAGAGGAGGATATAATGACTGTGACCACAGTATATCTTTCTATCAGTGGCTGAGCAGAGTCGTTGGTCTGGATTTCAGGGTATGGTCAGACTCATACTGTGCTGAACTGCCAAGAGGTAAACCAGAGGTCATACGATGTTGAGGATAATTGGGCATGACCGGGTAAAAATTCATGTGTGTTTATGAGGGTTGGAGGTTGTAAGAGGCCAGAGTTTAAGGGCCCTTTTCAATCTATTGCCTTATGTGGGGACATGGTCTATGGAACTTTGCCCCCCATTGATGGCAAATGTAGACTCCACTGTTTCCTCATTAGATACTTCAGTCTCCACCTTTCTCTTTGTCAGAGACCTGCCCACACTTGTGACCTACAGTGTTGTACTTCCAAGATTTAGACTAAGTGAGTCTTCCTTGTTTCTCTGACAGGAACTGTCATTCTGGTAGGGTTCTATGTTCTTAAATGTATCCCTGCTCTGTCACCCTTGCACTTTTGGACTCTCTTCCTTTTTAAGATTTCCCTTTAATCTCGAGACTTCGTGTATGTAGATGTAATGAGCATCTCCCAGAGGAGAAAGAGAAGAACTTGTGTTTTGGATATGGTCTGGGCATGGGCTGCATCAACTTAAATCTCCCATCTGTAAGGTTGTAGAGAGGAGATCTCAGCCAGACCTCGCACCCATGCTTCCATCTCCTCTCCCTACTCTCCAACCCTAGCTCCAGTTTAGACATCTCCACTTACCAGTATTCTTAGGCTCCGAGAAGACGAAGGACAAATCAGGTGAATTACCACTGGTTTTGCGCTTTCTCTGAGGAATGCGACCAGGCTTTGTATCATCCGGCTGTGTCTGCCTCGTTTCTGTCAAATCAAATGGAAGTTAAAGGCATTTGCACAATATTTTACTGATTTGTTCAATCTCGATAGCTCACTATGTACTGGCCACTCATGGAGACCACAGTCTATTTCGTGACCAAAGCTCAAGAAAATAGGTATGTGATAGTGTTTAGTATTTCCCCAGTGTCAGTGGCTGGACGGACACAATGTGCATGTTTTGTATATGAAGCTGCTTGTAGTGTATATTTTGGAACTAGGATGTCACACAGAGTGCCGTGAATATCATATTTTAATACTGGTTTAGCTGATTGTACAAATGTCATTCTGTTTAACATATTTCATGAAAGTTAGGGAAAGTTGAAGAATGGCCCCCCACCAATATGTTCATATGTTAATCACTAGAGCCTGTGAGTATTACTTGGTATGCACAAGGGGACTTTGTGAATGTGATTACATTAAGAATGTTGTTAAAGGGAGATCATCTGGGATTATATGGTTGGATCTTAAATGTAATCCCAAGAATACTTATTAATGGGGGACAAGTAGTCCAAAGGGAGTCAAAGAGATGTGACATGGAGCAATAGGTCTAAGTAAAGGGACAACAGGGCTGCAAACCAAGGAGTGCAAGAAGCCCACACAGCTTCAAGTGGTAAGGAAGCTCTGAAGCATCAGGAAGAAACCAGCCCCACCAATACCAAGATTTTCGCCATGTAAAATGTATTTTGGACTTTAAACCTCCAACACGGTAAGAGAATAAGTTCATGCTGTATTCTATTTAAAGCTACTAATTTGGCGGTGATTTTTTTATAGCACTTAATAGCAAATAAGTAAACACATCACACTTAAATTAAGGATTGCCACATACTGTGTATCGAGTTAGCAGTTTTCCTATAAGTTTGCCCTACTGACCTAATTTCCCTGCTTTCCTGAGTGCAGAGATGCTTATTTGAGTCAATGGCATTAGCCTTTCTTTGAGCAATATGAGCAGCTGAGAATACTTTAAGTTTCATTCACTGTCTCATTTTAATTTCATCCAATAGTTTGTTTACACCTGTTTTATTAGTTCCGAGGTAGTGATTATTATTTTTGGTGCTTAAATCATGAATGCTTGTTAATATTCAGTTATAGACTTATCAGTGTTTGAGCTCACCAATTACTCCTGGCTGTTATGCTTCTCCTGTGTTCAGGTAAATTTTTCTGAACAGGTTCTCTTCATTAGTTTTTTTTACACCTATCTATGGTTTTTATCTTCAAATGATTTTATTTCATCCTTATTCGTGTATGATTGAGACTGTCCTTCATTGTCAGCACACTACTTCATACTGTTGTCTTTAGGGTTCCATGATTGTCTTTGAATTGTTTACTGTGTGACAATCACTCTTTAGAAGATATTTTGTGTTACTCTGTAGTTGCTTTAATGTCTTAGTTATTAGGGTTCCAAATTTTTGGTATAGTGAACTTAGGTGAGGGTTTATTATTGACTATTTCACGGTGAGCATGTCATTTTCTGTAATACTAAAACTTGAAACAGTTCTCCAAATTGCTTAAACATTATTTCTTTGATCATCACTGCCTCTTTCTTTTGCTTTTCAGAAATCTCCATTTGAGATACATCATATCTTCACTTGTAATCCTCGTTTATCTTATTCCCTCCTTCAAATTTTTCAGCTAAGAGGAGAGGAGGATATAATGACTGTGACCACAGTATATCTTTCTTTCTATCAGTGGCTGAGCAGAGTCATTGGTCTGGATTTCTGGGTATGGTCAGACTCGTACTGTGCTGATCTGCCAAGAGGTAAACCTGAGGTCATACGATGTTGAGGATAATTGGGCATGACCGGGTAAAAATTCATGTGTGTTTATGAGAGTTGGAGGTTGTAAGAGGCCAGAGTTTAAGGGCCCTTTTCAATCTATTGCCTTATGTGGGGACATGGTCTATGGAGCTTTGCCCCCCATTGATGGCAAATGTAGACTCCACTGTTTCCTCATTAGATACTTCAGTCTCCACCTTTCTCTTTTTCAGAGACCTACCCACACTTGTGACCTACAGTGTTGTACTTCCAAGGTTTAGACTGAGTGAGTCTTCCTTGTTTCTCTGACAAGAACTGTCATTCTGGTAGGGTTCTATGTTCTTAACTACATCCATGTTCTGTCACTCTTGCAATTTTGGGCACTCTTCCTTTTCAAGATTTCCCTTGAATCTCGAGACTTAGTTTTGTGTAGATGTAATGAGCATCTCCCAGAGGAGAAAGAGAAGACCTTGTATTTTTGCTGTGGTCTGTGCATGGGCTGTATCAACTTAAATCTCCTGTCTATCAGGTTGTAGAGAGGAGATCTCAGCTAGATCTCACACCCATGCTTCCATCTCCTCTCCCTACTCTCCAAACCTAGCCCCAGTTTAGACATCTCCACTTACGAGTATTCTCAGGTTTCGAGAGGATGAAGGAAATATAAGGTGAACTACCACTGGTTTTTTGCTTTTTCTGTGGAATACGAGCAGGCTGTGTATAATCCTTCTGCATCAGCCTCATTTCTGTCAAATCAAATGGAAATTAATGACATAGGTATAATATTTTAACCATTTGTTCAATCTCGATAGCTCACTATGTACCAGACACTCATGGAGACCACAGTCTATTTCCTGACCAAAGCTCAAAAAGATAGGTATGTAATAATATTTAGTATTACCCAGGTGTCAGTGGCTGGATGGACACAATGTGCGTATGTTTTGTATATGAAGCTGCTTGTAGTGTATGTCTTGGAACTATGATGTCACACAGAGTGCCGTAAATATCATATATTAATATTGGTTTAGCTGAGTTTACATACGTCATTGTGTTTAAATATTTCATGAAAGTTAGGGAAAGTTGAACAATGCCCCCCCCACCAAGATGTTCATATCTTAATCATTAGAGCCTGTGTATATTACTTGATTGCACAAGGGGATTTTCTGAATGTGATTACATTAAGAATGTTGTGATGATGAGATCATCTGGGATGATGTAGATGGATCTTAAATGTAATCCCAAGAATACTTATAAGAGGGTGTAAGTAGGCCAAAGTCAGGAAAACTGCTGTGACTTGGAGCAATAGGTTTAAGTAAAGAGACAAAGGGGCTGCAAACCAAGGAGTGCAAGAACCTCACACAGCTACAAGAGGTGAGGAAGCTCTGAAGCATACAGAAAAACCAGCCCTACCAATACCACAATTTTAGCCACGTAAAACCTATTTTGGACTGTTGACCTCCAATACTGTAAGAGAACAAGATCATGTTGTTTAAAGCTACTAATTTGGTGGTGATTAGTTATAGCAGTTAATAGCTAATAAGTAAACACATCAACCTTAAATTAAGGATTGCCACATACTCTGTATTGAGTTAGCAGTTTTCTTAAGAGTTTGCCCTACTTACCTAATTTCCCTGCTTTCCTGAGGGCAGAGTTGATTATTTGAGTCAATGGCTTTACCGTTCTTTGAGTAATATGTTCAGCTGAGAATAATTTAAATTTCGTTCACTGTCTCAGATTAATTTCATCAAATAGTAGAATTACACCTGTTTTATCAGTTCTGGGGTACTGATTATTAATTTTTGGTGCTTAAATCATGATGCTGGTTTATATTCAGTTACAGACTTATCAGTGTTTGAGCGCACCGATTGCTCCTGGCTGTTATGCTTCTCCTGTGTTCACTTCAATTTTTCTGAATAGGTTCTTTTCAATAGTGTTTTTTACACCTTTCTATGGTTTTCATCTTCAAATGATTTTATTTCATCCTTATTCGTGTATGATTGAGATGTCCTTCAGTGTCAGCACACTACTTCATACTGTTGTCTTTAGGGTTCCATGATTGTCTTTGAATTGTTTACTGTGTGACAATCACTCTTTAGAAGATATTTTGTGTTACTCTGTAGTTGCTTAAAGTCTTTGTTATTAGGGTTCCAAATTTTAGGTATAGTGAACTTAGGTGAGGGTTTATTATTGAGCATGTCATTTCACGGTGCGCATGTCATTTTCTGTAATACTAAAACTTGAAACAATTCTCCAAAGTGCTTAAACATTATTTCTTTGATCATCACTGCCTCTTTGTTTTACTTTTCAGAAATTTCCATTTGAGATACATCATACCTTCACTTTTAATCCTCGTTTATCTTATTCCCTCTTTCAAATATTTCGGCTAAGAGGAGAGGAGGATATAATGACTGTGACCACAGTATATCTTTCTATCAGTGGCTGAGCAGAGTCGTTGGTCTGGATTTCAGGGTATGGTCAGACTCATACTGTGCTGAACTGCCAAGAGGTAAACCAGAGGTCATACGATGTTGAGGATAATTGGGCATGACCGGGTAAAAATTCATGTGTGTTTATGAGGGTTGGAGGTTGTAAGAGGCCAGAGTTTAAGGGCCCTTTTCAATCTATTGCCTTATGTGGGGACATGGTCTATGGAACTTTGCCCCCCATTGATGGCAAATGTAGACTCCACTGTTTCCTCATTAGATACTTCAGTCTCCACCTTTCTCTTTGTCAGAGACCTGCCCACACTTGTGACCTACAGTGTTGTACTTCCAAGATTTAGACTAAGTGAGTCTTCCTTGTTTCTCTGACAGGAACTGTCATTCTGGTAGGGTTCTATGTTCTTAAATGTATCCCTGCTCTGTCACCCTTGCACTTTTGGACTCTCTTCCTTTTTAAGATTTCCCTTTAATCTCGAGACTTCGTGTATGTAGATGTAATGAGCATCTCCCAGAGGAGAAAGAGAAGAACTTGTGTTTTGGATATGGTCTGGGCATGGGCTGCATCAACTTAAATCTCCCATCTGTAAGGTTGTAGAGAGGAGATCTCAGCCAGACCTCGCACCCATGCTTCCATCTCCTCTCCCTACTCTCCAACCCTAGCTCCAGTTTAGACATCTCCACTTACCAGTATTCTTAGGCTCCGAGAAGACGAAGGACAAATCAGGTGAATTACCACTGGTTTTGCGCTTTCTCTGAGGAATGCGACCAGGCTTTGTATCATCCGGCTGTGTCTGCCTCGTTTCTGTCAAATCAAATGGAAGTTAAAGGCATTTGCACAATATTTTACTGATTTGTTCAATCTCGATAGCTCACTATGTACTGGCCACTCATGGAGACCACAGTCTATTTCGTGACCAAAGCTCAAGAAAATAGGTATGTGATAGTGTTTAGTATTTCCCCAGTGTCAGTGGCTGGACGGACACAATGTGCATGTTTTGTATATGAAGCTGCTTGTAGTGTATATTTTGGAACTAGGATGTCACACAGAGTGCCGTGAATATCATATTTTAATACTGGTTTAGCTGATTGTACAAATGTCATTCTGTTTAACATATTTCATGAAAGTTAGGGAAAGTTGAAGAATGGCCCCCCACCAATATGTTCATATGTTAATCACTAGAGCCTGTGAGTATTACTTGGTATGCACAAGGGGACTTTGTGAATGTGATTACATTAAGAATGTTGTTAAAGGGAGATCATCTGGGATTATATGGTTGGATCTTAAATGTAATCCCAAGAATACTTATTAATGGGGGACAAGTAGTCCAAAGGGAGTCAAAGAGATGTGACATGGAGCAATAGGTCTAAGTAAAGGGACAACAGGGCTGCAAACCAAGGAGTGCAAGAAGCCCACACAGCTTCAAGTGGTAAGGAAGCTCTGAAGCATCAGGAAGAAACCAGCCCCACCAATACCAAGATTTTCGCCATGTAAAATGTATTTTGGACTTTAAACCTCCAACACGGTAAGAGAATAAGTTCATGCTGTATTCTATTTAAAGCTACTAATTTGGCGGTGATTTTTTTATAGCACTTAATAGCAAATAAGTAAACACATCACACTTAAATTAAGGATTGCCACATACTGTGTATCGAGTTAGCAGTTTTCCTATAAGTTTGCCCTACTGACCTAATTTCCCTGCTTTCCTGAGTGCAGAGATGCTTATTTGAGTCAATGGCATTAGCCTTTCTTTGAGCAATATGAGCAGCTGAGAATACTTTAAGTTTCATTCACTGTCTCATTTTAATTTCATCCAATAGTTTGTTTACACCTGTTTTATTAGTTCCGAGGTAGTGATTATTATTTTTGGTGCTTAAATCATGAATGCTTGTTAATATTCAGTTATAGACTTATCAGTGTTTGAGCTCACCAATTACTCCTGGCTGTTATGCTTCTCCTGTGTTCAGGTAAATTTTTCTGAACAGGTTCTCTTCATTAGTTTTTTTTACACCTATCTATGGTTTTTATCTTCAAATGATTTTATTTCATCCTTATTCGTGTATGATTGAGACTGTCCTTCATTGTCAGCACACTACTTCATACTGTTGTCTTTAGGGTTCCATGATTGTCTTTGAATTGTTTACTGTGTGACAATCACTCTTTAGAAGATATTTTGTGTTACTCTGTAGTTGCTTTAATGTCTTAGTTATTAGGGTTCCAAATTTTTGGTATAGTGAACTTAGGTGAGGGTTTATTATTGACTATTTCACGGTGAGCATGTCATTTTCTGTAATACTAAAACTTGAAACAGTTCTCCAAATTGCTTAAACATTATTTCTTTGATCATCACTGCCTCTTTCTTTTGCTTTTCAGAAATCTCCATTTGAGATACATCATATCTTCACTTGTAATCCTCGTTTATCTTATTCCCTCCTTCAAATTTTTCAGCTAAGAGGAGAGGAGGATATAATGACTGTGACCACAGTATATCTTTCTTTCTATCAGTGGCTGAGCAGAGTCATTGGTCTGGATTTCTGGGTATGGTCAGACTCGTACTGTGCTGATCTGCCAAGAGGTAAACCTGAGGTCATACGATGTTGAGGATAATTGGGCATGACCGGGTAAAAATTCATGTGTGTTTATGAGAGTTGGAGGTTGTAAGAGGCCAGAGTTTAAGGGCCCTTTTCAATCTATTGCCTTATGTGGGGACATGGTCTATGGAGCTTTGCCCCCCATTGATGGCAAATGTAGACTCCACTGTTTCCTCATTAGATACTTCAGTCTCCACCTTTCTCTTTTTCAGAGACCTACCCACACTTGTGACCTACAGTGTTGTACTTCCAAGGTTTAGACTGAGTGAGTCTTCCTTGTTTCTCTGACAAGAACTGTCATTCTGGTAGGGTTCTATGTTCTTAACTACATCCATGTTCTGTCACTCTTGCAATTTTGGGCACTCTTCCTTTTCAAGATTTCCCTTGAATCTCGAGACTTAGTTTTGTGTAGATGTAATGAGCATCTCCCAGAGGAGAAAGAGAAGACCTTGTATTTTTGCTGTGGTCTGTGCATGGGCTGTATCAACTTAAATCTCCTGTCTATCAGGTTGTAGAGAGGAGATCTCAGCTAGATCTCACACCCATGCTTCCATCTCCTCTCCCTACTCTCCAAACCTAGCCCCAGTTTAGACATCTCCACTTACGAGTATTCTCAGGTTTCGAGAGGATGAAGGAAATATAAGGTGAACTACCACTGGTTTTTTGCTTTTTCTGTGGAATACGAGCAGGCTGTGTATAATCCTTCTGCATCAGCCTCATTTCTGTCAAATCAAATGGAAATTAATGACATAGGTATAATATTTTAACCATTTGTTCAATCTCGATAGCTCACTATGTACCAGACACTCATGGAGACCACAGTCTATTTCCTGACCAAAGCTCAAAAAGATAGGTATGTAATAATATTTAGTATTACCCAGGTGTCAGTGGCTGGATGGACACAATGTGCGTATGTTTTGTATATGAAGCTGCTTGTAGTGTATGTCTTGGAACTATGATGTCACACAGAGTGCCGTAAATATCATATATTAATATTGGTTTAGCTGAGTTTACATACGTCATTGTGTTTAAATATTTCATGAAAGTTAGGGAAAGTTGAACAATGCCCCCCCCACCAAGATGTTCATATCTTAATCATTAGAGCCTGTGTATATTACTTGATTGCACAAGGGGATTTTCTGAATGTGATTACATTAAGAATGTTGTGATGATGAGATCATCTGGGATGATGTAGATGGATCTTAAATGTAATCCCAAGAATACTTATAAGAGGGTGTAAGTAGGCCAAAGTCAGGAAAACTGCTGTGACTTGGAGCAATAGGTTTAAGTAAAGAGACAAAGGGGCTGCAAACCAAGGAGTGCAAGAACCTCACACAGCTACAAGAGGTGAGGAAGCTCTGAAGCATACAGAAAAACCAGCCCTACCAATACCACAATTTTAGCCACGTAAAACCTATTTTGGACTGTTGACCTCCAATACTGTAAGAGAACAAGATCATGTTGTTTAAAGCTACTAATTTGGTGGTGATTAGTTATAGCAGTTAATAGCTAATAAGTAAACACATCAACCTTAAATTAAGGATTGCCACATACTCTGTATTGAGTTAGCAGTTTTCTTAAGAGTTTGCCCTACTTACCTAATTTCCCTGCTTTCCTGAGGGCAGAGTTGATTATTTGAGTCAATGGCTTTACCGTTCTTTGAGTAATATGTTCAGCTGAGAATAATTTAAATTTCGTTCACTGTCTCAGATTAATTTCATCAAATAGTAGAATTACACCTGTTTTATCAGTTCTGGGGTACTGATTATTAATTTTTGGTGCTTAAATCATGATGCTGGTTTATATTCAGTTACAGACTTATCAGTGTTTGAGCGCACCGATTGCTCCTGGCTGTTATGCTTCTCCTGTGTTCACTTCAATTTTTCTGAATAGGTTCTTTTCAATAGTGTTTTTTACACCTTTCTATGGTTTTCATCTTCAAATGATTTTATTTCATCCTTATTCGTGTATGATTGAGATGTCCTTCAGTGTCAGCACACTACTTCATACTGTTGTCTTTAGGGTTCCATGATTGTCTTTGAATTGTTTACTGTGTGACAATCACTCTTTAGAAGATATTTTGTGTTACTCTGTAGTTGCTTAAAGTCTTTGTTATTAGGGTTCCAAATTTTAGGTATAGTGAACTTAGGTGAGGGTTTATTATTGAGCATGTCATTTCACGGTGCGCATGTCATTTTCTGTAATACTAAAACTTGAAACAATTCTCCAAAGTGCTTAAACATTATTTCTTTGATCATCACTGCCTCTTTCTTTTGCTTTTCAGAAATCTCCATTTGAGATACATCATACCTTCACTTTTAATCCTCGTTTATCTTATTCCCTCCTTCAAATTTTTCAGCTAAGAGGAGAGGAGGATATAATGACTGTGACCACAGTATATCTTTCTTTCTATCAATGGCTGAGCAGAGTCGTTGGTCTGGATTTCTGGGTATGGTCAGACTCGTACTGTGCTGATCTGCCAAGAGGTAAACCTGAGGTCATACGATGTTGAGGATAATTGGGCATGACCGGGTAAAAATTCATGTGTGTTTATGAGGGTTGGAGATTGTAAGAGGCCAGACTTTAAGGGCCCTTTTCAATCTATTGCCTTATGTGGGGAAATGGTCTATGGAGCTTTGCCCCCCATTGATGGCAAATGTAGACTCCACTGTTTCCTCATTAGATACTTCAGTCTCCACCTTTCTCTTTGTCAGAGACCTGCCCACACTTGTGACCTACAGTGTTGTACTTCCAAGGTTTAGACTAAGTGAGTCTTCCTTGTTTCTCTGACAGGAACTGTCATTCTGGTAGGGTTCTATGTTCTTAAATGTATCCCTGCTCTGTCACCCTTGCACTTTTGGACTCTCTTCCTTCTTAAGATTTCCCTTTAATCTCGAGACTTAGTGTATGTAGATGTAATGAGCATCTCCCAGAGGAGAAAGAGAAGAACTTGTGTTTTGGATATGGTCTGGGCATGGGCTGCATCAACTTAAATCTCCCATCTGTAAGGTTGTAGAGAGGAGATCTCAGCCAGACCTCACACCCATGCTTCCATCTCCTCTCCCTACTCTCCAACCCTAGCTCCAGTTTAGACATCTCCACTTACCAGTATTCTTAGGCTCCGAGAAGACGAAGGACAAATCAGGTGAATTACCACTGGTTTTGCGCTTTCTCTGAGGAATGCGACCAGGCTTTGTATCATCCGGCTGTGTCTGCCTCGTTTCTGTCAAATCAAATGGAAGTTAAAGGCATTTGCACAATATTTTACTGATTTGTTCAATCTCGATAGCTCACTATGTACCGGCCACTCATGGAGACCACAGTCTATTTCGTGACCAAAGCTCAAGAAAATAGGTATGTGATAGTGTTTAGTATTTCCCCAGTGTCAGTGGCTGGACGGACACAATGTGCATGTTTTGTATATGAAGCTGCTTGTAGTGTATATTTTGGAACTAGGATGTCACACAGAGTGCCATGAATATCATATTTTAATACTGGTTTAGCTGATTGTACAAATGTCATTCTGTTTAACATATTTCATGAAAGTTAGGGAAAGTTGAAGAATGGCCCCCCACCAATATGTTCATATGTTAATCACTAGAGCCTGTGAGTATTACTTGGTATGCACAAGGGGACTTTGTGAATGTGATTACATTAAGAATGTTGTTAAAGGGAGATCATCTGGGATTATATGGTTGGATCTTAAATGTAATCCCAAGAATACTTATTAATGGGGGACAAGTAGTCCAAAGGGAGTCAAAGAGATGTGACATGGAGCAGTAGGTCTAAGTAAAGGGACAAAGGGGCTGCAAACCAAGGAGTGCAAGAAGCCCACACAGCTTCAAGTGGTACGGAAGTTCTGAAGCATCAGGAAGAAACCAGCCCCACCAATACCAAGATTTTCGCCATGTAAAATGTATTTTGGACTTTAAACCTCCAACACGGTAAGAGAATAAGTTCATGCTGTTTAAAGCTACTAATTTTGTGGTGATTTTTTATAGCACTTAATAGCAAATAAGTAAACACATCACACTTAAATTAAGGATTGCCACATACTGTGTACCGAGTTAGCAGTTTTCCTATGAGTTTGCCCTACTGACCTAATTTCCCTGCTTTCCTGAGTGCAGAGATGCTTATTTGAGTCAATGGCATTAGCCTTTCTTTGAGCAATATGAGCAGCTGAGAATACTTTAAGTTTCATTCACTGTCTCATTTTAATTTCATCCAATTGTTTATTTACACGTGTTTTATTAGTTCTGAGGTAGTGATTATTATTTTTTGATGCTTAAATCATGAATGCTTGTTAATATTCAGTTATAGACTTATCAGTGTTTGAGCTCACCAATTGCTCCTGGCTGTTATGCTTCTTCTGTGTTCAGGTCAATTTTTCTTAATAGGTTCTTTTCATTAGTGTTTTTACACCTTTCTATGGTTTTTATCTTCAAAGGATTTTATTTCATCCTTATTCGTGTATGATTGAGACTGTCCTTCATTGTCAGCACACTACTTCATACTGTTGTCTTTGGGGTTCCATGATTGTCTTTGAATTGTTTACTGTGTGACAATCACTCTTTAGAAGATATTTTGTGTTACTCTGTAGTTGCTTTAATGTCTTTGTTATTAGGGTTCCAAATTTTTGGTATAGTCAACTTAGGTTTGGGTTTATTATTGACTCTTTCACGGTGAACATGTGATTTTCTCTAATACTAAAACTTGAAACAATTCTCCAACATGCTTAAACATTATTTCTTTGATCATCACTGCCTCTTTGTTTTGCTTTTCAGAAATCTCAATTTGAGATACATCATACCTTCACTTTCAATCTTCGTTTATCTTATTACCTCCTTCAAATTTTTCAGCTAGGTGGAGAGGTGGAGATTATGACTGTTTCCAAAGTGTACCCTCCTTTGCCTCAATGGCCGAGCAGAGATTTTCTGCTGGATTTCTATTTTTGCTTAGATTCCTACTGTGCTGATCTGACTAGAGTTTTCCATTCTTCCTTTCTTCTTACTAGCATAAGAAGGCATGTGTAAAGAGGAGCCACAAGAGAAACATTCTGATTGCGGATTTTTATCTCTTGCCTCATGGACCAGTGTGTTGTACTCGAAAGAGTACCCAAGTTGTTGGTCATTTTTTTGTATGTTTGAGGTTCACAGTAAATTAAAGAACGGTCATAAAGATTAGTGCGTGTCTTTTTCATTCATTTGTTCAACTGAAAAACATTCTGAATTATGTGCTTAGCTCTAATAACAGAAGTGACCTATGAGATCTTTGAAAATAAAATCTATATCCTGCTAGAAATCCTTACACAAACGTACAGAAAAACCTTTGTATCATCATTGGGTGTTGGGGTTTGGATTAGACGTCCTCCATTTGTATTTGACTGCATACCGCCCCCTAAGGCTGTGTCCCTGATTGTGTCAGAATTCATGAAGTGATAGAACTATTGACTTCCATTATTTTGCCATACTTTTCTTCTGAAAATCCATTCACATGGAGCCTAGACCTTCTTACAATCTAGTTCTATACACTGAGGAACCAAAATTCCTGAGGAAACTACAGAGTTCCATGTAGGGACAAGAGCTTACAGCTAAAACAGCAGTTTCCATTCTGCTCTCCTCCTACCACTCTTCTCTCCAACATACGACTGCCTCCTCCCAACACACAGGAATACTGATTTGGTCCTGAACAGTTATCTCTCGCTTGGGCAGGGAACTGGTATACTTCAGTATGCTGCTCTTATATCTTGTTCTTGGCCTCAAGTCTCCTCATTCCCACCAGCTTTCATTAAGAGTTTGGGTACAGTTTGCCTTACTCTACATTTTTCACACTTTCACTCTCTGCATCCCACATCCTAGAGCTTCACAACCTCAAACAAAACAAGTGGTATTTTTTTTTTGAAGAAACTAAATATTCATAATTTTGTTATGTTACTGTCCCTGTTTCAAATGTTAATGAAGCCCACCAATATCATTTAACTGTTCAAAATAATCAAGTATAGTCAATATGTCTGGCATGTGTATTATGCACACATTGCGGTACAATTGTGTGCGGTGAATTCAGTGTGCTTGGTGTGTATAAATTCATAACATGTTGTTTAAAATTGGGTTAGAGTTTAATGTGTGATTGATTTGGTGTTTGCAAATGAGAATATGGGGTGAGTTTCGTTCGAGTGGGAATGGTATGTGTGTTTTATGCCTGTGTTTTAGTTGGAAACATATCTATGCATGTCTATTGCATGTCCTGTGTTTATGGATTTGTGTATTTTGTTGTTTCTTGTTATATGGTTTTGCTGTGCAATGTAATCAGTGGGAATATTCTCTTTGAGACTAGAGAAATTAGTGTATTGTGAAATTTAAGGGAATAAGGCAAGAACATAAGGATGTGAAAATCAAAGGGTATGATAAAAATAGTATGAGTTTTCAGAATGCAAGGCTGTGTGAAGAGCTAAATATAGATGAATGTGCAGAGAAGAATGTGTAAGAGTAAGTGGATAGTAATATGTGACTGCTTTAGAAAATAAAAGTATGGCAGATTGGTGCCCTACAGTGACAATAGCTAATGATATTGTGTTGTTTGTTTCATGATAGCCAGAAAAGAGGCTTTGAATGTTATAACCACAAAGAAATGATAAATGTTTAGGTGATAGATATGCTAACTATTCTGATTAGATCATTATACAATATATGCATGTATTTAAATAACAAACTGTACCCCATAAACATGTACAATCTAAAATAAATTAAAATTTTTTAAAAGTTGGGGTTTAGTGTGTTTTTGAGAGGCAAATAATCAGACCTGGTACATAGTAAGTGGGCAATTATGTTAGATATTAATATTTATCTTCCTCTGGCTTATTTATGTCTTATGTGTGTATATGCAAACAGGTGAATATGTGTTGTGCATGTCTGATTGTTTACACTCAATGACATCTTTGAATATTCACTGATGTTATTGATGGCAGAATGAAGATAGCATCACTCTCCAGGCCTTTCTCCAAGTGACTGTCCAAATATATAGAGCCCCCAAACTTTGCTGGAAATATCAGATTCTCCTCAGGAACGTAAGCCTTTATTTTGAACTTTGGGGCTGGCTCCAGTCTCCCCCTCCCACCACAGAGCAATTTTCTTCCCTCATAAGAGTAACTTGTTTACTGTTAATCTCCATGGCAACCACTGCTATCTGATTTCTTACTTTCCAGAAAGAGCCAAACCCCATCTCCTGATTCAACCATCTCAGCTAAATGGTGTGTGTTTGTGTGTGTGTGTGTGTGTGTGTGTGTTTCTTTCATGCCTCACATTTACATCTTTATAGTCTGAAACAAAACAATTCTTTTTCACTACTGAGTAAATTCTTTATGACTATATATTCCCATCCTTGCACAAGTAGTATTTAAGTGCTCAAACTTGCTTTTTCAATGTTTCCCTCACCTCTATGAGCCACACATTCTTCATTAAAAGGAGAAAACTTATCATAACATCATTTACTTCCTCAATACCCTCCGAAGTCAAATAAAGAGAAATGAATTTTTTAAGAAAAATTAGTCTAGACTAACCAATCACTGAGTCTGTGTCAGAGTCACGCAGAATGACTTTGTGAAGGTAGCATGGGTCCTAAGACACCGAGACAAGTGCCTGTGTCATCTGAACCTTCTCTTTACTCTCAGACTACCTGGGCCCTGAGGGAGGGCAGCGTCCACGCATACATCTCCCTCCCTCCTGCAGTCACTTCCACTCTCCCTCTTTTTCTCTCTCTCCTCTCCTCCTCTACCACATCTAGGAAGCCTAGATTCCTCCTTTTTTGGAGGCAACTCCTGCTTATCCTATTCCCAGAGAATAAACTAATTCATACCTGTTGCCATCTCTGTAGTTTGGAGGGAATGTGTGCTTTCCAGATGTTTCTTTTTTTCTTTACACTTCATTATTCAACTCTTTGGAGAGTTACTCAAATCAGGTACCTTCTTTCTGAATCTCTTCTCTCAGAGAGACACCTGATGATGGCAAAGAATGAAATTTGTACGTTCAAGAATAAAAAATCACTCAATAGGCTCAAGAATAACAAATCACTGTCCTGACTAGTGTTCAGTATGTCATCAGGTCTGTTACAAGTCATCAGTAAGGCCTCAGCAGTGCATTGTGACCTATGGATGACATCACTGCATTTTAAAGACTCAGCTAGTAGTCACAGGACTGCAGGATTGCTACAACCCACTGCCTGAGGTGATTCCTTTTATACATTGCAAACTCTATCTTTAACTTGAATTTCTGTATTTTGCACTTGACACCAAAACTACAATATAGATGACTTGTATTAAACAAAGGAAATTCTTTAATGTGTCTGGGAATACTGCATTACAAAATCTCTGTGGTGGAAATGATAAGGCAGTAACTGACAGGATTAGTAATTGAACCACGCTCATCTCAAACAAATAATAAATAGTATATCTTATTAGTACTATTTACTTATGTATAAATATAAATATGTGAAATGTATGTTGGTATACAGATGTGTATTTGAGAACATGTCATAAATTCATACAATAACATTTATTGAATTTCCTCTGCTATTGAGAATAATCTATATCTTCATAAAGAGACATGTCTCTTTTGCCACTCTTTCTCATCACGTTCCCATTGGTTTGGAAGAAGCGGTGACCTTTGGCTTTACAACTCCTGGCCCTTGTCAGGAATTCTGCTTTTCTCAAGCCTGAAGGTCTCACTCTGCAGGCTTCTATTTCAGGCCCCACACTATGTCTTCTGAAAACACCTGGGTCTTGTATAGGACTTGAACTCTGGGGCAGCTCCATTCTTCCTCCCACCCACCACAGACCACACCTCATCTCTTAGGGTCAATATGTGTTTACTTTCAATGTTAGTAATTATCATAAGGAACCAGGCCATGACCTAGCCCCCTTCAGTGTCCTTTACCTGCAATAGGCCCTGCCTCTGGATGTTCCCTTCACACCTCATGGCCACTGAATGACAGGCACATTTATCAAGAAATTCTCAGCTTTGTTAGCTATCAGAAAAAAGTAAAATTAAAGCAAAATTTAGATACTATCTTTCAAGTATCAAATTGGTAAAAATTAGAGGGCCAAAATATACCAAGTGATTGTAGAGATTATGGATGAAAAGAGGAATCTTTATAAACTAAATTCAAGTATTGACCTATACAGCCATATTGGGGAACAGTTAGGCAAAATGTTATAAAATGAAATAAGCATGTAACCTATGGCTTTATAATCTCACTCTATAAAGGTATACTACAAGGATGATATTCCCAGTATTATTTATGCTACCAGGAAGTTGGAGTTTTCAGTTTCAAACTCAAGAAGAAAAGATAATAGAATTAATTTCCAAGAAGAAGTCAAGTCAACTAAAATATATGCCTGTGGGGAGGAGCGTGGGGAAGGAACTGGTGATTAGAGATAAAAGAGAAAATGTAACTCCATGAAGTAACCAAAAGTGGTTTCTTTTTTTTTTCTTTTTTCTTTTTTTTGTGACCGGCGCAATCCTTGGCTTGGTGTCGTCCGCACTGCGCTCAGCCAGTGAGCACACCGGCCATCCCCATATAGGATCCGAACCCGCGGCGGGAGTGCCGCTGTGCTCCCAGTGCCGCACTCTCCCGAGTGAGCCACGGGGTGGGCCCCAAAAGTGGTTTCTTTAATAGGCTAATGACTGAGGGTATTATGGATTCAATAGGCTCTCTCTATATATATATTCTTTTCTGACGGGTAAGGGGATTGCAACCCTCCGCACGGTGTGGTCTGCACCACGCTCAACCAGTGAGCGCACAGGCCGCGGGTTCGGATCCTATATAGGGATGGCCGGTGCGCTCACTGGCTGAGCGTGGTGCAGACCACACCGTGCCGAGGGTCGCTATCCCCTTATCAGTCAAAAGAAAAAAAAAAAAAACAGTGCCCCGGCAGGGCGGGCACGAGCACGCTGGGGGCGTCACGGCTGGCATGGCCGGGGCAGCCTGCGGCCCCTGTCGGCCTGAGGCCCGCGGGTGGCGGCGCCTGACCCGGTGACCCGCCGCGACCCCAGAGGAGCAGCGTCGTGGCCTGCGTGGGAGCGGGAGCGCAGGCGACGGCGGGGCAGAGGGAGGCCGCCCGGTCTGCTCGGTGGGGCCGTGTCCTTTTTTTATCTATAAAAAAAGACAAAACAAGTATAAAGAGTACAGTTACGGAAGAGAAGACAAATTTCAGAAATTTTTACAAAGTAGAAATAGCTACAAAGATCAGGAGATAGGGACAGAGACAGAGGTAAGAATGTGTTAATTTCTTTATCTTTAATGTCAGGATTTAATTGATACTGCCTAAAAGTAAAACTTAAAATTATATCCATCTCAATATTTTTAATCCTTATTCTTAATTAAAGGGTATTTTAAGTATTAATAAACTTGTGTTTGTGAAGCATTTAGTTTAATGACACTGTTAGATTCATTTCAATTTTATTTTTCCTGATAAACTCAAGTATTACAAAATTTAATATATTAGTTAAATAACTATAGTATGATTCAGTTTCTGCAGAATAACTTCTGTTTCTCCTTCCATTTATCCATTCGTCTATACATACATTTATTTTTAGCAACTTTATTGTGGTATAACTGATATGCAAAACCTGCACATTTTCAATGTACACTATTAGATGATTTTCATCCATTCATTCATTTATCCTCCTATTTATATATAGGCATGGATTCAGATATTCAGCTGAGATGATATCCAACTAATGATGAAAATGGTGACAGCCGAGTAGTGAATGGAGAAATTTTTAAACTTGTAATATTTAGTAACTTTAGAATCAGTTATACAAAAACACTAAATTAGTGCTAAAAGTAAATAAAATAACATAAATCTGGGGGAAATATTTTGAAAACTTTTGTATAATTAGCTTAGCATTTGTTTTTCTGAGTACCTCCTTTTTAAATCTTTGCTAAATAATGTCATCACATCTCCAAAAGTTTCTGATTTTTTAAAGGAGTAGAAAAGTCCTGATGAAACTTTTATGTGACTTTCCTCTCACAAACAAGATGGAATTTATATGATAACTACTAGATTATAATTATGTAAGTATCAACCAGAAATGATCAATAAAAGCACAGAAACACATTCAATAACATTACTGTCCTACTCAATCTGCTACATTACCCAGTGTTGTGAAATGCATAAGAATATAACTACATAACATGACTGCCCGGTGAGGTACGCTGTCCTGAAGACATTATCACAGGTCAAGGTCACCAGTTCTCAAGACAGGAAGACAAATGTTCTTCTCCCAGAAAAGGAGCAGCAGGTGAAATGATATTCGTCTAATATTGGCCACTTTTTAGAAAGCATTTCCAAACTTTTATTTTTTATTTTTTTAACATAGGCCCTCTCATGGTAACTCAGGCCATGGCACAAACTCTTTCTTGTAAATGGACAGCTGCAATTATTGATAAAGTTGATCTGAGTCAATGATAAATTGTCTCCAACTGAATTTTTAGTAGGAAAAAAAAAAATCTCTAAGAAATAAGATGTCCACCAAAATGTAAACCCAAAAAGGGCAGGGTCTATAAGCTTCCTTGTTAACTGCTATATCCTTGATGTTGGCAACAGTCATAAACATTTGAGATTATTGAACAAAGTTACATATAAATCTATAAATGGATAAAGATGAAAGAATTCATATAGTCCAAAGTGTGTTGAGCTTTTCTCTAACTTTAACTAGTTAAATTACATTAGGAGAAGAAACAATGGATCTCACAATAGGACATATTTACATATTTTAGCATAAGAACACATTTCTTCTCATGACAGAGTGAATATTAGTCATAATTTATAGAGAGGAAAGGTTAAGGAAAGCCTCAGACACTTAAACAATCCTCTTGGTCACATGACTAGCATGTGTGAAAAGAATGTCTCTACTAAATTCAGAAATGAAGCTGAATTGGTCTTACCTCGGCCTAGGAGAAGTTGCATTCTGTTTTGAAGGCTATTATCAATAATAAAGGATATAAGCTTACTACAGCCAATACTTATTGGGTTAATGTAACAGTGGAAATTCTGACTTAATGAACTAGCTCTGGAATTTTTAATGATGCTTAACTTTTTAACATTTTCAAAGAGCTGATTTTACAAAGTCAAAGACACTGACTAGAATAATGCTTGCTTGGTGCCAGCTCTCAAGAGGCACCCTCTGTAGGCTCCATCTGCATAACAAGAGTATTCCTATGACATAAAGCAGTTGGTACTTTTTTTTTCCTGTTCGTTATTTCATGTGAAAATTTGCCTTTTAATATTAAACACTTTTAAAATAATAAGTGTGTCTACTTTGTTTTTGTGTCTCAAGTATCATATTGTATTTCCAAAAAATTACACATTCGTACATACAAATAGCCAAACAAGCCAGCTTACTGAGGGATTTGTGTTTTAATTGTAGATGAAGCATATTAGAAACTACAGATGTGTTGTAGAAAAGTATTCATTTTAAATGTTAACTACTAGAATTCAAAACAAGGTGTATTAAATTCTTTGTCTGCCTATTTTTAACTGCTTTTTTTCTTTGCAGTAAAATAGGCAAAGTTTATTAAATCATTCTTCTATATAAGACCCTACATTTCCTGTTTTTATTTTTATTAGTGAGACTTTGCTAATATACCAAGAATTCTCTCTCTTTGCTCTCTTGTAGTGTCTTTATATTATATATGCTGGTGTTGTCTGTATATGTAATGATCATATAACAGCATAAAGCTGCAAAGGATTTCCAAAACCCAGGCAATTTTGTAAATTAAAAATTTCATTTTTCCTATAGTTCTTGTGCTGCAGGCCCCAAAGTATACAAACAAGGGATCTCACTCACTAATGGATATAGGCAGTTATATTTTTAGAGGAAAGTGAATAATGATTAGCATTACTTCACTGTGAAAGATGCATATTGCATATCAAAGACTTGACAGATGTACATGTGCTAATAGAAGTGTAATCAAAGAACCTCAAAGGAAAGGAAGCATACTCTATGACCTTAAAACATGATTTGTATTTGTTGTATTTCTATTGTATTTACTAAAAATCCCCAGCAAGACTATAGATTGTGAATGTCTAACCTGATTGTGAGCTATAGGACAGAGTTTCAGTCTTCTGTTGCTTTGGGGAACCTAAGTGCAAATCAGATGAATATCAATAAATGTTCCTTTCTGATGGTCAAATACAGATGTTTGCCAAGGTGACTAATTACTGGTGGAAAATCAAGAATATTTCCTGCACATCTATTACTCTTCAAGGAGAGTATATAATGAGAATATGATAGATTAGCTGATGTCATGATTTTAATAATGTATGGAATTTTTAACGTTATGCCTACTGTATTCTTTGTTATAATTATTACGTATTTCTGTTTTTTAGCATTTGAACATATTTTCCTGTCAAAGGGACACAGCTTGTTTCTCTTTCTTTCATCAGTCTTTCTTTCCTTTCTTTCTTTCTTCCTTTTTCTTCTTTCATTAAATAATTCACAGTATAGATTTCAAAGCAATAACTTCCTTCGATTTTCTCATTTTATTTCATGACCACTTTTTAGCAAACCAGCTAAAACAAATAACTGCAAAGTCATTGAGATTTGACCAGGTGGAAATTCAAAGAATTAATAATAGATTTTTGCCAGAGTGTTAAAAGGGCAAAAACCCATAATTTAAAAATAACTTATTTAACCAAAAGTAGTAAGTTAATTCTGTGAGAGAGTTCTATTCAAGGGTAGAGGAATAACTTAAAAATGTTCTCATGCAATGTCTCCCCCAGTATGATATCTCGATAGGTTTTCTTTTTTCCGTCATAATACTTCTTCCATAGGTAATAAACCTGGAACTCACTTAAACATGATTACTGGATGATTCTGTTGAATGAGTTTTGTTTTGTTTTTTTTCTCTCCTGATCTTTCCATTCTACATTTCTACTATTTCTCATCTTTATTTCATACTTTCCCAAATCAGCACTCTCTCCTCTCTCTCTCTCTCTCTCACACACACACACACACACACACACACAAACACACACGCACAGACACATAGACACACTCCTCCAATTATTTGTGTATCAGATACAGATCTTAGTTCACAGACTTAAGTGTGTAAAAAATCATATTTATTTTGTTTCTCTATGACTATGTTTCCTATTTCCAGAGGCAGCATCTAAAGTCTAGTAACTTACTTAGTACCAAGAACTGGGGTGAGGAGCATGTCACCCTTATGTGGCATTATTCTTATTCTAGATTTGTGCCAGTCTTCCCTATTTCTGAATTCCTAAAAAAGAAACTGGAGAGGTTTCATTTCACACTTTGAAATCTACAGTTCTTCAAGTAATTTTACAAAAACTATATTATCTTTATGCCCAAATCAAACATATACAGCAAAAGAAACATTGTCAGACAATTTTACTTACAAATTTTTAGGCAAAATTCCTAGTAAATACTAACAAACTAAATCCAGAAATGTAGAAAAAAGAACTTGGGGAATTAAGAACCAAATGCAATTTAATCACAGCAACATAATGGGAAATTTTTAAGTTTGGGAAATTCCTTTATGTAATTCACTAAAATGTGCAGTAAAAGCTCAAAGTCAAACAATCATCTTAATAGATGCACAAAACAATTTTGGTAAGAGTTTAATGATTCATGATTTAAAAAAAGAAAAAGAAGTCTTAGTGAATAAGTAAGCAATTTAATTTCTTTAATGTTATAAAGAATATCTGTCAAAAAAATTAAAAAGATAATATTACATATAATGGTGAAATGTCAGAAGACATTTCTTAAAAGTTAGGAGCAAGGTATGCATATTATCATTATCTTTAAGGTTGTACTAGAAAACACAGGCAACACAAGGCAGAGAAAAAGAATTTAAGAGAGGTATTAATTAAGGATAAGAATGGAAGAAACAGAAGTCCCAATGCTCACTAAATGTGTGATGTATTCATATGAAATCCAAGAAAATCTATTGACAACTTGTTACAATTAGTGACTTCCACTCTGTGTTTGAAAGTTTATCACGAAAAAAAATCAATCATTTTCCCTATAAGGCAGTAAGAAACATTTAGGAAATAGAAGTTTTTAAAGTTATAGAAAAAAATAAAAACTGTACAAAAAGAGTAACTGGGAATAAAACTAATAAAAAGTCATGAAATGATGTATTGAAAAAATTATAAAATGTTGTGGAAGGACATCAATGAAGACTTAATATGTATGAATATACGGTCTTAATGGATGGTAAAACAATTCAATAAAAATGACAGTATTCATAAAATCAATCCTATCAAAATCTAAGCTGGGTTTACCATAAAAAATGTAAAAGCTAATCTTCGAATTTATATAACTATAATAATGAGAAAAAGAAAGGAAAGCATATCCTACCAGGTATCAAATTTTTAATAAAGTTTTTAAAAAGTTTTATAACACTTTAAAGCATATAGTTTGGGGATAATCAAATATAACAATGGGGGAAATAGAGAGCCTAGAAAGAGACATTGATATGTAGAAGCTTTACATCTGAAAGCTGGTATTACAAATTAGAAATGCAAGGAAAACTAAATATAATATAATTGAATCACTATCTCACTTTATAAAAACAACTACCTGTTAAAACTAGATAACGTAACATGTGAGAGGGGTGGGCACAAAGGAGTTGTCAGTAACTTGGGCAAACAGTGTTTGGACTGAATGCCTTAAGGCAGGAGACTAAAATAACTCTTCATAAATATAGCACTCTATATGGTAAATTTGTTTCTCACGGGCAAACGGTAGCATTTCTAGAATTATTTTGCATGTATTCCACAACTGAAAAAACAATTGATAATATTTGTGGTCTGGCTCCTCTTCGTTCTATAAAGAAGCTACACATAAGCAAGGAGGTGGGATGGAGAAGGCTAGGACCACCACTGAGGAGCTGAATTAGAGCTATCAGTATGAGCTCATGTTTATCATGGATGTATGAGAAAACATCACAAAAAACCAAACTGAGGGTGTAGCGCTAAGGCTGGGTCTGGAGCTCACAGACCCCTCCAGCCGGTTCACAAACTTCACATGCAGGTCTCTGAGCTGGGTAACTGGCAAAAAGGTCCTTGGAGGCTTGCTTGAAGTAGGAATAGTCTTTATTCAGCACACACATCTGACAGCTAGGCAGTGCAAACTGAAACTCAGAAACTTCACTGCTACCGGCAAAGTATAAAGGAAAACGGAGCAGCTGCCTGCAAAGTAAACATGGTCTATTTTTAGACCCGAGCTCTGCGGCCTTCACAAACTGAAGAACACACCGTTGCAACAAAACTAAAAAGATACATGGGTGCACATGCCCACTAACTCCACGGTGCAGCACATTTCTTGTAAGCAAGTTGTTTATTTGGAGTCTTCTTTTTTGATATAGGCATTTATTCCTATAAACTTCCTTGTTAGAACTGCTTTCAGTGTATTCCATAAATTCTGTTACATTGGGTTTTCACTTTCATTTGTCTCCAGGAATTTTTTAATCTCCTTGATTTCTTCTTTGACCCATTTGTTGTTCAGGAGCATATTGTTTAATTTCATGTATTTGTATGGTTTCTAGTGTCCCTTTTGATGTTAGTTTCTAGTTTTATTCCATTGTGGTCAGACTAAGGTAGTTGATATGATTTGAATTTTTAAAAATTTGTTGAGACTTGTTTTGTGTCCTAACATGTCTCCTCTAGAGAATCTTCCATGTGCTGCAGAGAAGAATCAGTATTCTGTAGCTGTTGGGTGAAATGTTGTATAGATGTTTGTTAGGTCCAGTTGACCTAGAGCAGAGATTAATTCAGATGCTTCTGGTTAATTTTCTGTCTGGGTGATCTGTCCTTTGCTGAGGGTGAGATATTAAATTCCCCAACTGTTATTGTGTTGCAGTCAGTCTGTCCCAGTAGGTCCTATGGTAATTGCTTTATACAACGGGATGCTCCAGATTTGGGCATGTATATATTCAGAATTGTTATATCCTCTTGTTGAATTGATACCTTTATCATCATATAATGAACTTCCTTATCTTTATTTATATATTTATTTATTAATATTTATTTGTACATATTTGTGGAGTACGGTGTGTTGTTTCAATACATGCATATACTGCACAATAATTCACTTACGGTTGGCTTATAGTCTATTTTTTCTGATATAAGTAAAGCTACTTCTGCTTTTCTTTTGGTTTACATTTACAAGAAATATCTTTTTCCATCCTTTCACTTTTAGCTGGTGTGTGTCTTTATCAGCTAAGTGAGTTTCTTGCAGGCAGCATATTATCAGTTCTAGTTTTATAATCCATTCAGCCACTCTGTGTCTTTTAATTGGGGCATTTAATCCATTTACATTTAGGGTTATTATTGATTTATAGGACTTGTTACTGCCATGTTGCTATTTTTTTTCCTGGTTGTTTTATGGATACTACTTTCCATTTTTTCCTGGTTGTTTTATGGATACTACTTTCCATTTTTCTGTCTTTTAATGTGGCTGAGTGGTTTTCTATAGCTTTTTACATTTTGCTTTGTCGCTATTTATTTTTATGATGTCTCTTGTAAGTTTTTGTGTTATAGTTACCATGAAGCTTATAAAAACATGTTATAATTATAACAAATTATTTTATTCTAATAACAACATAACTTTGGTATCTAAGAAAAAAGAAAAAAACTGAAGCCAATTTTACTCAACTCATTCCCTGCTCCCATTTTTTCAAAATTTATTTCAAGGTGCGTCTTTTAATATTACCTTATACGGCTTTTGCACATGTTACTGTTTTGTTAAGTTTGTTCTTTAGTCTTCATACTAAGAATGTAGGTGGTGTATTCATCACCGTCAAGACAGAGTATTCTGAGGTTGTCTATGAATTTACTTTACTAATAAATTATGTACCTTCATATGTTCTCTTGCATCATTTTTATTCATTAATTTCCTTTAGCATTTCTTGTAAGGCAAATCTAGTGTTGATGAATTCCATTAGTTTCTGTTTGTCTGGGAAAGACTTTATTTCTCCTTCATATTTGTTTTCCTATTTGTTTTTCTCCTTCATGTTTGAAGGTTAGTTTTGCTGGATACAGAATTGTTGGCTGACAGTGTTTTTCCTTCAGCACTCTAAATATATCATCCCATTCTCTTCTGGCCTGTATGGTTTCTATCAAGAAATGTGCTGAAAGACATACTGGAGCTCCATTGAATGTTATGCATTTCTTTTTTCTTGCTTCTCTCAGTATTTTCTCTTTGTCTTTGGTTTTTGATAATTTGATTATGATGTGACTTGGGGTGTTCCTCCATGGATTGAATTTGACTGGTGACCTCTGAGCTTCCTGTACCTGGATGCTGCAATCTTTCTCCATACTTGGAAAATTTTCAGCCACTATTTCTTTGAATATGCTTTCTACATCTATTCCTTTTTCCTCTCTTTCAGGTATGCCAATTATGCAGAGGTTATTTTGCTTGAGGGAGTCCAGTATTTGCTGTATTTATGTTTCATTTTTTGTTAGTATTTTTTCATTGTGCTTTTCTGATTGGATAATTTCATGTGTTTTTATCTTCAAGCTTACTGATTCTTTCCTCTGTTTGACTAAATCTGCTGGTGGAGCTTTCTATTGAGTTTTTCAATTCAGATAATATGTTCTTCATTTCCAGAATTTCTGTCTGATTTTCTTTAATACATTCTATTTGTCAAGTTTCTCATTCTGCTCCTGAATTATTTTTCAGCTATCATTTAATCTTCTATCTGTAGTTCTTGTGACTCCCTGAACATCCTTAAGAGGGTTATTCTGAATTCTCTGTCAGACGTTTCATTGATCTGCTCTTCCTCTAAATCCATTGCTGGTGCTTTGTTTCATTTTGTGGTGACATATGTCTATGTTCTTTCTTGATCTTTTTGTCTTTACATTGATGCGTAGGCATTCAAGGAGACTGCTATTTGCTGCTGATTCTCTGGGGGAGGTTTTTTGTGGGGATCATCAATCTCTTCTGGGTCTGGGCTGTGTGGAAATTCCAGTGTGGGAAGGAGTCTTTCCTGCAGATTGAGCCCCCTGCAGTTCTATTGCCCTGACCAATTTCCACTGAGACCAGATACCCATGCTTTGCCCAATGTGCCCTGGGTTGGCTAGCCTTTCCCCTGTACTCCAGCTGTTTCCTGTGTAGCAGGTCATGTTTGTGTCCCTCACAATAACTCACTGGCTTCTGGGTGGCTCTCCTGTACAGTTGGTTGTGGTCATTTGCTTCTATTGGGCCTGGGAGAATCCTGCCATTGGTCTTCATGGCCTGTGGGCTGGTATGGTGCACTCCGAAGCTCTCCTCTTCCCTGCAGACTTCAAGTTAGTGTACATGAAGGGTGCTGTGGCTTTTTCCAGCTTCAATCCACATACCATCTAGTCCCTGCCTTTGTACAAGGCTGGCTGAGAACAACAGGTGCCATCTCTATGCTCTCTCACCATTGCCTCTTGTGCCTTCACAAACTCTGTGGGTCTCTTCTCCTCTTCCCCAGCTCCAGTGGTTCCAGGTTGGCAGTCTTTGCTTTTTAATAACTGTAAATTGGTTACTTGTGGGAAGGTGAGATGCTGGGAACCATCTATTCTGCCACCTTGACAATGGCACTCTAAATGATTAAAAATTGATATAATGCATTTAAAACACTCAGCAAAGGAAACTACCATTATCTTTAAACATTGAGGTTACATGCTAGTATGATAAATATGTATAATTGCATTCTATTTGTGTTTAAAAAGCAAATACTAGGTAAATTTCAGTTTGATCTTTATATAATAAAGTTATAGTAGAATTATAAAGATATTATAGAGATAAAGTTATGTCTTTTTCTTTGGTAAATGGCTGTCAGTGTCATTCTTATATTGTATTTTTGGTGTTTAATCAGCTTATTGGTATTTGAGGACATTAAAAAATGTGGGCTGACTGACTTTTCTGAGCTTTTATAATTCTAGAATGTATGTTTTTGTTAAAAAATAACTAAAAATAAAGAAATAAAAACTTATCTTTTCATTTGTGAAAGATATATAAGGAAATGATATGAAAAAATAAATTTCCAATTTTTGAAAGCTGTGTTTAAAAAACATGAATCAGAAAGAGTGACTACTTTTTCTTTTCTGTGAGTTAAGATTCATTTATTTCCAAATTTAAAATAAAGCTAAAGATATTGTTTCCTGTCATAAATTAAAATAAATTGCATTGAATTTTTATAAAAATTAATGAAGGAATATATTATTTGTGGAATGAGTTGCTCACCCTAAATGAATTTTCTCGATGACTAGAGCTTATGTTTACTCTGTTAAGTATTTATACACATACATAAACTCACACATACAGAACTGAATCCCTCTCCTTCTTAAATAGAATATACTTAGCAGAATTGGACTCAGTTAGCCTTAATCTGGGTTAAACAAGGACGCTGCTGCATTTGGTGAGAGACTGAAAAATCCCAAAAGCAAGCAAATGGAAGTAGAGTGATGAGCAGAGCATAGGATTAGGGAAGTCTTGGTAGAAGCAATAGGTAGAAGTCTATTAATATGGGGGGTAATAATTGAGAGTCAATAGTAAATAAGAATTAGATGAACCATGAGGTTGCAGATTATAGAGACTCTAGCAGCAATAGAAATATCCAGAAGTTTAGTGTCAATATGTAGGTATCATGGGGTCAGACTTCAGACCCAGAGGAAATGGGGTGGGATAGAAATCTTTAGGTAGGGGCACAGAAATTATATAATCTTATCCACCATTTATTGAATAATTATAAGGACAAAATACAGTTCTAAGTGCTTTATAAATATTGTCTCATTTACCCTTACCCACCTACATGAGGTTGGTTCTATTATTATAATAATTTTTAAGATGAGCACATTGAGACAAAGAAAGGGTCAGTTATTTTCTCAAGATTATAAAACCAATTAGTAGAAACAACAGAATTTGAACCCAGACAGTCTGATTTTCAAGGCACATTTTAATCAATACTCTTTACTGCCCGTCTCTTAATAACAAACAAAGCAATGACAACAACTAACAAGTGTTGCGTATTTACTGTATACCAGATACTATTCTACGAGCTGGATCCTGGACATAACCCAACTATTGCTAAGCCTCAGCTTGCAAAACAGGAAACTAAGTCTCAGAGAGGCTAAGTGTGCTTTACCAGGGTAACACATTGAGAAAACTGCCCATCTGGAGCTTAACTACTATACTGCGTAGCCATAGAGACGTGATGCAAGAAGGGGGTTGATCTGGTGAAGGTCAAGTGCTATTCTACTGGGCCTCGGTTAACATACTAGAGAGGAACAAGCAGCAAAGCCGACACAACAGGAAGTCACTAGGCCGGTGGTTCTTAACCGTAATGGACTCATGACCCTTCTCTGCTCTTAAAAGTTTATGTGGGTTATACCAATGAACATTTAGTGTATTAGAAATTGAAACTGAGACATCTAAAACATTTTTCTTATTAGTTCATTTAAACATAATAATTTCATTACATATTAATATTGGTATATTTTTATGAAAAATAGCTATACTTTTCAGAACAAACAAAATAATGAGAAGAGTGACATTGTCTTTACCTTTATGTAATTAAAAAAAAATGTCTGGTTTAAGAAAACGAGATTCTCTATCTGCAACTGCATTCAGTCTGTTGCACAAGGTTGTTTTGGTTGATGTAGATGATGAATATTCAGACACACAGACAGAAGTAGTTAGAAAGGATTAACAGCCTTTCCTGAGTGAACATTTCAAATATTGTTTTTGTATACCATAACCAAGTCAGTAAGTGGTAGTTTCTTTTTTGTTGTTGTTGTTGAAATATAGTTGTTTACATCTGTTTTCATAGGAATGATAAATACATCTTTTCTCATGGGGGCTACAACAGCTAAGTTTTCTTTAAAAGGTTCTAACATCTCAAAAACATTATTGTCCTACATATACACCCTGTGTCTCTTCCCTTATCTTTTCTATTGGCTCCAGTTTAGTGTCAAAAAGATTAGAAAGGATTGTGTGTGTGCTCGCAGTTTTTAAAGTAAAATTCTCTCATCCTTAGAGAAATATAACACTTAGTAAATACATTTTTTATGTAGTGTTAACAGCCTTTGTTTACCTTCTCTTTCTCTCTCTCTGCCTCTGGCTCACTTTTGCTCTCAGATGTCTAGAGTTGACAGATAAAGAGGGAATGGGGTCTTCCAGCAGCAGGTCACTCAGTGAGTCCTCACCCAAAAAGGATCATAAACTTACTGGGTTACATCAACCTACTTATCCCTAAGCTGCCTTGGGTTTTGTGTTTGCTCGTATGTTTTGTTCATTTTGTTGTAGCTGCACCATATGTGAGTCCTTGTGCCATTTTCTTTTGTCTGTTATTTTTCTTGATGACCCTGAGCCATGGCTTCCTCCTCAGTTCCAGCACTATTCAGCCTTCATTGTTTTCCTAATTTTGCTGATGTAGGCCTCAAAGAAGAAATGGCAGAAGAGCACAAGGTAGCTGAGGTACATGAGTGAGGACCAGACGATGTTCTGAAAGTGAGAGTGACACTGGTCATGCTGCATCCCGTAGAAGACCAGGTAGTTAATGACACAGCCCATCAGCATCTGAGTGATCTGGGACAAGGTGATGACCATGGCAAACTTCCAGGAGACTCGGAAACCTGCATGAGTACAGGAGCACAGTGATGTGGTGGTACTAGTGCAGGAAGATCAGGTTCTACTTCCTCAGAATAATGAATATTGTATCTCCTAGTTCGGGTGCTTTGCTTAGCACAAATGCATAAGCCCAGAATTTGCTGACAGGTCCATTGTAAAAACTCTGGTCACAAACTGACTGCTTCAGGCCTTTGGCCATCAAAATGTACACCATATAAGCACCAGTGCGAAGAGCACCGAATATGCTGAAGACTGCAAGGGTCAGAGACCAGAGCACTAATGGCTTCCTCAGTTCAAACTTCGCCCGCTTATTCATCAGGTGCCGACCACCAAATATAAAGGCAGCATACAGAGCAGAAAACAGGAAAAGACTTCTTCCAGTTTTCCTGCATCCATTGAATAGCTTCATTCTCCTTGAAGTGCTCTTCGAATTCATATTCTTGTAAAGTCAACACTGACATGTTCATTGGGGCTGATCTTCAGAGTCGCTATGTGTTCTCTGTGCCTCCGCTACCAGCTCCTCGCTCTGGGCTGTCCTCCCGGCGTCCGCATCCACCGTAGGAGGAAATGAATGCCTTGCGGTCTTAGTGCCAGTAAGTGGTGGTTTCTTAAAGGATAGTTGCAATGTGGAATCTGAAATCTTTTTTTTTTTTTTTTTTTTTGTCTTTTTCGTGACCGGCACTCAGCCAGTGAGTGCACCTGCCATTCCTATATAGGATCCGAACCGGGGAGGGGCTCCCAGCGCCGCACTCTCCCAAGTGCGCCACGGGCTCGGCCGGAATCTGAAATCTTAATGGTAAACTTTCTTACTCCATTCCATTAAAATCGATTGGTCTGTGTCACATTTGAAAAGATCTCTTACCTATGCTGGATTTTATCATATCATCTGGAAATATTAATTTATTGAGTTATTCGTATCTTCCAAATGCTGACACATTTCATTCGACAATAGTAAAAAAAAATTACAGTCATTAATATCACCACTGGTCCCACTAGAAATCAGTTGGGAGTCTGCCAGTGTCATGGTTGCAGTTAATAGTTTCCCAAAATATAACTTTTTGCTTGAAAGCTAAAATTTTATGACTGGCAAAAATGGGAATTTCTTTTTACCAATTTTCTTTGAGAGACTTACTTTGTTTATTTTTTGGGGGAAAAAAACCTGCTAAGTACTCAAATATGAGTAACTGTAGTTCGTCATTCTTCCTTTCAAATAAATATGGTATTCCATGAAAAAAAGTAGTGTAGCTTACAATTTAAACAATTGTGCAACTATTATTCCTTGAGAAAACTGTCATATTTTCTACAGAGCAGAATGCTTTATAGTACTTCTTATCTAGTCACACAGAATATTAATAAGACATTAAGAAAACGTGTATTGAAGGCTTGAGATTTAATAATATTAAGAATATTTTCTTCTTCACTAAAGATATTCTAAGTAAACTGGCAATTTTTAAATGTGACTGTGGGGAGGTGATAAATTCAATGACTATCGAGGACTTTTCTAGGATTAAGAACTATTTCTTCTGGATTATCAGCCATGTTTATAAAATTTGAGATTCAATTTTATATAATAATCATTACTTTTTATTTATTGTATGTCAGAAATTCTGCTAGACACTGAAAACATACAATGATGAAAATATGGTCACTACATCTGCTCTATGGTCAACCTGGAATTCAGACACATAAATAATTAATATAATGAGGTAAGTGATACAGTGGTGGCATTCGAAGGTTTTTTTGCACACAGATGAAGGATAATTAATTCTTTGGAGTGAAGCTTGTGGTGGTCAAGTAAACTAAAAAGGGCACATTTGGTTGAAAGGTCAGTGTTATTTATTATAGTTGGGATAGCCGTAAAATATAGATTTGACTAATAAGTATCATTGTGGCAATGACTAATGTCAATAAAGTTGTCAATATTGTGTTTTAAAGGGCTGCAATATGCTGAAGTAATGACCAAAACATTAGTTATTAAACAACAACTGTTTGAGGATCCATGTGTGTGTGGCAGACTAACGTTCACTTCACGAAAAATAAAAGAGAACTCCAAAATTGGACCCACGCCCAGGCTTGATTGGAGAATGAGGCCAGAACCAGTTCTAATAGCAAAAGTTAAGTCAATACGCATTGTTTAAAAGTGAATATTGACTGATCCCCTCATGACTTTCAAATAATTTAAAAGTAAAGTAACGATAGCCTGTCTTCAATGAACTGTCAGTAAGCCTAAAATTATCCATCGTGTTTCCCTTCACTTATAAGGTTTATCTTCCCAAGTGTGTGAAAAACAGATTATAACTATCAAAGTGAGTATAAATGAATCTTTTAAAAAATATATTTCTTTATTGAAGCATAATTAATTATGCATATTTTGGGGTACAGTGTTGACTGCCATCACTTGTGTACAGCACATGATGATCCAATCAATATTATTAGCATACTCATTATTACAAATTGTAATTATTCTTTGTGCCCCTTACCCAATATCTTCCCAATCTCCCTCTTCCTCCTGCCCAAGCTCTAGTAAATATAAATTTGTTCTCTTCTGAAAGTTCATTATTGTGGTATTTTCTTTTTCTCTTTCCTTCCTTCCTTCCTTCCTTTTTTTAGCATCCACTTATGAGTGACGATATGTGGTATTTCTCTTCCTGTGTCTGTCTTATTTCACTTAACGTAATTGTCCCCAAGCTTATCCATGTTGTTGTGAATGGCAGATTTTCATCTTTTTTTATGGCTCAGTAGTATTCCACTGTGTATATTTTCCACATTTTCCTCATTCAGTCATCCATCAATGGCCATTTAGGTTGGTTCCAACTATTGTAAACAGAGCTGTGATGAACATGGTAGTGCAGGTATCCCTTCGACATGATGATTTCCATTCCTTTGGGTATATACCCAGAATTGGGATTGCTGGATCATATGGTAGGTCTAACTGTGTTGTCTGAGAAATCTCCATACTGTTTTCCATAAAGCCTGTACTACTTTACAGTCCCACCATCAGTGTAGAAGAGTTCCCTTCTCCACATCCTTGCTAGCATTTGTTATTCTCAGTCTTTTTAATAATGGCCAGACTAACTGGATTGAGAAGATATATCAATGTGATTTTTGATTTGCATTTCCCCGAATCTTAATATATTTTTAGTTATTTCTGGTTAAAGTACTTGCATAAATACACTGTGTCATTGTGTTTTGAGACAATTGTCTCTTCAATTTCAGCTTGGCCATAATCAACAAGTAGTACATCTGATGAAAAAGGGAAGAGCATGGGAAGCAGCATTATTTAAACCTCAGATATATGACAGAGTGGCTCAGTGTGGCTAGGGCAAAGGATGATGCTTGGGAAGGAAGATCAGAAATGATGCTGGAAAGCTAAGGAAGTTGGGCCATATTGTGAATGGACTCACATGTGATACTTAGAAGTTGCAACTTTAGCTTTCGGATAGTTAAACTAATTTAAGCAGGGAAAAGAGTCATCAGATCATGTTGAGAGCAGTGGGGGAAATACGTCGGAGGGTAAAGTAATGGAGGCAGGGAGATCCGTTAGTAAGGAATTGAAATAATATGGCACCTAAATGGGCTCCTATACCAAAATACATGAACATACTTTTTATGCAGTAGATACTATTGTATCTGTTTATGTGTAGTTTAATACAGTAAAATTGCAGTGTGAATGGAAAAGTTTCTAGTACTGATATGCAGCTCCCTTGCCTGACTGATGGTTTTAAAAGCCTTAAAACCATTCTTTTGTACAATATTGTTCAATTTTGCCATCAGGTGATCGATTAGTTGTCATATATAATGTACTTTAACAGGCCCAAATTTATCTCACTGGTAAACTTGAATTAATTTATATAATTTTCTCCCATGTCTAGGTGGAATGGTATAATTATCCCCTTAAGATTACCTGCTTGGTTGTAAGCAAAGGAGAGATCTCAGGCCATTTTTCTCTCCTATACAGCAGACAGAAGTTGGCTGTGGGCATCTTCCTAGGATGCATTTCTAGAGAATAGATGGTATGTTAGTCAGGGTTCTCCAGAGAGAGAGAACCAATAGGATGTGCATATAAATATATGAGAGGAGAATTATTAGGAGAATTGGCTCACAAGATTGTGAAGGCTGAGGAGTCCCACCAGTGGCCATCTACAAATTGGATGCAAATAGCACGGCTCAGTTCAAGTCTGGAAGCCTCAGAACCAGGGAAGCTGATGGTGTGATTCTCAGTCTGAGGCCAAAGCCCTGAGAGCTAGAGGTGCCACTGGTGTAAGTCCTAGAATCTAAAGGCTGAAGAGTCTGAAGTTCTGATGTCCATGAATTCCTGCAGAAAAAGTGAAGATTCACCTTTTCCTGCATTTTTGTTTTCTCCTGGTACCCAGAAGATTGGATGGTTCTTACCCATACTGAGGGAAGATCTTTCCCACCCAGTCCACAAAGGCTTACATACTAACTTTTTCTGGAAGCACACTCATAGAAACACTCAAAAAATGCTTTGCCAGATTTCTCTATAGTCCTTAATCTAGTCAAGTTGATGCCTAAAATTAACTATCACAGATGGTCAATGTCTTCTCATCACAGAGTATGATCTTGAGCTTATTTACAATTTTTCAGCCTCCTGATCACTTTAGAATCCATTCAGTGTTTTCTTCACTCAATCAACAGACACCATGTTCCATGCTCTGTTCTGAAAACCATTCTTATACTGATTCATTTTGATAGCATGGCAATCCTATGAGACAGATAAAATTATCAACCCGCCCCTTTTTTTAGGGAAGATAGGTAAAATTATTATTTCCATTTTATAGGGGAGAGAGTTAAAGATGAGAATAATGAAAGGACTTGCCCAGATGGTAAGTGGTACAGCAGAGATATGCATCTGAGTATTCCAGCTCTACAGCATGCACGCTTAAACTCAATACTAGATCACCTCTCTTAGGTCACCACTTAAACTTTTCTGTCAGTTGTGGTTTTCTATTCTGTGGGATGAGTTGTTCAGCCCTGCTGAACTTGCTGGTCCCTTTCAGCCTGGCCCATCACATATCTATGATATAGATTTCAGTCTAGCTTCTTGGCAGTGACCTTGGGTCGGTATGTGACTGTGTGCCTTCAATTTTATGTAGACCAGAGTCCCTATATTTGCTTGACGCAGCACCTCCTGGATGCCTCCTGTGTTGGATATCTTCCACTTGCCCTTTCAGGTCCAGTGTCTACCCTCTTTCACCATGATCTCTGCCCCAGGAGGCTGACCTATGTGACCTCTAGCTTTCTGATGGTTTTGGCCAAGGGCAAGTCACAACAAGATATTAGAGCAAAGGAGAAAAGTGAGATTAGTGTATTTTTTCTCCTGGTTCCCTCTAACATAGATTCCATGGGATAGGCTGGTGATCAGAACTCATCTCAAAGCAGTTTTCTATACACAATCTCTCCTTTTCAATTATGTTTGGTAATTGTTCCCTCACCTTGTCTCTTTTGGCCAAGGGTGATAGTAGCTCTTTCTCTATTACTGTACGAGATTATTATACTATGTCTTGTGATACTCTCAGGCTATGCTCACAGCTTTGTAAGTAGTCTGTAAATAACCCCCTTGAAATTTGAGAGTACTATCTGTTTTCTGTTGGAACTTTGACTAATGCAGACACCACACACACACACACACACACACACACACACACAGACACACACACACACACACACACACTCGCTCAGGGTGTGTATTAGTCTCTTTCTGTTGCTTATAACATAAATACCTGAAACTGGGTAATTTATAAGAAAATGAAATTTATTGCTTACGATTTCGGATCCTGGGAAGTCCAAAGTCCAGAAAACACATTTGGTGAGGGTCTTTCTTGGCAGTAACGTAGGGGTCTCTCACATGGCGGAATGGCAGGGTAGAGAGAAAGAGACTTCACTCTCTTTTTAGAAAAACCAGAACAACTCCTATTATTCCAATAATGCATCAGTCCATTCCTGAGGATACAATTCTCACAATTGAATCACCTTCTCAAGGCCTCACCTTTTAACTACCACAATAGAATTTCCCACCCTCTTAACACTGTCACAGTGGGTATCAAGCCTCCAACACATTGGGGGGACCCAATTCAATCCACAATATTCCACCCCTGTCCCCTGCAAACTCTTATCCTTTTCACATACAAATACATTCATTTCATCCCCAAAGTCTTAACTTGTTTCAACTCAAAAGTCCAAAGTCTCAAGGTCCCATCTGTAAAATCAAAACAAGTTATCTACTTTCAAGATACAATGGTGGCACAAACATAGGGTACATATTCCCATTCCAAAAGGAAGCAATAGGCCAAAAGAAACATATAATAGGTCCCAAACAAGTCCAAAACCCAGGAGTGCAGGCATTAAATCTCAAAGGTGGCGAATCATGTACCTTGATTCCATGTTTGATGTCCTCTGCACACTGGTGTTGGGGTTTGGTTTGCATGTCCTCGGGTTGCTCTGCTTCTTTGACTTTTCTGGTCTGAGGCCATGCTTCAGCTTTGCAGCCTGGCATTGCATGCTGGTAGCTCCATAATTCTGGGCTCTCCATGGTGGTTCCACTCCCAAGATTCCTGAGACTCCAAAGACTAGACATGGTGCTAATGGGTTTTCTCTGCTGCAACTCTGACCCCACATTTCCTCTCATCATTGCTGTAGTGAAGACTTTGTGGTGAATCCACCCCTGCAACTGATCTCTTCTTGGGCCCCCAGGCTTTTCCATACATCCTGTGAAATCAGGGTGGAGGCTCCCAAGCCTTCACAGCTCTGGCATTCTGTGAGCCTGCAGACCTAACACCACATGGATGCCACCAAGTCTTCTGGCTTATATGTTCCAAAGCTGTGGGTCCAGCCACACCTAGGGCCAATTTAGCCATAGCTGGAGCAGCCAAAGCAGATGGGGGGCTGGTGTGGGGAGCAACATACCAAGGTGGTCCTGGGTAGTGAGCCCATGGAGGCCACCTCGAGTCTGTTTGCTGAGTCTGTTCTGTTTCCCTAGGCCTTGGCCTTTAATAGAAGATGCAGACTCGAAGATCTCTGAAATGCCTTCACAGTCTTCCCCCCACTTCTCTTGATAATCATTTTCTTCTGTACTAATGTCCTTAGCAAACAGTTGCTTTGCTGCACCATTGCATTTTTCTCCTGAAAATGCTCTCTGCTTTTCTACCACATGGCCAGGCTGCAAATTTTCCAAATCTTTACTCTCTGCTTCCCTTTTAATTATACATTCTGGTTTTATGTCATGCCTTTTCTGCCATAACTCAGTGTAGGCTGTTGCAAGTAGCCATGCAACTTCCTTAATGCTTTGCTGCTCAGAAATTTCTTCCACCAAATACCCCAGTTCAGTGCCTTGAAGTTCCATATTGCATACAACTTTTGGGCATGAACAGACTGCAACCAAGTTCATTGCCAGTTCATAGCAAGGATGATCTCTGCCCCAGTTTCCAATAAGTTCCTTTTCATTTCTAAATGAGATCTCCTTAGAATGGTGTTTATTGTCCATATATCCATAAGTATTCTGGTCAACACCATTTAACCAGCCTCTAAAATGTATGAAATTTTCCTCATCAGCATCTAGGCTTTTCCTAACTTGTTCCTCCAAATTCTTCCAACCTTTCCTCAAAACCCTAGCACAAAGCTGCTTCCACATTTTCAAGTATTTGTATAAGCAACACCCCACTTCTTTGGTAGCAATTTTCTGTATTAGTCCATTTTTGTTGCTTATAAAATAAATACCTGAAACTGGGTGATTTATAAAGAAAATGAAATTTATTGCTTACAGTCTCTGAGGCTGGGAATTCCAAAGCCCAGGGAACATAACTGTTAGAGTCTTTCTTGGCAGTAATGCAGGTGTGTCACACAGCAGAATGGTGGAGCAAAGAGAGAGAGAGACTAACCTCCTCATTCACACTCTTTTTAAAGCCACCAGAACCACTCCCATTATTCCAAGAATGGATCATTCCCAATGGTACAGTCCTCACAATCAAATCACCGCTTCAAGGCCCCACGTTTCAACTACTACAATAGAATTTCCCACCCTCAACATTGTCACAGTGGGTACCAGGCCTCCAACACATTAAAGTTTTAGGGGGAAACAATTCAATCCATAATAGGGTGCATCTAACATCCTGGCAGGAAAATGGGTAAGAGTAATTAGTCATAGGCAAAGAGCAATGCATATCCCCGATTCTGTGCTTGACATGTTAGGTGTCAGAACATTTTAACCTCATTGTGCAGGGATCAGAAATGAGAATTTTATTGACTTTGTATTAGTATTAAATATGGAAACACACAAATCATAGGGATACTAGGAGAATAACAAAATTAAGTTTAAAATGATCAGTGCTTTGTATTAAACTATTAGAATAGCAGTGTAATATGTTCTATAGACTTCACCCATTAGGAGAATATATTTAAAAATACAGACAAAAATATAAATAGTAAAGAAATACACCATCGCTACTGGATTCTGCTAGGGTAATTGCATCCATTCCAGATTCTTAAGTTTCCCCATTCCCTGACTAGCTCTTCCACTTTTCCTGCAGTAGCTGCCTCACCTAGTTTCAAGAGCTTGCTCAGCATCCCAACTTTTACTTCCTAGTTCTTCTCTTTGGGCCTTGTTGTCATCTGCTGATTTGTGGTTGTCAACTGTTTCACCCTATGGCTTCAAAATTACCATGCACAGGGATATCCTGCCTCTGATCCCTACATGGCCTCTGACCATCCTCTTCTGCCGGAAGCACTAAGCTCTGTTTGTGGGGCTTTAGACTTTGTCAATACCTAACGCTCCCATCACTTTATGATCTCAAACAGGGCCTTCTTATTTCTTTCAGTTCTAATCACTTTAACTGAGAGAAGCACAGTATAACCTCTGTGATAACTTTCCTTCATTTATTTGTTTATTACTACCTAATTCATTTGGTTGAACTTGAAATAGACATTTTGAGGGACTGCATCTGAATACAATGCAAATGGTGCTACATATTAAGATGTCAAAGTATTTCCCCCCAATGATAGACAGCTAGTGATGCTGAGTCAAGCTGACGCATTGCAAATCATTGTCACATTAGGTGATGGTGATTCCTTTTCCATCCAGTCAACTTCCCTAAGAGGTAAAGAACAGCCTCTTGTGTCCTTGACACATAGTCATAGCACTTATTATCTCCAGTCTGGTGTTTCTTTCTCTGTTAGGAGACACAGGGGAACTATGTAGACATTTAATCCTGATGTTCTCCTTCTGAGGTAGATACGTAATATGAGTCCCACTGGGATTGGTAAAAGTTTATATAGTCTGTCAAATGAGGTCACAATAAAAAAAAACTGGCTTGTCTTTTTTTTTTTTTGGTGGTTGCTCAGTTCTGGCGATCTGAACCCATGACCTTGGGGATATATGGCTGTGCTCTAACCAACTGAGCTAACCAGCTGGCATCCTAGCCAGAGCAATCAGGCAAGAGAAAGAAATAAAGTGCATCCAGATATCAGAAGACAAAGTCAAACTGTCCCTATTTGCAGATGATATGACCTTATATATAGAAGAACCTAAAGACTACCGAAAATCTCTTAGAGCTGATAAATTATTTCAGTAAAGTTGCAGGATACAAAATCAACATGCAAAAATCAGTAGTATTTTCATACTTCAACAGCAAACTAGTAGAAAAAGAAATAAAGAAAGCAAGCCCGTTTACAATAGTCACCAAAAAAAAAAAAAAAAAATCCTACGAATAAATTTGACCAAGGAGGTGAAAGATCTCTACAATCAGAACTGCAAAACACTGCTGAGAGAAATTAAAGAGAACACAAAATGATGGAAAGATTTCCATGCTCATGGTTTGGAAGAATCAACATTGTGAAAATGTCCATATTACTCAAAGCAATCTGCAGATTCAATCCAATCCCCATCAAAATATCAATGACTTTCTGTGCAGAAATAGAAAAAACATACTACATTCACATGGAGCAACAAAAAACCCCAAATAGACAAAGCAGTCCTGAGCAGAAAAAATAAAGCCAGAGGAATAGCACTACCTGACTTCAAACTATACTACAAAGCTATAGTAACCAAAACAGCATGGTACTGGTATAAAAATAGACTCTTGGACCAATGGAAAAGGATCGAACCAGAAATCAGCCCACATACTTACAGCCAACTGATATTGGAAAAAGGAAATAAGAACATGCATCGATGAAAAACAGCCTCTTCAAGAAATAGTGCTGGAAAGACTGTATATCCATATGTAGAAGAATGAAATTAGACCCATACCTCTCATCATATACCAAAATCAACTCAAAATGAATTAAAGACTAAAATATAAGACCTGAAATTATAAAACTCCTAAAAGAAAACAGGGGAAACACTTCAGGAAGTAAGATTGGGGAAAGATTTTATGAATATGACCCCAAAAGCACAGTCGACCAAAAGAAAAATAAGCAAATGGGATTATATCAAATGAAAAAGCTTCTGCACAGCAAAAGAAATGATTAACAGAGTGAAAAAGACAACCTACAGAGTAGGAGAAAATATTTGCAAACTGTACATGCCACAGAGGATTATGCTGACTGGGCTGATTGTAGAGCTAGGGCTGGGTCTGGAGCTCACAGACTTCTCAAGTCTGTTCACAGACTGGGTCACAAATCCTTCACACACCAGGCTGGGTCAACAGAACCCTCACACGCAGGTTTATGAGCTAGGTAACCAGCCAAAAGGTCCTTGGAGCCATAGGTCTGAGAGCATGACCATGCGGAGCAGATGCCCTAGGAACTAGATGCCAGCCAAAATTGCAGCACTGCCCATGCACACTAACTCCACCCACACAGAACTTATTTACAAAGAATGCACCACACCACCCCCAAACAGACTTAAGGTGAGAGGGCCTGATTAAATTATTCTATTTTCCCAACAATCACTAAGCATCAAATGCAAATCAAAACCACACTGATATATCATCTCACCCCAGTTAACCTGGCTATATTAAAAAAAAAAAAAAAACAGAAAATAACACATGCTGGCAAGGATGCAGAGAAAGGGGAACCCTCCTACATTGTTGGTGGGACTGTAAATTAGTGCAGCCATTATGGAAAATAGTATGGATGTTTCTCAAACAACTACAGATAGAGCTGCAATATGATCCAGCAATCCCACTGCTGTGTATATACCTAAAGGAATGGAAATCATCATGTTGAAAGGATACCTGAACTTTGCAGCTGTATTTACAATAGCCAAGATATGGAACCAACCTAAATTTCTATCAGTGGATGACTGGATAAGGAAAATGTGGTGTATATACTCAATTGAATACTACTCAGCCATTAAAAAGAGTGAAATTCTGTTATTTCTAACAACGTGGGTGAACTTACAGAATATTATAAGTGAAAAAACCAGGCACAGAAAGAGAAATACAGCATGTCCTAGTGAATAAGTGGGAGCTAAAACAAAACAAAACAAAAACAAGTAAAATAAAAAAGAAACAAAGAAAGATACAGCAATTATAATAATACATTGAATTTTCAAAAGGAGCGAACAGAGTTGAGGTTACTAAAGGTGGGAGAGGAGGAAGGGGAGCATGATTTAGTGTGAAACTGATAAAAGGCCACAAAAAATGAATACATTGTGTAATGCTGAATATACTAATTATCCTGATTTGAGCATCATATATTGCACACTGGTTTTGACATTCAATGTGGTACCCCACAGATATATACAACCAATTATGCTACAATAAAAAAAATAAGAAAGAAAGAAAGAAAAGAATATCTGACTTGTTCGGAGTGAACGAATGAATGAGGTAGTGTAATATGGATGTTAAGAGGGTAAACCTGGGGTATCAAAATCAGCAAAATTTGAAATTCTTCTTCATGGTGTAACTTAAAGTTTCTTAACTTCTTTGAGTCTCTTTTCTTTGTTTGTAAAAATACCATAATGCTACTTAATTCTTATGGTGGTTGTTAGGACTAAATAAGGTAATATATGAAAAGTGCTTATTATAGTTTTTGACACATGTAAATTCTCTGTATGTGGTGCTGCTGTTATCGCTGTTTTTTTTTTGTGTATTTTACTGACATTTATTGTGGGTTTACACCCTTGTTATGAGTAAATGGGTACCTACTGTTGAGAGTTTTGAGATATTATGTCATTGACAAATAGTTCATCTCCCTCAACTTAGGAGGTTATATTCAGGGATGTTCTCTTATTGCTAAAATAGTTTCTACTTTAGATTTTTTTTAAAAAATTGGAACATAATTCAAGTAACATAAAACTCAGTGGTATTTAGTATATTCACAAGTTGTGCAACCATCAGTACTATCTAATCTAGTACACTTTCATTGCCCTCCCCCCAAATCCCATACCCATTAGCAGTCACTCTGCATTTCCTGTTACCCTCAGCCCCTGGCAACCAATAATCTACCTTCTCTCTTTATGGATTTGGCTATTCTAGACATTTCATATAAATGGAATTATATGATATATGGCCTTTAGGATCTGGCTTCTTTACATAGCATAATGTTACACAAGTTCATGCAGGTTGTGCTGTCAACCAGTATTTCATTATTTTATATGACTGAGTAATTGCCCATTGTATGGATACACCATGTTTTGTTCATTCTTCAGTTGATGAATATTTGTGTTGTTTCCACTTTTTGGCTATTATGAATAATGTTCTAATTTCTTAACTTCCTAGTTAACACTTGTTATTGTCGATTTTATTATACCCACTCTAGTCGGTGTGAAGTAGTATCTCACTGGGGTATTGATTTGCATTTCCTAATGACTAATGATATTAAACTTCGTTTCATGTGCTTTTTAGCCATTTGTATATCTTCTTTGGAGGGAGAAATATCTATTAAATAATTTGCATACTTTTAATTGAGTTATTTGCCTTTGTTGTTGAGTTGTAATAGGGTTTTGTTTGTTTGTTTGTTTTTTATTTATTTATTTTTTTTGGTGGCTGGCCAGTACAGGGATCCTGTAATAGGTTTTAGGTTTTTATATATTTTGGATACTGGACCCTTACAAGATATATGGTTTGCAAAATTTCTTCCACGCTGTGGGTTGTATTTTCATTTTCTTAATAGTGTCTTTTGATGTATCAAATTTTAAATTTTGGTTAAGTCCTATTTATCTTTTCCTTTTGTTGCTGTGGTTTTGTTGCCATATCTAAGAAACCATTGCCTAATCCAAGGTCACAGACTTACACATATGTTTTCTTACACAAGTTTTATAATTTTAGTTCTTACATCTAGGCCTTTTAATCACATTTGGTTAAACTTTGTATATGATGTGAGGAAGGGTTCCAACTTTACTATTTTGTTAGTGAATATCCAGTTGTTCCAGAACCGTTTGTTGAAAAGACTATTCTTTCCCTATTAAATTGTCTTGGCATACTTGTCAAAAATAAATTTACCATAAATATATAATTGTAGTAACTTCTGGATGGATTGACCCTTTTTTTAATCATAAAATATTCTTCTTTCTCTGTAGTAACAATTTTTGTCTTAATGTTTATTTTTTATGACATTAGCATAGCCACTCCAGCTTTCTTTCGGTTACTATTTGTGTGGAGTATATTTTCACATCATTTTATTTTTAACCTGTGTGTGTCTTTAAATATAAATTGTATCTCTTGAGGACAATGTACAGTTAGATCATATATATATATATATACTTTTAACTTTCTGCTAATGTCTGCCTCTTAATTGAAAAGTCTAATCTATTTATATCTAAGGTAATTATAAATAGGTAGAATTTAGATTTGCCATTTTGATACTTGTTTATTGTGTCTTACATCTTGTTGTTTCAGTATTCCTCCATTATTACCTTCTTTCGTGTAAATACATATTTTCTTCTGTATTATTTTAATTCTCTTATTTCCTTTACTATTTTTTTGGAGGGTTCGTTTGCTTGTTGCTATTGCCATGGGGCTTAAAATTCACATGTTAACTTAAAATAATCTTGTTCTGATTAAGAGCAATTTAAATTTAATTGGCTACAAAATCTTTTCTCCTATTTATCTTCATTCTTTCCCTTACATGCATATTTGGGGCATACCTTCAACACTTCTTTTAGCAACTTTACAGCACTGCGTTAACCTTCCAGGTTCCCAGGAATATGTCAGAGCTGTTCAAAACTCCCTATAGACATCTCATTATCCAGCTTTTCCTTTTAAGCATTTCCTTTTTCAGCCTGTTGCTTTCCTCATTTGTTATTCACTACTCAGTCAGCAGAGATGTTCAGTAATTGCATCTGATTGTTTTCAACAATTATTCTGGAGGAAAAGATGGTTTTCATTGGGTAAGCTCTGAGGCAGGTCAAACCAAGTCAGTCTTGCATATTAGGTCTTCCAAGGAACTAACAGGTCAAATAGTGACAATTCTCTAGGAACAGGGCTTTGAACGAGCTCCAACCCCAGTTATTCCCCTCCACTAGCTGCTATGCTAGCCTGCTGGTTTTCATTGAGATTACAGGCTGTAGGATTTGAAGGCTATTGTGGAGCCGGTGATTGTAGGATAGGAATAGTGCAAGTTAAAAGACTACAGGCTCACTGTTCTTACCAAATTTCAGTGTGTTTCCTGAATAAATTCTTCCCAGAATGCTGCAACTCTAATTTCCAGAGTTCTGAAAAAGCTGATTCTTTCAAATTTTGCCAGTGTTTTCATTTCTTTTACAGAGGAGATTATTTTTGGAGGTGCCATTTTTATTGATGTTAACACTTTCCACTTATTGTTGAAATCGCTGAGCTTCTACATCATTTTATTATATCAGATTTCCTGTCTTATTAATCTATCTGGTAATTTCTTGTACTGGATTTTCGGTTTTATTAATCAGTTACTCCCACATTGCGGCTTTATCTTGCCCTCAACCCTCTTAATGCCTGAGGTATAACAGGGAAAAGTGAAAGAAGTTTAAAAAGCAAAGGACCTGAGGTTGTACTTTGGCTCACATACTTTGCTAGTTGTTGGGCACAGGAACAACATTCAACCTTTATCTCCTGTAGTTTCCACACAATTTAACTTTATTTATATAGATAAAATCTCTTTGTGTATCATTTAGAAAAAAATAAAGGCAATTTATTTACCCAAACGAAAAACTGAATATTTAATGAATGTAGAACTGAGTTGTTCCTCTTTTCCCAAGGGAAATTTAATTATTACTATTATTATTGACATTTCACTGACCGACCCCCAATATCTGCATCCAGCATTAATTTATATATTTGTATCATATAAACTACTTCTTTTTTCATTTTAAAATGCAAATTATTTCACAAATAATTTATTATTTAATACATAATACAAATTACAGTGTATTAAATGAACCACTCTATAACCGGAAAAGAGTATCACAAATGACTTAAACCAGTGATATTTTGGAGAAGATGCCTGTTTCAAATGAAAACTTGGCATAACCTCCTGTTCTAATTTATGTACTAAGTACAGCATCAATCACCATCTGTCTTTCTCCTCTCATTCATTTAACTTGCCTCAATATATAGCTGTGCATGGTTTCTTGTGGGTGGGGTAGGGTGAGGTAGTTATACATTCTGCCTAAATTTCCTCTTTTAAAGGTGGCCAAATGTCAACAACTAATATGTTTACTTTTCATGTTTAAAAGTAAAATGAAAAACTACAGAATAAAGAGATTAGTTCACTTTTCTAAAGTAATGCTGAATTTTACGCAAAACCCATTTATTCATTCTATCATTAATACATAAGATTAATTATCTTTTAACAAAATTTTTTCTTATTGTAAAATCAATACATGTTTATTGTTGAAAACTTGGAAACCAGAGAAAGTGCAAAGGAAACATTAAAATTGTCCATGATGTTCATACCTATAAATAATATTTATTACAAACATCAATTAATACATACACACATACGAATATTAAATGAAGCTTTAAGCCTTGATTATTCTTTCCTTGTTTTCAATTTATTTAGGCTTTTCCTAGCAAGTTATTTTGTGTTTTGTTTATTTACATTGTCTCTTTCAAGGACTATACCTACTTTTCTAGGAACAATTATCTTATTTGAATGGAAAATAAACTTTAGAAGTCAACAGTTGAAGTCATTTTATTACTTGGCTGAAAAGATTTGAAATGAGTCTTTGTTTCTCTTGAAACTAAGAAGTTACCTACTTATGAAGAACTGGAGAGGATTTTTATCTTACCAAATTTAGGTGTATATGTATTTATAAAATTATAGACTTTTGAAAATTGAAATTTATGCTTTGATTGTAAGGCTGAACTTTGAGTCAGACACACACGCATAGTTTGAATAATTCCTCCATGTTCCATTGGTGGCACAATTAGAATACAATGGAAACACAGTATGTTCTTTGCTCAGGAAGTAGAATTCTGTGTACCATATGTCAACCCTAACGCCCATATGAGGGAAGACACTTTTATTATTAAGTACCAATATTTTTTCAAATGTGGATTTAGCCACAACAAACCTCAAGAGCAGTATTATTTATTACTGATAACATTTTACACTTATTTGACAATTCCCTTTAAAAAGTCCATTTTGTGCAAGTGTACACACTTCCCTAGTCTTCTGTAGTATTCAGTCATCCACGAAGTTTCTTACAGTTTCATAGGCAATGGCATGGGCTTGATGACTGTCATTTTTGTATGGTGCTTTCCAAACATTTAAGTTATTTTTCAAAATAACAAACTTTCACATTTATACGTCAGTGTACTGAATTGGAAAGGGCTTCCTATAGGACATTTTAAAGGCTGAAAGTCAGCTAAGTAATTTAACACTGAAATTGAAAATATGGGGTCAGATTAATGTGGTTTATTTTTACCACTTTGAATTTGCCCAAACTACTTTATAAGCAGGACTTGTTCTGACCCCATTAAAAAATAAACAAGGGGAAAAAAAAGAACGGAATTTAGGAAAGTTGATTACATATAGGTATGTTATGTTTGTTAGCAATCCACTTCCAATTTCTATTTCATTGTTCTTTTCTTGTATCTCTCCTTTAGACTTCTTTCTGATCAGTGAAATGTTACCCCTTTTGATGGGAACTGCTTCTGCTAGTTGTTATTTCAGTAAAAAAATCTAGAATGCTGAGATATTAATTGATAACAGTTAATACTTCTTTGCTTCCTTTACCTTCAACATTTACATTATATTCTTAGTCTATTAACCCATCTAATTTTGAAAAGTTTTGAGGTGGCTGAAAATGGTCAAAGTTTCTAAATTCAGTCCTTAGTGAAAAATTAGATCTCAAGTGGAAAGGAACATAGGACTGATAAGGACAGTCAAGATTCTCATGGAAAGGGAAGGGCCACGAACAGTCTAGAGATGGAGAAGGAAGAAAGAGATCCATGTTTTGGAGACCTCATAATAAAAGACTGTATTGAGATGCCTCCAAGCCATTCAGTTATGTAAGGACATCCTCTACATTACTAAACAAATAAGATAGCTTTATCCCATTCCACAAAATGTAATCCCAATTCCATCTCCAGTATTTCCACAGACTTGTAGGAGTGAAGGCATTATTATTATTATTTTAATTGATTATAAATGTCTTTTTAGTTGATACACCTAAATTAGTATTTATTTTCAGCATCACACTTTATAGTATGATATGTGTATCTATTTTTTTTCTATAGTTTGCCAATTTACCACAATGTTGTTGTGTGTAGGAGAAATTTACAAAAGTTTACTGAAGGTTTGGAGGAAACAGGGTAATTGAACCTTTTTTTCCCCTTTCTGTATCCCTCACATAAGCCTCTCACACTTCCAGTGATTAACTCCTGAATACCAGTTGAATTCTGAATGATTCAGGATATTATGCATTTATCTTTTTTTTCCCCACTCTGTTTTTAAATAATGGGTGAGGGTGAGCTTTTCTTTTTACATCTGCAGAAAATCACCTACATATTTTACTAGACTTTACTAAAACTCTTCTGAACACTATTACTTCTTCAAATGGTATTTGTGATTATAATTAATATTTGTTTTAAAAGTAATGGTTTCTGTCAGCTATAACAACTGTTCAAATTAGGAAGCCATAGAAATACCTGACCTATTTTGGCTCTGAAGATGGCTTACCTTTGAGTAGAATTTTGCAAAGTAATTCTATTTGCAAGTTACGCATTCCTAAAGATCTGTGTGGTGAGCTAGATTGTGTGCCCCTCTGCATCCCCTTTCTGCCCTCTGCAAATAGAAGCCCTATCCCCAGTATCTCAAAATCTGAATGTATCTGTAGACAGGATCTTTGAAGAGGTGATTAAGTTAAAGTGAGGCCCTTAGGTGGGGCTCTAATTCAATCTAACTGATGTGCTTATAAAAAAAAATATATTTGAACAGAGACACACAGAGAAAAGGCAAACAAAAAGTCGAAGGGAGAAAACAACCACCTGCAAGCCCAGGAGAGAGGCCTCAGGAGAAACCAAACCTGCAGACTTCCAGCCTCCACCACTGCAGAAAAATGAATTTCTTTTATTTAAGCCACCCAGTCTATGATATTTTGTTACAGCTGCCCTAGTAAACTAATATAATCTAATAGTGATTGTTTTTGAAACCTTGTCAGAATAAGTAAAAAGGAGCAATTATCCATTAAGAAAAGAGAGATGTAATCTAACCTAGGAACAAATTTACACTGAAGTTTCTTTGAAAATGTTGAGTATATTCAAATGACATTACTGTAAGGAATAGGTAAAATATCATCTGGATAATTATTCCAACTTATATATTCTAAGGAAAAGAAATATATGATGGTGAAGATAAAAAGTGAGTATAAAATATACTATAAAACCCCCCTGACAGTCATATGTACGTGCATCTAAGCTGGACTAGTATAAGTTTATAGCACTATCTCTTGGCTATTTTGACTATGAAATATGAGCTATTTTGGGAATTTACATTTTAAGTACTTGATTTTTTTCTTATGAATATAACAAGCAAAGTGCTCAAATTTATTTAAATATACTTGGTATTAAATCTTCAAATAAGTATTTTCTAATTTGATTAACAGCAAAGACTATTCTCCACATTTGTGAGAGGAAAATGTTTAATTCAGTGTTATAATTTCAGCTGTGCTCTACTTAAATATCACCATCCTCATTTAAAAATTCAAAAAGAAAAAAAAACCTGGAATAGTTCAAATATTTTCTCAAAGTGTTCTTTTGAATTTTTTTCCATTTGGACAATTAGAGCTTTTGAGAATGCATAGAATAAAGAAGAAATAATGCAATGAACGTAGAAAGCTTCTTATGTTCTTTCTTAGTGACTAAGGATAGTCATTAAAATAGAAATCAAAGATATGTAAACTGATAAATAAAGCAAACCCTTGTACTTAATATTTGCTCCATGTAGAGTTCTATGATTTGTTTTTCAATTTTAAAAGTGGTCTTTGGAAAAAATACATATTTTTTCTTTGAACTCGTGTGTGATTCACGTTTGGAAAGTTAGATATTTCTGATCAAGTCTTTTTTCAGTGAGAAAGGTAGAAAAATTTCACACACATACACATTTACAAAGTTTTTTTTAATTCAATTTTTGACTTTCAAATTCTGGTAAGAACAGCTTTTAAAAAATTTAAAAAATTTGTTTTGGGAGGCTTTCCTGAAATCAATGACTTCTAAAATCTTAGAAATTGTCCCGAGGAACAAGTGTAGGTTTCACGTGACCTCAAAAGAGATGGCCTTAGAAGTCCTGACTTTCTATTTTTCCCTAGGATTCAGGCTACATAATCAGGCAGGCACAGGCTTGATTAACAGTTTGTACAGCATGCGTCCCCAAGCTCTCATGCAATTTCCTTACACAGAATTTTCTTTTTTTCCCGATGGATTACAGAAAATAAGAGTACGTTCCTCAGTCACTGCAAAACTTTTCTGATCCTTAAGAACTGCTGCATTCCACCCAACTGTTTCCATTGCTGTAAGTTTTCTGCTCTGGTCTACCCATCTATCTACCTCATCAGAGCTCTGCATCATGCCTATTTCAGGTATTGGCTTTGCCCAGGTCGGAAGTCAGTGATCTAATTCACCTCCCAAATGACCACCATTTTTCATTCAATTTTTGTTCTCTGTTCGTTAAATAATTCCAGCTCTTGTAACAGATACAAAGAAAGACTCCTTCAATTTTACATATCATTGTAAAAAGGAACTTAGAAAGTTAGAGGATACCAAAAGGATGCTACCAAATAAATGTCCTCGTTCCATTCTGATGACTAGTTGGGGGATAGATATACTGTGTGTGTATATATACACATATATATTTATGTTGGGGGATAGATATACTGTGTGTGTGTGTGTGTACATATACACATACAAGGATACTTCAAAAAGTTTGTAGGAAAATAAAATTAAAACAGTATGCATCGCTCCATGAACTTTTTGAAGTATCCTTGTATATATCTATATTTATATCTATAGCTATAATAGAGGCATATATATATATATATATATATATCTGGGTTGTATACTTGTATATATTTTAATAACAATTCTATGATTTATATACAGTATTATCATTTCATTCAGAGTTAACATATGAATTAATGGGTCACAGAGAAGTTAAGTAACTTGTTCAAACTTATGAAACTAGTGTCTTATAAAAGAAGATTCAAACCCTTAATGCTTTCATCCAAAAGCCCATGCTTTTTTCATGCTTCCATGCTGTGTCTTGAACCTGTTATTTTTATTGACTTGATTGGCCAAGCCAACCTAAACAGCTGAACTTTATATTTCTATTTACATCTTTCCCATTAATTCCACTGCCATGAATTTTTGAGAGTTTAATAAACGATTTCTGCTAATTAGCATCCATCTTATAGGTGGAATGGAAATTTTTATGGCAGCATTTCTTAACCATGGAAAAAAGAGGCCTTTTTAATGTGAAGCTTATGGCCTGATGAGTAATCCCAGCACACCTGTCAGCATTATGAAAACACTCTTTTCAAAGTTGTGACTTTTTTCAAAAGATTGTCATAAAAAGAATCAGTCTTTTTAAACTACATGAGGTGATGCTGCCTTGCCATGACTCAGCAGGTATTTTTATGACTCACTAGGCATAAAACAGTTTTGGAATCATTGCATTAGATCTTCAAATTTAGTAATCTTCTAAAGAAATTATTTTAAAGTGATTTATTTATGTTATTAAATAGATTCGAGAGGTCAGGTTTGGCCTGAAATAAAATCATAGAGTAGGTAATATTTGTCTTTATTTTACTAACTTTATTATCTTTTTCCATGACCTTGTCTCCATTCTTGTCAAAACTGAAATTATTATTTATTTAGACTTGCTGTTTAGGGGGTTTTATAAAAATGATGGCTATCGTTTTCTATCATTTTGCAGTATAGGGTTGTGCAAATTGTTGAAGGACCCCAAATTAGTTTTATTGCCTTATTCAACTTTTTCCTGGTTCTTATTCTACATATCTACGTTTTGATTATTTAATTCTATTACGAAGTAAGAAAGGAGTATGGCTAACAATTAAAGTATTTTTGCAAGCGTTAGATTCCATGTACTGGTGGAAGTAAAATTAAAACTCACGTCTTCAGGCTCATACATTATTTAAAAGAAATGTTCAATATCCATGTAGGGCACAAGACTTTCTCTTCCTCCCATACCTGTGCTTATCTCAGCCCAGTAGTGAAAGCGGCTTTCTGTAGTTACAATCAGTCTCTCTGGTTCCCTCATATCCCCGTCCCTGTTCATTTCTTCTCTTTTCTGTCAACCACCTTTTATCCCACACTCTGAGATCCCCAGCACATCAGGCTTGCTTCTCAGATTCTCAACTATTTCCCTGGCTGCCTCATCCCCTTCCATGCTTTTAGACAACATGTATTTCTTTATAATTGTAAAATTAATTTAAGCTTATAAATCTCACATCATTTTACTAAAAATATTAAATTATGTAAAAGTACCATAATTTATTTAAAGTTTTATATAAACTTTTAGGATTTTTTATCAAAATTGTAAATAATCCAAAAAGAAAATTTTGATCCATAAATTTTTGATCATGCATCTAAAAAATTATTTAGGTTACTTCATTATAAGGAAAATTAATAGCGCAAATGATAAGACTATTTCTATTTTTAAAAGCTCTTTGTGTTATATGTGAGGGGTCTTCAAATAGTTTATGAAAAGATTCATGTTATCTTTTGATTCTATTTTTCCACAAACTTTCTGAAGTACCCTTGTGTATGTATACTTGTATATATGTGTAAGTCTCTGGGTGTTATTAAGTTGCATTGCTTTAGTATTGCAGAAGGTGAACGTTTTTTGTTTTTTTCAAGATTTTAATTTTGGTAATTGTATTAGTCCATTTCTGTTGCCTATAACAGAATACCTGAAACTGGGTAATCTACAAAGAAATAAAATTTACTTCCTACAGTTTTGGAGGCTGGAAAGTCCCAGGTTCAGGGAACATATCTGGTGAGGGCCTTCTTGTTGGTGCAGAATCCCACAGAGACACAGAGTGTCACATGGCAAATGGCAGAGCAAGAGAGCTGACCTCCTCACTTGCTCTCCTTTTATTTTATTTTAAATTTTATTTTATTTTGTCAATATACATTGTGGTTGATTATTGTGGCCCATTACAGAAACCTCCCTCCCTCCTCTCTCTCCCCCCTCCCTCCCAACAACCTCCTTTCTGTTTGCTTGTTGTATCAACTTCAAAGAATTATAATTGTTGTGTCTTCTTCTCTCCCCCCCAAGTTATTTGTGTATTTATTTATTTATTTTTAGCTCCCACGAATAAGTGAGAGCATGTGATATTTCTCTTTATGTGCCTGACTCCTTTCACTTAATATAATTCTCTCTGGGTCCATCCATGTCATTGCAAATGGCAGTGTTTCATTCTTTTTTATAGCAGAGTAATATTCCATTGTGTAGATATACCACAGTTTCCGTATCCACTCACCTAATGATGGACATTTGGGCTGATTCCAGCTCTTGGCTATTGTAAAGAGTGCTGTGATGAACATTGGGGAACAGATACACCTTCAATTTGATGATTTCCATTCCTCTGGGTATATTTCCAGCAGTGGGATAGCCATCAGAACCACACCTATGACCACCCAGTAAACCATCAATGGACTAGTCAATTCACAAAGGTACAGTCCTCATATTCTAATCATCTCTTTAAAAGCTCCACCTTTCAATTACCGTAATAGGATTTCCTACTCTCTTAACATGGTCACAGTGGAGATTAATTTTCTAATATATTAACCTTTGAGGGACACATTTGACCCATAGCAGTCATTAAATTTATTTTCTTTATATGTGATTTTTTTTTTAACTTTCAAGATATCTGTGTAGATTAAGGCTATTGACACTTATGCTATCTTTTACAAATATTTTCCATTCCGTTTCTTGTCTTGATATTGTTTATGGTTTATTTTATGTACATCTTATTTACAAGTTAAGTATCAATTCTATTTGTTTTTCTATTCTGATTTTTTCACTAACAAAATCAATTTATAAACAATGACTGTTTTATAAGCAAACCCTTGCCAGGCTTTCATTTATACACTTGGGCTGTGGTCCAAATTTCCGACACTAGGAGAGAGAAAAAATGGACTTGAAATAAGAAGATTCTTCTTTGTAAGATAAAAACAAAAACAAAGCCCTCAACACAGTACAGATCACACTAGGCTAGGAGCAACTTTAATTACACACGAGAGTGCTATTTATTATCTTTCCTGTCTCATAACATTAAAGATAACACTACTTTCCTCAACGTTTCGAGTTTGATTTATAGTGAAAATAACCAGAAACACAAAGGAGACCATTGCCTTCATTTCCTCTTAGTTCCTAACTCAATATAATCCTTCTTGCCCTCAGACTTCTTTTCGGAGAACTTATTTATCACTGTTTTCATTCTAAGAATTTCATGTCATAAAAAGTTAAAGTCTCCCAATTAATGATTTTCACGTTATGTTTTTATTTTATGCATGGATCATTTCTAAAACCTTTTTTGAGCTGGCTAATGAGGAAAATTATTTCACCTCCTTTCACCTTTGAGGGCAGGTCATCTTTAAGACTCTTACTACCTTTCCTCACGACACTGTTCCTGATAAAAATTCTCAATACAGTGACATGGGAATATAATTTTTTTTCAACCTGATAAAGAGTTATCTACAGAAACCTATAACTAACCTTATAAGTAATGGTGGGAAGATAATTCTTCCCCATTAGATCAGGAACAAAGCAAGGATGTCTTCTCTTGCCATTTTTATTCTACTGTGTAAAGGAGGGTCTAGCCAGTGCAGTCAGGCAAGAAAAAAGAAACATATGGAATCTAGATCAGAAAAAAAGAAATAAAATTGTCTTGTGTACAAAGGGGATTATTCCATATGTAGAAAAACCTAAATAATTCAAAATGAAATTACGCATAACTAACAAACAATTCCAACAAGGTAACAAGAAAAAATATCTATGTAAAAATAAATTGCATTTTTATAGGCAATGAACAATTCAGAAATGAAATTAAGGAAACAATTACATTCAAAATAGTATCAAATGAAACAAAAAGGAATAAATTCAACAAAAGAAGTGCAAAATTTGTGTACACAAACTATAAAATATTGCTGAGAGGAATTAAATAACATCTAACTGGAGAGAAATTCAAGATTTATTGATTGGAAGACAATGTTGTTAGCAAGATGATTTTCCCCAAATGGTTCTATAAATTCAATGTAATAAAAATAAAAACCTCAAAAGGCTTTTTTGGGGGGCAGAAATTTACAAGCTGATCTTAAAATTTATATAAAAATGCAGCAAACTGATGATAGCCAAAGCAATTTTGAAGAAGAACAAAGTTTGGGCACCTAAACTTTCCTATTGCAAAACCTACTCTAAAGCTACAGTAATTAAACAGTGTAGTGCCAGTGTAAGGATAGACATAGATCCCTGTAGCAGAATTGAGAGTCCAGAAATAAAGTGTTACATTTATTGCCAATTGACTTTCAGAAAAAGGAGCCAAGCCAATTCAATAAGAGAAATGGTGCTAGGATAAGTGAATGTTGCTATTATAACAATATAAAAACAGTGCTGGGTTAACAATAGTGCTAGGACAACAAACGGTACTAGGATAACTGAAATTGACATGCAAAAAGATGACTTTAGATCCTTACTTCACACTTAACACAAAAACTTACTCAAATTAACTCTAAATGTGAGACCAAATTATAAAACTTTCAGAACAAAATGTAGGAGAAAATCTTCATTACTTTGGGTTAGGCAAACAATTCTTAGATATGACACCCAAAACACAATCCGTAAAAGAAAAATGTTCATAAATTGGCCTTTACAATAATTTTAAATGTTGTGCTTCAAAAGAAACCATAAAGAAAATGAAAAATAAGCCTTAGACTGGGAGAGAGATTTGTAACACACGGTAGCGTATTATACGCTTATAATGTATTCAAAATATATAAAACCTCCTGTAACTCAATAGTAAGAGAAACTAATTAAAAATGAATGAAAGACTTTAATAGGTTTTTCACCAAGAAAGTTATACAAATAGTTAATAAGGACATTAAATGACCCTCAACATCATTAGTCATTAAGAAACTGCAAATTAAAGCTACAGTAAGATCTATACGTTGTAGAATGTGTCAGCAAGGTTGTAGGAAAACTGGACTCCTTACATCTTATTAGTGGGGGTATAAAATGGCAGAGACGTTTGTGGAAAATGTTTAAAATGTTACACATAAATATACCGTGCAACATAGCAAGGACATGCCTAGAAATCTATCCAAGAAAAATAAAAACATATGCCCACATATACACTTATTCGTAGTAGCTGAAAGTGAAAACAATCCAAATATCTGTCTGATGAATGAAATGTGGTATATCCATACATTGGAATACTATTCAGTAATATAAAAATGCTGATGCATGCTATAATGTGTATGAACCTCAAAAATATTACTCTAAGTGAAAGAAGCCAGACCTCAAAGTTTGCACAGTATGATTCCATTCATGTGATATGTTCAGAAAAGGCAAATCTATAGAGAAAGAAACAAAATTATTGGTTGACCAAGACAGTGGGTGAGAATGTAGAGTGAACTTTTTGGAATAATGGAAATATGCTACAACCCAAATGTGGTGATGATCGCATAACTCTATAAATTTTCTAAAAATCATTGAATTTTACACTTAAAATGTGTAAATTTTATGACATATAAATTATACATCAGCAATGTGCAAAACTATGCCAACTGCCTATTTATGTTGATACATCTATTGTGTGTGTAAATCCTCTTACAGCTTGAATTCTAGCTTTTTTCCCTACTCTAAGATTCTAGAATTCAGAGACACTACCCTCTTGCTTCAGCTCTAGTTTCCTTTGTACATTATCTCATCACAATAGTCACTTAACTAGTTGACTCATTTTTCCACAGGAATTGTGAGGCCTTACTTTATTCTGTTTATTGGTTATTCCCTTTGGCATTTTATGCTGGGATTTTTAAAAATGAGCTATTGTGTATATAATAACACATTTAATTCTCGTAATAACATTATAGGAAATTATTTTTCCCATTTTAACACAGGTTAAGCAACTTAGCACAGATAGGTGGTGTTCAGGTTGGGATGTGGACCCAGGTAGTCTAACTTCTGCATGTTGGCACTTAATCATTGCTATCTTGCTTTCCATTTGAACACTGAAACTTATGAAGTACGTTTATTTTATTTTATTTTATTTTTTAAATTTTTAAATTTATTTTTATTTACTTATTTATTTTTTTAGTTTTATTTTATTTTGTCAATATACAATGTGGTTGATTATTGTGGCCAATTACCAAAACTTCCCTCCCTCCTCCCTCTCCCTCTCCCTCCCAAAAACCTCATATCTGTCCGCTTGTCATATCAACTTAAAGGAATTGTAATTGTTGTGTCTTCTTCCCTCCCCACAAGGATGTTTGTTTATTTATTTATTTATTTTTGGCTCCCACAAATAAGTGAGAACATGTGATTTTCTCTTTCTGTGCCTGACTCGTTTCACTTAGTATAATTCTCCCTAGGTCCATCCTGGTCGTTGCAAATGGCATTATTTCATTCTTTTTTATAGCAGAGTAGCATTCCATTGTGTAGATGTACCACATTTTCCATATTCACTCATCTGATGATGGACATTTGGGCTGGTTCCAACTCTTAGCTATTGTAAAGAGTGCTGCAGTGAACATTGGGGAACAGGTATACCTTCGATTTGATGATTTCCATTCCTCTGGGTATATTCCCAACAGTGGGATAGCTGGGTCATATGGTAGATCTATCTGCATTGTTTGAGGAACCTCCATACCATTTTCCATAGAGGCTGCACCATTTTGCGGTCCAACCAACAATGTATGAGAGTTCCTTTTTCTCTGCAACCTCACCAGCATTATTCACAGTCTTTTAGCCATCCTAACTGGGGTGAGATGGTATCTCAGTGTGGTTTTGAGATGCATTTCCCGAATGCTGAGTGATGCTGAGCATTTTTTCTTGTGTCTTTTGGCCACTCGTATATCTTCCTTTAAGAAATGCTTATTTAGCTCTTTTGACCATTTTTGAATTGGGTTACTTGTTTTTTGTTGTAAAGTTGTTTCAGTTCCTTGTATATTCTGGATATTAATCCTTTGTCAGATGTATATTTTGCAAATATTTTCTCCCATTATGTTGGTTGTCTTTTAACTCTGTTAATTGTTTCTTTTGCTGTGCAGAAGCTTTTTAGTTTGATATAATCCCATTTGTTTATTTTTCCTTTGGTTGCCTGTGCTTTTGGGGTCATATTCATGAAGTCTGTGCCCAATCCTGCTTCCTGGAGTGTTTCTCCTATGTTTTCTTTGAGTAGTTTTATTGTTTCAGGGTGTATATTTAATTCTTTAATCCAATTGAATTGATTTTGGTTTATAGTGAGAGGTATGGGTCTAGTTTCATTCTCCTGCGTATTGATATCCAGTTATCCCAGCACCATTTGCTGAAGAGGCAGTCCCTTCCCCAGTGTATAGGCTTGGTGCCTTTGTCAAAGATCAGATGGCAGTAAGTGTGTGGTTTGATTTCTGGATTCTCTATTCTATTCCATTGGTCAGTGTGTCTGTTTTTATGCCAGTACTATACTGTTTTGTTTATTATAGCTTTGTAGTATAGCTTAAAGTCAGGTAGTGTTATGCCTCCAGCTTTATTTTTTTTGCTCAGCATTGCTTTGGCTATGTGTGGTCTTTTATTATTCCATATAAATGTCTGGATAGTTTTTTCCATTTCTGAGAAAAATGTCTTTGGAATTTTGATGGGGATTGCATTGAATTTGTATATCACTTTGGGTAGTATGGACATTTTCACTATGTTGATTCTTCCAATCCAAGAGCATGGGATATCTTTCCATCTTCTTGTATCCTCTCTAATTTCTCTCAGCAGTGGTTTGTAGTTCTCATTATAGAGATTTTTCACCTCCTTGGTTAACTCAATTCCTAAGTATTTTATTTTTTTCGTGGCTATTGTAAATGGGCAAGCTTTCTTGATTTCTCGTTCTGCAAGTTCACTACTGGAGAATAGAAATGCTACTGATTTTTGTGCGTTGATTTTGTATCCTGCTACTTTGCTGAAATCGTTTATCAACTCCAAGAGTTTTTTTGTAGAGGCTTTAGGCTGCCCGATATATAGGATCATGTCATCTGCAAATAGGGACAGTTGACTTCATCTTTTCCAATCTGGATGCCCTTTATTTCCTTCCCTTTTCTGATTGCTCTGGCTAGTACTTCCAACACTATGTTGAATAGGAGTGGTAAGAGTGGGCATCCTTGTCTAGTTCCTGTTCTTAAAGGAAAAGCTTTCAGCTTTTCCCCATTCAGGATGATATTGGCAGTGGGTTTATCATATATGGCTTTAATTATGTTGAGATACTTTCCCTCTATACCTTACTTATAGAGGGTCTTTGTCATGAATGAATGTTGAATTTTATCAAATGCTTTTTCAGCATCTATAGAGATGATCATATGGTCCTTGTGTTTGATTTTATTAATATGGTGTATCACATTTATTGATTTGCATTTGTTAAACCAACCTTGCATCCCTGGGATGAATCCCACTAGATTGTGGTGTTTAATTTTACATAGGCGTTGCTCTATTCTGTTAGCTAGTATTTTATTGAGGATTTTTGCACCTATATTCATCAAGGATATCGGCCTGTAGTTTTCTTTTTTAGTTGTATCTTTACCTGGTTTTGGTATCAGGGTGATGTTTGCTTCATTGAATGAGTTTGGGAGATTTGCGTTTGTTTCAATCTTTTGGAATAGTTTGTAAAGAATTGGTGTCAGTTCCTCTTTGAATGTTTGGTAAAATTCTGCTGTGAATCCATCTGGTCCTGGGCTTTTCTTTGTTGGGAGCCTTCTGATAATAGTTTCAATTTCCTTTATTGTTATTGGTCTGTTCAGATTTTCTACATCTTCTTGGCTCAGTTTTGGTAGCTTGTGTGTGTCCAGAAATTTATTCATTTCCTCCAGATTTTCAAATTTGTTGGCATATAGTTGTTTATAGTAGTCTCAAATGATTCCTTGTATTTCAGATGTATCAGTTGTAATATTGCCTTTTTCATTTCTAATTTTTGTTATTTGGATCTTCTCTCTCTCTCCTTTTTTTAGTTAGGTGTGCTAATGGTTTGCCAATTTTATTTATCTTTTCAGAAAACCAACTTTTTGATTCTTTGATCTTTTGTATTGTTTTTTGGGTTTCAATTTCATTAAGTTCTTCTGCTCAGATCTTAATGATTTCTTTCCATCTGCTAACTTTGGGTTTGGATTGTTCTTGTTTTTCTAGTTCTTTAGGGTGAAGTGTTAGGTTGTTCACTTGCCATCTTTCCTTTCTTCTGAAGTAAGCATTTAATGTGATAAATTTCCCCCTTAGTACTGCTTTTGCAGTATCTCACAGGTTTTGGTATGATGTATCATTATTTTCATTAGTTTCAACAAATTTTTTGATTTCCTGTTTGATTTCTTCTTGGACCCATATGTCATTAAGTAGAATGCTGCTTAATTTCCAGGTGTTTTTATAGTTTCCAGAATTTCATTTGTTATTGATTTCTAATTTTAATTCTTTGTGATCTGAAAAAATACATGGGATAATTCCAATTTTTTTGAATTTGTTGAGACTTGATTTGTGACCTAACGTGATTTATCCTGGAGAAGGATCCATGTGCTGATGAGAAGAATGAATATTCTGAGGTTGTTGGATGAAATGCTCTGTAGATATCTGCCAAGTCCAATTGGTCTAGAGTGGTGTTTAGATCTTGTGTTTCTCTGCTGATTCTTTGCCTAGATGATCTGTCTAATATTGACAGTGGGGTGTTCAGGTCCCCTGCTATTATGGTATTAGTGTCTATTTCCTTCTTTAGGTCTAATAGAGTTTGTTTTATAAATCTGGCTGCTCTGACATTGGGTGCATATATAGTTATGAATGTTATGTCTTCTTGATGGATCAGTCCTTTTATCATTATGTAGTGGCCCTCATTCTCTCTTTTTATGGATTTTAGTTTAACGTCTATTTTATCAGATATAAGAATAGCTACTCTGGCTCATTTTTCACTTCTATTTCATAGGTACACCTTTTTCCATCCTTTCACTCTTAGTCTATGTGAGTCTTTATAGGCAAGGTGGGTCTCCTGAAGGCAGCATATAGGTGGCTCCTCCTTTTGAATCCAGTCAGCCAGTTTGTGTCTTTTGATTGGGGAATTCGATCCTTTTACATTAAGAGTTGTTATTGAAAAGTGTTGATTTACTCCTAGCATTTTACTGATTTTTTTTGGGATGTCTTAAGTGTCTTTTGTTCCTTTCTTTCTGATTTACTGTTTGTTTTCTTTATTTGTTGGTTCCTTGGGTTGTAGATAAACTTTTTTTTTCTCTTTATTGTTGCCATTTTTACTTTACTAGTGGGTTTTGATTTTTTTTAAAAATTTTTCTGGCAGTGGTAGTTATTTTTCCGGTACCAAACCTAGTACTCCCTTGAGAATTTCCTGTAAGGCTGGTCGTGTGGTGGTGAACTCCCACAGTTTTTGTTTTTCTGAGAAATATACTATTTCCCCTTCATTTCAGAAGGATAGGCTTGCAGGGTAGAGTATTCTTGGCTGGCAGTCTCTGTCTTTTAGTATTTTGAATATATCATACCATTCCTTTCTGGCTTTTAGGGTTTGTGATGAAAAGTCTGATGTTAGTCTGATTGGGCCTCCCTTATAGGTGATTTGAGGCTTCTCTCTTGCAGCTTTTAAGATTCTCTCTTTGTCTTTGAGTTTTGCCAATTCACTATAACATGTCTTGGAGAAGACCTTTTTGGGTTGAATACATTTGGGGATCTTTGAGCTTCCTGAATCTGGACATCTGTCACTTTTCCTATACCTGGGAAGTTTTCTGCTACTATTTTGTTGAATATGTTTTCAATGCAATCTCCTTTTTTGTCCCCTTCTGGAATACCCATGACTCGGATATTTGAGTGCTTAAGGTTGTCTGATATCTCTCTCAGATTTTCTTCAATGCCTTTGATTCTTTTTTCTTTTTGTTTTTTTGTCTGCCTGTGTTATTTCAAACAGCCCATCTTCAAGTTCAGAGGTTCTCTCTTCAACTTCTGCAAGCCAGCTGGTTAAACTCTCTGTTGTGTTTTTTATTTCGCTGAATGAATTCTTCAGTTTAGCAAGCTCTGCTACATTCTTTTTCAGGGCATTGATTTCCTTGTACATTTCTTCTTTCAGGTCCTGTATACTTTTCCTCGTTTCATCATGTTGCCTAGCTGAGTTTTCTTGTATCTCATTCAGTTTCCTTAGAATTATCACTCGAAATTCCTTGTCTGACATTTCAAGGGCTTCTTGTTCTATAGGATCTAGAGCCTGAGAGTTATTACACTTTGGTAGTGTACTTTCTTGATTTTTTGTATTTCTGGTATCTTTCCTTTAATGTTTAAAGGAGGATTTCACGGTCCACTGGTTTGACACTATTGTCTGGCTAGATGCTGCTGGGGCTGCCAATTTGGTATGGCTACCTCAGTGTCTACTCAGTTGCCCACTAGTGCCTCGGGTGCATGGTCATGTTAGATCTTGGGCTTCTCAGGGGAGGCACCTCTCTGGTCAGCACATGCTTGGCCAGGCTGGGGATGGAGTCAGGTGGCGGTGGCAAGGCCTACCTGCTGGGTTGTGTGCTGGCACCGCAGGTCCAGTAGTCTCTGAGTATCATGGGCCTCTCTGGCTGGGCACCTCTCTGATCTGCATGCACTTGGCGCTGCTGGGGATGGAGTCAGGTGGTGGCGGTGAGGTCCACCTGCTGGGTCGCATGCTGGCACCGCAGGGTTCGTGGTTTCCGCAGATCTTGGGCTTCTCCAGCTGGGCACCTCTTAGATTGGCAGGCACTCGGTGAAGCTGGGGATGGAGTCAGGTGGTGGTGGCGAGGCCTACCTGCTGGGTCACATGCTGGCACCACAGGGCGCATGGTCCCTGCAGATCTTGGCTCCTCTCTGATCGGTGTGCACAGACATATGCATTTTTTTGTTGCTCTTGGAAATGCAAATAGCACTCTGGCTGCACAGCTTCAAGGATACAGAATCCAACCACTGAATCTCATCAGCACTGCGGAGGTGGCAGCAGCCTCTGCAATGAATTTTCAGTGAAGCTTTCTCTCCGTGCTGATGAGATTCATGCTACCTCCAGAACACGGTCAACCTCAATGCCTCCGGTGCATCACAGCAGGCAGAAGGGGGACAGATCATATTTTTTTAAAATGTGGGGGGGGGGGCGGGAATGTTTCAAATAAGCAAACAGCAGAAGTGGGGAAGGCCACATGCCTGCCTCCTTAAAGAGCCAGCGTGGCTGGAAGAGTTATGCCTGCCTGAAGTACATTTATTTTATAAGTAATTTGTTTAGGAGAAAGAAGGGAAAATCTGAGGAGAAAGCTTTGATGTGGAAAATGAATTTTTTGGCATTCACTTGAGAATACCTATGAGAATTTTTATGATTATCAATGTTTTGGGGAATTATGCATTAGGTGGTAAAAAGAAAAAAAATACAGGTAGAAAAGAAAGAAGCATATGAGAATGTGGATAATAAAAGCGAGGTCCTCATTTCTAGAGGTGACCTTAATAGTAAGCAAATTGGCAGCTTTTACTACAATGACCTTTCACTACTTTGTTACAAAATAAAACCAAAATATGAAACCCCATAGCTCTCTAATCCTGGACATTAATCCGTAATCTCTAAACCTGTGATTTAGCAAACTGAGATAAATTCCTTTCGTATAAACCAAACACATTTTGTTCTTGTTAATTGTAATCTTTAAGCCTTATATACAAATTTATAATTTAATTGATTTTAAAAACTTTTTTGAGACCACATTTTGATTAATTAACAGTGCATAAAATTCCAAAGAAATATGAGAGTGATGGCACCTGGTATCTGGGGAGTGAAAAAAGAGGAAGAGCAAGAGAAATGAAAATGTGGAATCTTGAAAGCAAATTGTACCTTCCTCAAATTTTACTCTAAGGCTGTTCTCATATTATATATTAAAGATGGGGTATTAATGAGTTTGTTAATTTATTTATTCATTAACTCAGCCAAACAATATCTGTTGAGTTCCAACAATGAGTTTAGCACAGAGTCAGGTTTTGAGATAAAATAGTGAGCAAGTCAGGTATTGTCTGAGACTTCATGGAACCCTGTATTCCACTAGGGGAAATGGACAGTAGTTGCATAATCAGGTAAGTTAATGAATGCTGGGAAAGTATTTTATAAAGAGATGGATCTAGTCTAAAAAGTTACTAAGGTGTTGAGAGAACTCTGAATTGAAAGCCACACAATGTATAGGCATTAACTAGATTCAGTGAATTGCATGGGTAAGAGGGTGGAACTGAATCCGTATCTGTAGAAGTTATCAGGACTTTTTTTTATCTCAACAGTTTATTCAAATTTTAGAACCTTTGGGAATAAACTTAGTCAGCTTGAATTTTTCTGTTTAAAAACAATATTCTTTTATTAACTCATCCATGTGTGACTGAAGGAAAATTGTAGTAAGATCTTCTGAATCTCTCAGCTCTGTGAGATTGGGGTCTTTGTCCCTTTTTGTTTAGGCTCTACCCTTATGCCTAGAAAACAGCTCCTGGTAAAAGGAAAGTACTGAGGAAATATTTATTAAACAAATGAATCAATCAAGAACTCTCGAGAAAACACTTCAAGTTTTCTATGTTACCACTTCATTAATTATTATGTACTATATAAGCATGTACCAAAAAGTGCTTACTTATCCTTTTCATCTCTTTGCTGCAATTATCTTCTGAAAACATAATGTCATAACTCCCCCACAAAATGTGTGAAAGCTTTTAAAGCAGGTGGACATTGACAGTATATTCCCTTGTTTCGTGGTGATCTAATTCAATGTGCAAATGATGCTGTTAATCATGCCAAAGTAATTCCTAATGCCATCCTTTTCTCTGATTTGCATATTGTCCTTTAAACAAAGACTTGTGAATGCACAGTAAAAGACTAATTGTTATACTTATACTGCTTTATATAATCAAATTTTTACTCTAAGATATACTTACTGTTACAAGCATTCTTAAGTAGAAAATGTGCTTTATTGTAAATATTTTTGAACATATTAGAATCATAATACCTTGCTAAGCATTAAAAAAAATGACATCTATGAATAACTAATACTACGGATTACATATTTCTCATAACTCTATTTTCTGTAAGTTCATCTCTATTTGAATTCTCAAATACCAACACTTATTCAATTTTAGTATTTACCTTCTTAAGATGTCTCTAAGTAGACATTTAGTGATATGCTTCTATCAAACAAATAAAATTTTAGGTAAAAATATTTTCAGTTCATTTACCGGGAATGAACAAAGTCGCTTAGTTATCCATGGTCATAGAAAGAAATGACAATGATAGCACATAAGTAAATAGAAGAGTTAGAAGTGGCAATTAAGTTTCTTTATAATTAATTTTAATACAAAGATAAGTTATTCTGATACAGGTTCTCTTTCCTGGTTGCAAAAAGTTCCAAGGGAGAAATACTAAAATATTAGCCTATATGTATTTATAATAATACATACTTATATGTATGAATACACCATTTATTAATTAGCTGATTTTTTTTTTACACGGACTGATAAACATGCCTCTTGGCTATGCATTTCCACAACTGAATGTCATAGTCATGAAATCCTCAACATGTAAATACTATTAAAAATTAGAAAACATTTATAAGGTAAATTATTATATCTTACATAATATTTTGTAATTGTAGTGGATGCTGTGGTGAGCTTCCATGATCTCCTCTTTAGATAGGCATCATCTTCCCTGTTGCTGGGAGATACAACTGCTGGTGAGTCTGAGCCGAATCCCTTCTTTTGGAGGTGCCTTCAACCGAACAGGGTTGCTTTGCCAAAGTCATGTTCCTTCCCCAGGGGGCAGCCAGTAACCAATGACTGGTACATGTGGATTGTAGAGGTCCAGGGCTCTCGGCTCAACGTGGAACAGCAAGGAACAACTATTCCAATTTTAATGCTCCCCATAGGATTAACTAAGGCCTCAGTTGTGGCTACGTTGAACTTCAGTTCCTTCCTCTGGCTGATCATGCTTTCATTATTCTTTCACAGGTGTTGATTCTCAAGGGTGCTGCCTGAATTTCTGTCTCATGCACATTTCTGTCTCTGAGTCTTTCCTGGGAAATCTGATCTTAAACAATTGGTTCCTGGTGTGGTCTAAGGAATTTGACTCAAACTGATTTGGACCACTAGCCAGCCAGCTAACTGTGGGAGCCCTGTTATTAGTGGCAGGTGGAAAAGTGATACCTCTGGCATGCTATCCAGGTGCAGTAACAACATCAACTGCGATGGAATACCAGAAGTCAGGAATGCAGTTGTTGTTACAACATCTCAGGTTTTTGAGACATTTAGAGTACGCAGTAATTATAAGGACACGGAAATCACATAGCTTTTGTTGAGGACCATTGATACCCTGGAGAAAAACAATAAAAGTCTGAGGCAAAGTGTGAAAGTACAAGGAGACCCTTGAGTAGCACATAAAGCTACTATGATTTCCCATAGCTGGAAGGCAGAAAAGCTGAGAATCATGCCTAAGACTAAGAGTAGCTGACCCATAAAGAGTATTGAAAGTTCAGCCCTGGCAAGTGTACCATACCAAGGTCAGGTCCCACACTGTCAAGAGCACAACCTTGAAAGGGAGTGCCTCCTTAAAATTTGGGCCCCGGGTGCCTCACATGTCTCACTCTAGACTGGCTTTGCCTCTGTGAAGAGGAATCCATTTGGCTGATGCCTCTGGGTGGCTTCATGATGAAGGTGGTTTTACAAATGTTGAAAACACTGCAAACTGGGTCCAGCTGTCCTTAGTGTATGGAACTGTCACTGCAAGAGTTAAGAGTCATTGCTTGAGTGATGTGCCAAAAAAAAAAAAAAAGAAGAAGCAGAGAGTAAAGCCACAATTGCAAACAGAAAAAGCAAGTAATTTCTTCTTCCTCCAGCCTTACAGTGTCTCTAGTGACCTGTAATTGGCAGATCCAGAGAGAGTCAGCAGGCAAAGCTTTGTTTGCATAGTGTCAGCACCAACATGCAAAGTTGAAGCCACAAAGCTGAACATAGAAGAGTGAAGCTGAGAGATGATCATTTAGTAACTGTTCTGGTAGTGTGGCAGGAGATAAAACCTAGTGTGGCAATGTGTAGGAAAGACAGTTGGAAGAGAGAACTTTGGAACAGTGAGTACATGAAAATCTTCAAGCTTGCTATAAAGCGATTCATAAAAACAGGTCAACAGCTGGAGGGGCATGAGAAATCAAGGATAAATATTTTAAGGATAGAAGAAACAGTGTGTTTGTATCTCGATAGGAATAATCCAACAGGAGGAAGAAAAGGAATGCTCCAATATAAAAAAAGGAAACATTGCTAGAGTAACTTTCTTGAGTTGGTGAAACTGGACATTAGAGGGTTTGGCCTTGGGGAGAGAGAGGCACAGAGAATTTGTGCACGTTAGTAAGGACAGAGTTGATCAGAACTGATGAAACTGGTTTTGTAGACGTGGTAGTAAGAATATGTGAATGTTGTCACTGTTTTCTCAGTAAAGTAGAGAGCAAGGCTACCAGCTTTAAGTCAAGTCAAGTCATGGAGGAGATTTAAGAATATTTAAAAATATTTGTTTAAAAGAGTGGTAGAAAGAAATGACCATGGAAAGGGCCCCGTTGAATTTTAGGCATCTTAAGTATAAAATGAGATGTGTCAGCATGGTTTTGTGTTTTTTCCAACTATATTCAACTGTGAAGAGAAAAGTATGGAATAAGTTGACCTTTGGATAATGCTAACATTGGGGTTTTGAAGGGGTAAAGAGACATGAGATGGATTATAATAATGGACCATTTAGCCTAAGAAGACTAATGTGTAAGTAAGAACAAAAAAACTTGAGAGAAACAGTGGAAAGATGTTAGGGTGAATGGACAGTAAGTTGCATCAGATAAGCAACAGAAATATAGAGAGAGTGCTGAAAAGAAAGACACACCATTGATTAATTTTGACCTTCCTTCCAGCACATTTTGGAAGATAAAATTTACCCCATGGGCAAGTAAGCATGTACTGTGTACACAATTTACCACTTGGTGTTACCAAGTGGTTTTTAAGATAAAGGAAGATTTTCTCCTTACCAGTAATATTTTACAATATTAGGAAGAAAACAAAGTAGTTACATACTAAATAGATTTCTATGGTTCAAACCAATTTAAGATGCTAGGTATTTGTCACAGGCATATTATGTGGTCTTTTGTATAATAGAAATATGGAAAAACTGAAACCCTGAATAGATACTATGAGAAAATTTAACTAAAAACGTAGAGAATGTTAAATCTCTGCCCCTTGAGAACTGAAACCGACATACATTCCTGGGCCTGTGCAAACCGATTCTGGGGTAAAGCATACTTTCCTATTCCTATGCTAAATAGCACAAAAACTAGGCAAAAAGTAAACTGAGCTGCTTTTTACAAGACATATTTGCTTTTGGAAGATAGTAATAGATAACTGACTTTTGTTGGCAGAATTCTAAGATGACCTGCAATGACACAAGTCCTTGCATAATGCCCTCTCCTTGCTTGAAGGTGGTATCTACAAATTGCTTCTGAGCGGTAGAATATGACAAAGGTGATGGTGTATCACTCCTGCAGTTATGTTATGTTATATGGAAAAAAGGGAAGGTATTTTGCAGATGTAGTAAAGGTCCCAAGCCAGTTGATTTTGAGATAATCAAAAGGGAGATTATTGTGGGTGAATCTGTCCTAATAAGGCTGGCCTTTTAAAAGAGAGACTGGGGACCTCCGCAAAGTCAGGGATTATTCTCCCTCTGTCTTTGGCAGCAAGATGCCATGTTCAGAGAGGGTCTGTAAGAGGACACATGGCAAGGGACTGTGGGGGCCTTTAGGAGCTGAGAGTGCCCTCAGCTAACAGTCAGTAAGAAAGCAGAGAACTCAGTCCTGCAACCACAAGGAACTGTATTCTGCCAACAACATTTGTTCTTGGGAAAGGATGCCAACCTTGAAAAAGGAATGCAGTTTTATGTCTGAGACCCTGAACAGACAAACAGCTAATCTGTGCCCTGACCCAAGGGAATGGTGAGATAATAAAAGTTGTAAGCCAGTAAGTGTGTGGTGATTTGTTATGCAGCAATAGAAAACTAATACACTAAATTGAGTATTAGTATATATATATATATCAAGTCTAAGACTTATGTCATGAATACTTACATTGATATACTTTCTCTCTGTTGCCCATAAGTCCGAAGCTATTGTAGCGTAAATTCTGCCCAACCCAACCAGTTCTCTGCCTTGCAAGACCTGCCGTAAAAACTCAGCCAGGCCCTAAAACTCCATAAATATCTTTCCCTGACTTCCCCCTTTTGAGATAGCAGTAAGATTGTCGAGTTGTGTTCTCCCTAACTTCAGTAGGTTTCATAAAATGAGTTTTGTATGAGCATCAGGTTTTCTAGTGGTCTTTTGGAGAGTGAACATTAATTTAGCCTCTAATATTTTAAATAATGTTGATTAACAAAATAATTATATGACCAGTCAGAAGCATGAAAAGGAGTTTAAATGCGTACTAAATTAACAAATATGTTTATACTTAAATATAAAGTGAATGAAACATGCTCTGCTGTTTTGTTCTAAATATTTTTAAACTGTTTTAACTTCTGGCTAATTGTAGGTAGATGGTAAAATTTTACAGTCCAGAAATTTGTTATAAGTAACCCCCCTATGTTCACTCCTGTGGGGCTAATTTATTGAATAAGAATTTATTTTCCACAGACACAAACATAGAAAATGTTCCAAGCTGCATATATATTCCGAATAGGTTTTTAGGGCAGAATGAAATTTCCAGTTGTTATAACAGAACCATGTCCCAATGTACAGAAATAAATAATTTACCTTGTGTCACTTTCCAAGGATTCAAATCTAAAATAAGAAATATAATCCAATAAGTAAAACTTATCTGAATTTAAAACATTACAGCTGTTCCTTCAGTGGCAAAAATTAAAAGTATTATTTTTAAAGTTGGGATACACGATCAATAAAAACTTTGATATTATAAGTTTTTAAATGGCCCAGCATTTACCAGAATAATCCTTTGCAAATAGGTGGACGTGGATGAAGATGAGCTCAAATTACCTTGGTCTTAATTGACTTTAGTAGTCCACACACTCAAGAGTATACTCTATTTCCTTAGTGATGGAAAGTAGAGAGCACCCTTCTTAACTAATACACAGATTAGAGGGTATACTTACATTTCTGGAAACTTTAACATGTGTTATTTTATTAACGTAAATTAAATAAATGCATCAGTATATCATTTTCAGCCAACTAACATTTCTTGATGACCAACTTTGCATGGGCCTGTAATAAGAACAATAGTATATGTCAGGGGTCAGCAAACTGTCCTGTGGGCCAAATGTAGATTACTACCTGTTTTCCTATGGTCCACGAGCTAAGAATCTTTTTATATTTTTAAATGGTTGGATAATCAAAACGGCAACAACAGCAGCAGCAGCAATAACATTTCTTGGCAGCACATGGAAATTAAATAAAATTCAAATTTCAGTGTCCATAAACTTATTGGTAACACGTCAACTCTCATTTATTTCTGTACTGTCTGTGGCTATCTTTGTGCTACAATGGCAGAACTGTGTAACTGGGATAGACACCACATGCGGTACTCTCATCACTTTGCAGTGTTGTTCAACACACTACACAATCACAGTCATAACTCAGTGGTGTTTCAAGTGCCATGCATATTGCCATAGCTTGATATTTTGTTTGTTTGTTCATTTATTTACAGTGCATATTCAATATGTCAAAAAAAGAGGAGAGAAAATGGACGTTGAATGTTATTCTTTTGAGACAGAGCAGAGTATGGATAGTTTGTCATGAAATTAGATGGCAAAGCATTGTGTACATTAAGCAGTGTCACTATAGCTGGGTTAAAAAAAATTACAAGACTAAGCAATCATCATAATATTCCAAATTCATAGGAAACCAATGGTCAGAAAAATGAGGATATCTAAAATGGAATATCTTATTTGAGCAGAGTTATTTCCCAAAAAAGAAAAGATGAAAAGGCTTCAACCTACGTTTTCACAAGTGTCTCTATTGTTAATCAAGCAAGAAAAGTCACAATGATTTGTTAATTAAGTCATGTTTGATTGCAGGAGCTAAAGAAATTTGTCTATGTTGCTGCAAAAGGCAGCATTTCATCCTTTCTTTATGTTAAGTGAAATAAGAAGACACAGAAAGAGAAATACCGCATGTCCTTACTCAAAATTGGGAGATAAGAAGGAAGGAAGGAAGGAAAGAAAGAAAGAGAGAAAGAGAAAAAGAGAGAAAGAAAAGACCACAGTAATACATTGAACTTTTCAGAAGGAGAGAACAAACCTAAGGAGACTAGAGATGGGAGAAGAGAAAGAGGGGTTGGGGAGGGATTGGCTGGGTAAGGGGCATAGAGAATAATTACAGTTTGTAATAATAAATAAAATAACAATAATAATAATAATAATAATAATAATAATAAAAGAAATTTGTCCAAAGAAAATAAACTTAGTTAAGGCAATTAGCCTTTAGGCAAGAACAGTTGTTTGAATTGTTGAGGACTTTGGAGGAATGTCAAAAGGAAATAAAACAAATTATTCTGAGTGATTGTTTTATTGCTTTTTCAGAGACTCAATGCTGAGTTTGAAATGACTGAAGCAATAGCCTTTATGAATGAATAGTCCATGAGAATATTTTCTTTTTTTTTTTTTTTTGTCTTTTCGGTGACCGGCACTCAGCCAGTGAGTGCACTGGCCATTCCTATATAGGATCCGAACCCGCGGCAGGAGCGTCTCCGCGCTCCCAGCGCAGCACTCTCCCAAGTGCGCCACGGGCTCGGCCCCATGAGAATATTTTCAAAGGAATTTAGAAAACTTACATTCAATAAAAACCAAAGTGGATTCTGCTAAGATTTTTAAAGATTATCATTACTTAAAGATTATTCATTAGCAGATACTTTATGGAAAATGTCTTGACTCTGTCGTGTTATTGAACCAGTAGCATCAATGATGAACTTTATTTATTCCTGTGGGCTTGAATACAATTAGTTGCTTCACCAAAGAGCTTGATAACTAGAGATAGTTTTTGTTTTACTTTTTTTGTGATGTTTTTAGCTCATGGATGAGATCAAAATTATCCTAAAGGAGAAGAACTACCCTCAAACACTTATCAAATAAATGCCACTAGAAATTAGTTTTTACTGCAGACATGATGTTTCTTAATAAATTTAACCTAAAATTATGACAGAACAGTACTTATATGTGAAGCTCACACTACAGTAAAGTCATTTTGAAATTAACATTTTTGAATCACAAGTAATGTCACGCTGCTTTATACACTTCCTGTGCTGCCAAAGGTTAAAAGAAGAAGCAAAGTCTTCATTCTCACACAAATTATAGTGGATATATTTACTCAAAGTTCCATTCCATTAACATTGTTCAAACTTTGATGTAAGTACAAAAGAAATTTGTGTATTTAGAAATCTAAGTTTGCAATTGAAGAGTTTCAACCTATTCTTCAATTGGAAGGATTAATCTGCAATGTAATGACATGCTAAAAGGCAAATATAAAAAAATCCTAGTAGAATCCTATAAATATCTTCCAAGTGGTTGAATATGTTCCAAGAATTGAATATATTCAGTTAAAATCATGTTTGTGGATTGATATCAATATCATAGATATCTGGCAATACCTACCTATAAAATCTCATTACAAATCAGCATTGAGATAAATATTTATAGTCAATTAACTTTGAACCCCAAATAAGCAAAATGTAATACCTCCAAATAATTCTATTATTCTCATCAGTAGATCTGTGTTACAAAAAAATTGTACTGGGCTGACCCCGTGGCGCACTCGGGAGAGTGTGGCGCTGGGAGCACAGCGACGCTCCCGCCACAGGTTCGGATCCTATATAGGGATGGCCGGTGCGCTCACTGGCTGAGCGCGGTGCGGCCGGTCACAAAAAGGACCAAAAAAAAAAAAAAGTACTTAATTATTGTTATTATATTTAAATTTTATTTAAAATTTGTAGAAATATATTTTTCTCTTGTTTTATGACTGCTTACATAATATCACAGATTTTGACTCTTAGCCCACAAAGCCTTAAATATTTACTCTCTGGCTCTTTACAGAAAAAGTTTTACGACCTCTGATACAGATTCCTGTTTTCTGAAAGACCACTTCGATAGCAATGTAAGTTAGTGTCTTTAATATGTCGAATAAGAGACACTGATAGTAAAGAAAGCTGGAGGAAATAAAGGAAGACCTCTCTGAGAGAAAGGGATTTAAGCTATGCCTTAAGGGATCCATAGGATGGAGGCAGAAGAAGAAAGCAGGAGGGAAGCTGCTTCCTGCAGAGGACACGACCGGCACGGGACACGGAAAGTCTGAAACGCAAAGGGTATGCTTAAGGAACAATGAGCAGGCCAGTTTGGCTAGATGGGAGACCTTGTTTAGAAGGGTGTAAGAAGGGAAGATGAGTGAGCAAGACAGTCAAAGCTCTTGGATGCCAGGCTAAGGGGTTTACTTTGTGGCACTTTGGAGATTAGCAATCTTGAATGAACTGCTCTCATATGCAAATTTTTGTTTATCCTTCATAATTTCAAACATCATATTCTCCTTGATATTCTCCCAAACACCTTCAGACAGAATGGAGAGTAAGAAAAAGATTGGACAATGAAGACAGACTAGCAAGAGAACACAGTTAAAGAATATTTGGTTAATTCCGGTGTTACATGGTTCAAGGAAACTGTAAATTTTGTGGGCAGTGAAATATAATATCTTAAATTGAGAAACTGAGCTTTAAAATTATACACTCTATTGCTTCAGAAAAAAAAGTGGGAAATTTGATGTTTTAAGAATTAGCTTAGTAGTAAATATATGCGGAACGTGTCACAACAAGGAGGCCGCTGATGAAAATAATGGCGTTTTATTTTTAACTAGGTCATTTTTATTGATTTGTGGTTATAATCAACTCTTCATCCAAATTCAAGCCTTTGTTCTCAGATCGTGGTAGAAAAACTTTAGGGAAAAACAAAAGGGGGTGGGGGTGGAAGAGGAAGGATTGCTAACCCATTTGCTTGCTCATGCTTCAGTCGTGATAACATCTCAGGTGGGCTGAGGATTCTCTTTTGAGTAGCTGCCCCTGTGAAAGATGAGGAGATGAATTCAGTCCCTGCCCCAATCCCAATTGCCTTTATCTTTGAGAGGTTTATCAAAAGCAATTTTTAACACTGCAACAGCTGTGTCCTAATCTGTGCACAAAATGCTTTTCTATTATCCACCCATCTAATTTTTGATTGAAATGACTGGATTTGTAACAGCTTTAACCCAGTAGGCTATCCAGCTTATGTGAAATTGTTCTTCACAACTGACTAAAATCTTCACTTTTGCCTATATTGATGTGTTTAAAAAACACTACAAATGAGAACATTGTTTGCCATTATTTAACACATTTACTTTAAAATAAGTCTATTTTATTGTATCCCGAATTCATCATGCAAATGAATATAAACAAGTAGGACCTGATTAAAAACATTTTACTACCCTTCTAAACAAAGAAAATATTTTTTTAACAAAGAAGGAAATGGGAAAACATTATGCCATTATGTGTTAAAGAAGTCTCAATAATATTTGACCCTCTGTGGCTCAAAATTCTATCTCCAGGCTTGTACAGTTCCATAAGTGCTGATGAAGTATAATATGAGAAGTTTTTACATCTTCTCTCATGCAGAGCTATTTTATTTATGTAAAAATATCAAGTATAGAGTTTAAATCTAAATGACTTTATTGCATGACTATTTCCCTTTGCCTGTGAGAAGGGTGTTGAGTAGAAGACTAAGCTTATCAATGACTTTTTCGCTAGGGCAGAGGAAAGATGATCTGATTCCAAGAGCCGTAGTTACTATGAAAATGAAATCATACAGATTTGTAAACATAGGCGACAGAAATTGGTAAGATAGAATGACATCACAACAGGAGAATTCACACTGATTTTGAGAAATGGACTGTGAAGACAGAAAATTGAAGAACAGATGGCCAAGTTTATAAGGACACGGAGCCTTTGTGATCTTGGACAAGAAAATACGTGAAACTCCAAACTTTCCTGAGACTAACTTTTGTAGTGATTTCTTAGCCATACTTGTTTCCAGGGTCAGGGTTGGGATGAACGTATCTGAATAAAGGTCAATCATGAAGAACATAGAATAAAGTTTTTAGGTTATCTGATGAAAGGGAGAAAAAAAGCAAAACAGGACTAACCTATAATTCATAAAGCACCCAAAGGGTGTCTCTTAGAATATTGCTTCGGGACATTGATAAATTTTACACACACACACACACACACACACACACACACACACACACACACACACACACACACACACACACTTTCTATGGTGAAACAGTGCTTTCCAGATTTATTCAACCATATAAGTTTTTTTTAATGGAATATTTTGTGTAAACAATAGAAATTTAGACACCTGATTTTATTTTATGTTGACAGTAAAATCCTCAAAGTATCAATTCAGTTTTATGCGTCTCCGTGACTGGCATACAATGAGTAGTCAATAACATTTGTTGACCCTCGTTGCTTGGTCCAATAAACTAGCTAAGCCTGTATTAATTTTACCTTACAAGTGAGAAAACTGAAGGAGAGAAAAATTAAGTCATGTGCTCAAGCATCAAGGGATGAAATGTAGATTTGTTTGATGTCAACCAGAGATAAGCTGTTGTGCTACTCCAGGGGCCGCTATCCATACAGATTATAATGTGCTTGGCACCCTTGGGCACGACTCCAAGAACCATTGTGTGAATGATGAGTCCCCTGAAGTTGGGTCACACTGTGTCCTAGCAGAAGCTGTGCACTTTCCATTTTCTCTTTGGGCAAAGATTCCCTTGCCTCTTGGTCCTCTCACAACTGCCCATCTCCAGCAGAAGTAGATGGATCTAGGGAAATCTCTGTGAATATTGTTTCTGGTATAGGCAACCATGGAAGATTTGGTCCTGGGTAATGAGATCTTTAGAAGGCATAGTCATTTCTGGGACATCCTAGGATTTTTGCTCAGTTCATATTATCTTTAAGGAACACATGGATCTGGTGAAGCAGGTGCCTCTCTGTCTCTCCCACCACAGTGTTTCTCAAACTTCAATATGGATCAGAATTACTTGGGAATTGCGTAAAAACACAGATTCTGATGTGGAAGGTCTGGCGTAGGGCCTGAGATTCTGTATTTCTAATAAACTTTGAGATGATGCCAGTGCTGCAGATCTGCACACACACTTTGAGTAGCAAAACCCTAGAGTATGTTGAAAATCTAGAAGCAGACCCTTACCCCCATTAAAAATTTAGACTCTTCTGGACACTTTTTACTATGGTAAGTGATACCAAACTTTCCTTCCTGAGTTGCAGAGTCCAGTAAGATGCAGAATGAGAGAACCAGGTGCTGGAAGCAATTAGTCTAGACAGCAATACAGGCAATGAAACTGTGAGTGTATTTGGAACATCACGTGTCTTGATATGTATACACAGTTCCAGCTTGAGGTTATGATAGTGGAAAGATGAGTAAAGATGAGTTTAGAGATGGAATATAGGACACTATGTAGAATGGTTTTGTACTTAATGCTAACGAATCTCAACTTCATCTAATTGCCAAGATAGCATCAGTAGATTTCACTGATTATGAGTAGACACAATCAGATGTGTGTAATAGAAGTTAACCTTGGTGGAAGAACTCTGGTGTATAGGACAGGGGAGGGACTGGAGTAAGAAAAGCTGGTTTTTTAAAAAAAAACTATTGTAATAAGGATGATGAGGACTGAACAGGCACAGAACCTCAGTGGGATGGACAGGAAGAAATAGATTCTAATTCAGGGAATGAAGAAGAGGTCAGAACTGAGGACAAGGTGATAAAGTGAGACATTCTAGCCACTTATTAGGAATGATATTATTCTTTAGACTTGTCAGTGGCCGTAAAGATCATTAGGTTAATATGACAGGGTTCTCTGTGTCACAGCCCATTTAAAAGTTGTGTGCTTGCCTTTTAGATTTAGAATGTATTTTTTTGTGACCAAGTGCACAAATGCAGATTTGCTTGTCCTTTCATTCCTCCTCACATGGACACTGGCTGTATCCAGGGAAACTGATTGTGTTGTAGTGACATAAGGATAAGCTGTCCAAGACACAGGGAAAAAATGCACTCCATCTCAGGACTCTCCGTAGTTCAGCGTAACCTGCAATCAGTCAACGTGCGTTCCTGGTTATTGTTTTTTTCTGCTTATGATATTTCTTAACCACTCAAGAGGCTGATCTCTTCTTCACACAGGTTCTCTAGCCCTATATACTTCTGTTTTCTCCTGCCTCTTTCTCTACATGTGAAGTCATCCGAGGTGATCAATACCAAGGATGTTTCTCTGGGTGCTTACTCCTTCAAGCAAGAAGGCAGACACAGGTGGAGTCACAGATTGAGATTTACAAAAACTAAGCTTTGTGATACCTTGTATTGAAGTCATTAAACTAGAAGTGCTGAATGACGTTATCTATTTGATCAAAAAATCTCTTGAAACTTTATAAGATGCATCATTAGTCTATCACATCATTTGTTTGATTTAATAAGTGTGTCTCCCCTTTATTTTTAAGAAAATAATTTTTGGAAACCCCAAAGGTACAATAATCATGTGTATAATCTGAGAAAGTTGAATACATTATGACAGAATCTAGGAAAGATTAAATGTTTATTTTGTTATTTTGTATATAAATGTACAATCAAATAATTCAATCCACAAACATATGTTGAAATCTTCTCTTATATAGTACTTCACTGCAATAGGTTCTATGGGTATCCAAAAACAAACAAGACAGAACTGCTAGCTTTGTTGATGTTATAATATGGTCAAGTAAATAAACAAAAAATGTATCCAACTATTGCTGGCATGTGAAGGTCATGTGAATGTAAGCAGATCCAATAACGCAGGTCCAGTGAATGGCCTCTTAAGGATCCCAGTGTAGACTGGTAGAAAGGGGGCTCTGTAAGAGTCTTCAGTCCTTTGTTTGTTATGAAATATTTTTGGAATTCTAACTTACCTACTATGCATTTTCTCCAGCATTTAAAAATATATTCTAAACAACTTCTCACAAGCACATATTTTGCATACTCTCTTCATCTACTCAGTTTCTCTTTCTGCCTCTCTATTTCTTTTAGGTTGTATCTTTAAATGAATTCCTCTAATGAATATCCTATTTTACAGGATCCATGCCTTTTTTTTCCACCAGAAAGCTTCCAATTCACCTGTGAGGCCCTCCATAGACCAAGTCACAAACCATTCGTCTGCAAACTGCAGGAGAGTGGGGATTACCTTGTTATCACTGACTTCCTGGCTTTTTATTTCAGGCTCTGCTTTAAATTTACTCTTCGTACACTGCAACTGCAAATGTGTTTATTCCTTGGAATAAAAAGTAAATATTTGGTTTATTTAATTTTGGCTGAATAGTTTTCTTTTTGAAATATCAATTTCTGTCAGCATAGCTTTCTACTGCACTTGTGAGTACCTAGAGGGCAGATCTGTGACTTTCGGAGCAGGTTTTGTACATGCCTGGCATAGTGGACCAACAGAAGCATTCATAGATGCTTTGTAAAATAACAGTGACAGTGATAATGGGAGACTTTCTTCTAAAACAAATGTTCTAGCACGTAATAAATGAGGAAACTTGGGTAAATATTTTTAAAAATTATTGGGCTTACCCAGTGAAAAGCAGTAAAAGTAACTTGCCGCTTACTCCTGTAACCAGACCATCAGTACATATTTATTATTCCATTTCTAATTAAACAAGAGCATTTTCAAAACATCAGTATTGCTAAGCATTTCGTACCCCAAATACTATTCTGATTTACCATAAACTTGATTTATCTTCTTCTGTGGAACAACACTTAGCATAGTATTGCTTCATTTCTCAATCTAAAAACTTGGATTTTCTGCTTTTAACTGTGTTTTTCTTTACAAAAAATAGTGTTCTATGTAAGTTTTTATCAAGTTTCATAAGGTCTAGAAACTTTTATGTCTTCCATTTGCCCTGTTAACTGATACCTAAAAAAAATCTTTCTACTTCATAGTCATGAGTTACTTGGATTTCTCACTGTGTGTTACCAGTGCCAAAACTTCTAGAATAACTAAACTAATCTTCCTGTAAATAGAAACATGCCCCACCGTGCTCTACAGCTGTTATCAAGATGAAAACACCAATCTTTTCACCTCACTCTGCCTACACCCAGCTAAGCAGCATCTGTAGCCTAACCTCTTTTGCTTCCTAACAAAAAATTTTAACAAGCTAGCCCATCTTCACAATGAAAGGATTTGCTTATTTTTTTTATCTGTCTATAGTTGTGTAAAGTATTAGCAAGATCGGATATTAAGAAATCTTTTAGGTAGTTCTGAAGGTACCCTTCCAAATTTAAGCATGTTTTGCTATTGTACGGTATGATCACAGCTGGACAGTGCTGGTGACTTTGGATGCAAGCTATTAGTGAGCACATTCCTAATCCAATGCTAGGGAGACACCTTGGGATTCCATTTAGCTAGGATTGGTTCTGGTTGCTTTACTGAGTGAGAGAAAAGTAAAAACTCCAGATCATTGCCATGGGAACTAGGACTCTTCTCATAGTTCAGAATTGCAGTTGCATAATAGCCATCAAATGTATGAAATTCCAGTGTTACTACAGAATACAACTGGTGGAAATGTTCAGAGAGAGAAAGAGAACGTAATATTAGAGCTAAGAATACAAATTAAAGGAAGATCCAGTGTAGCCAGCTGTGTAAAGTTGCAAAATCTAGAATGAGTGCATTATCTTCAGTAGTTTTTTTTTTAAATTTAAAACTATATACATGTCTTCACATGAAGTACCTGAATGTCAGCTCAAATAAATTACTTCACAGTGAAAAAGATTAGTATAAAAACGAATATGACTCAGAGCTGGGAGTGGGAAGTGTGAGAGCAATAGATTGAAGGCAAGAAGGGAGTCTGTTAAAGTGTCTTACATAATCTTCATTAAAAAAAGATGGTGAAACAAGTATTATCTTTACAGCTATTGATGTTAAAGTATATGGAAAATGGGCATTATTTTAGAATTAACATTTATATGCATTTTCCTAAGTGAAATGCCACCCTGGACTATGCCTAGTCAAGCAGAAAAATCTTTTTTTTTAAATCCATGTCAGTAATATATAGCTTTGTTCTCATGGCAGAGAATCCCAAAAGTTGAGCTAGGTGTAAAATGGTCCAAAATGGAGGATTAAGCTTAGCAGTTCTAGAGTTGGACCTTAGACTTAATCTTGAATTTTTCCTAATTATTTTTTAAGACATTTTTACATACCAGCTCATGAAATGAAAATCTGATGAAGAATCATCACAAATATGACAGACTATTTCTCACAAACACCCCAAAACATTTTATTTTTATTTTTATTTTTATTGAAACATAATTGATTACACATACTGTGGAGTACAGAGTTGACTGTGTTTGTGTATAATATGTGATGATCAAATCAGGATCATTAGCATATTCATCATTACAAAACATAATTATTCTTTGTGTCCATTACACAAATTCTTCCCAGCCAAAACAATATTTTAAAAGATTACTTGTTTAGAATGATATATTTTTGGAAATAGGATAGGGTTTTAGATTTTATTTGTTGATACTTTCTAAAAGCTGTCATTTTTACTCTGACTGTGATGGGCAGAATTCTAAGATGGCCCCAGAGATTCCCCACCCCCAGTGTACATGTCCCTGTTTAATCCCCAGGGCTGAAGATGTGATGGATTTACTCCTATGATTAGATTACATTCTAGGGCCCAGCTTCAAGGTATGGAGGTTATCTGGATATGCCTGACCTCACCACATGAGCCCCTTAAAAGCAGAGTGTTTTTCACTCTGTGGTTTCAGAAAGGGAAGTCAGAGAGATTCAATGTGTGAAATGACTTTCACATAAAGGATGTTGTCTGCTGCTGAGATGGAAAGGGCCACTTGACAAGGACCTGAGAACAGTCTCTAAAAACTGAGAGCTGTCCCAGGCCCACAGCTAGCAAAACAATAGGGACCTCAGCTCTACAACCACAAGGGAATGAATTCTGCCAACAACCTGAATAAGCGTGGAAGAGGAGCTTTTCTCAGAGCCTCCTGATAAGAATGCAGCCTGGCTGACACTCTGTTTTCAGCCTGTGGGAGCTTGATCAGAGAACTTAGCCACGCTGTGCCTGACCTCCTGACCTGCACAACTGTGAGCTAATCAGTGGATGCTGTTTAAGGCCACTAAGCTTGTCATGATTTGATGAGCCGCAATAAGAAACCAAATATACTACCTTTTCCCAACATGATTGTCTTGTGCCTAGACAGTCAGAGACTCAGAAGCTCCATGCTAGACAAAAGCCAAATAACAGTATGGGGCATGTATTATTCTCTCACACCATATTTTACAGGTTTTAAGAGAAAATCAAATAAGTTTGTGTAAAATGTTTCTGACTACTCTGTTTCTTTAATGAACTGTAAATTCCATCAAGAATTATTAGTGTTCACAAGTCCTTTGATATGTTAATTTTCATGTTCCAGGTGTTGGGGAAGAAGAGAAATGTAGGAAAAAAAGTCTGAAAGTGGAAAGTGGTAGGGTGAGATGGGAGAGACAGGGAGACGGAGAGGAAAAGGGAGAAAGAGGCAAAATACAGAGATATCATGAAGCCAAAAATCTTTACCTAATAATGTAAAATGAATTACTTGCAAGACTGGCAATGAAGCAGTGTTTCTGCACATTTTGCAGCCTCCTTCATGCAGTGTTTTTTTCCTTCAAATGCAGTCACAAAACTCATTATATTTTTTCCTCTCAATGTTCAGACTTAAATGAACATTGATTCTATAACTATGTGCCCAAGAAAAGCTAGACTGAACTTTGACTGTTTGTTAGGTATTACTGACTGAATTGTGTCCCCTCAAAATTCCTGTGTTGAAGTCCTAACCCCCATTGTGGCTGAATGCGAGTAAAGAGATAGTTAGGCTTAAGTGAGGTCATGAGGGTGAAGCCTTGATTTTATAGCATTAGTGTCCTGATAAGAGGAGACACCAGAGAGCTCGCTCCCTCTCTCCACCATGAAGATGCTTATCTGCAAGCTAGGACGAGAGTCCTCATCAAAAATTAAATCAGCTGGCACCTTGATCTTGGGCTTGCAAGCCCCCAGAACTGTGAGGAAATAAATTTCTGTGTTTAAGTCATCTAGTCTGTGCTGTTTTGTGTTATAGCAGCCTACAATGACTAATACATTAACTATTACTAAATTATTGTTTATTCTTTCTTGACCATTTTAGTTATGGTATTTAATGTCTACAGAAAATTGCGCCATGATAATTTTAACATGCCAATCCCATCAATTTCCATCCAGAAGAACACAGTACAAGGCACATGATCATTTTTTAAGAACACTAACAGTTTGTAACCTGTCTATAAAACATAATAGGTTCTCAATCTAAATTACCTTTACTTTTAACAATCTATTTTCATATGAGTATTTCTTACATAATAAAATTACCAGAGTATTTAGATTTTATATTTTTTGAGATATACTTGATGCTGAAGACACAGCTATAAGTTAAAATTTGTATTTTATTTCATTATATTTGTTACTATTTTAGACATGATTGTAATGAATTCAACACATATTTCTTGATTGCATCCATTTATTCAGCAAATACATACTGAATAGGTACTGTGTGCCAGATGCTCTGCTGAGTTCTGAGTATAAACTGAGCTAAGTGTAATACATATGTGTACCTGACAGTTGCCAAATGTAGGCTTTCTACTGAGGCCGGAGTGCCATGTAGAAATTTCTGCTTTAATGCATATACTGCATCCTGAAACATGTGCCTCATCCTTTCAATGTGTTCTCTCTAAGGTAGCACTTTATGCATTCAGAAAGCTGTTCCAGTGCTCACTGAAACCAGCTTGCATTTAGATGATGTGGTATATGATATGACCAATGATCAGACACTGTATTGTATGCAGTTCCCCTGGGAAGATGCTGTGTTGTGTGGGATTTCATGCTTTTAAATTAGGCATTGTGTCAGCCTCTAGACGATGCTGGCTGAGGTTCTGTGGGCAGAAACGATAAACCCATGCCCTTGAATGGGTATCCCTCCCCCTGAGAAAAAGCTTACAACCTGATGTAGTTAGCTTACAACTTAGAGGAAAGTTGGTCTCCTTGAGGATAGTATCATATCAGGGCTCGCTTTGGTGTCTGTTGCTGATAGATTGGGCATTCAGAATCTAGCAGCAGTAGCTAGATCTAATTTGTTAAGTAGAAGTCCATGATGTTGGGTTGACGTGTAGCTTGCATCTCTACCACTGTGGACAATATGTGGCTATTGTGCCAGTTTTGTAACGGCCAATACAAACAGACTGACTATTGTTAACTGGCAGGGCCATTTTGTCTACTTTGCAATGCTTTACAATACTTTTTACTTTGCAAATTTTACAGTGATTTGCCACTGAAATTCCATCTTCATATTGTTTTCTGTTCATTCCCCTTTTCTGAAAATCATGTCAAATATTTTTGTATCTCTCTTCAATTTTTTGTTGTTCTCAGAAAGTTTTTCTTTCAAAATTTCAATTTCTAACTACACTGAGATGCTATTACCTACCAACTAGAAAGACTATAAACCAAAAGACTGATAACACCAATGAGGACAAGGATTTAGAAAAAAATTTACAATGCTGGTAAAAACGTGAAATGTTAAAGCTATTTGGAAAACAGTTTGGCAGTTTCTTAAAAAGTTAAACATATATTTATTATAAAGTTCAGCAATTACACACCTAGGTAGCTACCCAACAGAATTAAAATATAAGTTCACACATGTGCATATGAAAAGATGCTCAGCATCATAACATGTAGAGAATTACATATTGAAACGACAATGAGATACCAGTACATACCCATCAAAATGTTTAAAATTCAAAACACCGTATGTGCCAGGGAGGGTGTGGAGCAACAGTAACTCTCATTCATGGTTAGTCAGAATGAAAAATGGTGCAGCCACTTTGAAATAGAGTTTAGCAGTTTCTTTCAAAACCAAGCATACTCTTACCATATGATTCAGCAGTTGTGCCCCTTGGTATTCGGCGTACTCTTTCTATGGATGCAATATATGATTTACTGGATGTCACATCTTCTTGAATCTCATTAGCAATATAGCTAGATTTTTTTAAAGTCTATGTTTTTTTTTGTTTGTTTGTTTAAATTAGTTTTGCTTGCATGTGATTAATTTTGTTTGTGTTTATACATGTTAGCTTGTTGCATACAGGGTGAAGCTTGCTCAGGGATTCCTATAAACACCTTCACATTCCAAAAGGGACCCTCACGTTTGTACAGTGAGTTCCTATGCAGTTGTTTTTTTTTTTTTGGTTATAGTTTTTTATCTACTTAGCGCCCCCCATGGAATGTGAAGGTGTTTATAGGAATCCTTGAGCAAGCTTCACCCTGCATGCAGCTGGTGAACACTGACTGACAGTGAGCCTTCATTTCTAGTCCTCAGACATTCAACAGACTAACACGTTTGGTTGCTAGGGGGTATACGGCTGATGATTCATGAAGATTTTTAACCACTAATGTACATCATGCTCTCTAACTCATTCATCCTTTCAGCATCTGTTGGTGGGAATTTAGTTGTGACAGTGTGTGGTTAGAACCTTTAGCTAACGGGAGTTATGGGAGCAGTTGTAACGGTGACATTGGGGATTTCACTGCTGTACAGTGCCAGATATGTTTTTCTCTGTATTTGTTGGGGTTGTCCACATCTAAATAGAATATATACCCTTTTTATCTTGGCTATTTTATGGCCCTACTATCCAGGTAAGGAAAAATTTCCCACTATATTTAGCATGAATTGTGTAAAGTCATTCTGGAAAATACTGTAGTTTAACAAGCCCTTCAGTTATTCCCACTGATTACTCATGGCTCTAGTGATTCAGCTCCTGTATATCTGAACTTGACATTTGAACATCTCTATTTATTTCTTATTGAGACTCTCTGCCTATGGAGTCACATGGTTTGTGAGCATGCCCAGTAGTGATTGTTTCATTCGATCAATTTGTTCTCTTTTTATTCATTTTTTCCAGAAATTCCTCAGTGCTTTGGTGCATCAGTAATGTCTTTCACGTCTTTTATTGGTACCATAAAATTATTTTTCTTCTTTCTTTAAATTTCTTAGTACATTTCATATTCTTGACACAGAGCTTCACATTTAGAACACTTTGTTTTTCCCTCAGATACAGTCCTTAATTCCTATTGAAGTTATTTTGAATACAAATTCATTAATACATTAGTCAACATCCTGTGATATTTAAATTTTTCATTTAAAAACATTATGTAACACTTCATGCATTTAGTACCACTAATATGTTAAATAATATTGTCTACGACATTTCTAAATAAGACTTTTGAGATTCATCTTTCTTTTCCTTATACAACGTATTGTTTATTTAAAAAAATATGTGTATGTGTGTGTATGCATCTAATCAATGGTAAGTCAATCCAACAAATGATTGGTTCTTAAAATCTGTTTGTGTTAATATTGGAAAACCCAAGTGACAAGAAGAGACTTAGTGATATTTTTAGCTGTTGGATCCAGTGGAAATTGACATAAATGGAACATACAAAGACTCTCAGTCTTTGACAGGGTTTAATCAGTTAAATCCTCCTCTTCTGCATTGCAGGGTGCTTCTCCATGGGCAGAGCACAACTGAAGATCCATAGAAAGAAAAGCAGAAAAATTGGGCTATAGAACACAAATGGGATGCCTCTGACCTAATCCTAGAATTCCATTAATTTTAATTCTAGTAAAATATCTAAAAATACAATACTGTCTATACTTTGGCCACTAAGTGATTATGATTTTAATTTTTATGGATTATTGAATACTAATTGAATTCATATGTTGGTTATTTTCCCTTTATTTTTTGTGGTAAAATAAGATAATTACTTTTTATATTGTATTTTGAATTATATTTTGATTATACAACTTCAACTGTTATTTAAGTAGACTATTTTTCATGGCTTTCAGCTCTTTAAATGACTTGAATATTTATATTCATAATGTCTGTGGAATCAAATTCCACCTAGCCTGTACATACTATTGCATAAGTGGAAAACAAATTGATTTTTTTAACATGGAACTGTAATAGGCCACAAGTTGAACTGAAATGAAAATAGTCAGTTTATGGTTCTTGTCCTGAATTTGCAGCTCCATCGTCTCCCAAATATGATCAGTAAGTTAGACTGGGTTCCTGTCATAGAGAGAATAACACAGATGCTAATTTATGACCTTTGGGAGTAGTTCACAATTTGAGATAGGTTATTTTGAGATAGGTTTGGGGAGCAGGTGAAGTGAGAAGTGGGATGAACAGAATAGAGTCAGCTTCTTGCATTGTAAGTTGCCTCAGCTTATTAGTGATGCTATTTTTAAAATTTTCCAAATAACTTTACATTAGGAGAAGCATAAATTGAGTTTAGCCATGTGGGTTCATCCCTGGGAAATCTGAACACCATAGTGTCTGGGACTAGACGGACAGAGAGGTGGAGTCAGTCCTTAACACCAGGATGATGAGGTGCACTTGTCAGAAGGGCACTAGTTGAAGGTTTAGGTAGAAACCCCCCTACTTTCTCAACTACTACCCTGAAGGAAGATTGACTGGAAATTTCTTTGGACTTTAATTTGTAATTTCAATATAAAAATATGTAATCATCTATAGAAGTTATGCTATGAATATATATATATATACACTTATTACATATGCATATCTATCGTCTATCTTTTGAGAGGGAGCACATTTTGATGATAAAATGTTCTCATTTTTAACACTAAGATTTTTGTTTTTTCAAAAGGTGGATACAATTTTTACATTTTGATATTGATCATATTATATTTTTACATTTCATTTACTTTGATTTTGAGAAAATTTCCTTAACATTAATTTTATTTAGTTACTTTATCTTGTACTCTTTCTCACAAATGTTTCTTTTTTTTTTTTTTTAAGTCACAAATGTTTCTTAATTACTGTTCTTATCATGATGCATTATTTTCATGGTACTAAATTTCACCTTTTATCTTTTATGTTTACATCTTTTTTTTTTTTTTTTTTTTTTGTCTTTTTCGTGACCGGCACTCAGCCAGTGAGTGCACCGGCCATTCCTATATAGGATCCGAACCCGCGGCGGGAGCGTCGCCGCGCTGCTAGCGCAGCACGCTACCGAGTGCGCCACAGGCTCGGCCCATGTTTACATCTTTTAAAGTTTCTAGTTTTCCTTCTTTATTTTGTCATTAGTTGTAAGTTCTCTTTTAAATGCTAGTAGAGTTCTCTTTTAAGCATTTTAATTTTATTACAGCTTATATTTTTATACTAAAATTTTTATTTTCTCTTATTAAAATGTATTCAACTCATTTTAACTACCTTAAATTATAAGATAATTAGTTTGTTCTTAATATTTGCTTTCAAGAATCAAGGAATGAAAATAGAAGCAGATTTTTGATCAATCATGCTATTTTTTCTAGACCACGTTGCTTTATCCAGTAATGTGGTCTGACATACTTAGTTCTCATAAAGAAGCCAAAGTATCACTTCAGTAAGGATATGCAGCTAATCTTGTATTATCTAGGCTTTCTGAGGAAAACAGAGTTACACACAATCCAGTCAGGGTGAAGCATATTTACAGAACCATAGCGTTGCTCTCATTTAAAATTCTTTAGTACCACACATTTTGTAGACACTTTACTGTGCGCCAGTATATGGAAAGAGTAGAAAGGGAATCTTCTACTCTTTGAGAAGTCACATAACTAATACATGTCGTTCATAGAGCTAACCGGGCCATTATAAGCGAGAGCATACTTTGTAACCTGGTTTAAAAAACATTATGGGGGCTGGCCCCATGCTTCACTCAGGATAGCGCGGCGCTGGGAGCATCGCGGCCGCGGGTTTGGATCCTATATAGGGATGGCCTGTGCGCTCACTGGCTGAGCGTGGTGCGGACCACACCCTGCCGAGGGTTGCGATCCCCTTACCTGTCAAAAAACAAAACAAACAAAAAAACATATGGGCTTCCTCATAATCGGGGGGGAAACAAAATAATTAGTCACCATTTTACACCCATCAAAAAGAAAAATAATGTAAAACTTCTCAGTATTTCAAATGTTACTAAAGATATGGAAAAATAAGAATCCTTATAAACTCCTGGTGGCATTATATTGGGTATACCAGTACTGCAGAATAATTTTTTGGCATCTGCTAAAATCATTAACTAGCCTAAATCTCATCATTTTCACTGCTAGGTGTATATCTTTAAAGCAGCGATTCTCAAACTTTTTAGTCTTAGTACATCTTCAAACTCCAATAAATTATGAAGGACCTCAAGGAGATGCTGTTTTTATGACTTACATATGTCAACATTTGCCATATAGAACTTAAATCTGATAAATTTTAAAAGCTTTTATTAATTTATTTTAAAATAATATAACAAATTCATTACATTCATTAAATAACATATTGCATGAAAAATAACGTTTACCAAAATAAAAAAAAGAAATTATTGATAACAGTGGCATTGTTTACATCTCTTTATCTGTCTTAATAGAAGATGGTTAGATTTCATAGGCTAATTAGCATATCCACCACCTCAAATATTTATTATTTCTTTGCTGTAAGACCATTTAAAATTCTCTCTTAGCTTTTTTTTCTTTTTCTTTTTTTTTTTTTTTTGTCTTTTTGTGACCCGTAAGGGGATCGCAACCCTTGGTGTGGTGTCGCCCGCACCGCGCTCAGCGGGGAGCGCACCGGCCATTCCTATATAGGATCCGAACCCGAGGTGGGAGCGCTGCTGCGCTCCTAAGCGCTGCACTCTCCCGAGTGCGCCACGGGGCCGGGGCCGGCCCCTCTCTTAGCTATTTTGAAATACACAGTACAGTAGTCCCCCCCTTATCCTCGGGGGATATATTCCAAGACCTCCAGTGGGTAGCACTGAACCCTATGTTTTTTTCTATACATACATACCTTTTATATTTACTGCATGCATCAAGTTGTGTGATATTATATGCTGTTATATACTGAAAGAAAATAGGAAAGATACTACTATAAAGTTTAACCTATAAATTAGGTACAGTAGTAGATTAACAACAGTAAGTAATAATCAAATGGAACAATTGTAACAATTCATTGTGATACAAGCTATGTAAATGTAATCTCTCTTTCTCTCTCTCAAAATATCTTAGTAGTTTTAGACTGGAGTTGACTGCAAGTAACTGAAACTCCAGATAAGGCGGGGACTACAGTACATTGTTATTAACTATAGTCACCGTGTTGTGCAACAGAACACCAGAACTTATTCCTCGCATTTAACTGAAACTTTGTACCTGTTGATCCAGCAATCCTACCACTGGGTATAAACCCAAATGAACTGAAATCAGGATGTGGAAGAGATGTCTGCTCTCTCATTTTCACTGCAGTATTATTCACAATAGCCAAGATATGGAATCAATCTATCATGTACTTTGGATAAGTCTTATACCCATATGTAATTTTATAACATCACCCACTGGACATTTGGAAAATATTGGCTCATGGAATTACACAAGGCTTCCAAATGTATGGAATTAGAGGTTGAAAGTGAAAAAAGCAAATATTTTTTAATATTATTATTAAAATGCTTTTTACTTTCACATATGTTCCCAGGGCTCCCAAGTCAAAATTTGAGAATTGATGATTTAAGGTAACTCTTTCAGATGTGCACAAAGAAACATGAATGATATGGTTAATTGAAGTCTTAATTATTTTGGGGAGAACAGGAAACATCTGAATGTTCAAAAGAAGACTAGAGAAACAAATTATCACACAGGTAAATAAAATGAAGTAGGTGTAAATGCGTCCTAATGGAGAATTTTTTAAAAATTATAATGTTTAGTGAAAAAAATCAAGTTTGGCCAGATACAAGTATGTAAAGTTTAAGAACACAAGCAAATGCTGCATATGATTTATGGATACATAAATACATAGTAATTTATAAAAACATGGATGGGAAAAATATGTTCAGCATCAATGAGGGTCAGAAAGTAAAACAAGTGTCAGGTGAGATGAAGGAAGTCTTGAAATGCTGGAAACAGCAGGTCTGAAAGTAAAATGGAGTAGAAAGGGGTTAAGGTTTAGGTTTTCCCTTTTAAAACAATATTTACTGAGTGCACCAAGTTGTGTGATATTATACTTTGTTATATACTGAAAGAAAACAGGAAAGGTACTAACATTATACTAGATGGGAGGGTGGGAACTGAGCTCCTTTAAAAGCCTCAGAGAAATTATCAAATCAGAGTCAACAATTACAAGTAGCAGGAAAAGTGTGGCGTGGTCATCAGAAGTTAATGAAAGGTCTGCATTGGGAGCACTGGGCCAGATCTGTACCTACCTCTATTTCCCTGCAGCTATTGAGCTTTTGGTCTTTCTAGTAAAAATCTGTAACAAAGCCCTGACTTTAAATCCTAAACAATAGGAAAACATCTATCTTGATACTCCACGTCTGATTTTGGGGCTCTAGAGAAGGATATCAGAGCCTGAATTAATTCCAAATAATGGCGTGGATTTGGGGTGAAAAGAGGAAGGGGAGAAACAGTTCTTGACTGACTATGGAACTTTCCCATAAGATAAATCCAAAAATATTTCTCTCTAAAGTGGAAGTTCTTGATACCATGTGCTCCCAGAATTGGTGACAGACCCTTCCTGAGAGCTAGGAAAATATCTCCAAATGACAGGAGTTCCCAGTTGGGAAGAGGAAACAAATTCGAAATACCAACACTTAATCTACGCCTTCAGCTTCCAATATGAACAGATAAACAATAATCAACAATGCTTTTAGGAAATGAAACAATGAAAAATAACACCAAACTAAAAAAAGAAAACAGAATAACTTATCAAAAAGGAAAAGAATTAATAGAGAAGAAAAAGATAAAGAAAACTTTATATGTATCTAATTAACATCCACTGAGATGTTTGAGAGGTATTATATCAAAATAATTAACTACTCAAAAAATAGTGCTTTAAAAGTATATGATTACTATTAGTAAAAGAAGCTCAGTGGCTGAACTAGTTAGTAGAAGAAACACAGCTGAAGACAAAAAGAGGGATGGAGCCAAGGAATTGCCTTGGAGAGCAGTGAAGAGGAACAAATATTAAAAACATGAGAGAAAATTTAATAAGTGTAGAGGTTATATCCCAAAGTATGGTGAATAGAAATTAATAAAACAACAGATGAAAGGAAAGAAGGAGATGGAGGAGAAGAAGAAAATAAAATAACCCAGAAAAAAAAGAGAGAGAAACTTCAGAGGTACACAAAATGGTTCCAAAGTAAAAAACAAATAAGCAAACCTATAGGTAACCCCCGTACCCCATGAATAAATAAAACTTTTAGAATGCTTTCCTATAAAGGTAAGAGACAGAATGTCATCATATTTTACATATTTTTTACACAAAGGTTGTGGCTGATGTTATAACAATTATGATTGTGTGTATACATATACAGATATATATGATTGTGTGTATACATATACAGATACATTGATTGATATGCTAGGCACATCTACGTGCTTTTCATCAATACTAGCTTATTCTGGAAAGACGAAATATCACTAAAATTCCAAGTGTGAATTCAAAAAGATAAGGATATATCACCATATCATTGTTACATATTTTTTCCTCTAATTTATACGTAAGTTTAGTGCAATTTCAATCCCAATCCTAACATGATAGTTTATGGAATTTGAAAATCTGATTCTCACGTTCATTTGAAAGAAAAATAATATTCAACATTGATAAATTTAGTTGGTATCGTCCTACCACAAAAAATTATGTTATATAGTTAGAATTATTAAAAGAGTGTGCTTTTGGCACAAAAATAGACAATAGATTAGTGGAAATACAAGAAACTTCAGAAGCACACATCTGTGTACTTTGAAATTTATCTTCTGATGAAAGTAGCACTTCATATCAGTAAAGAAAAGATAGTTTATTCAATAAATGGTGTTGGGTAATAGCTACTTGGGAAATAGATAAACTTTACTTCATTAACAAAGGAAAATTAAAATGAATAAAACTGTAAAAAGGTATAAAATTAAATTACTAGAACGAGATGAATAAGAAAATTTTCATGGCATCAGTGGGGTCTTACTCTGCCACCAGAAGATCCTCACCTCCCTTCTGCTCAGCATGCCGTATGCCCCTCATCTATTCCACTTTATTTTAATCCACGGCTCTCATTTCCACCTGACATGATACATTTGTTTATTGTATATCTCTTTTGACTAGAACATACATTCCATGAATGCAGAGATTTGTCTGTTTAGTCATTTACAGTATCTCCAGTGCCTTGAAGAATGCCTGGTATGAAGTCAATACTCAAAAAATTTGTTGAATAAAAGAACAAATGATCATGATTATTGAGAACATATTTATATCTTGTTAACTTTAGTCTTTTGAAATAGAAATGCAACCCCATTTTATAAAATGAGATTAAAAAATATACGTTTAGCTTGCACAGGAGATATAAAACTTATGATTGAAATTCCTCTCATTTGTAAATTAGTAAACAGTGTTTTCTTTTACCACTCTTTGCACCACTACCATTTTCAACATAAAAATAGCTGCCTGAAAATGGTGATGCCTCTTTGTAAAATGGCATTGGTGACTAAAAAATCATTATTTTGAAAGGTCACAGTATTGTACTATTCTGGCTATTTTCAAATTTTGGCACCATCTCAGTTGGAATCTTTATTTATCTTATATCTTCCATTATTTTTTTAAAATTTCCAAATGTGCATTCTTACCTCATCTTTGATTATAGACTGCAGCTATTTATTTTAAGTTGACTTCACAAGAGAACAAATTATCTATATTGCTTTTGAAAAGTGTATTAAGAATAAATCATGACTTGGCTTATAACAAATGAAGCAATTTGCAAAGAAAATAGTAATTTGAGTTACAAAATAATGTTCATAAACATCTGTGGACAGGCTCATCAATAAATTAATATAAAATAAACATTTCATCATTACTTTGAAACATCACAATTTCACACATCATGATTCTTAATGTCCAAGAAGAATTCAATGAATCAAATGCATATAAAATAAAGATGATTCAAATTTCATTAATTTGGAGCTTTATAATATATTAAAAGACTAATGTTGTCAATTAGTTTCCATGTTTTTCCTTTCATTTTCATGCACATGCAGGAAATCCTTAGAATTTTCTGAGCCATGTGCATGTAAGATTTAAAATGTTCTATAGCATTTATGTTATATATCAGATAATACATACTTAGTAAAGGAAATTTGAATGAAACCATTCAAGATAAAATCATGAATCTGATGGAGGGTTTTTTAAACAAACAATGGATTTTAAGATGTGAACAGTTTATACCAACAATACTTGAAAGAGATTTAATCCTACCGTGGGATAATCTGTGTGGCTAAATAACCTTATAAATTAAGGTAATCAAAAACTTTGGTTATGATAAGAAGCATAGCAACAAATTATAGTCGCCATAAACAATTTTCAAGTGAACAGAAAAAAGTAAACATAAAGGATTCTGTAAAACGTGTTTTAATAAATGTGAAGTTGATATTTTCTATTAAGAAGGCATACAATTTTAGAAGCAAAATAGTCAACTGTCTAATAGATGTTACTTAAGACTCATCCTGTGCTCTATTTCGACTTTCATCTTATCATTTTTAACGCTTTGAATCTAGGAAGCCCAGAAAAAGTGTTTAGCTTCAAAATTATTTGACCGTTTTCCTTTGGCCTCATGTCATAACATGCACAGGGCTCTTGAGAGGATATTTACAAGCTCACCTAATACTGGGGCCTTGCTAACTTTTCACTATTCTATATGAAGCTAACATTTAAGTTTTTATTGATGCTATGTAAAACTAACACCAGAAGGACAGGAAGTAAGAATTTAGAATTTTATTTTTTAATGCAAACGCCCCCCCACAAGAAACCTAAAAGTGTCCTCAAGAATATGTATTTTTTGTGCACATACTCCAAAGAGCTGTAGACAAGGCAGATGATTTGAATAGTTAATTCATTTTCCTAAAGGTAAAAAATAGTCAAAGCCAATTTCTATCTACCCAAGAGCAAAAATTATATTAAGTAATTAATACAAAAACAGTTACTTTTACTCTGTATCTTTTACTTATCAGCATCTGGTTTGAATACCATTAAAGCACACAGTAACTCGAGGACTTGTGATTATTTGGGAGGTGGTCTTTGGAAGCACAAATGAGGCAATGGAACTGTGAGACAAAGAGAGCAAGGAAGCCATTAAAGAGTGCATTAATTAGCAGGTACTTATTGTATAAGAAGGCTTTTGAAGCAGAGTTCAATCCTACTGCAAACTGAAGAACTCTCCAGAATTCAGCTTAGAATTGCCCCTCCAAGGTGCAGGTATTTATGCACCATGAGGGTCTGTCTTTGATTGAATGTATTACCTGAGGTATCAAATTTTTAACACTTTTAGGCTCAAGATAAAAGCAAGCTCTCTGTATTGGTCTGGGTTCTCCAGAGAGAAAGAACCAATAGGATACGTTATAAATATATGAAAATGGATTTATTAAGGGAATTAGCTCATGAAATTGTGAAGAAAAGTCCCACGACAGGCTGTCTGCAAACTGGATGCTGGTAGTGGGACTCATTCCAAGTCTGAAGGCCTCAAAACCAGGGAAGCCAATGGTGTCCTTGGTGTAAGTCCTGGAACCCAAAGCTGATGAGACTTGAGCTCTGATGTGTTTGGTCATGACAGAAGAGTGGATCCCGGCTCCAGCGGATAGAGAGAGAGAGCTTTGCCTTTTTCCTCTGTCTTTTGTTCTCTCTGGACCCCCAGCAGATTGGATAGTTCCCGCCCACATCGAGGGTGGGTCTTTCCCACCCAGTCCACTCAGGATCTTACGCTAATCTCCTCTGGAAACACCCTCATGGACACACCTGAAAAAATAGCTTTATCGGGTTTCTTGGCATTCCTTCATCTAACCCAGTCAACACCTAGAATTAACCTTCACACTCTCTAAAGAAAGTCCTCAGGTGGAAAAGCGGATGGAAGTGTCAGTGTGCCTCCACTGGTGCTGGCGAATCTGAAAGGTAAGAAGGCTGTTTTTGTTTTTCCATGCCACATGCTGTAAATGTATCTGAGTCATGCACACAGATGAATACAGAGAGCAACATATCTCATCTCAGGTTTACACTCCACAGTCGCCTAAATCTCTAAAACTACATTTTTCTCTTCTGTACTAGGATTTGCCATCATCCTTCTCAACTCATAGTTGCTTCCCAGTGTCTGCTCCTGGTCTTCCTTACTGTTGTACTGATCATTTGGCCCCGTTTCCCAGGCTCACCACCGCCTCTCTCCTACCCCTCAGCTCAGCTCATTTTCTTGCTCTTCTTTGATTTAGTTGTTGCCCACTGAGTTTTGTTAACTTATGTCCTGTCCTCTGCTCTCAACTCCACATGAACTAGTATCAGGTAATTCCCATTTCCTATTGTGTCTGTAAAAACATTTCCCATTATTGTGAGAAAACATGTCCAACTAAACTAAGACAAAACAGTATTACCTCATTAAGAGTAAACATTCTCATTTCATCTTGATGAGTAAATTAATACAATGTTAATGATCAAATCACTCTCTTCTAAATAGGTAATCAAAACCCACAGCTGCCCTCTTTGTCATTTCAATGAACGCATGTGAGCAGTGAGTTTGCATTTCCCTCAATGCCAGCAAAAGTGTATTTGCATTAGTATGTATTTAAGTTTGACTCATAGTATTTGTGAGAAATTCATGTATTTTTCGCAAGTCTTGAGTGAGCTCATAATGCAGTTTTATTCAAATCATTTTAAATAAAATAGAAACATGATTGAAGACACTCTAAGATATACAATGAGTGGATAATAACATTCAGTTTGCATTTCCTAAAGTAAATTATGTTGAGATCAGATTCAGTGATTCAGGAAGTCTTATCAGAGCAATTCTAAATGTCCCAAAATTGGCATAGTACATTTTATTTGCACAGAAAATTAAGTCTACAGTTTCTTCTCTCATGAAATCCTACCTATCTGTGGGGAGATGCATAGGAACGAATACAGGGGAAATGCTCTAATTACACTAAACTTCTTTTTAAATTATTTTGTTAGTATTTATTATAAATTGTAAAGTGTGTTTGAATTAGAATGAGGAAAACATTACTTAAAAATAATTGATTTATGTAATGATTTTCCACTTAGGGACAAAACTCTTTTATTGAATAGAAAAGTAGGTTCAGAGCTTTAATTCACCAGTGGAAATATATCAGTTACTTCTCTTTACCAGTATAGATACAATTTATAAAGATAGAATTTGGTTCTCTATTCTTGAAGCCAAAATAAACAGTCACAAAGTGTTAGGAGAGGAATTTGGGAGATAGCAAAAGCACCAAAGAGAGAAATTTTTATTAACAGGGCAAAAGAATAGTAATAATTTAGACCTCTTTATTCTGTGAACTATTTTCACAGTTCTGAGCATTTTAAATTAGGAAATATGAATGAAATAAAATTTATACTGGCTACTCATCAGCAAGGCATCAAGGATAAAAGCAAAAGTCAGGGCTTACTAAGAAACCTCATAGCATACCAAAAAATAGTTTTGCCTTGAGAAAACTTCTGATTCTGACAAAAGAAAACTATTTCAAATAAGTATTAATGTGCTTGGGATTTTCAGGCAGAGAATTCTGAAAAAAATAACTACCAAATTCTCAATACCAATTCCCATTCACCCCTGACAAAAATGACAGTGAGCTTCAAAACTGACTTTTTATGCCAACCTATCTTTAATATCAAAACCTGATAAAACAATACAAGAATTCTTGAAAACTGTATACGAATTTCTGGTGATTATAGATATAACATTTATATAAAATGGTACCAAGTAAAATTCTTAAGAAATATCACTCAGAAGGGCACAAGGACCTACTAGGTGGATATGAGACCTGAAGAGAGGAATCCTGGAACTTTGGGTGTGCGGCTTTTGGCTTGTACAATCAGGTGAGCACTAGCCCGCTCCTAACATGATCGGGAAGTGAGGCTAGGGTCCATACTTTGTTGTTGCAGCTGTATGATATGGTAGAACCTTAGCCTACAGCCTGTTCTGCTGTCTCAAATTTGTGCCTGAGGGAATACCTCGATTGATAGCATTAAGCACTCGGCTGCAGTACATTTCCTTGGAGTTTTTCCAGGAGGCCATCTCCCTCTCAAGAAGGCCGGTTTTCAAATAAGTAGACTTACATGAGTTAATTCTGAGCCCTGAAACTCAGTGGAGAAAGTTTTTTAACTGTGTCAAATGCAGCCCATAAGTTTTAAAAATATGAGGATCAAGAATAATTGGTTAGATTTGAAAATATGAGGTCATTTGCTACCCCAAGATAAGCTGTTTCAGTGAAGTAGTGGGGTCAAAGCTGTATTAAAGCAAGCTGGAGAGGATGGAGTGGGGAGAGATAAGAAGTGGAGAAAACCAGTAGGAAAAAATATTTAGAGGAATTTTATTTTTAAAGTGAAAAGAAATTAGTGATAGTGCTATGATGGTTAATTTTATGTTTCAACTTGACTAGGGTAAGTGATGCCCAGATGGTTGGTAATACATTATTTCTGGGTGTGTCTTTGAGAGTGTGCGGGTGTAAGTCTGAGGTGTCTGTGAGGACAATTTAACATCTGAATCATAGACTGAGTAAAGAAGATTGCCCTCACCAGCGTGGCCAGGCATCATCCATTACTTTGAGGGCTTGAATAAAACAAAAAGGCAGAGGAAGGGCAAATTTGCTTTCTTTCTTAATCTGGGACATGTGCCTTCTCCTGCTCTTCCACGTCAGAGCTCCTGGTTCTCAAGCCTTCTGCTCCAGGACTTAAACCAGCTACACTGCCCCCACATCCCACCACACACGTGTGCATGCACGTCTGCAGGCACACACATGCACACGCCACTTCCTGGTTCTCAGGCCTTCAGCCTCAGGTTGTGAGTTACACCATCCACTCCTCTGGCCTCAGGCCACCAGATTCAGACTGAATTACACCACTGGCCTTGGCTTTCCCGGTTCTCCAGCTTACAGGTGGCGTATTGTGGGACTTCTTGACCTCCATAATCACGTGAGCCAATTCCCATAATAGATCTTCTCTTATACATGAACATGTATCCTATTGGTTATTTTCCCCTAAAGAACCCTGACTAATACAAGCACATTTGAAATCTAGGGGGCTTTTCTTTCTTCTTTCCTTCTTTCCCTTTTCTCTTTCTTTCTCTATCTTTGTTTCTTTTTATATAGGAAGTATTTTTCAGCACATTCGTTCTTGATTGGAAGGATATATCAGAAAGTGAGGAATTGATGATTCAGAAGAGAGTGTGGACAGCGACTGGAGTAATGTTCCTGACTGGACAAGAGGAGATGAGGTCCAGTGCGGCAGTTGAGGAGCTGGTTCTAGATAAGAACGCCGACTACTTTCCAATAATAACTTGAGTGAAGGTGGTGAGGTGCACGGGTAGGTAGTGTGGTAGTTCTTATCATGGCTTCTGGTGGAAATTTCCTGCTGATTGCTTCTGTTTCCTCAGTAAAGTAAGAAGCAAGGTTGTCAGCTGGGAGAGATCAGGAGGAGGAAAAATTGGAATGTAGAAACTTTAATAAGCTGGTAATCAGATAAAATTAAATATTTACTTGTAGAGAGTGATTTTCAAATGCTATTTTGTTCTCATTCGTTGATTTTAATACTATGTAAGTTTTATTACAGTTTGAAATGATACCTCAGTTTAAAAATTGGACTTTCATTTAACATTCAGAAAACAATGTAGCTTATGTTATTTTGGGTCAATGGATAACTTTTGTTCTAATTTCTGGTAGCAGTCACTCTTGACTTAAGTATATGTAAGTCCATCAGTTACTATTATAAAGGGCCAAATAAACCAAGTGACATAATTAGAATACAAAATAATATGGGTTAAAGAAGAGAGAAAAATGCATCTAATTGAGGCAACTACGGAAAGATCTCTTAGAAGAAATGGCATTTCAAATTTGATCCGTAATTACGGATGACATTGACAAACGGCATCATATATCAAATAAATAGAAAGTCTAATTTAGAATTTTGAGGAATGTTTATAGTTAGAACTAGAAAAAGAGGAAAAGAAGAAAGAAAGGATGGCTGGAAAGGAGGAAAAATCAAAGAGGTAGGAGGAGAAGTAAAGCATTTGAGTCCATCTAGTTATTGAAACATTGCTCTAATGTCAAGTACCTTGTTAAGCACTGGAAACGTAAGGGAGTCCATATTTTTACGGCATTCACAGTCTGATAGGGGAGACGTAATTGGGTGTCTCCCCCATGGCTAGAAATTTTTAGGTTGAGGGAGTCCTGAACATGTTTTAAAGGATAGAATAAAGAGCCAGAGAGTACTGAAAAGACTATATGTCAAAATGTGAGCTGTTTAGTCCAAATAGATTGTTGTTAGCACATAGACATGTAAACCCTAGCTATTTTTGTGGAACTCTTTTTGTTTAAAATTCATTTTAGTGCGTACAGATAGATATGATCTTTAATTCACTACTTTGGATACCTAGCCTTTGATCCCACTTGCTCCATATTCTCAAGACACAGTGACTTCCTTACCTTTGCTGCTGTGACAGCTGTGTGCAGGCCTGTTTGGCTAATTTTACTAGTTAAAGGTAACCTTTGACATTTTCCGTTTAGTGGAGCATGAGGCCATTAAAAAAAATGGAAGCTGGAAACTTTTTTTTTTTTTTTGTATGAAGCTGGAAACTTTTGATGAGTTGCATAGATCAGAATGACTATTAAACTTTATTTTCTTCCATAATAAAAAGGTTTATTGTTATATAAACTGTTGTTGCATTTAACTTGTTTTAAAACATAGCTCCATTAGCTCAATGTCTACATTTTGTTGACCAAATAATTGAAAGTATAAACTTATTGTAAATTGAGTTTTTCTCCACGAAACATAGCAATTTTTTTTTTCTTGAGTAGTAAATGATGACGTGGAGAGAAATCTTAAATCTGTTATCCAAAGAATATTACAGGCATTTTAATATGCCTAAGCTAAGATTTTATGGGTAAAGTTTCCCTCCCCGCTTCTATGTGAGTTCCCATAACATTTTCAGCCTCTCTCTAATTTTCATTTGGCAATACTTGTAGTGGGCAAAGGTTGCAAGCTGGTTGGAACAGACCTTGTCTTTGCTTTTAGGAGTTTCTGTTCTTAAGCACTGATGACAGGGCTGAGGGTATCTGACCTGTGGCGTGGGTGGCACTGAATGTAGAATTAAAACTCAGATCCAAGACTGCAGGCTCCTAGTCCAATGCTTCACCTGTGGCTTAACCATATTTTGTTCTCTCATTAACATAATGTATGTGTCTCCTTTATTATCTTGGGGTATAAACATTAAAGTCACATCTTTCTTAATAGTTAAATTAAGCAACTCTGAACTCCCCAATTCATCTCTTCTGAAATACCTTTCTTCCCTTCACCATCAATACCAACCTACAAAGTCATAGCTCTAACTACTGATCCACCTTCATCTTAGGGTGCAGGAGAGGAGGAAAGACTCTCCTGTTGTTATGTTCAGCTGTGATCTCTTAAGCTCTTTTCTTAAAATAGCTTTTTCCTTCACAGACACGGGCAATATCCCCATAGTGCCAAGGTGGTTGGAAAAGGAGGGATTTGTATTGTGTGTAAACCAGGATTTCTAGTGAAAAATTTGGCTCTGGTTTTGAGTCTGAGTCACTTGTTCAGAATCCCTTCACTTGTTCAGAATCCCATGAAGAATTTACCATCTGTAGCTCCTAGTGTCTTTTCTGCCCATGACCTTAGACTTGGTCACTTCAATTTATCAGAAATATTCCATATTCCATTTTAGGATGGAATAGTGTAATGTTTCATTTTATTCCTTCCCTCCCAGGCTGCTTTTTGTCTTTTTAAGTAAATGTTTTTACATCTCTTTGCAATCTTTTAGTAGTTTTGTTCACCAGAACACAAGTGTAACAAAATAAATAAAAAACAAAAACAGCAGAAGTAAAAAAAGAAAATATTGAAACTCCATCTCCATAGGCATGCAGAGCAATGAAAATAGGATATTTGGAGATGAAACCTCCTTGGGGAATATAGTAAGAATTTATGTGGGTTTTCAAACATTGCCAAACTGTAAAATGTCCAGGTCATAGAACAATTGAAATTTTGACAATGCATTAATGATAGCAGGATAAGGACATATTTGTAAAAACAAGGAAATATGTGATGTCCATTACAAGTTTCAGGAATCCTTCTCCCACTACCTGCCTTTTGTGAACTTGGTATTGTAGAGGGTTAGAAATTTTGATTCCTATTTGATTTTTAGTATAGGGTTTTTAGGTAATGCATGCATGGGACAAAAGTCCTCGGATAAGAGGCAAGAGCCTATAGCTAGGGGACAAGAGCCCACCGAATCAATTCTAATCACTGTCTTAGGTTAGGGATTATATACACTGATTGTTAATATAATGGTTTCATTGGAAGATTTTGTGAAAAGGAAGCTCACACAGGTTTAAAGCCTTTAATGTGAACAAGAGAACTGAAACAGAACAAGGATTGTTCTGAGGGCAATAACCTTTAATACAACAAAGCTTAAATGATGGGAAAATAAGTGAGTTAAGACTTCCAAGGACGTTTTGCTAGATCAGTTAGTTCATGGGGGTTCCACATTTTGCTTTAAGCTGTTTCTGTGAATTTCTCAAGAAGTCAGGCACTTTCATAATTGTTTTATTGTTTCTTTTTCATGTCACTTAGCTTAGATTTATAACTTTTTTGATGGTGTATTGTTTAAACTATTTTGAACCATGCATGCTTGGATGAAGATTGTTACACAGCCAATTTCTTTATGTTCTTACTGACTGATTAACCATCTGTTCTTTTCCTGTAATTTCCTTGTTTTTTCAATAAAAACTGAAGCAGAAACTGACTCGGGGCTGTTACCCAGTTTCTCCTTCTAACAGAGGAGTTGCTGAGGTGCAGTCCCTTTGGGCTCCCATTGCATTCATGTTGCTTTGAGTAATCTTTATTCATCTCTGTTACACAGAGAGAAGTGTAACAAGTATAACATAGGGAAGAGAGAAAATTTAAAGCTTATAAAATTTAAATGTACATTATTAAAGTCTTGGTGGATACTTGAATTATTACAAAGTGATGAAGGCTTCTAGCCTAATTTTGACCAATGTTTATGGAAATCAAAAACCCTTCTTCCATTGGAATATTTCACATCTCTTCTCATACCAGAACATTGTAATGTATGAGAACATAAACTATGGACCCTCACTCTTGGATTGTAATTCCATCTTCATTCCTTATTTTCTATGAGAACTTGGACAGGTTAAACTCAGTTTTCCAATTTATAAAAAAGCAATAATGTTATCTATCTCATGCAGGGTAATAAGATATTTCAGGCAAGGTATTTAACACAATGGCTCACATTGAGTAAATGCATAATTGTTTTTATTCATTATTATAACAACCACAACTCCCATGACAAAGCAACGGGTAGGAGGAGGGATCCTGTAGGTGGTTTGTCTTCTGTCTTGAAGCTTTTCTTTTCTTTTGGTGGACTCTCAGCATTTTATAGTTTACAGAAGTGTGGAACTCATGAGCACTTTCAGGTTTTGACATTGTTCTTCTCAGCAGCTTCACAACAAGGTCATTTGGGTTTTCTTCCTGTGTCCAGTATCAACAAACCAGATAAGTATCAATAAGATGGGAGGAAAAAGCACAATATTTAAGACGAATTGGAAAGTAAATTATACCTGGGTGGCCTTCTTTAATAAATAAGGAAATACTGGATAATAGAGGTTTCCAATAGTTCTTATTGCTGAACTATATAGGAAAACATCAAATAAAGCAGTTTGGGCACAAAACCCGTGCTGCTTAACTTAGAACCCAAAGCAGCCCCCAGCCAGTTCAAGTGTCAACCTTCCTCATCAGAATCAATAAAATGAATCAGATAAAATCTGCAGCTCTTCAGAATAATATAAACTGAAAATGTATTTAATTACTCATAAATCATGACTCATATTAAAGCTTAATGTGGCACTCACTGGTAGAGTGACAATCAATTCATCATTATTTGAAATGTGTTTATCCTTTGAAACAAAGGGCAGAGTTCATCTTACAAAATATTAGGCCAATTAGATTAATTAATAGTCTTGAGAGCATATGAAGTCAACAGTTGGAACAGGACTGAGGAGTCTTCACACATGGCCTTTTTATCCAGTTCTCAAATAATACTTTGCTTTATGTCTTTGACTACATAAAGATTCATTATGGTTTTGTTTTCTTCACAGAAATGTAGCCCAAAGTTTGATTATCTGATTAAACCTCTAGGCAAAGCTATAAAGATAATTATATTCATTCAAAGAGGAAGAATCACTTGAATTTCAAGGTTATGCTGGGTTCACCACATTTTGGAAAGTTTTTAATAAGAATTGTGAAAGGAATGCATTTAGCATCTATTTGGTCAAGGTACTATTCTACATATCCCTTCCTCTCAAAGAGCTTTTTTAAAAAAAAAAGTTAAATGGCTATGTTAATTAGCTTGCTTTAATCATTCTAAAATGTATACATATATCAGAACATCACATGGTACCCCCATAAACATATGCAATTAAAAAAGTGTACCTGGCCTTGAGTGAATGCAGTTAATTAATCCTAAAACACAGTAATCCAGGTTATCCAAAAGTTATGTGATGGGCATAAAATAAGCACATTTAGAAGTCATTTAGTTTTTATGGCCAATTAAATTAACACTAGTATTGTTATAGCAGCCCCTGTTTGTCAATTATATACAATGTTATGTACATTGTATGACTTGGGTCATTTTCCCAGAAGCAACTCTGAGATGATGATCTTTGTGCATGTGATTTATTAAAAAGGTCTCCTAGGTGAATCCACCAAGGGAATGGGTTAAGTGGGGTAAAAGGGGGAGGCAGGCAAATCAGCGCAATCCCACAGTGGAAGTCTTGAGAGAAAGTCACTCCTTTTTAGTTTAGCAACTTTAGGTGAGAGAACTGGCACCCGTCAGTCACTGATTAGAGATGTTTTTGAGGAGAATGTAAACTTCCAGGCTCTCTCTGCTTTTACTCTGGCACAGCAGCCCTGGTAGTCCACAGGGAACTCCCCACAGCTGGGGGGAAGGGTGCAAAGACAGCATAAATGGTTCCACAAAATTATTTTTGCTCTTACATGAGTTAAACATTATCAACCAGAATTTAGTTGAAGAAATTGAAAGGAGTTTAGCAAATTTTTTAGAATCACACAATCATGATGGTCAGAGGTTGAATTAGAGTAATTTTTTAATTCTTCACAATGATAATGGTGTCTTTGATTCACAACAATTAATTGCTTCAAGACAATAAAATGCGGTTTTCAAATATCTCAAAAACTTTCATATAATAGGTGAGAAAGTGATAATATATGACTTGACAAAACATTTTCAGAGACATTAAATCCATTTTTTCAATACTTCCAAATAAAATAACATGAAATAACTGCACTTAATTGTCTAGAATTTCTCATGAGAAGAATTTTGGAAGACCTTTAGTTTCAGGACTGGTTTAAGCTAGCAACAATTTTTCTATATGATATGAAATAATTTGTTAAAACATACAAAACGATGATGCCTGGATCCACCATTGGACATTAACTAGCCTGAGTTAAAGGGCAAGTCTCTTATTTAAAGTAAAAATCCTCTTAGATAGGGTTCAGTGCTTTACACTTTACAAGGAGTTTTCATGAGCAATATCTCACTTATTTTCCATAATAACCCTCTGGTGTACATGTTTTTGTTGTTCTTGGTTTTTACATGGAAAAGTTTAGGATCAAGAAGGGTAAGAAAATTTTCCATGTCACCCAGCTAATTAGATTCAAGATCTGAATCCAGGTATTTTGACTCAAGAACACCATAGTGGAATCTCTTGTGCTGTAGACTAATACTGCAAAATATATGTACAATGAACCTACTGTGTTCAGTGTGCCACTGGATACCTTCATGTGCATTTTAATTAGAAATTAGCAAACCATTTACAGTAAAACAGTGTGTGTACTTGTGGGGGGGTGGGCGTTAGAGGCCCAGTTGAGAAATTGACAAAAGCCAATGATTCCCACTCCCACAAAAAATTCACATATACACACATTTTTCACACATAATTTCAGTTGATTTCATGACCTTTGTGAGTCCCAAGGTTAATAATTCTGTTTTACAAAAATCTTCAAGTATGAACATCTTAGAGTAGGGTAAGTGGGAGACAGATAAATGAGGAAGTTTAACCATGTGGTCCATGGCTGTGAGCTCAGGAAGGAGGTGCAGGAAATGGTAGAAGGGTGTCAAGCTTGATTCTCATGTTTATTTGTGTTCAAGGATGTTCCTGCACATTCAGTCATTTAATTTTGGGGGTGAACTGCTCACAATATTCAACTTTCTCAAAGTTAACATATTCCGGTTTCCCTACTATCTAGAATTTCTGTATTTTGATTATCCTATCATGTGTATGCACTTCCTGATCCCTCCCCTAACCATCATCAGGGCCATGTATATCAGTCAGTGTTCCAGGAGAAAACTAATGGCATGTTCATATTAGGATAACTCAAGATGCATTTTATTGAACCTATTTGCAAAGATTTGGGCAGGGTACAGAGTATCCACAAAGAATAGCACAGTGCCCTAGGGTTAGTAACAGTGGGGCTATTACTAACCTTAGATCTTGAGGGTGGGAAGGTGGAGTAGTTATTAGAACTTGGAAGTAAAGAGTTGTGTAAACAATCCTTAACTGATGAAAGTATTTCTCAAAGCATCAATTAAGGATCAACTGATCAAAGGAGCTGAACCCGGCCAAAATACCTGGGTTCGGATCATGAATATAATGCAGTCACGTGTCACTTAACAACAATGGTATGTCCTGAGAAATGTGTTGTTAAGCTATCTTGTCGTTGTGTAGACATCATAGAGCATACTGATATAAACCTAGACGGTATAGCCTACTACACACCTAGGCCATATGGTATAGGTTGTAGCTCATAGGCTACAAAACTGTTCAGCATATTACTATGCTAAATGCTGTAGGCAATTATAGCACAATGGTAAGTATTTGTGTATCTAAACATATTTCAACATAGAAAAGGTACAGTAAAAATACAGTATAAGAGATAGAAAAAAAGTTATGCCTGTATAGGCCACTTACCATGAATGGAGCTTACAGGACTGGAAGTTGCTCTGGGTGAGTCAGTAACTGAGTGGTGAGTGAATGTGAAGGGCTAGGACGTAACTTTACACTACTGTAGACTTTATAAACACCATACCCTTAGGCTACACTAATTTATAAAAAAGAGGTTTTTTCTTCAATGATAGGTTAACGGTAGCTTACTGTAAATTTTTCACTTTATACAATTATTAATTATTTTTAATTTTTAGACTCTTTTGGAATAATGCAACTTAAAACAAAAGCACATTGTACAGCTCTACAAAAATATTCTTTCTTTATATTCTTAATCTATACATTTTCTCTATTTTTAATTAATTAATTATTCATTTTGTTTTCAAACTTTTGTGTTAAAAACTAAGGCACAAGCACACACATTAGCTTAGGCCTACACAGGGTATGGGTCATCAATATCACAGTCTTCCACTTCTACATCTTGTCCTACTGGAAAGTCTTCAGGGACAGTAACACTCATGGAGCTGTCATCTCCTATGATAACAACACCTTCATTGTATATACACTATGTCATTGACCAAAACGTCATTGTGTGGCACATGACTGCAGTTAAAAATATCTATGACTTTCATCCAGGGTCACTGCCTTGCTGAGACAATCACTCAGTAGGGATCTAAGGGAATAAGTTCTCTGACATCCCCCTCCTAGACCCTCTGACTCCCTGCCTGGTCTCCCTGTTGACCAGTTGAACCCACATGAAGCATGAGAGAATCCTCTGCTGTAGTTCATTCATGTCATTTTCCAGAGGAGAAAGCAAGTTAAGCCTGCATCTAAAGGGGCAAATGGAACATATCCAGCAAAGAAAGCATGTGTGTGCTTACACGTGCACACTCACACACACACACACATACACGCCCCCCTGCTCCTCTTGCCTCAGTGAAGTCCCGAGTATCATTTACTCAAGGTAGAATTCAAGTTGCCATTTTCATGAAGTCTTTTCTGATGCCCTGCCCCATGCTGAATTTAAAGCAGGCCTTACTCCTTGAAAAGGAATACCTCTTTGAGCTGAGCCACTCCTCTGGCACTTGATTTCCCCTTCCACCTTATTTAAAGAATTATTTGTCTTCAATTTAATCTTACTTATTAGCTCAGAAGTGTCTTAAATGGAAGGACTATGTTTTATACAGTTTTGCCTCTTCCTGAGCACCTCAATAAATGTTTGAGCAACAGAGTGAGGGCTCTGGGAATTTAGTTTTGCCTATCCTAAAGTGGGGTATAATTACCAATAATTTTTCTTTTAAAGCATACGTCTCATCTTTTTTTTTTTTCTTTTTTGCTTTTAAGCTCACCAAATTAAAAAGCATGTTATCTGGGTTGCTTGGATACTAATGTTTTTTTTCTATGTTTTATGAAAAGACTTTGTAATACCTTTCAAACAATTTATTCAACCTTTTAATTTTCTCTCGCATGGAAGACAGCCAGATGCATTCTAATTTTGATTTACTTACTATACCCAAATAAGATTAACATAGTGCTTTTTCACATATTAATTTTTTCACTCATTTAATGCATACTTTAAGATGAGTTATGTATAAAATAATCAAAAGTGGGAATCATTCAGTGATTATAAAGGGATACAGCACATTAAGTGAGATCAGAAAGGGACAGTTTACTTTTTGTCAAGGGCATAACGAAAAACTTTCTGGCTAGTTGAGATAAGGAGTGTGCTAACAGAGGCTTTTTGAAGAGGCTGCGACTAACCTGAGCATCCAGAGATATGAACAAGGTGATCTACATCTGTCTGTTTTTGTCAATATCAACATTTTACTCTGGTTCTCCTCTGATCATAGTCCTATTTACTATCTGTACCCCCCATCCAGAGATGGTTAGACTTAGGAGGAACATGGTTCCACTTATCATTGGTGAGAGTGTTACCCAGGGAACAGAATTGGCCCAAGGATAAACAGCCAATTTGAATCTTGTTTTGTTTAAAAACCAGATTTATTATCTCTCAGACCAGGGTTCATGTTGCCCACACAGTCTTTGTGCTGGAGATATCTAAGCTCAAGAAAACTGAGTAGAAAGGTATTAATAGGGGGGTAAATATTTCAGAGGGCTGACATAAATAAATCTACAACCACATCTGGTTTCTTAATACAAAGCAAGATCCATGCCCACTCCAAAAACAGTTTAAGAGATTCTGATCGAACTATAAGTCTTATTAATAAGATTTTTTTTTTACCTGAAAGTATGTTTCCAGTCTTCATGTAGATTGAGAGTCCAGAATGTAGAGAAGCTGTAAATAAAAGAATAGGATTTGGGGTTGAGTGGACAAGCCAGACATTTAAAAAAGGAAGTGAAGAAGAGCATATTATGGAAGTGGTAAGACAAGAGGAACATAAAATCTGTGTCTTGGCATTGCTTTTAGATGGGAAAATGATATTCTATGCATGGCAGGGCTTTGGCAAGTATTGAAACATTGTCTTACTTCCTAAACTGATTGTAGATAATAAGCAATTAAATTATTCATACCACACAGTGCACACTGTCTTTTAACTGGAACCATAGGTTAATGTTCACAAAAGTATAAAAAGAGGCTATATATTAGGATAAATTTTTTAACATTTTCCTGCATCTATAACAGAAAGCAGAGTTCTCCCTTTTTTGTCAGATCATTGGCATGGATTTCATTAAAAACTGAAGTGGTGTTTAACAACATCCTAGTGTTCTGTAACAAAGATTTGTAAGGTGAGGTATAATATTTGATTCAGGAAGTTCTTGTCTGTACTTTTAAAAAAATGTATAGACCATACATTATTCAGATTTTTTTAGTTTTTACACAATGTCCTTTTTCTGTTCCAGGATCTTTTCCAGGATACCACATTGCATTTAGTCGTCATGTCTCTCCTTTTGCTTTCATGGTTGCTTAGCATAAAATCCTTCGTTGTTGCTTAAATTATTTTCAAATGTTCTTAACTGGAATAACAAGGATAAACATAGATAAAAAGTGTGAAGATCAAGATGACAGGAACAAAATTTTTTATGTTTCATGCTTGTATTACATCTGCCTCACTAATTCTGCGCCTTGGCTTCACTTCTTGGTATTTTTAATATCAATTGAATTTACAAATTGATTTCAGTTTAGAGATGCATTACCATCTTGAAATACAAGAAATCACATGTGAGGGGGCTGTACGTGTGAACCAGGAAATCCCAAATGAGAGCTTCTCTATTTGTTCCATGGAAAGGCAACTTAACAATGTTTAAATCTTTGATTGGATCTGCCAACGACATTTTAGCCTCTGCGTTCATTTAAAAGCATCACAGGAAAACAGGCAGCTTGTGCCAACATAGCTAAGAGGATAGAATTAATACAGGAAATATTAAAGACACTTTAAAGAACATCATAATTATGATATGATGTACAAAGCAAAGATATGCTAAAGGAACTATAAAATTAAGTGGAGGAAATACTTGAATAGAGTTAATTACTTTGGGGGACCTGGGACCAATCTAGGACTGCTTGGAATGTATATATTCCATGTATACTGTATATGAGTAATTTTCCAAGGCTCTGGTAAAGAAGTGAACACATTGATGAATTAGACATGATCTGTCTTTAAAGGAGCTTATACTGTAGTGCAGGGGGCATCACATGTGTGCACAAATAATATAATAGGCAGGTGTGAAAGGAAGTGCTGAGTAGGAGCTGAATGTGGACGTGGGCACTCCCAATGTTCTAAATTAGGTGCTTTGAATGAGAAGACCATTTGTAAATTCTACCCAAGCCCAGCACTGAGATCAGAAGAGCAAAGCAAGATGGAACAACCAAAAAACAGCCTGCAAGTAAGGATACTTTTAAAGTCACAGCATATTGCCTGTGAGGAATAAATCTTGCTTTGTTCATAGACATCAGATCCATGGGATCTACTAAACATCTTTGATGCCTATGGTGTCTGTTATTCACAATGCCAATGGTAGGAAAAGAAAAAAATTGACTGTGCAAGAGAGCGAAGTTATATTTCTTGGTCTCTTGGTCTCATCTTTAGTAATAGTTGACTTTGTAATAGAACCATATGGGTAGTGAATCGCCCAGTTAGTTCTGGCTCCCATTCCTTTGTATTGAGTGTCTGCTTAAATTTCCCTCCTCTCAGAGTTGACAAAGGAAAGAAAGACTATGAACAGTGAGCTGTAGTGGCAGTCTCTTTCCAGTCATAGTGAAATATAGGATTTTAATATTTTTGAACCCTGATTTAGCATATATGTATCTCCTGAAAACAACACATGTTAGAGAATCTCAAGCACCTAAAAAATACTCCATACCATAGCCTAAGGTAACAGTGGAGCCAGAAAATGTGTATGATTGCATTGGAGAAGGCATTCACTCACTAGAGAAAATACTTATGCCAACTCCATTTGTTTACTTTCTTTACAACTCATTGAATCCCTACAGGAAGATGAAATGATGTGGGGATGAAAACTGGAGCGTATTTGCGTACAATCTGAATTGACTTCTTCTTACGTGGAAGTGGCTAAAGTTGTTGCAGCTTTATTAAAACAGTTTTCTTTTGTAAATGTGAAATAATAAAATTGAATGTTCTGTTCCACTGTGGGTTTTCATTTTCATGTAGGGGAAAACAACAACGACAACGACAACAACAACAAAACAGTGGCTATCTGTTTTAATCGTAGTTTCTCACAAAATACAAATTCTACTGAATAAATGCAGGGCAAAGTGCTCAAATGCAAGAGGCCTGTGTAGTTCATTAAGAAGGACCTTAAACTTAGGATGAAATTGAATGTGTCAATTTTAGACAATTGAATGTGTCAAGATAAGGTTTAACATTAGGTAACTACAACTGTACACTATATTCTTGCTACAGTTCATTCCATCTTCTTGTAAGACACTAATACTATTTTATGAAGCTTAATACTACTGCCTTCTGAATGTATACAGTGGTGTTAACCATGACTAGCAGCAATAAAGATAAGCAATGATGACAGATGTTATTTATACAAGAAAAAGGAAGAGGAATAAGAGAGCAGGGAGGAAAAGACTGAACAGAGAAGACCATGAAGATCAGAGAAGAGAAAACAATACTTAATGGTTAGGAGAGTTAACTTCATAGATGTTATGATTCAGGTACCAGTCTTCAGCACCAGTGGCCCAGGAAACAAAAACTACTCATTTTGGTGTTTAGAACTAAACTCATAAATACACATTAAAACTTTATAAACAAAATTAATATGCTATTCCCTGTGAAATATTTGTGACAAATCTTTCTGATTAAGAGGAGCACTCTCGTATGAGCGCTTGCAAACAATAATAACACCAATAACCCAACAGATAAAGTGGGAAAATGACATGAATAGAACATCTATAATGTTTGTATTTTTTAAGTAATTTTTTATTCTAGTGAAAATACTTAATTTACTAATAAAGACTTGCCAGGTATATCACTTGGCACTGTGGGCATGGAGGTGACTATGATGAGTTCTTTATTCTCGAGGAACATCCAGCCTTTTTGTTAGAGATAGAAGTGTAGAAATACAACTTATATTACAAAGATAGTAACAAACTACTGAGAAAAGTCAGGGCACGTTCTCAGGAGCAGGGTCATATAAAAGAACTGTCAAGTAACGAAGTAGTCAGTAATAGGAATATGCGTGAATAAGAAGGATATTCGAGGTAAAGAGAGCAACTTGATAAAACTCAGTTTCAGTGAAAGTGCGAGTCCTCTGACTTGACTGTAATGGGACTTTTGACTTCCTCCCTGTCTCCTCTGCCTCTGGATATCTGTAGGTAAGAAGAGGAACCTAGCATGAAGAGAAGACATATTATACATATAAACTCTCATTTCCATTTATAAAAATAACGTATAGATATAAAAAGGCTTGAATTTTGGAAAAGTGTAATTTGAGACAGTTCAGAGATCAGAATAGAAGACATCTAGGCTATAACTGTGCCATAAACTTCAAAACAGTAAAACTACTCCAGTCTGACAGTGCATAATAAAATTGCATGTTTAGTGATATTTTCCAAAACAAAATTTGGATCCTGAAGATTTAAAAAACATTGTTTGCCTATGACAGAATTAAGGAATTGTTTAATATAACATTTTTGATTGTACAACAGGCAGTGTGAGTAATACAAGGATACTCTTTCCTAAGAAGTACTTTCATGATTTCAAATAGAAGATACAGAGGATATATAGATAACTTCACAAACAATAATATGCATATATATGCGTAGGTCACATCTTAATAAATTAGATATCATCTCTCTCTGAAGACTTTTCTGGCTCATATCTTCATGGTTTCATAAAGCTGTGATTAATTACTTCTACCTCCTCCTTAGCTTTCAAATATAACTATCTTAAACAGCACTTATTTCTGGTTATTTTATACTGTGTTGGAGGATAATGGAAGTGCAAGTAGGCTGAAATTTTTGCACAAGGTTTTTAGAAGACAAAAACGTTTAAAATGTGAGTTATTATATTTTGAGATCAGACCTTTTGTCTTCCCCGCCCAGAAGTCTACTTCAAATCAGTATTGACAGCAATAAAAAATGAAAAACAAACAAACAAAATTTAGTTATCATTTAACTTTCATTTCCCTAGTCCATCAATTTAGAAAAAAAATCACATAACTGTTTAGAACTATATGCTGCAAATCTTGTCATCTATATCGCCGCTCAAATCATGTGAGGCTTTTCACAATCTATTTCATTAAGAGTTGATGGTAAACAGTGTTCTCATGCCTTAAGGGATTGTGTCCTGGCTACTCAATAGAGAAACCTGCCCCCCTTTTATCTTAGTGATGTAAAATGATAAACATATATCATCATTTTTATTTTGTGTATGTCTTGCTGATAAGTGTAAGAAACTAATTTCCTAATTACATTAAAGATCTTTCTCATTTGAATCTGTTCTCTAAAGATTGACACAATTCTAGATTACTGAACCTTAACATATTCAGTTTATTTAGATTTCTTGATAAAATCTCATGTCCCTCTTGTTGAAAATTAAGTACCTATGAGAGGGATTAGAAATCCAAGCACATGTCCCTGCTTCATCCCTCCCATCCTGAATTTCACTATTCATCAGGAAGGACTTTCAACCTGTCTAGCTGTTTCCTTAAACACATGCCTTTAAATTTCTGAATGCCATGTTTATAATGAAATTTTAATTTTTTTTCAGTTTTAGATATTATCTATTGATTCCCAGTATGGGAGATGTGGATATAGTTCTTTTATGCCATTACCCCACATGAATTTTTTTTTCATGTTCCCCATGAGTTTTATATTATAATTGTGCTTAGATCACAAGTCTAAGTTTACCTTACTAAGATTATGTAAATATTATTGACCATTTAACCAGTACTGAATGAAGATTTTACTTCATTTCTTGTATCTCTTTGTTATTCCAGGAGTTAGTAATTGCCTCTTTTTTAATTTGCTCAGTTCTTTCTATCACTAATTTGTCACCAAACTCTACAATAATGTATATCTCCTCTTACTATAATATCAAATTTGGAAATTAATAAAATGCATCTTTTTTTTCCTTGATGACATTCCTCCTGAAGACCTTGATTTGACCTAGTACAGATGATCTTTGGGCTTGCTGCACAAATGCCATCCTGAAATTTCCTTCATCTCTCTCATGGGTCAGAGCCCTTGTACCCTGGAGCCAGAGACTTCCACTTCATTTGGTTTCTTCCTTGTTTGATGGAGTGATCATGATTCCTGACAAAGAATTCAGGGGAAATAACGTTTTGAGAACTTGCATGTCTAATAAAATACTCATTCTGTGCTTATCAGTAAATGACAGTGTGGTTATTTATATAATTCTAATTTGGGAGTATTTTTCCTTCAGAATTGTGAAAGCATTGTTTCAATGACTTCTAATTTTTAATGTTGCAGCTACAGAAATCCAATGCCATTCTGCTTTTCTATTATTGCTATGGATCATCTAGCCTCCTCCCTTTGTTTATCTGCAAACTGCTACTCCAATAATTAGAAACCTGGATTTCACTATCTGCCACTCATTTGCTTAACTGTTTAATTTCAGTAAACACATAAAGCAATATCAGAATTGTTAATTGTTAGAACACAACTTTATCAACTAGAGTACAGTGCTTAAAAACATTTTTTTTTTTCTTTCTGGAAGATCTCAGGGTAGTCTCATTGTCCTCAACATTCTAAAATTTCACTATGATATAATGAGGTTTTGGGTTTACAGAAAAATTTGAAGATAGTACAGAGAATTCCCATATTCCCTACACCCAAGTTCTCTATTACTAACATTTTATATTAGTATGGTATATTTGCTACAAGTGGTCGACAAATACTAATAACATTTTTATTAACTAATATACATGCTTTATTTACATCTCTGTTGTTTTTACCTAATGCCATTTTCTGTTCCGAATCTCATTGAGGATACTACGTTGCCTTTAGAAGTTGTATCTCCTTAGGCTTCTCTTGGATGTCACAGTTTCTCAGACTTTTCTTGTTTTTGATGATCTTGATGGCTTTGAGTTCTGTTTAGGTATTTTGTAGAATATTCCTCAATTGAGATGTGTCTTATGCTTTTCTTATGAACAGTTTTTTGGGAGGTAGACCACAGACATAAAATACTATTTTAATCAGATCATATCAAGGGTTCATCCTATCAATATGGCATCACTGTTGATGTGGTTGAGGTAGTGTTTGTCAGAGTTTTTTCTGCTGTAAAGTTACTCTTTTTTCACCCATTGCATACTCTACCCTTTAGAAGGAAGTCACTATGCACAACACACAGTTAAGGAATAGAGAGTTATCCTCCCCATACTTGAAGTATGAGTATTGACATAAATTATTTAGAATTCATCTGCATAAGATATTTCTTATTGTCGCACATATATTTATTAACTCAATCATTTATTTAGATCACTATGTACTAATGTACTATAGTATTTATTTTATTGCTTTTTTTTTTACCATTTGCTATTGGAAGCTTTTTCTGTTGACTTCTATGTTCCCTTCACATATCTTATCATTGTGAGTATTACATTCTGAGCACTTTTTTACTTTCTGGCACTATAAGATGTTCCAGGCTCATCTTGTGTATTTCCATTTCCCATCTAAGAATCGGCTGTTTTCTCAAGGAGTCATGATTCTTTTTTTTTTTTTTTGTGACCGGTAAGGGGATCGCAACCCTTGGCATGGTGTTGCCCTCACCGCGCTCAGCCAGTGAGCGCACCGGCCATCCCTATATAGGATCCGAACCCGCGGCCTCGGCACACCCAGCGCTGCACTCCCCTGAGTGAGCCACGGGGTCGGCCCGAGTTATGATTCTTTTTACTGAGAATGATATTAGAAACCAAGATCTGGACACTAGGTGTCTCAGTGCTACCGGAGTCACATTGTTTCTAATATGTGTAGATACTAACCCATGTATATACAAGTATATGTAAATATCTCTATGTGTAACCACGTTTATCTATTTTAAGATACATATGAATTCATATTGATGTCTCTGACTCAAATCCATTACCATATGGTTCATTCTAGCCTCCTCCATTTGTTTATCTATAAACTCCCACTCCAATAATTAAAAACCTGGATTCCACTATCTACCATTCACTTACTTAACTGTTTAATTTCAGTAAATATACATATAGCAATATCAGAATTGTTCCCCCATAGTCTCATGGAATACATCTTTATCAAATAGGTTACAGTGCTTAAAAACAGTTTACTTTTTGCCTTTAGTCTTACATATTCAACTCATTTCCAGAGTTACTTAGATCAGCACCTCCCCCCACCGTCTTAAATGAGATTGTTTCATATACTTGTAATACAGTTAGATTGTAACATTACATTCTGCATGCCAGAGATCGACATCATCAAGATGGCAGAATAGATGATTCCCAGTATTGCACCTTCCCACAAGTTACCAATTTACAACTATTAAAAAGCAAAGACTGCCAACCTGGAACCGCTGGAGCTGGGGGAAGAGTAGGAGAGACTTGTGGAATCTGTGAAGGAAGGAGAAGCAATGGTGAGAGGATGTAGAGATGGTACTATTGTTCTGAGCCAGCCTGGTATGGACGTAAGGACTAGCTGTTACATACACATCGAAGCTATGAAAAAAAGCTGCAGCGGGACCCTTTGCATAAACGTGCTTGGAATCTGTAGGGGACTTAAGGGCTTCAGAGAGTACCATACCAGGCCACAGGCCATAAAGACCAGTGGCCGGATTCCTCTGGGACCACGTGGGAGCAAGCCACCACGGCCAACTGGAGAAAGAAGCCTCCCAGAGGCCAGTGAGTTATTGTGAAAGACATGTACATGACCTGTCCCAGTGGGAAATGGCTGGAGTGCAAGAGAAAGGTTGGCCACCTGGGACAGGAGGAGACAGGGAGACACTAGGTGCATGTGGGCAGCTGGTCTCAGTGGAAATCAGTCAGGGCAATAGAACTGCAGAGGGGCTCAATCTGCAGGACAAACTCCATTCCAGGCCAGAATTTCCACAAAGCCCAGACCTGGAAATGATTAACAATCTGCACAAAAATCTTCCCCTGAGAATTAGCACCTAATAGCAGTCTCCTCAAATGCCTAGGCATCATCATAAAGACACAAGGATTGAGAAAGAACAGGAAAAGATGTCACCACCACATGAAACAAAATACCAGCAGTGGAAGCAGAGGAACAGCAGATTGATTAAATGTCTGACAGAGAATTCAGAATAATGCTCTTAAAGATGTTTAGGGACTCACAAGGAACTACAGATAGAAAATCAAATGATATCGGAGAAATAATTCAGGAGCAGAATGAGAAACTTGACAAAGAAATAGAATCAATTAAAAAATTCTAGAAATAATACTTTATCTGAATTGAAAAACTCTATAGAAAGATCCACAGACTTAACCAAATAGTGGGAAGACTTAGGTAAGTTCAAAGATAAAATACATAAAATTATCCAATCAGAGGAGCAAAACAAGGATAAAATAATGAAACATAAATACAGCAAATATGGAACTCCCTCAAGCAAAGTAACCTCCACATAATTGGCATACCCAAAGGAAAGGAAAAGGAAAGCATGTAGAAATCATATTCAAGGAAATAATGACTGAAAATTTCCCAAGTTGGGAGAATGATGACAGCATTCAGGTATAGGAAGGTCAGAGGTCACCAGTCAAATTCAGTGCAAGGAGGAACACCCCAAGTCACATCATACTCAAATTATCAAAACCCCAAAACAATGAGACTACTGAAAGCAGGAAGAGAAAAGAAACACATAATATTCAATGGAGGCCCAATACAACTCTCAAAGGATTTCTCAGTAGAAACTCTATACTCCAAAAGAGAATAGCATGACATATTTAAAGCGCTGAAGGAAAAAAACTGTCAGCCAAGAATTTCATATCTGGCATAGCTATACTTAAAATACGAAGGAAAAGTAAAGTCTTTTCTAGACAAACAAAAGCTAAGGGAATTCATCGATGCTAGACCTGCTTTACAAGAAATGCTAAAGGCAGCTCTTAAGTCTTAAAGAAAATGATGGTAAGGAGCAGCAAGAAAACATTTGAAAGTACATAAATATATTAGTTAAAGTAAGTTCATGGAAAACCTCAGAATACCCTCAGAATACTCCAATGTCATACGGGTGGTGAGTAAACCACTTATATATTTAGTATGAAGGCTAAATAAACCTAACAAGACACTAACATATACAACAACTGTATAAGATAAAGGCAATATTAAAAGATGTATCTTGAAATAACAAAATTTCAAAAAGGGGGGGCAGTGTGGGGAATTATACCAAAGTATAGAGTTGGCTTTGGTTTTTTCTTTTTTCTTAGATATCAAAGTTATGTTGTTATTAGAGTAAAATAATTTGTTATAACTGTAACATGGTTTTTTGTAAGCCTCATGGGAACCAAAAACTTAGAAGAGACATACTAAAAATAAGTAGCAAGAAAGCAAAATGTAAAGCTAGAGAAAACCACTCAACCACAAAAGAAGACAGTAAGACAAGAAAAATGGAAAAAAGGATCCACAAAACAACCAGAAAAAAAAAAAGGCAAACTCGCAGTCTCTATGTTTCGATAATAAACCTAAATGTAAGTGGATTGAATGCCCCAATTAAAAGACACAGAGTGGGGCTGAGCCCGTGGCGCACTCGGGAGCGCAGCGACACTCCCGCCGCGGGTTCGGATCCTATATAGGACTGGCCGGTGCACTCACTGGCTGAGTGCCGGTCACGAAAAAGACAAAAAAAAAAAAAAAAAAAAAAAAAAGACAGAGTGGATAAATAGATTAAAAAACAAGAACAAGAAACTCACTTAACAAATAAAGATACACACCAGCTGAAAGTGAAGGATGGAAAAAGATATTTCTTGCAAATGGAAACCAAAAAGGAGCAGGAAGTAGCTATGCTTATATCCAATAAAATAGACTTCAAGCCAAGGAAATTAAAAAAAGATAAGGAAGGTCATTATATAATGATAAAGGGATCACTTCAACAAGAGGATAAAGCAATTCTAAATATAGGCACACTGACCTCTGGAGCACCTAGTTATATAAAATAATTACTGTTGGACCTGACGAGGGAGATTGACTCCAACACAATAACAGTTGGGGACTTTAATACCCCACTTTCAGCAAAGGACAGATCATCCAGACAGAAGATTAATCAGGAAACGTCAAAATTAATCTCTATTACAGGCCAACTTGACCTAACAGACATTTATAGAACATTTCATCCAACAGCTGCAGAATACACATTCTTCTCAGCAGCACATGGAAGGTTCTTTAGAATAGATAATATTTTAGAACACAAAACAAGTATCAACAAATTTTAAAAAATCAAAATAATATCAATATTCTGCATTCTATCCTGGGATCCTCTACTTTTTGAATGAGTTTTTTAAAAATTTGCATGTTAAGATTCACTCTTTGTGCCGTAAACTTCTGTGGGTATTGACAAATGCCTAGTGCCATGTATCCACTATTCCAGTATTATACAAAATAATTAAACCTCTAAAAAATTTCCTGTGCTTCACCCATTCAATCCTCTTTCTACAAACCCTTACAACACTTGCAAGCATGTTTTTTTTTAACCATCTCTACAGTTTTGCCTTTTCCAGAATGTCATATAATTGGAATCATATCGTATGTAACCTTTTCATATTGTCTCGTTTCACTTAGCAATATATATATAAGATTCATCCATGTCTCTTTGTGGCTTAATAACTCATTTTAATTGCTGAATAATATTTGATTGTATGAATGTACCACATTTTGTTTATCAATTCAGCTACTGAATGACATTTTTGAAGCATGATTTCAATACATATAATCTCAGTGTTTGATGACTATGCAAAAACCTGCTATAAACATCCATGTGCAGATTTTTGTGTAAAGGTATTTAAATCAATTGGGCAAATATCTGACAGGATATGGTAAGACTGTGTTTAGCATTGTAAGAATCTGAAAACAGTCTTTCAAAGTAGCTGTACTATTTTGCCTTTCCACCACAATAAATGAGGGTTTCTGTTCTTCTTTATCCTTGCCAGTAATTAATGTTGCTAAATTTTTAAATTTTAGCCATTCTAGCATGTATGTAATGGTATTTCATTGTTTTATTTTGTAATTCCCTAATGACAAATTATGTTAATGTATTTTCATATACTTATTTGCCATCTCTATATATCTTTTGGTGAAGTATTTGTTCAGATCTTTATTTATTTATTTATTTTTTTCAGTTGGGTCATTTCCTTATTGTTGAGTTTTGAGAGTTCTTTGTGTGTTTTGGATACAATTCAAAATATTAGATATGTGTTTCACAAATACTTTTTCCAAGTCTGTGACTTACCATTTCATTCTTTTAAGTGTCTTTGGCAGAACAGAAGTTTTTGATTTTTATAAAATCCAACTTTTTTAATAGATTTTTAAAATATATCTAAGAACTCATTTTCCATATAAGTTTTAGAAATTTTTAAATTAACAATTAAGTGCATAATCCAGTTTGTGTTTACTTTTGTTAAAAGTATAAGATCTGTATTTATTTTTTATTTTTTTGCATATGGATGTCCAATTGTTCCAGCACCGTTTATTGAAGAGACTATCCCTTCTCCATTGAATTGCCTTTGCTCCTTGGTCAAAGATCTGTTGACTATCTTTGTGTGGGGCTATTTTTGAACTCTCCACTATGGGTCATTAACCTATGTGTCCATTCTTTTAAAATTATCATACTGTCTTGATTACAGCCTTATAGTAAGTTTTGAAATCAGGTCATGTGAGTCCTCCAACTTTATTTTACTTTGATATTGTGTAGACTTCCAGGTCTTTTCTCTTCTAATAAAAATTTATGAAATGTGTTTTCAATATCTGTAAGGGATTTTTACTGGGATTGTGTGGAAACTATAGTTGGAAAGTTGGGAAGAATTGACATCCAAATATAGAATACCTCTCTATTTATTTAAATCTTCTTTGATTTCTTCTTCCAGACTTTTATAGTTTTCTGCATATAGATCATATATATATTGCTAAATTTAAACACAAGTATTTTATTTCTAGGTACTAATGTAAATGGCATTTTAAAAAAGTTCAAATTCCAATTTTACATTAATGATACATAAGAAACCCATTGACTTTTGTATATTAACCTTTTAATCTGTGAGTATAGATTATTTTCAACCATTATTCTGGATGCTGAGAAGACTTTTCAATTTATATATTTGTGTCCTTTGGTTTTCAAAATTTGTTCATGTTTTTTTTCCTCCCCCTATCCCTGGCTTTTCTGTTTTCTCTTTGTGGAACTCCTCACTCAGTTTTGAACCTACTGAACTTTCGTGTACTTGTCAATTTAAAAAAATTTTCTTCCCCTGTTTTGTTTGTTTTTTTGTTTTTGCTTTTGTGTTTAACCTCCTTTATTTAACTTAATTTTATAAATTAATGTTTGAGAGTGAAAAAATATATTTTTCCTTTTAGCCATTGGGCATACTTCCTCAAAGTCTAACGTCCTCTGTCCTCTGTAAATATTTTTAATATGATATGAAATGATTTAAAATATAACCTTTTTAGGCTTAATATTTTTATCATTTTTAGAGACTTTGTCTCTGATCTTTCATTGATAATCAGATTTAACAATGTGCTTTTCATTTGGAGAAATAATACATGAAGGGTTTGTAATTCAAATTCTAAACAGTAATTTGGGCACTTGGGGCCTACAAATTTTAATTTCTTTACAGAAAAAAATGCACTAAATTTTCCCTGGACTGAAAATTTTATAACTTAAGTAGATTAAAATGCCTCTTTATAAAAAGGTTCTACATTTTCCCTATCTATTTAACTCAGAGTTTGTAAAAATTTTTGCCACTTTATGTGGTGCTAGATATATAACAAAAACTTTTCCTTCTCTTCTCTTCTTTTTCTTTATTTCTCTTTCAGTCTTGTCTCCTTGTAACCTTATTTCATCTGCTTTAAATCCAGTATTGCTAAACAACTTTGTATGAACAAGCGTGGTATTTATTTTCTACTTCTGTGACACAGAGCTGTACATAGATTCTCAAGTTACCTATGAACAATCTCATGAAAGTCACTCAAGAGACAGGAATCAAAACTGACACAGCAAGGTCACTACAGAAGATTAATTTTCCGTGGCCCACAGTTTATAAAAAGCAAATTTGATCCTTGTAAATATTCAATTTATCTAAATGATATTGACTGGTTTTTAGATATAATAAAATAGAGAAAGCTTTATTTTTAAAGGAAACAGATGTTTAATAAAGTCAGTTTCTATAAAGAGTTTGAGACATTGTCAAAATTTTGATGGTGTTGAGTGAATAAACATGTCCCACATAATCACTTATATTATTTTCAGTTCAATCCATAAGTTGCTAGTTCAATACATGTCTGCTAAGTCTTTTCCCTTTCAAATCCTCCTAGTAGAATAATAATATTAATTTTCTTTGAGGATATTAAAATGTTCTGAAATAGCTTCCCTGAGCCAGCAGTTCCGAATTTGTTGTAATATACAAGTAAAAAAGGAGCCTGACATAATGGAAATTAAATGAGAATTAGCATACCTACATTTATTATTCAGTTTCATCATTTTATAAGATAAATTAGGGGTAATGCATTTTATTTCCTCATTATTCAGATTTTCTTCTGCAAAATGGGAAGACTATTAGTGTTTTCTACACAATGTTTCTCATAAATAAGATTTGTGAACAGTGAATGAAAAGTTTAGCATAAATTCAATGTATTTAGACAGATTATTCTAATGCCAGCCTACTCCTGAATTCTGCTAAGTCATTTTGGAAACAAATTTCAGTCTCACAGATTAATATATTTTCCTTGGGTAGGAAGTTGCATAATTGATCAATTTGTTGGGCACTGTGAAACAAATTTTATCCTGTAATATGGAGTATAATTAGTCTGCTAGTGTAGCTAAAATATTTTATTAAAAGGGATTCATATCTTTAGGGAACTTCAGCCACTACTTATGAATCCTCTTTATCAAATATGACAAAATTACAAAAGCAAACAGACAAACAAACAAAAACAAAAGAAAAGAAAGAAAAAAAATTAGATTACTTGAAAGGGGTGCCTATCTCAGATCAATTCCTTATCCAGAAACCTGGAATAGTCCCACCACTTGACAGACTTACAATATGCCATGATCCTGAATCACAATTCGCAAGTATATTTACAATAATGTACAGAACATTATTAATAAAAATATTCAATGAATAATTCTACCCAGCAGCAGGAAAATTACAGTGAAATTAAACTCTAAATGTGCCACCAATTTCCAGTGTCCCTCTGCAAAGTTTCCTTCTCTCTATCCCTTGATTTCTATAGTGGAGTTCTCTGTGAACCTCTTCCTGGAATCTATTGCAGTAACTTGTGGGTATTATCCAAAAGTTGATCTGTTCAGATCCTCTTTCTTGTTGATGTGGTTACTTTGATAACTGCTCTACTGCTTAGTATTGACTGTCTTCTGCTGGTTCCTTTAGGCTCTCTTCTCCTGGGATGGTTTGAAGAATTCTAATCTCCCTTCCGTAAAGGACATGCACTACTCAGAGCGTCTTGAGTAGAAATAGGGCACCTGGGATTTCATCTAAATATTCACAATTGTTCTAAAAGAAGTCCTATTCTCCAGCATTGGTGTCAGATAAGAGATTCTCTTGGTGTAGAAATGGATGCTCCTATTTTACAGTTTGTTTTCTTATACTCTCTTAGAAGATCACTCAGGAGAAGAATCATTGCGTATATCGCAGGGTGACACCCTCTTACTTTTCTATGGATCTCACCTTCTTTTCTGAGATATAAGAATAAAAGTATAAAGGGATTTATTTTTTAGTCAATCTGACTGAAATTCATCCCAATTCTGGTGTCATCTCTACCTATAATAAAAATATTTGATGGATATATTCCTTTATTCTAGAGAGATATGGCTACCAATTATCAAGTACTTATAAAGTGCTATTCAGTGTGAAAGGTGATTTATTTATTTATTATTCTTATTTTAACTTATCAATATACAATGTAGTTGTTTTTCATGTCCCTTTATCAGTTCCACTTTCCCCCTTCCCTCTCCCCCTTTCCCCCCATCTACATCGCATCTGTTACTTCTCTTAACAAGTTCAAGGAACTGCTGTGATTGTTGTGTCTTCCTCCTTCCCCCACCATTTATTTGTTCGTATATTTATTTATTATTTATTTTTAGTTCCCACACATAAGTGAGAACAAGTAGTATTTCCCTTTGTGTGCCTGACTTGTTTCACTTAGTATAATTTTCTCTAAGTCCATCCATGTTGCTGTGAATGGTATTTCATTCTTTCTTATAGCAGATTAGTATTCCATTGTATAGATATACCACAATTTCCTTATCCACTCATCTAATGATGGACATTTGGGCTAGTTCCAACTCTTAGCTGTTGTAAATAGTGCTGCAGTAAACATGGGAGTATGGGTATCCCTTCGACATGATGATTTCCATTCCTCTGGGTATATTCTCATCAGTGGAATAGCTGGGTCATATGGTAGGTCTATCTGTAATTGTTTCAGGAACCTCCATACCATTTTCCATAAAGGCTGCACCATTTTGCAGTCCCACCAACAATATATGAGAGTTTCTTTTTCTCTGAAACCTTGCCAGCATTTATCATTCTCACTTTTTTGGATATTAGTCATCCTCACTGGAGTGAGATGGTATCTCAGAGTGGTTTTGATTTGCATTTCCTGAATGCTGAGTGATGTTGAGCATTTTTCCGTGTGTCTGTTCACCATTAGTATACCTTCTTTTGAGAAATGCCTAGTCAGCTCCTTTGCCCATTTTTTAGTTGGGTTATTTGTTTTTTTGCTGTAAAGTTGTTTGAGTTCCTTGTATATTCTGGATATTAGTCCTTTGTCAGATGTATATTTTGCAAATATTTTCTCCCACTCTGTTGGTTGTCTTTTCACTCTGTTGATTGTTTCTTTTGCTGTGCAGAAGCTTTGTAGTTTGATATAATCCCATTTGTTTATTTTTCCTTTGGTTGCCTGTGCTTTTGGGGTCATATTTGTGTAGTCTGTACCCACTCCTACTTCCTGGAGTGTTTCCCCCATGTTTTTTTTAAGGAGGTTTATTGTCTCAGGATGTATACTTAATTCCTTAATCCATTTTGAGTTGATTTTGGTATATGGTGAGAGGTACGGGTCTAGTTTCATTCTCCTACATATGAATATCCAGTTTTCCCAGCACCATTTGCTGAAGAGGCAGTCTCTTCCCCAGTGTGTAGACTTTCTGCCTTTGTCAAAAGATCAGATGGCTGTAGGTGTATGGGTTGATTTCTGGGTTCTATATTCTATTCCATTGATCCATGTGTCTGTTTTTATGCCAGTACCATGCTGTTTTGGTTGTTATAGCTTTGTAGTATAGTTAAAAGTCAGGTAGTGGTATGTGTTCAGCTTTTTTTTTTTTTTTTTTTGCTCATGATTGCTTTGGCTATGCATGGTCTTTTGGTATTCCATATAAATGTCTGGATAGTTTTTTCCATTTTGGAGAAAATTGTCAATGGAATTTTGATGGGGTTTCCATTAAATGTGTAGTCACTTTGTGTAATATGGACATTTTCACAACATTAATTCTTCCAGTCCAAGAACATGGGATATTTTTCTGTCTTCTTGTGTCCTCTTTAATTTCTCTCAACAGTGGTTTGTAGTTCTCTTCATAGAGATTTTTCACATCCTTGGTTAACTTTATTCCTAAGTATTTTAATTTTGGTGGTTATTGCAAATGGGCTAGGTTTCTTGATTTCTTTTTCTGCATGTACACTGTTGGAGTATAGAAATGCTACTGATTTTTGTGTGTTGATTTTTTTTCCTGCAGCTTTGCTGAAATCATTTATCAACTCTAAGAGTACTTTTGTAGAGGCTTTAGGCTGTTTGATATATAGAATCATATCACCTGCAAACAGATCATCTCTATAGATGCTGAAAAAGCTTCTGACAAAATTCAACATTCATTCATGATAAAGACTCTCTATAAGTTGGGTATAGATGGAAAGTATCTCAACACAATTAAAGCCATATATGATAAGCCCACTGCCAATATCACCCTGCACAGTGAAAAGCTGGAAGCCTTTCCCTTAAGAACAGGGACTATACAAGGATGCCCTCTCTCACCACTCCTATTCAACATAGTGTTGGAAGTACTAGCCAGAGCAATCAGAGAAGAGAAAGAAATAAAGGGCATCCAGATTGGAAAAATGGTTTATATACATTGTCTATTTATCCAATATAATCATACCGTTTAGGGCTATTTTCATCTAAAAATTGGAAGTTAGATATGTTAAGTAATTTGCTCAAGGTCTCACAGTTAGTGTATGATGGACATGTAATTTGTTTGCAAAATCTACTTGTTAAAACGCCACCTATTTTTGTAAGGCATCTAATCCTTCAAACTTATCTTTATTCATACTGGCCCGTAATTTTAGAAGGACAAAATTTGCTCACTTCAGTGATAAAAGATGGTTGCCCATCTATAGCTGTGAACCTGTATTTCAGAGTCTGCTCAGCTATTCCTAGTAGAAAGTATAAAGGTGAGGGTTAAGATACCTTGCCTAGTTAAAAAAGCGACTTCTTACTATATTAGAGGGAGCTTGCAGGTATCTATTAATACAGATAAGCAAAATTATTTGAGAACACCAGATGAGGAAGCATAAACAAATGTATTTTAAAGTTGGTGAAGCTAATTGGAGAAAATACGAACAAATAATTGAACATATATATATATCCCTTTGGTAGTCCATAAAAGAAAATATCATGCATTTAAAAGAAAGGGAAAGAGAAACTGCAAAGAAAAAAATATTTGATTAATGACTGAATTGAGTCAATCAATAACCAGGTTAGTTGAAATAGCAAACACAAATCAATTAGGTAACTGATATTTTATTTTTTTAATTAATAAACTTTATTTTTTAGGCTATATTAGGTTACAGCAAAATTCAGGAAGAAGTTGTCATGTAGCTTCTGTTCCCACTCAAGCACAACCTCCTGCGTTATTGACATGCCCCACCAAAGTGATGCATTGTTACAACTAATGAATCTATATTGACACGTCATTATCACCCAAAGTCCATAGTTTACATTAGGATTCACTACTGGTGCTGTACATTCTATGGGTTTGGACACAGGTATAATGGCATGTATCCGCCATCGTAGTATTGTGCAGAATAGTTTCACTGCCCTAAAAGTCCTCCGTGCTCTGCCTGTTCATCCCTGCCTCCCTCTTAACCCTTGACAACCATTGATCTTTTTACTGTCTCCATAGTTTGACCTTTTCTAGAATGTCATAAGGTTGGAATTACACAGTATGTAGCTTTTTCAAATTGGTTTGTTTCACCTAGTAATATGCACTTATTTCCTCATGTCTTTTTGTGGCTTGATAGGTCATTTCCTTTTAACAGTGAATAATATTCCATTGTCCGGGTGTACTGCATCTTATTTATCCACTAACCTAATGAAAGTCAATTTGTTTGCCTCAAAGATTTGGCAATTCTGTATAAAGCCACCTGAAACATTCATGTACAGGTGTTTGTATGGACACACGTTTTTAATTCATTTGGGTAAATACCAAGAAGTGCAATTGTTGGAATATGTGGTAATAATATGTTTGGTTTTGTAAAAAACTGCTACTTTTTCTTGTAAAGTGACTGTACCGTTTTGCATTCCCACCAGCAATGAATGAGAGTTCCTGCAACTGCACATCCTTACCAATGTTTGTATCACAGTTTTAATTTGCAATTCTCTTATGACCTGTGATGTCAAACATCTTTTTATATGCTTACTTGCCATTTGTATATCTTTTTTTTGGTAAAATGTTTGTTCAGTCTTTAGCCCATTTTTTAACCGGATTATTCATTTTCTTATTATTTAGTCAATTATTCATCTTCTGATACTCTTTTCTTTATGTAGATCTGAGTTTCTGACCTATATCATTTTTTTTCTCTTTTTAAAATTTTTTTTATTTACACTTTTAACAAGGCAGGTCTACTGGCAACTAATTTCCTCAACTTTCATTTGTATGAAAAGTCTTTATTTCTTCTTCACTTTTGAAGGTCAATTTTATACGATAAAAATTCCATGTTAGTGTTTTGTTTTGTTTCTTAACACTAAGCATTTCATTCCATTCTTATCTCACTTACATGATTTTTGAGAAGTGAGATGTAATTGTTATTCTTTTATACGTAAGGCATTTTTTTCTTGCTTCTTTCAAGATTTTTTTTAATCTTTATTTTCTGAAATGTGAATATCATATGGCTGGGAGTAGGGTTTTTTGGGGCGGGGGTTTGCTTTTTTTTTTTTTTTTTTTTTTTTTGGCGTTTATCCTGCTTTGTGTTCTTTGAGCTTCCTGGATTTGCTTGGTGTCTGACATAAATTTGGGGAAATGCTCAGTCCTTATTGCTTCAAATATTTCTTCTGTTTCTTTCACTATTTCTTCTCCTCTGATATTCCCATTACATGTATGTTACATTTTTTTTAGTTATACCACAGTTTTTGGATACTGTTTTCTTTTGTTTTTTTTCTTTAGTCTTCCCTTTGTTCTTCAGTTTGGGAAGTTTCTATTGTCATATTGTCATGCTCAGGTATTCTTTCCTCAGAATGTTCAGTGTACTAATGAGATCTCTAGCACTTCTTTTTGGTTTTGTCTTGGAATTTACACCTCTGCTTCTATTGGCCTTCTGTTCTTGCATATTGTCTTTTTTTTTCCTTTTTTTTAAAATTAAAGCCCTTAGTATATTGATCATAGGGATTTAAAATTTTTGGTCTAATAATTCAAACATTCTTGCTATAACAGACTCTAACTCTCAGGCATATTCAATCTCTTTGCCTTTTAGTATGCTTGGTAATTTTTTGTTGAAAGGCAGAAATGGTATAATGGGTAAAAAGAATTTCACTAAACAGGACTTTAGTAATATAGTGTTAAGGTGTGGAGAGAAAGGAAGTATTCTATCATCCTATGATTAGGACTCAGTCTTTTTGTAAGCCTGTACCCCTGGACTGTGAACTTCACAAGTGCTCTCAGTGTTCCTCCACCCTTAGGTGGTACAGGATGGCATGAGGGAGCTAGAATTGGATATTTCCCTTCTCTTGGGGAGGTTAGGCTCTGATATAACTCCAGCAGGTTAGGCACTAGTAAAATAGTTTCTTCTGAGATCAGTCTTTGCGAAGAACAGAATGCTGTTGTGTATTTCTTAACGTTTTTGTTTTTGTTTTTGTTTTTCCTTTCCACTGCCAGAAGCATGAGGGGATTTTTTCCCCCTGATATTCACTGTGAGAATCTGGTAGAGCTTCTGAAGGTAGAGCTTCTTACAGGTGTGAGAGCCTTCCTGTAACTGGTTTCCTCTGAAGTTTTTATCTCTCATGCATGTCCACACTGGGCGAACAGCAATTTTTTAATTACACTTTAGGTTTTCATATCCTGGTACTAGTTCCAGCAGAGGTTTTTGCTCATGGATTTCTGCTCAGGTAAGTTATGATTCTCTGTATCTGTCTGTCTCTCTTTCCAATATTCAAAGCAGTTGTTTGCCCTATTACCTCACGTCTCTAATGGATATAAGAAGAGTTTTGTTTTTTTTTCAGTTTTTACTTGTTAGATAATAGAATTACTTTGATATTAGGAGAGCATTTTGCAACTTGGATTTTGTGAATGCTATCATTAGAAACAAATAAAGATTAGAAATAAAAATTTTTCTTTTGTTTATCCTTCACAAGACTGAATACATGTCCTGAGAGGAAGTTGAATGGTACAGAAATATGTACTAAGTAATGGAGAAATATGAGTCAGCACATTGGAAATGTCCAAAAAAGAAATAATAAAAGATTAGACATTAATTTTGTCCTTTATCTCAGATGTATATTTGTGTGTAAGATTAGTGAGTTGATGTTTGAAGGGGCTCTGTTGATTTTTTTTTTTAAATCCACAGATTAATTATATTAGTGAAGTTTAAGTATTAGATTCTGTGCTGTGCAGTATAGAAACTTTTGCTAAAACAAAATTACATAAATATTGTATTGTGTTATATGCATTTCTAAACTGATGCACCAAATTGATACAAACAATAAATTTAAAATGCATCTGTGATATATTTCTGTAATGGCCCAGTTTATCTCTTCTCCCTGTATGTATCCACTTTAAATTAGAACATGTGGTTTGTTTTGGCCAGTAGAATCAGGTAGAAATCAAAATGTGCTAGTTCTAAGGTGATAAGTTCCAAAATCTGCTAGGCCTTAAGAGTTTCTACTTGCTTTCTCGGGCTTTTGTCAGAGCTTTTTAAAAGCATGTCTCAATAATTTTTTCTGGGTGCATATAAAAACTACATGGAACAGATCTGTCCCAGATAATCAATGACAACTAGTAAGCTATGCTCCAGACAAAGTATTAAAACATACAAATTTACCTACTGATGCATGGAAAATAAATGCTTATTGTTGAATGCCACTGAGATTTTTGGTTGGTCATTTCACAGATCATTGTAGCAATAGCTGATTGATATAGCATGAAAGAGAGATTGTTTTTTACTCAGATTTGAGGAAAATAAATTGTATGTGTGTTCTCGTGTGTGTCTGGGAAAAGTAACCATATGCTTTTAGGACTCTACATCTTGAAGTCCAAATTGGTTTTTAAAAACTATTTTTTAATCTTTATAAACAATCTCAAATCTATACTTATAAATGGAGTATGGTAACCTGTATTACTTCTTTTTTAATTTTTTAAAAATTTTAATTTTTTTATTGAAACATAATAGATAATATATGTGAGTGGGTACAGAGTAGAATGTCAATTACTGTGTATGATGTGTAATGACCAAGTCAGGATTATTAGCATATTTATCATTAGAAAATGTAATCATTTCTTGTGTTGGGGACATTGAATCTCCTCCGTTCTAGTCCTTTGATGACATGCAGCAAATTAATATTAATTATAGATGCCTGGCTTGACTGTACGTCAGTAGAATTTATGTTTCCTAACTAGCTGTTTTGTGCCAATAACCTCCTTCTTGCTATCCTCCCTCATGATCCTCTTTTCACACCTCCAATAACCTGTTCTTTTCTGTCCTTCTGAAAGTTCAACATGTAATTATGATTGTTCCTTCTTCCTTCCTTCCTTTCTTTCTTTCCACCCACTTATGAGTGAGGCCAAGTGGTATTTCTCTTAACATAATTTTCTCCAAGATGATCCATGCTGCTGCAAATGGCAGAATTTCATTATTTTTCAAGGCTGAGTAGTATTCCATTGTGTATATATACCACATTTTCCTTGTCCTGTCATCCTTCAATAGACATTTAGGTTGGTTCCATATTTTGGCTATTGTAAATAGAGTTATGATAAACATGGGAGTACAGGTATTTCTTTGAAATGATGATTTCCATTCCTTTGGGTACATACTCAGTAGTGGGATTGCTGTATCATGTGGTAGTTCTATCTATAGGGGTCTGAGAAACTTCCATACTGTTTTACACAGTGAGTGTAATTTACAGTCCCACCAACAGTGTAGAAGGGTTCCCCTTTCTCCATATCCTCGTCAACATTTGTTATTCTCTTTTTCATAATAGCTAGTCTAACTGGGGTGAAATGATATTTCAGTATAGTTTTGATTTGCATTTCCCTGTTGAGCATTTTTTCATCTATCTGTTGGCCATATGTCTTACTTTGAAAAATGTCTGTTCAGCTCCTTTGCCCACGTTTTAATTGGATTTTTTAAAAAAATATTAAATTGTGTGAGTTCCTTTTATATTCTAGATATCAATCTCTTGTCAATGCATAGTTTGCAAATATTTTCTTCCATTCTGTAGGATGTCTTTTCACTCTGTTGATTGTTTTCTTTGCTGTGCACAAGGTTTTCAATCAATGTGATCCACCATATCCATACAATCAAAGGCAAAACCATGATCATTTCAATAAATGTAGAAAAAGCATTTAATAAGATTCAACATCCCTTCATGATAAAGACTCTCAATAAATTAGGTGTGGAAGGAAAGTATCTCAACACAATAAAATCCATATATGACAAATCCACTGCCAACATCATCCATAATGGGGAAAAAGAAAAAAGTTTTTTTTTTTTTTTTTTTTTTAAGAACAGGAGCAAGACGAGGATGCCCACTGTCACCACTCCTAGCCAGAACAATCAGGCCAGATAATGAAGCAAATCTATATGGGAAAAGAAGAGGTCAAGTTACCCCTGCTTGCAGATGACAAGGGCCTATATATAGAAAAATGTAAAGACTACACCAAAAAAAAAAATTCCTAGAGCTGATAAACAAATTCAGTAAAGATGCAGGATACAAAATCAATACACGAAAATCAGTAGTGTTTTTATACATCAACAGTGAACTAGCAGAAAAAGAAATACAGAAAGCAAGCCCATTTACAATAGCTACCAAAAGAATGAAATACCTAGGAATAAATTTAACCAAGGAAATCAAAGATCTTTGCAATGAAAACTACAAAGCACTGATAAAAAAAATTAAAGAGAACACCAAAAAATAGAAAGACATTCCCTGTTCATGAATTGGAAGAGTTAATGCTGTGAAAATGTCCATACTGACCAAAGCAATCTACAGATTCAATGCAATCCCCATCAAAATACCAATGACACTCTTCACAGATTTAGAAAAAACAATCCTTACATTCATATGGAACAACAAAAGTCCTTGAAGAGCCAGAACAATCCTGAGCAAAAAAAAATAAAGCCATAGGCATTACACTACCTGGCTTCAAATTATACTACAAAGCTATAGTAACCAAAGCAGCATGGTACTGGCATAAAAACACGCATGTACCAATGGAACAGAACAGAGGTCCCAGAAATCAATCCACATGCTTAGAGCCAATTGATATTTGACAAAGTTGTCAAGAACATATGTTGTGGAAAAGAAAGTCTTTTCAATAAATGGTGCTGGGAAAACTGGACATCCATATGTAGAAGAATGAAAATAGGCCCTTACCTCTCCATGTTTACCAAAATCAACTCAAGATGGATTAAAAACTTAAAAATAAGACCTAAAACTGCAAAACTCCTAGAAGGAAACAGAGGGGAAACACTTCAGGATGTAGGAGTTGACAAAGACTTTAGGAATAAGACCTCAAGAGCACAAGCAACAATAGAAAAAACAAACAAACAAACAAATCAGATTGTATTACTTTTTAAAATGTTTTCCTAAGAGCATATGACCTGATTATTCTATATCTTTTATACTTGTAAATATATATAAATTGATAACATATTTGATAAAAGTCTGGATTACATTTCACCTGTTTCTGAAAATAAAAATTTTCCATGGTACCTTGATTTGAGAGAAGCAGTCTGCATGCTAATTTTTGGATAATTTTTAATTAATAGACTTTATATTTACTACAGTTTTAGGTTTTTAAAAAATTGAGTGCAATGAAGAGAGCCCCACACACCTCTTCTCCTCTTCTACCCTCAATATATTCTACATAAGTTTTGACAGATGTATAATGAGATGTACCCATCATTACAGTATCGTATAGAACAGTTTCACTGCCCTAAACCTACCCAGCTATCGTCTCCCCACCCTGTACTCCACCTATCATCCCTCTGTCTCTCCATTGAAATCTCTGGAATCCACTGATGTTTTTACTGTGTCCTTAGTTTTGCCTTTTCCAGAATGTTACATAGTAGAAATCAGTTTTTTTAGACTGGTTTCTTTCACTTACCAGTATGTATTTAGAATTTCTCAGTGTCTTTTTTGTGGTTTGATAGCTCATTTCTTTCTATCATTGTGTAGTATTCCAATGTATGAATGCTCCACAGTTTCGTTTATCAGATCACCTGATGAAAGGCATCTTGATTGCTTCCGAGTTTTAAAAATTATTAACAAAATTGCTCTTAAACATGTATGTGAAGATTTTGTGTAGAGGTAAGTTTTCAACTCATCTGGTAAATACCAGAGTGTGCGATTTACTGGATCATATGATAAGCACATGTAGGAAACTGCCAAAACTGTCTTCCAAAGTGGCTATACTATTTTGAATTCTCACCAGCAAATATGAAAATTTCTTGTTGCTCCACATCCTTACCGGTCTTTGGCATTATCAATGGCTTGGGGGCATTTTAATTTGCATACTATAGCCATTTTGTGCCTTGGTTTTATTTTCTGTTAAGAAGAATTAAGGAGATTTTCACATGTGTTAAAAGCCTGCTTTTAACTGCCTTTCCTGACCAGAATGAGAAGAGACTTACATAACATTAAGAAAAAAATATAAGTGATGGTATCATGGAGCTCTTGAGAAGCACACAGTTGGGGGAGAAGAAAGACGTTAGGTGCTGTTTTTCCCTCTGGTTATTTGACAATCCCAAAGGGACACCTGGAGACAGAAAACCTGAGCAAAACCGTGAAGCCTGACAGTATAAGAAGCTGAGCAGTGTTCTCAGCAGCTTCACAATGATAGAGCAAAACTGAAAGTTCAGGTCTTGTGTCAGGGTAGGCTTTTGGGAACCCCAAAAAGTACTATCCCCTTGGGGTAATAGTGAATTAGAAATAAACACATCCTCACAGAACCTGAAGCCCAACCTTAAATAACTTTAATTTCTGATTTAATTAAGGTAGTGGACACCTCTGCCAATTGCCTGCTGGAATAAAAATTTAAAACTTTGGAAGGAAAATAACATCATCTAGACCATCAGATGATCACTACAATTTTTCATGTAAAATATAAGGTATTCAATAAAATATAAACACATAAAAACACCAAAAATTGACTTAACAGTAGGAGAAAAAACTAAAAATAGAAAGTGATCTAATAGATATCCAGTTTTTTAAATGGTCAAAGCTGGATTTTTAAATAATCATTATGAATATTTTCAAGAAATTAAATGCAACATGATAAATTTCAGAAGCCACATGGATGAAAGGGAAATAAACAACTGAAAAATTTAACAAATAAAATTAAAATCTCAATAGAGGAGTATAACAGTATATTAGATATCAGTGAGTATAACTGAGTAAACTCGAAGGAATTTTAGAAGAAGACATTCAGACTGAAACATCGACAAAGAGATGGCAGGAGAAAGGGTAAAACACATATGGGACATGGTGAAAATACCTACTGTATTTGTAGTTGGAGTCTCAGATAAAAGGAGACAAGACATGAGAGATGATCATTAAAAAAAAATGTAAGAAGAGATAATAGCTGAAAAATTTCCCAAAATAGTGGAGGACATCAAGCCATGACTTGAGGAACACTACAAGTCCCATCCAGGATAAGCACACAAAAAAAGCATACCCAGAAACTCTGTATAAAACTGCTGAAAACAGACAAGATACCTGAGCTAGAAAAAAAAATTACCTTCAAATAATCAACAATGAGCCTTATAGCCTACTTCTTAACAGCAACAACAAAACCTGAAGAGAATAGACTATCATTTTCGAAGTGTTAAAAGAAAATAGCAACCAATGTACAATATAACTAGCAAAAATATTTATCAAAAAAAGTGGCATAAAGATATTTCCCACCTTCCCAAAAGGAATTTCTGAGCTGACTAATAGTAAAAATAGTTTCTTGAAACAGTTCAGTGATCCAAGGTGGAAATATAAAGGGGAAAGGAGGAATAAAGAGGGGAAAAAGACAGATATATGATAAACCAAAAATATTGAACATATAAAAATATCTCATGGATTAAAAACCTAAAAATTAAAATACATATATAATTGCACAAAATGAAAGGAGTTTGGCATATGCAGTTAAAGTGTACAAAGTATGTTTTTGCTTAATATCAATACTTGTATGCATATATGCATCTTTATATTTATAGACATATGTACAACTATTTACTGCAAAAATATTGTGAGTGGCTTTAACAAGTGAAATCATAATATGATAGACATATGGCAAATTGAAACAAAAAATACACCATAAAGGAGTGAATATGGAAAAAATATCAGCTGTGTTATTGCACCAGCCTTCTAATTTATATCTTTTTTCCATTCTCTGCCTTCGCATTTATTCTCCACATTTCTTCTAGAATTAGCTCTGTAAATTTCAAATATGATAGTTTACTTCCCTACTTAAACCACTTCAATGAGATTTTACTTTTCTGTTGAACTCTAGAAATGTTCAAAATTCTAAGGGAATCATTCTGTACCTCTAACAAAATGGCTCCTGCCTAATTCTCCAGTCTCATCTCCCACATTCCATTTCCCACCAACCTTACACTCCAGGCATATTAAAATACTGATTATTACCCCAACTCACTCTGATGTTTCACTTTATGGTTTCTTTATATACTATTTCCTCACTAAATAATTTCTTTATTAAATGACTTATCTTTCTTATTTAGTTTGTGAATCTTTCAAAATTCAAATTAAACAATTTTTCTCACAGAAGCCATTTCTGATCTAATTATCCAAGAATGGATAATTACTTCTCAATTTTTACCACCAGTGTGATCATTATTTAATTAACAAGGTGAAATGAGGAGTATTAATGAACATATTTTAAATTCAATTATTTACCTCTGCCAACAGATCATGAGAATCATGGCATTGGAAATTTATTTATTTTTGTATTTTAAAGCACCTAACAAAGTCATTGAAAAATAAAAATCCCTTACTAAATATTGATTAAAACAATTTTATAATTATATATACACATGCATATATAAAGATACCAGCAAATTTCTTTAGCCTGACAAAGGACACCGTTATAAAATAGAAAGCTATGATATTATACTTAATGATTGAATACACAATTCTTTCTGCTTAAGACTCTGAACAAGTCAAGGGTGACTTGTTCACTTTGACCAGCTCTGTCCAGCACTTAAAGGGAGGATTTACTAAGGGTAATAAGGCAGGAAAAATAAATGAAACGAAAAAATATTAGAAGAGAAGAAATAAAAATCTCTTTATTCAGAGATTATGTGATGGTCTGCATAGAAACATTTGAAAGAATCTACCAAAATAGCTATTAGTTATATATAATAAGTAGGTCAGTGCAAGGTCACAGGCTACAAAGTTAATATCAAAAGTTCAGTTGTATTTCTATATATGAAAAAGGATCAATTGGAAATTGAATTAAAACAATACCATTTAAAATAGCATCAATATACATGAAACAGTAATAAATCTGACAAGATGTATGACATATTTGTACTTTAAAAGACAGAAAGATCTCAGCAAAATTAAAGTAATCTTAAGGAAATTGTGAAGTGCTGATATGCTCAATATTGTTAAGATGTCAATTTCCCCAAACTTTCCATAGTTTTAATGTAATCCCAATCAAAACCTGTAAGGTGTTTTTTGTAGAAATTGACCAGGTAATTCTAAAATTTAGATGAAAATACAAAGAGAGGAATAAATTTGAAGGACTTAGTCTACATGTAGTCAAGAGTATGTGTTATTGACATGAAGGTATACATACACTAATGGAACAAAGTAGACTGCCCCAAGGTAGAACCACACATGCATGAACATCAAATGTGCCGATATAATCCAATGGGGAAAGCATAATCTTTTCAACAAATGGTATTGTAGCCATTCGATATCCACATATATGAAAACTAATAGTAACCCTTACTTTATATCATATACAAAAATCAACTCAAAATGTATCATATGTATAAGATCTAAAACTGTAAAACTCCAAATGAAAACATATTAAAAAATCTTTGTGGTGCTGGGTTAGACAAAACTTTCTTTCATAAGATGAAAAAAGCCTGACCAATAAAACAAAATTAATAAACTGGATTTCCTCAAATTAAAAACTTATGCTACTTTAAACTGATTAATAAGAAATTTTTTTTTAAAAAGATGTCACAAACAGGGATAAAATATTTAGAAAACACTTACGTGACAAAGGACTAGTATCCAGAATATATGAAAAACTCTTAAAACTCGATATAAAGAAAACAATCCAATAAAATTGTGCCAAATAAATAAATAGATCCTTCATCAAATAAGCCGATGGATGGCAAATAAGCACATGACAATATGCTCAGCATCACTGGTCATTAGTAAAATGCAAAATGAAACCATAATGAGATAGCACTATGACCCTACTAGATCGATGAAATTGAAAAGTGCAATAAAACTAAATTACAACCAGGATGCAGAGCAACTTACACCCTCATGTACCAATAGTGAATATGGAAAGTTAAAGCAAATTTTTGAGAATAGTTTGGCCATTGTTAGAAGATAAAAATCTAGGGCCAGCCCCGTGGCTCACTCGGGTGAGTGTGGCACCGGTAGCGCCGAGGCTGCAGTTCGGATCATATATAGGTATGGCCGGTGCGCTCACTGGCTGAGCGTGGTGCAGACAACACCCTGCAGAGGGTTGCGATCCCCTTACCGGTCCCAAAAAAAAAAAAAAAAAAAAAAAAGAAGATAAAAATCTACCATGGGCTTTAAGGTTCTTTGCACATTCTTGCTCAGCATGCCGAGAATGCAAGATCCTGACCACTCTTTATACACTTTACCAGTTCGTTTCTCATGGTTGTGTCCACAGTGAGCAACCCTGAGAGATGAGGCAATGTCTCTTTTGGTATAAAGAGTACACTAACTTATTGCTACCTATAAACCAGGTGGATTCCCCAACTGCAGTGTTGCTTTCCTATAACTCAACCCATTGCAAACGAAGGCATCCTTCTAAGCCCTCCGTAGCTCCACCATGGGACTTGGGGAACAAGGAGAAGTGATGCAAACACACTGATGTTCATGCTGTTTGCTGTGGTATCAGTAATAAAGTCTCTGACCCAGGAGGCTTGTGTCTTTTACCAATATCTAAAGAACAGTAACATGCTGATTTATTATATTGCAAGTTGGGTAAAATTAATTTTAGATGTGATAGCAGTTTTTTTAAAAAAAAAATATTAAACATGCATTCACTCCATTGTACAGCAATCCCATTCCTAGGTATTTATCCATGGAAAATGAAAATATATGTCCACACAACGACCTAACACAAAATTTTGTAGTGGATTCACTCGTAATCATCTCAAACTGGAAACAAGCTAAATGCCCATTGACTCTGAATCGATAAAGAAACTGTGGTACACTGGTTGAATACTACTCAGCAATAAAAAAGAACAAACTAATGACACATGCAACATGATGAATCTCAAAAGCATTTAAGTCAAAGAAGCTATATAACAAAGGCTCAGTACTGTATGATTCCATTTATATTACATCCTGGGAAATACAAAACTATAGGGACAACAGTAATTGTTAGTGATTATAAGTGATTGGGGGAATATATGTAAGAATTGACTGCAGAGAGACATAAAAGAACATTTTTCGGTGATGAAATGTTATATAATTGGACTGTGATGGTGATTACACAATTGAATATATGAGGGTACTTCAAGAAGTTCATGGAAAGATTTGTATTGTTTTAATTTTATTTTTTCATAAACTTTTTGAAGTATCTTCATTTGTCAAAACTCATTACACTTTACACTTTAAAAAAGTGAATGAAGCATTTTCATTATTATTCTATGAAAAAAAGTTAGTTTGAAGATTAGTTAAATGTTTTTGTTTTTATCTAAATTGATATACTTTATCAGAAATTTAAAGTTTCCCACCATTACAGGGTCAATATGCTGTAAAGAAAAGCATGTATTTTCCAGAAGTAATGAGACCTGCTTTTGTCTTGGTTCTCCTAATCACTGGCCATGCCTGAGATCTTTAGGATCTGAGTAACTTCAGAATTACAATAAGAAAGTTAACTATGGATGATTTCTCAGTTGAGTTTCAATATTTAAACTTTAAGAATCGTCCATACAAATTTCTTCTACCCAATAGTTATTGCCTAAAAAATCCTTTAATATTTACTCCAAATATGGCAAACTACTAACATCTGATAGAATTTAGTGGGCTAATTGGGAGATTTAAGTAATTGTTTTAAACAGATGTTCCAGATTAGCCTAGGTATCATAAAATTTAAAGTCATCAATGATTCAGAACTAAGGCAGTTTCTGATAATTCCTCAGATTTACCAGTGGATGTACTGATGTCTTTTTTTCCCCGATTATAATTGCAAAATTTGGCTCCAAGCCTGAATAGTTTGTTCATGTTCTCACCATGGAAGCTGAACTCTTCTCTCAGATGTGGTGGGGATACAAGTTCAGTGAATTGCTTATCTCTCTTTTTTCTTGTGTAAAATGGCACTCTTCATAAGGGTTCACGGTTGCCAAATAATTCATCTTGGCAGAAGATGTAAAGGGACTCAAAGCATACTTGCAACTGAAGTTAAATTCGGTTGCTGACTCTGAAGAACAAAGAGAGTTTTACTCTCAGAGTTCTTTGCTAGTGGAGATGTATTTCCTGAACTCCCAATATATTCTCATTCAAAGCATTCACCCATTCCAGTTCCATTCTTCACAGTTTCAGTACTTTCTAGTGTTATGTGTTTTTGTTTTTAAAGTGTTGGAATCTGTTGTGATTATTTTAAGCTTCTTCTGTGGGTTTGTAACTTCCATGAAAGGTTTAGCATTTCCATCACTTTGGTGCTGGAGGAAGAGTCTTGGGAGGCCCCGTAGCTGGCCTCAACCTACCCTGTTCTTTTACCAGGTTCTTGACTCTGCCACAGGAAAGAATTCAAGAGCAGAGTCACAGCAGAAAGTGAAAACAGGTTTAATGTAACAGATAAGAAATACAGGTTCCACAGAGAGTGTGGCCTAGCTCTAGAGATTGAGCAGGGCCCACATCAAGTTTAATACAAAAGTAAGAAATACATACTCAAAGTTCAGTACAGAGTACAGGCTGGCCAAGAGAGTGAGCAGTCACCTGCTAAAAGTAAGCTTAACACAAAAGTAAAGCATACACACCTCAGCCAGCAAAGTGTAGTTTGGCCCCAGGAAAGTGAGCAACAACAACTTCACCACCTGCTGGGATTCACCTTTTAGAGTCTCACTATCTAATAAATATTTAATTTATAGGGTGGTTTCCAGTTATGTAAAGTAGTCTTGCACATGCTCAGTTGGTCTCTTCTTGGAACATGTTCATTAGTCAGATCCTATCACATGCACCAGACATACTCAAGAACATTCTGTGCTCTTTAGCACCCCTAGTGGAAGGTCATTCAAAGGATAAACTCTCTTCCACTGAGCATGCTTGGCTACCAGGGTTATGTAACTCTTCTCTACTGAGCATGCCCAGTCACTGGATTTACATAAGCCATCCCTTGAGGTCCCAATTTACCTCTGTTGGTGCCAAAAATAGGTCTAACTAGCAACAATAACTTCCCCCTAGGGGAGGGGCCTGAGAACTTGGGGATTAGCCCTAAACCCAGATGTGTGTCCTGTAATCCAAGCCCATGGAAACTGAGCACTTCCTATCTCACCTTTTGGTACAAATTTTAACATTGATTTTAGCATGCATTTTGAACTTTATAAAAGTCATGTAGAGGTCTTATTTAAATAAAGATATTTGGATCTCAGCCTCAGAAAGTTTGATTAAGTATTTCTGAAGTAAGATCCGAGAATCCTTTTTAAGCAGGCACAAGGGTGCATTGATGTCAACAGTTGCTCTGTCACACTGAGAATCTACTCAGTATGTTCACTTAACAAGATCTTTAGTATTAACAGGGGCCTTTGCCTCTCCTTTAACCCCCACATCCAATCACCAGCCAGGTTCCACAGACACTGATTCTTCAAATGCTCACTCCCACTGCTCTTTCCATTTCTGCTGGGGTGGTGGTAGCACAAATGTTCCAAGTTCCTCACCTTGACCATGATAGTAGTTTCCCTAACCCTCAGCTCTAGTCTTGTTCTTCCAAAGTGTTTCACATATGATTTACCTCCTATAACTTCTTTCACGACACTCCTCTCTCAAAAATATTTCAAATCCTTCTAATGTATAATTAGTAAAGTTCAAACTTATTTGTCAAGCCCTTTATGATCCAAACATCGTGAATATCCAGCGTTATGCTATAATTTTACTTTTACCTGGACTGTCATCATTTCAATCTCTACCTGATAAAATCCTACTCAATCCTCTAATATTTAATTCAAATACTATCTCCTCCACACAGCAATGACCAATTCTCTAAAGCATAAATTTATAACTTCCACAGCATTTATGTATTCAAGGGTACTTCAAAAAGTTCTTGGAAGGATTCGTAGTATTTCTTAATTTTATCTGAGAACTTTTCAAAGTGCCCTTATATGTTTATCATGTGTACTGTATATTGTAGATGCTCAGAAAACAATAAATTAAAAAATGTTTACATGATTAACTCCAATCGCTATGACTCATTCTCTCCTTATATCCAATTAATCATTCTGCCATTTTGATTTTTAATATGATACTTATTAAAGTAATGTATGTGTAGAGAAAAGTACACTAAACATAAGTGTGTATATAGATGAATTTTCACAAAATGAACACATTGATGTAACCAGAATCCAGATCAAGAAATAGCACGACTAGCAGACTAGAAGCAAGCTCATGGCTCCTTCCCATTCTTATTTCTCATCAATAGTTACCATTAACCTGACTTCTAACCCCTAAATTGCCTGTTTGTGAACCCGAAGTAAATGAAATCATACAGTATGTACAGTTTTATGTTCAGCTTCTTTTGCTAAGTATTGTGTTTGTGAGGTTCAATTTTGTTGCTGCATTTTAGCAATGGTTTTTTAATTCTAATTTGTACATGGTACTTCATTGCATAAAAGTACCAGAATTTATCTTCTGTATTGGCATGGGCGTTTGAATTGTTTTCAGTTTTTTTTTTTTACCTTTATAGGTAATATTATTATAAACATTTTATGCATGTCTTTTGGTGATTGTATGTAAACACCAAAAGTATTCACCTAGGAGTGGAATTGCTGGGTCAAGCACTATTGATTTCATTTTCTAAATATTTCATCAATACAACTTCTTCAATCTTACATCCACTTCCTGAATTCAGGCTCAGATAATTTCTTTTTTTTTTTTAACCTCAAAACAACTGCTATTTTTATTTTATGATGTCTTCCTACGGTTATTTTTTTATTTTTATTTTTTTAATTTTATTTTGTCGATATACACTGTGGCTGATTATTGCTCCCCATCACCAAAACCTCCCTCCCTTCTCCCTCCCTCCTCCCCCCCCCCAACAATGTCCTTTCTGTTTGCTTGTCGTATCAACTTCAAGTAATTGTGGTTGTTATATCTTCTCCCCCGCCCCCGGTTTTTTTTTTTTTGTGTGTGTGTGTGTGTGTGTGTGTGTGTGTGTGTGTGTGTGTGTGAATTTATATATTAATTTTTAGCTCCCACTTCCTACAGTTATTATCACTGTGCATACACAACTCTACACAGGTGTAATCAAGGTCAGGCTCAGATAATTTCTCATCAGGACTAGTAAAATGGTTTCATAACTGGTCTTTCTGCTTCTAACACTATTGTTCATTTTGCCCAATTGTGGCAGACCAATCTGTATAAAATCCAATTTTCATCATGTCTTCAATTGCCTGAAAATGTTTTATAGATTCTCTGTTGCAGAATAAAAGTGAAGTTTTATATCTGATATACGATTTACTTCATGATCTTGCCAGTGCTAATTTTTTGATTCTTGTAGCCTTCAATTCTTATTATCATAAACAGCATTTCATTTCAGTGATCTACAATTTTGTTACAGCCACTATTCTAATATATTTAGTCAATAAGTAACTTAGCTAGAGTATAGAGGTGTTTTCTTTTTGTTGATTTTAGAGAAATTCTTTATGGCCTAGAGGTCACTCTCATTGAGTTCTGGCCTCATCTAGGCATTGGCTAACTCTTGGCTCATAAAAGAAAATTTTGATATTTGCTGTGGTCTGAATGGGATCTCCAAAACTCATGTGTTGGTAACTTTAATTCCCAATGCAATGGTGTTGGAAAGTAGGGCCTCATTAGAGGTTTTCAGATCGTGAACGGATTAATGCTGCTATTAAAAAACAAAACAAAAAAAGGCTTGCAGGAGAGAATTTGCCTTCTGCTATGTGAGGACACAGCAAGAAGGCTCTCACCAGATTCCTGCACCTTGATCTTAGACTTTCCAGCCTTTAGAACTGTGAGAAATAAATTTCTGTTCTTTATAAATTACTCAGCCTCAGATATTTTGCTTTAGCATCATAAAATGGAGTAAGACAGTATATTCTGGGTTGTTTAACAAATACCGTTGGAGACACTAGTATTTTAGTTTGAATTACAGAAGATTCAGAATGCTGTGTTCACCCTTTAGAATCGGAATAATACTGATCTAGGGGTCCTTGTAGTCTGAGTCCCCAGGTGAGATTAAGTAGAATAGGGTGCAGAATTACATATGATTCCGTGAAAGGAGCCTGACAAATAATTATTGGAAATATCATTTAAGAGGGTAATGATTGGAGTTGAGATAATAGAGGCAGTTACAACCTCTCCTGAATTTCCAGAATTTTTTTTCTTTATTCAGGGGTCATTTTTCTCAGCCAGCAGGGACTGGAAAGTAAAAGTCATGATTATTCATGATAGAAATGTTGTTTGATGGCAAACTAGAATTTTGTCAGCAACTGTACTGAGAAAACTGGTATGAACCAAGACTTGAAACTCATCTTCAAGTTTCATCTGTGAGGGTTTTTTTTTTTTTTTGACCGGTAAGGGGGTCGGAACCCTCGGCACGGTATGGTCTGCACCACGCTCAGCCGGTGAGCGCACCGGCCATCCCTATATAGGATCCGAACCCATGGCCTCGGCGCTACCAGCACCACACTCTCCCAAGTGAGCCACGGGGCCGGCCCCATCTGTGAGTTTTTAATGGAGAAATAACAATTATTGTAAAGTGGAACATTCCAGTGAGATCAGTTAAGGCAGAGAACAATAAGATACCATATGTCCTGGCAGGCAATTGATCAAATTTAGGATACTGGGAAAAAGAAAAAGGTGGCCAAGTTAAAAGCCAAGAAAGCAAAGGGCCGTAAACCCAAGCTTAAAAGTTCGATAATAGGAATTTAGAATATAATTAATAATTTACTTTATAATTTATTCTGAATAAGTAAATAGAATTTCTTACTAAAGGATGTTTGAATAAGAATATTCTTAAGGAATTTTCTTGCCTGTGAACTCAACTCAACTTAAATATGGGAGATTCTGAATCTGTAGATCAGGCAAACATAAAAACTGACTAATTGATATGTAGTAGGTCTCAGAAGCACAGAGACATATCTATAGAATAACTCTTGGTGGTCAAAGACACTCATTTTGTAGGGTTCAATCCAATGTTCTGCCTCTGGAATGTCAGTCTCAGGTTTGGTTTGGTTTTGTTTTATATGTGTGGATGGAGAATACGCCTAATATATTTCTTTAGGAAATGTTACTGGATCATCAGGATGCTAGAATATGGTAGGATCCAGATAGGTCATTGAGATATTTATCAGACTTTGATTAAAAAAACATGTCAAATTCTTACTAAAATTCAGAATTCAGGGCCTCTGAGACATAATTCCTCTTGGAATATCTGGAGGGTGGAGGGGTAGGTAGCAATCAGGAAACTATAAAATAAGCATTGCAGCTGATTCTTTTGTTTATGAAAATTTGAGAAACACTAGTTGGATAGGGGTCAAAATGTGATGCAAATGATCAAAGCAAGAAACTGGTTTAAGAATTAGAGGGCAGACCTGACAAAATTCAAGCTAAACTCTTAGGAGAGATTGAGAAATCACTGTCCTATGGTTAGAATAGGGGACTGCTGTACTAAGTCAATTCAGAAGAGTAAGTTCAAAGTCGAACAAAAATAGGATGGTATGAGGAGATCTGGTCCAATGTATTAAAGAAGATTTTAGGCAGAGGTAGCATAGCTATCTGAAAGGTGAATTTGGGCTACAGGCTTGCCTTAATTTCAAGCTCAAACTCAGTTTTTTTTAAGTTGGAGCTCAGTTTGATGTAGGACTCTCACCCTTTTGTGATGTTTGCCCTTATGGGGTTGGAGAATCTTCCTAATTCCCCTGAGACATTCTCTGTAGAAAGGACCATGTGTACAACCTACACTGATACTCAACAAGCATGCCTGTGTTCTCAAGGGTGACTGTTTTGTAGTGGACTTAATCCTTTGCTTCATAGTCTGGTTAATTGTGTGTGTGTGTGTGTGTGTGTGTGTGTGTGTGTGTGTGTGTGTGTGTGTGTGTGTGTGTGTGTGTGTATTTCTAGCCACTCCCTTCTTTGTCCATAGTTACAGATCTTGTCAGTGTTTCAGATCCTTACAATGATGTAAGGTATTAATATTTATTCACAGCAGTTGATACTTTTGTAATGCTAGGAAAAAAAGCACTTTTTCTAAGAATTTATTGCATAATCAATAAAGACAGATGAAGGTCTTGAAAAAGGTAGAACATATTTTTTTTTTCTTTCAATAAAACATCCTGGAATTTTTTCTTTCTTTCTTCTCCATTCCCTTTAAATCTCTCAGCTTCTTCCTTTTGTCTTTTGTTTTCCATCTTCTCTTTCCTGCATAATCTTTTTGATAGTACTTGATGTTATAAAAAATTTATGTGTATTTGTATACTAGAAGCAAGCATCTAATAGGTTAAAGTTAGTAAAACCTTAATGTTTTATTAAAGATAAAAATATTTATTATAATGAATTTTGAAAATTACTCTGTTATCGGGGATGTAAATGCCAGTTTAATAATTATTTCTTGTCCCATTATATCAATCTTCCCACCCTGAAAAGTTTATTATATCAACTGAAATTCATCATAAAAGTTTTCATAATCCTTATTTTTGTTTACAAGTATACAAAATAAAAATTACCAGCTTCTTTCTCTAGTTTGCAATTAATACAGCAGTTCCTATCACTAACCACTGGGAGGTAGCACGTGTATTGTGTTTTCATTCTTTTAAGTGTAAAGTATGAACTAAGAATTCATATTACTTGAACTTAATGGTAGTATTTTTGTTATTTGCATTAAATTCATGTTAACATAAATAATTAGTGACTATGGTAAAATTGATGAATAGCAAAGGCTAGGTATACAATACAAGAAAGCAAATTCCATTGATGCTTTTTAAGAGGTCAGTGTTTTCCTGTAAGGAAAATGTATACAGTGCTGAATACTTGAATATTTTGCCATCTCCATGACTTTCTGAAAAACCATGTAACAGAAAATCTTAGACTTATTTATGTTCAATATGAAAAAAGTTCAGATATAAAAATAGTTATGGTTTCATGCCTGAGTTAGCATCCAATATAAGATGCTAATTTACAGGCTTGCATACACATTCCAGTGCAAACAAATCTCTGCTTTGCAAAGGGTACAAAAGTAATTTCTGGTAATGGGTATGCCCCCAGTATGAATCTGGCCCCCACATCATTTGCAGGAGGGGGGACAATCAACTTTGTTTCTCATGAATATTTGAAATAAATAAACAAATAAATTTAAAAATTTATTCTTTTAATATCCATTAAATTATTATTGTTACTAAAGTGCATTACTGGAAATTTGGACAGTGTAGATCTATTGGAGATTTATAACAGTAAGTAAATTTCCTGTTCATAACATGCTATTTCCAGCTTTATTAGTGTGGAAATTAACCTCATAGTATTTTTTTTTTTCTGTAGATGCTAATGCCTTTAAAAGTGTCTGATATTTGGAATTGTTTCCAATTTTATATATGTCAAACAAAAACTTTTTGCTCAAAGAACTTGGGGTTAAGTTTGACTAATACTGAATTCTTTTTTTTTTTTTTTTTTTTTTTTCGTGACCGGCACTCAGCCAGTGAGTGCACCGGTCATTCCTATATAGGATCCGAACCCGCGGCGGGAGCGTTGCCGCGCTCCCAGCGCAGCACTCTACCGAGTGCGCCATGGGCTCGGCCCTGACTAATACTGAATTCTAATTCACTTCTTAGTACTTAGCTGTAATTCAGAAATAGTGTGTATAGTAGAGAAAAATTTTATTGTGAAATCCTAATAAATAAATTTCATCAGAAAAATCACAAAATTAATTCATCAAGTGCAAGTAATTCGTAATTTTCCACATGCAGTTTTTAATTGAAATAAAGTCTTAATCAAAATAGATCCTTATTAAATTAATTATTGATAGTTTCTAAACTATACTCAGGACAAATTACCTCACAGAGGAAAAAAAAAGAAAGAAAAGATATGAGAAAAACTTCATGTGATTGCTTCATTAGCAAAAGGATAAAATATCTTGCACCACCCATAGTTGGGAATTTTCATTGTGCCTTAAAATGACATTTTAAAAATTTAATTGAAACTTATTGATTGTACATGTTTACGGGGTACAGAATTATATTTCAATACATGTACACAGCATGTGATAATCAAATCAGGGTAATTAGAATATTCATCATCCCCCCAATTTACCATATCTTTGTGATGAGAATGTTTAAGCTCTTATTTTAGCCATTTGACCACGTGTAATAAATTATTGTTAACAATAGATGCCTAGCACTGCTGTTCACCACTGAAAATTATTTTTCCTACCTAGCTGTAATTTTATGTCCATTAACCAACCTCTACCTATCCCTTCTCTACCCTCACCTTTTCTGCCTCTAGTATTCACAGTTCTACTCTCCTCTTCTAAAACTTCAACTTGTTATTATTATTTTATTTTTTAGCTCCCACACGAGTGAGAACATGTGATATTTCTCTTTCTCTGCTTGGTTTATTTCACTTGACATAATTTTCTCCAAGCTCATCCATGCTGATGTAAATGGCAGAATTTCATTCCTTTTTACCATTGTTAGTATTTCATTGTGCATGCACACCACCTTTTCATTATCCAGTCATTTGTCAATGAGCATTTAGGTTGTCCCAAATCTTGGCTAGTGTGAATAGAGCTGTAATAAACATGGGAGTGCAGGTATCCCTTAGACGTGTTGATTTCCATTGCTTTGGGTATATACACAGTAGTGGGATTGCTGGGTAGTTCTTTCTATCTGTAGTTGTCTGGGAACCTCATGCTGTTTTCCATAATGGCTGTACCAATTTACAGTCCCATCAACAATGAGTAGGGGGTTACCCTTCTCCTCATCCTTACCAACATTTGTTATTTTCTGCCTTTTTAATAATAGCCAATCTAATTAGGGTAAAATGATATCTCAATGTGGTTTTGATTTTCATATTCCTGATGATTAGTGAGGTTGAGCATTTTTTCATACACCAGTTGCCCATTTGTGTGTCTTCTTTTGAGCATTGTCTATTCATCTCCGTTGCCCATCTTTTCATTGGATTATTATTATTTCTTTTATTATTAAGCCATTTGAATTCCTTGTATATTCTGGATCTTAATCCACTGTCAGATGCATAATTTGTAAATATTTTCGTCCATTCTGCAGGTTGCTTCTCTCTGTTCACTGTTTCTTTTCTATTGTAGAAGACTTTTAGTTTGATGTGATCCCATTTGTTTATTTTTTTCTCTTGTTGCCTGTGCTTTTGAGGTCTTATTCATAAAATCTTTGCTCAGTCCTATATCCTGAAGTGTTTCCTTCCCCTATGTTTTCTTCTTGAACTTTTATAGTTTAGGTCTTTCATGTAAGTATTTAAACTACTTTGAGTTGATTCTGGTAAATGGTAAGAGATAGGAATCTAGTTTCATTTTTATACACATGAATATACAGTTTCCCAGCACCATGTATTGAAGAGTCAGTCAGTCCTTTCCCAAATCTATGTTCTCAGCACCTTTGTCAAAGATCAGTTGGCTGTAAGTAAATGGATTTACTTCTGGCCTCTCTACTCTGTTTCATTGGTCCGTGTATCTTTTTATGCCAGAACCACGCTGTTTTGGTTACTATACCTTTGTAGTATATCTTGAAGTCAGGTAGTGTAATGCCTCCAGTTTTTGCTCAGGATTGTTTTGTCTATTCAGGGTCTTTTATGAATCCGTATGAATGTTAGGATTCTTTTTTCTATATTTGTGAAGAAATTCATTGGTATTTGGATAGGGATTGCATTGAATCTGTAGATTGTTTAGGTAGTATGGTGATTTTGACAATATTAATTCTTCTGCTTCATGAACATGGAATATCTTTTCATTTTTGTGTGTGTCCTTTCTAATTTCTTTTATCAGTGTTTTGTAGTTTTCATTGTGGAGATGTTTAACTTCCTTGGTTACATTTATTCCTAGGTATTTTATTTTATTTTTTGGTAGCTATTATAAATGGGATTGCTTTCTTGATTTCTTTTTCTGCTAGTCCATTGTCAGTGCATAGAAACACTACTAAATGTTGTATATTATTTTGTATCTTGCAACTTTACTGAATTTGTTTATCAGTTCTAAGGTTTTTAGTAGACTCTAGGTTTTTCTACATATGAGATCATGCAAACAAGGACAATTTGACTTCCTATCTTCCAATTTGGATGCCCTTTATTTCTTTCTCTTGCCTAATTGCTGTGGCTAAGATTTCAGTCCCATGTTAAATAGGAGTGGAAAGAGTTGCCATCCTTGTCTTTTTCCTGTTCTTAAAGCAAGAGCTTTCAACTTTTCCCCATTTAGGATGATGTTAGATGCGGGTGTGTCATATATCACCTTTATAGTGTTGAGATACATTCTTTCTATACCTGATTTGTTGAGAGTTTATATCATGAAGTGATGTTGAATTTTGTTAGATTTGCTATTTCTGCATCTATAGAAGTGGTCACATGTTTTTTTTTTTTTCCTTTGTTTTGTTTTTGTGGTATATCAGATTTATTGATTTGTGTATGTTGAAACATCCTTGCATCCCTGGGATGAATCCTACTTGATCATGGTGTATAATCTTTTTGATGTGCTGTTGTATTCTATTTGCTAATATTTTACTGAGGAGGTTTGTGTTTATGTCCATCAAGCATATCGACCTGTAGTTTTCTCTTTTTTTTGTTGTTGTATCATTGTCTGGTTTTGGTATAAGGGTGTTCCTGGCCTCATAGAATGAGTTTGGGAGAATGGTCTCGTTTCAGTTTTTTGGAATAGTTTGAAAAGGACTGGTATTAATTCCTCATTAAAGGTTTGGTAGAATTCAGTGAAGCCATTCAATCTGTGTGTTTCTTTGTTGGGAGACTGCTGATTACTGCTTCAATCTTGTTGCTCGTAATTGGTCTGTTCAGATTTCCTATTTCTTCCTGGTTCTGACTTCTTAGTTTGTCTGTGTCCAGAAATGTATCCATTTCCTCTAGATTTTCAAATTTGTTGACATATCCTTGTTCACAATAATCTCTAATGATTCTTTGTATTTCTGTGGTATTGGTTATAATGTCTCCTATTTTATTTTATTATTATTTTTTTTTTGTCGTTTTTTCGTGACCGGCACTCAGCCAGTGAGTGCACCGGTCATTCCTATATAGGATCCGAACCCGCGGCGGGAGCGTCGCCGTGCTACCAGCGCAGCACTCTACCGAGTGCGCCACGGGCTCGGCCCTCCTATTTTATATTTGATTTACATTATTTATGTCTTTTTTTTCTTAGTCTAGCTAATAGTTTGTCAATTTTGTTTATCTTCTCAAAAAACCAACTTTGGTGTCTTCAATCTTTTGTTTCATTTTTTGGTCTCCATTTTATTTATTTCTGCTCTGATCTTTATTGTTTCTTTCCATCTATTAATATTGAGGTTGTTGTTGCTTTTCTTGTTCCTCGAAGTGGAAGTTTAGGTTGTTTATTTGAAATCTTTCTACTTTTCTGCTATAATATCTTATGGAAATAAACTTCCCTCTTGGTACTGCTTTTACAGTATCCCATAAGTTTTGGTATAACATTTCTCTATTTTTATTTGTTTTAAAAAATCTTTTGATTTCCTGCTTAATTTCTTCTTTAAACCATTGACTGTACAGGATCATGTTGTTAAATTACCATGTATTTGTAGTTTCCAAAGATTTGCTTGTTACTGATTTCTAGTTTTGTTCTGTTGTGGTCTTTAAAGATACTTGATCTAATTTCAGTTTTTAAAAATTTGTTGATACTTGATTTGTGGCTTAACATGTGGTCTATCCTGGAGAATGATCCATGTACTGTTGAGAAGAATGTATATTCTGCAGTAGTTGGATGGAATATTCTGTAAATACTGCTTAAGCCCATTTGGTCTAAAGTGCAGTTTAAATCCAATGTTTCTTAACAGATTTTTTGCCCAGATCATCTGTCCAGTAATAACAGGGGAAGGATGAAGTCCCCAACTATTATTGTATTGGGGTTTATCTCTCCCTTTAGATCCAATAATATTTGATTTATATATCGAGGTTGTAACTGAAAGGTATAGCCTTACTCCTGACATTTTGTTTAATTTTTTGTGGTTGTTTTATATATCTTGTGTTCCTTTCTTTTCCTTTTATTGTTTGGTGGTTTTTTGTAGTGATAAGATATAATTTCTTCTCTTCTTGTCAGCATATCTCCTCTACCAGTGAATTTTATTCTTTTGCATGTTATCACGATGGTAGTTATTGTTCTTTTGCTTCCAGATGTCAGAGTCCCTTCAGGACTTCTTGTAGGGATGGTCTTATGGTGTTGAAATGCAGCAGTTTTTGTTTTTCTGGGAAGGACATTATTTCTGAAGGATTGCTTTGTTGGGTATAGTATTCTTCACTGGCAGTTTTTTTCTTTCAGCTCTTTGAATATATCATTCCACTCTCTCCTGGTCTGTAAGTTTTCAGCTGAAAAATCTGATGTTAGTCTAATGGAGATTTCGTTATAGGTGCTTTGATGCTTTTCTCTTGCTGTTTTTAGAATTCTTTCTTTGTCTTTGATTTTTGAAAATTTAACTACAATGTATCTTGGAGAGGATGTTTTGGGTTAAATCTCTTTGGGGATCTTTGAGCCTCTTAGATCTATAAGTCTGAATATCTCCCAATACTTGGGAATTTTTCAGCTATTATTTTGTTATATAGTTTTTTTGATGCCTTTTCCCTAGTCTTCCCCTTCTGGAACACTCATAATACTGATTTTATACACCAAAACCATAGATCTCTTTCTTCATTTTTTTAAATTCATTTTTTTGTCTTATTGTGTTATTTCTAAAAGCCTGTCTTCAAATTCAGAAATTCTTTCTTCTACTTGATATAGCCTGTTGCTTAAGCTCTTGGTGGTAATTTTTATTTTGTTGAATAAATTCTTCAGTTCCAAGATTTTTTCTTGGTTCTTTTTTATGATATTTGTCTTTTTGTTGAATTTCTCCTTCAGACACTGAGTTGTTTTTCTCATTTTGTTGTGTTGTCTATCTGTATTTTCTTGCATCTCATGGAGTTTCCTTATGATTATTATTTGAAATTCCTTTTCAAGCATTTGATAGGTGTCCTTTTCTTTAGGCTTTGGTAGTAGAGAATTATTTTATTTCTTTAGGGGTGTCATGTTTCCTTGTTATTTCATGGTTCTTGCATCACTACACTGATGGCTGGGCATCTGGTGGAACAGTCACTGTTCTAATACCCTGGAGTAGCTTTTGAAGGGAGAAACTCTTTCCTATAGTTGTGTTCTATACTGGCAGTTGGGTAGGATGTTTTTGGTTTTGTTCTATGTGAATGCAGTAGTGTAGTCTCTGTGTTATTTCTTTGACTGTATTCAATATCAATCAAAGTTGTCTCTGAATGCCTCCATGGCCTAGGTACTGGGCCACTTGGAAGTTCCTTGTTGAAATGGGCAACACTGGGCTGTGTCACATGGGTCATGGACAAGGTTCCAAGCTCTTGAGGGAAGTATTGGCGTGCTTTGCTGCTTTTCAGCTGAAATGGGCAACACTGTTTGCAAGAGAAATATTGGGGCACTTTGCAGCTGCTCAGTTGGAATGGGACACTCTGAGCAAGGCTGCTGTCATTGTGGGTGGGCCTCTTTGCCTCCAAGAGAGGTGGGGCATTCTGCACCTTCGCCATTGAAGTAGACCATTCTGACTGATGCCTCTGTGGTTGTGGGCAGGCCCCTGTGACCTCAAGCTTTCTGAAGCTCCTCAGCTGGAGTGGGCCACTCTGGATAAGGTTGCTGTGTTTGTGGGTGGAACCCTGTGTCCCCAGGAGAGATGCTGGATCACTCTTAGCTCCTCGGTTGGAGCAGGCCACTCTGGCCTAGGTTGCTGGGCTGTGGACAGGTCCCTTCATCCCTGAGAGAGACACTGGGTCTCTCTGTACCTCTTCAGCTGGAGTAGGCCATCCTGCACAAGGTCACTGCCATTGTGGGTGGGACTCTGTATCCTCAAGAGGGATGCTGGGTTTCTCTGCAGCTCCTCAGCCATGGTGGATAGGTCTGGAGTCACAGAGGGACTTGGTGCACCTCTGTGAGGAGCACAGGTGCTCCACTGAAGAGAGCAGGGCCTCTGGCATGGCCAAAGGGCCCCATTACTGGTCTCTCTGGCTCTGGGAAGTGCACTCACTGACTCCCTCTGTCCTGAGGGTGGGCTCCATGATGAGCTGTACCATCTGTTCCCAGGGTGCAGGACACTTTGTGGGCTCAGGTGCTGGAGATGTGCCATGACGTGGGGGTCTCAGGGCTGAGGAGATGCTGGGGTTATCAGGCCTCAGGGCAAAATGCACTTGGGAGTTGGCTCTGATCTCAAGTTGGTGTCTGCTGAAATATCCTGGGATCTGGGGGGTGAGGGATTTTGTGTGAACTCCCTCCCTGCCTAATGCAGTCACATGGGCTCCTAGAAACTCCCTACACTGGGCTCATGGCCTGCAAGGGCTATGCAGCTACCTTGTAGCTTGGATTGTAGGCATCATAGCACAGCTCTCACCTTTCCCCTGCAGGCAGAAGTTTGTCCTGGGTCCCTGCTTCTCCTAGCTGGGAGATGGGGTGGTGTGGCCAGGTATTTCCTCCTGTTCTCTATGTGGCTGTCCTGAGTTTCCGGACTCACTAGCTTTTCTGTTACTCTTTTGGTGTGCTCTAGTACTCTACCCCAGTTATTTTCATCCATGTGTAGCTGCATGTTTACTGTTTTGTCTGTCCTTCTGGTCTGGGAGAGACAAGTGGTAGTCTTCTAGTCAGCTATCTTACTCCATCTGTCTTTTAAAAATGACAATTAAAGACTCTTTTTTTTTGCTTTTGACTAACACTTTTAGAAAAATCTAAAGAGTAATATTTGTTAACTATACATTTATAACACCAAGTGCAATAGCGACTATATTTTTATTGTGAATATTTGTCTTTTACTTGTTATCCAAACATATAAACTCCTTAAATTTTACAATGAATCAGTCTTTCAGAGGAGAATTCCAGGATGATTGTTTTTATAAATGATTTACAGTTGTTTTGGAGCTTATTAGACAGAATAATAGAGAATATTATTTTATATTTTAATCTGATGATTTCTCTTTTCATTCCAGAAATCTGTCTACAAAAGTACCAGAACATCTCCATGTAGTGTGTTACCCTTGGACATGAATTCAAATAACTAAAGTCCAAACAAATGATCACGAGAAATACAGTAGAAGTTTTCTTAACCAACCCACTCAGTCGCTGGTTTATTTAGTTTCTCTGTTCCCTCTGAAAACAAATGGACTGATGTTTCTGACACACTGAACATTCACAACAACAAGTTCACCCACCAGTAATCCTGAGACTTCAACCATTATCTGTTGCTTAGAGCCTTATCTAGTGTGCCAGTCAAGGTTGTTAATTTCCTATAACAGAGAATCTTCCAGCTAGTTTAAGCAAAAAATTATTTATCTAAAATATGAGATAGATCACAGGACCTTCAGGAAAGCCAGACTAGTAGAGTTTGAAACAGGATTGCCCTGGCATTTGGGAGGCTACGCAATGTTACAGAGGCAGTACTCTGAATGTGACCTCCACTCTCTTTCCATATCTGACTTCATCACAACCAAGAGAAGGATTCATGAACATTATGTGAGTATCCCAGTTCATGCTTTTGTGGCCTAAAGATACACATAGCCATGGCACAGTCTGCTTTGGGAGGACTGACTCAGCAAGAAACTTGAATAGGCCCCACACGAAGTCCATTTATCCCGGAAATGTTGGGGTTTTGAGTTCCCAAAATGTATTCTAAAAGCAAATGCCTAAGAGTCCTTGTTTTACGGGGAGAGGCATTGCCAAAACAACACACCAGTTGCTAGTGTCTGAAAGTGGCTTTGCTTGGAGTCTATGCACTTGGGCATCCTGGCGCTACTGAAATACAGTGTCAGTAACTGGCAAGCTAATATCAGAACTTCTGTCACTGCTGCTTCCATGCTGGAAAGCTTCACCACTGCTCCCATTAGAAAATCGATTTCTATAGCTACTGCTGCTTGACAACATGAGAATTTAGTTCATTTATCTCCTTCCTAATGTGCTCACATCTTAACTGCAAGGGAGGATGACCAAGAAAATGAAGCCTAACTCATAATGTGGGAAACTCCCCAAACCCAGGGAGATTGTTCAATATGGCTGCATGGTCCCAAAGACATAATCAATGTGCACTAGGCTTAGGGTTAATTATGTTTTTTCCCAAAGCCATTTATGTCAGTTGCACATATTTTGCAACTACATAATTTAAACAAATATTACGCAAACCTATGAAAGGTAAATAAATAAAAGAGAAACTTTCTTCTTTCAACTTGTATACTTTGGAAAAACAGTGAAGGTGAGTTGCTTTTAAAATGCTATTAAATTAACTGTGAATGGAAAAATCATTAAACTCTAAAAAAGACTGTAGTTAGATTGCTTTTCAAGTAGTTTTAGGTTTCATCTTCGTTTCACTTTAAAGAAAGCAAAATTTGAAATCAATTGTAGATAGCTCATTATGTGTATGTATAATGAAGGAAAGACAGTAAGTTACTTAAGTCAGCAGATCCATGTTCAAAGAAAAGATGTTGGCCCTATATCAAAAGATTACTAGCAGAGCATTTATTAGCTGGTTTGAAATTTGGGAGAAAAAAAATCATGGTAGTTAGTCCTAGAGGAGTGATACCATTTTATCAACCTGAAATTCAGAATCTTACAGAAGCACTGAAGTCATTTATTGATTGAGATTAACTCCACAATATAGTAATATATAGCAAAATATACCTATTTTATGAACTTACTTTTATATAACCTCCCTTGAACTTACTTATTTTTTAATTAACCAATAGTTTGGTCTTGATCCCATTGTATAAGATGGCTTCTGTAATGTATCCAGATAATTAAAGTTATGGTTGTAGCTTGAATACTTAAGTTAGGTTACTTTGTCTATGATCCAGATTAATTTCTTATGGATTCATATACACAATATTTAAGACAATGAGTGAAATCAAAGCTTCAAGTTATTTTTGCCATATTTTCACAGATACAGTGAAATAATGAAAATTATTACATATTATTAATTAATTAAATCCTGCTATAAAGAAGAGGGATTAGCAACTTTTAGTAGATGCTCATTAATATCTGCTTTGGTTTAAGTTCTTATCTTATTCCTATATGAAAGTGAACGTACACAGTTACGTGGCTAATTATTTTTTTCTTTTATCATGTGCACTATCAGAATCTTTGTTATGCAGTTTTTTTCTTTTATTTCTGTGTATATCATCTCACTCAGCTGTTATTAAAAATTAATAAACATTTTGGATGCATTCTTTTAAAAAATGAGGCTTTCCTGGCACAGCTGTCTTATGTTGTTTCCCTTGATATAGTTAGTTCTGGTCTTGTCACGTCCAGTTCCTAACATTTACCTGGACTCAGTCTTATGAAATTTGTTTTTACCTCTGTTCATGTTCTTCATATTGCTTAACCATTTTTGCTATGAATTGGTGATGCTCTTAAGGTCAGCTCTTATTGAGAACTTTGCCTTGATGACCAGATTGAATGCAATTCACACTTATGGCCATTCCCTACTCTTCAGTACCCTGCCCGGTTGTAGCTTTTCCAATTCTAACTCTTTGTCTTCCATTTATCACCTGCTGAATTCAATACCTACAATTTGCAAGGGACGGAACTATCTTGGAATATAACTATTAATCCTCTTTGGTTCCTGGTAACATTTGTCTTCCCTTTGTACTCTCTGCTATATTTATTTTTCCAATTTGTTTTTGTTTATCAGCCCATATTTCTGAAACAAACTGATTCTATCTTGTCATTTCTAAGCTGAGTTCCATCTATTATACCTTAGAATTTTTATCAGTCAGTATTGTATGTAGCTGCATACAACAGAAAAACCAACTAACATTTGCCTAAATAATTATTTGTCATTTATTTTTCTTCCACTATAAAAAGTCTGGAGTTAGGTCCAGAGTTGGTGTATCTGCTGAGTATTATCAATAGGGACCCAGCTTCTTATCTTTCTTAGGTCCCTCAAATAACCTAGCCTATTAGTTTTGTCCTTTTGGTGGGATGATGGCCACTTTGATTTTTGCCAATTTTTTAGCCTTTTCTTACTTTCATAAAGCACACCTGATAGAGTTTGGATGTATTGTCCTTGCCAAAACTCATGGGGAAATCTGATCCCCAGTTTGGGAGCTGTTTGAGTCATGGGGGTGGATCCCTCCTCGTGAATGAACTAATGCTCTCCCTGGGAGGAGGGGGCCTGAGTGAGATCTCACTCTATTAGTTAGTTCCCTCGAGGGCTGGTTGTTTAGATGACCCTGGCACTTCCCTCTCTCTTTCTTGATTCCTCTCGCCATGTGATCTCCATCGTACCAGTTGCCTCCCATTTTCCGCCGTGAGTAGAAGCAGCCTGAGGCCCATGTCAGATGCAGCTGTCCCAGAATCATGAGCCAAATAAACCTCTATTCTCTATAAATTACCCAGTCTCAGGTATTCTGTTATAGCAACACAAAACGGACTAATACAACACCCTTTATGTTTTTGTACTTTTTCTTTTAAAAGAGCTTTATTGAGGTGTCATTGACATGCAATAAACTGTACATATTTAAAGTAAACAATTTGACACATCTGGAATTATACATACATATAAAACCTTTGCCACAATCAAAATAGTTAATATACCCATTACCCTTGAAAGTTTCCTTACATCTCTTTATGCTCCCTTCTTCCTGACATCCTCCAACCCAAACAAGCCACTAATGTGATTTCTGTCACTAAAAATTAGTTTCTGTTTTCTAGAACCATGTACAAGTGGAACCATACAGTATGTAGCCTTTTTTGTATGGCTTCTTTTACTCAGCATAATTATTTTGAGCATAAATATTTTCATTTATTGAGCATTATTTATTGAGCAATATTGAGCATTATTTTCAGCATAAATATTCATGATGTATTTGTATCAGCAGTAAATTCCTTTTTATTATGAGTAATGTTCCATTATACAGATAAATCACATTCTGTTTATCAATTCACATGTTAGACTTTTGAGTTGTTTCAGTTTTAAATTATTACAAATAAGGCTGCCATGAACATTTGTGTAAAAGGCTTTGTATGTACATTTGCTTTCCCTTCTCTTGAGATGGCTGGATCATATAGTAAATATATATTTTATGGAAACTGTTATTTTAGTTTTCAAACATATTTATTGTAATATATTGTGTATTATATCATAATACACAGTAAAATATTTTGAAATATATATTGTAAATATTAATGTTTTATAATCTATTTTCTAAAGTGATTTTACCATATTTCATTTCCACTGGCATTATATGAGAGTTCTAGCTGCTCTATGTTCTCAATATGTAACATGCTCAATCTTCTCAGTTTTAGTTTAGTGTATATCATTGTGATTTTAATTTGCATTTACCTAATAACTAGTGATATTGTGTATCTTTCCTTGTGCTTATTTGACATCATTTTATCTTCTTTGGTGAAGTGTCTGTTAAAACGTTTTGCCCATTTTTATTGGGTTCTTTGTTGTCTTAATATTAAGTTTTACATTCTAAATACAAGCCCTTAGATATGTAAGCTGCAAGTATGTTCTTCCAGTCCGTGGTTTGTCTTTTTATTCTCTTATCAATGTCTTTAGCAGATTAAAAAAAATTAATTTTAATAAAGCCCAACTTTATCAATTTATCCTTTATATAAGATGACCTTGGTCTCGTATCAAAGAAAGCTTTGTTAAGCCAATGTCACACAGATTTTATCTTGTATTTTCTTTGAGAAAGTTTAGGTTTTAGGGTTTACACTTACGTCTATGATCTATGTTGTTTTTTTAAAATGTAATATGAGGTATGGATCTGTGTTCTTTTTTTAATGTGGATATCCAAATTGTTCCAATATTGTTTTTTGAGGAGACTATTTTTTTCTCCACTGAATTGCTTTATATCTTTGTGGAAATCAATTGACCTTATATGTATGAGTCTATATCTGCAGTCTATTCTTTTCCATTGATTTGTTAGTCTATCTTTATGCCAATACCATACTGTTTTGATTGCTGAAACTTGAATTAAGTAGTGCTAGTTCTCCAACCTTGTTCTTCTTGAAAGTTGTTTTGGGTATTCAAGGCTTTGAATTTTCATATAAATTTAATTTTTAAATGTTTTAAATTTTTAATTTTTATAGAAATTCATTTTTTAATTGGAACATTAATCATACATATTTATGGGGTAATGAGTTACATTTCAATATATGTATACAATACAATGTGTGATGATCAAATCAGGGTAATCAGCATATTCATCATCTCAAAACTTTCATCTTTGTGATGAGAACATTTGATCTCCTGCTCTCTAGCCATTTGATAACATACTAAACATTATTAATTAAAGATGCCAAGCACTATGATGCACCACTATAGATTATTATTCCTATCTAGTTGTAATTTTGTGTCCATTAACCAACCTCTCACTATTCCCTCTCTCCCCTTCCCTTTCCATACTCTAGAAATAACCCTCCTACTCTCTACTTCTAAAAGTTCAACTTATTTTTTTAGCTCCCACATATGAATGAGAACAATTAGTATTTATTTTTCTGTGCCTGACTTATTTCACTTAACATGATGTCTTATGAATTTCGAAATCAATTTGTTTACTCATATGGAAAAAACCCAAAAAACAACTACTGGGGTTTGGATTGGGATTGCAATGCATCTATAGATCAATTTGGGGCGAACTGACATCTTAAAAAATATAGAGTCTTATGATTCTTAAAATGGTATTTTTCTTCATCTTTTTAGGTCTCTTTAAATTTATCTTTCAGTGTCTTGTAGTGTTCAGGTTTTGTAAAGTAAGATGGCCACTTTTTTTTTCAAGCAATAAATCTGCATTTGAGGTCAGAGGAATAGAGGAAGTACTAAAAATATTCTCCTTGCAAGGTTTTTTTACCTTTTTTTTTTTTAAAGGAAGATTTACTGAAGGACTTTCAACTACATCTTATAGGCCATAATTATTCATATAGCAGACTGTAGTGGTAAGGGTGTCTGACAGGATGATTAGCCAAGAAAAAACAAAGATAGGGATAATTTTGAAGTAGCTGATCTCAAGTATTACAATAATTTCTTTTTTTATTGAAACATAATTTATTATACATATTTGTGGGGGTACAGAATTGACTACCAGTATTTGTTTACAGTATATGATGATCAAATCAGGACAATTAGCATATTAACTTCTGACATGATTTTTCAAAACTTCAAAGCCATTTTATTGTATTCATTCTGCTTTAAAGTAGTAAGAATTTTTTCATCTCTAATATAGTATGAGGGCCGGGTTTCTAACTTAAATATATTGGATCTAGGGTCATAGCTTCTTCAGGATCAAGCAACAATATTGCTATTTAGCCTGGAATTCTTTTTGTATTAAATATATTTACCTAATTGCAAACCTTTTTTTTTTTTTTGGTAGAAAACCTATGTCTATCATCGTAGGAAAGATCCAAGTAATTTCAGGTGTTTATATGATCTACTTGTATTGGTTTTGAGAATGGGGTCCAGTTACCAAGATCTCCAATAATAGCAGAGTTTTGGACTAGATATCCCAGGATACCATTAATCCATAGGTAGAAGATGAGAAGAAACAAACCAAAATAAATAGAAGAATGTTTGCTCAGGCAACTGATGCAATTTTCACCTGATATTCCCCTCAGCCATTTGTCACATAATGTGGGTGATAATGAAGATTAAAACCAGGGAAAATTTAAATTTTGTGTTAAGGGTTGCTTGTGACCATATAAGTATTGACCAAAAGCGCATACTTTGAGGCCTTGATGATCATTTTGGTCATCTTTCTTGTGACTCTTTAGCTTTATGAACAGATAAAAAATTCCAGGTTACTGCAAATCAGACGGGTTTTTGTCTTCTTTAAATTATTCTTTGATTGAAATTATTCCATGATTGAAATAAATATTCTAAATTATTCTACAAACAAATGCTATGAAGCTACCGTTAAGTTTCATGAATAATATACGATACTGAAAAAATACTGTTTTTGATTACACAGCTCTTCCCTGGTATACTCTAATGTAACCTGAATGTTATAGCCTGCTGTAGGAGGTAAAAGGTCTTGCCACTGAAGTGAGAGAAAAATTTTTTTTTTTTCAGAAATTATTTTCTCATTCTATTTAAAATGTACTCTTGCATAATGAAGATGACACAGGTCATTTTGGAGTATCTTGTTACACGATTTCTGACACTCATTAGCAGAATAAACTTGGGCAATTACTATAAACATTCTTGATTTCCTAATATGTGAAATAGAAATGATAAACCTACTTCATGGAGTAGTTGTAAATATATTGATAATATATACAGAATATCTTATGAGTAGTAAGCACCATTATCTGCTTTTCTACCCCTTTAACCCATGCTCTCCCCTGAGCACTAGTAGCTCAGATGCAAGGCTTTAATAATAAAGATAAAAGAAAAACATAATACGGAAAATGGATGCCAAGTTGCATAGACTCACTGTGGTTGAGTTTAAATAAAATAATCTCTTTCTCTTAGTGTTAGGGCCAGAAAATTTAAGAAAAAAAATATGAATTTATGGAACCAATAAATTTAGTATACCTTATTTAACTTCAGCAGAGATCCAAATGATTTCTGAAATTAAATAAATTGAATTTAAACTAGATATGAAGGCATTACTGCTCCGTAAAGTTTGTATTGTTGTAACATTCTTTGATTAAATTCTTTCAGTCACCAAAACTGTCAATGCCTCAGTGACAAATTTATCTCAGAATTTAAATCTAATATATTGTTTCATTGAAGATTATTATCCTAATAAAAAATTTGTGGAAAAAACAAGATAAACTCTGGTAGCCTCCAACACAAAATAAGTAGACTGTTGGGGAAAATGGCACTTTATGTATACTGACACATTACTGAAATCAGGCATAAACTAGATCTCATAGCATTTAGCATCAGTCACCAGTGCCTGGCCAACTGCCTAAATTCTTATTCCTTGATTGTTTTGATTGTGGGAAATTAAAAATGACCTCGTAACTGGGAAATAGAAGAAGTGTAAAGTGCTTTTAGTTTAAACACCTAAGTTATTGTTATAATTTATCTGAGTCTGGACAACTCAAATATACATGTGCTCTTTCTATTTTACACAGTCACAATGTTCTCTCTTAAGACTTATATATCTTATTCCTTGAATGTTGTTATTCTCTCATAAATGTACCCGAAACTTGATCAAAAACTAGTGGCCTATGCCTTAAAAATGTAGCACATGCAATAGTGGGAAAGGAAAGGGTTTCCGAGTAAGACACAAAAATTGAAATATAAGATCCATAATGGGCTTCCCTACCCTGACATCAGGTTAGAGTTTGCATCAGGGTGAATGTTAAGTTAATTAGCCTTTTAAGTTTCAGTTTCCTTGTCTGTAAAACGTGAATGATAATACTTTTTTAACACAATGGTGGGAAATAATGAAGTGCCTGACACAGGTCATCCTCAACAAATTGAAACTTTTATAAGTAGTATTACTTTGTACGATAGCATGGAATCACTTAGCAAGGCTGGGTTTGGATAATGTGAAATAACTAATCTTTTCCCTTCCAATTTAAATATCTGGATGACTATAAAATTATGCATATGATAAGCTTTTCTGTTATTCTTTAAGAAATTTCTATTATGAGGACAAAACTTTTAGGGTGTACAGAGAATGTTTAATAAATGTGGGATTGTGAAGTAATTTTTTCCAATGAATTGAGAGGTTAGACGGTGGAGTGGAAAACATGAGTTGGTTAAGGAAGCACAGAAGAGTAAGAAGTTAAATTCAAGAAAGAAAAAAAAAAAAGCATTTGCTGTAAATCATGCCTCTATTTTCCCCCCGTACTAGAAATATCACAGCATTAGAAGAATATCAAATAAATTGATGTGTGTATGATGCGTATGTGTGAGTGGGTGTATGGGTGTATTTGTTGTATGAGTGTGTGTGTGTGTGTTCACACATTTTGAAAAGAATGAAGATATACTCATTTATTTCTTTACCTCTTAATTATTTTTAACCTCCCCCCATTCTCTTTTCTTTCTCATCTCTGTAAAAACCTGGTCCATAAGAAATAGCCCATTTATATAAGGATGAACATGAGATTCAGCCCAGATCTGCAATAACAACAATGATTACCATATTGGGACATTTTATACTCAAGAGGTTGTAAACTCTGATTGTAACTAGTCTGATTGTTTGCTGCTTAGATGAAACTTTATTGTGCTATCCTTGACTCAAACTCCCAGGGATTGTGCAAAATATTGCTTTGGCACTCCAGAAAGAAAGCATCTTGGACATAATTGCTATCTGCATTTTGAGGTGGAAAATTGTTAATTCAGTTATAAAATGGTTTCACCTGAATAAGATTTAATTTTGAGCTTACTCTTTGTTTCTAAAGTAGAGAGCATGGATATACATATTACAGAGCTATAAAACATATTTAATTCAAACATAACTGGCTTTATTAATATCTTCTATTTCTCAAAACCTTTTTTTTTTACTGTAAAGAAATATAAGCATCAGTGCATGTAACGGATACAGTCAAATGATTTCACACATTTAGCTGAGATTCTGGTTTAGGAATTGCACAAAATAGATGAGCTCGAGGCCATAATATTCATAAGCATACTGTGAATATTTTGATAGCCATTGTGCCATGAACAAATTTGAGAACCCTTTTCTCTCTTTAAATCCAGTCAATTCAAATGCTATATTTGCAAGCAAATATAATTTTAAAAATCATTAGAATTAAAGTCATATTTTCAAACAATAAAATATTCACTGCACTGACACTATTTTTAGATATACAGAAATATATTTTATTATATGTTCTGAAATTCTCATACTTTTAATTTTTGGAACAATGATTATAGAGAACTTTATCAAGTAGCTGGTGATCATGGCTTCCCTGTTCCTAACCCGACCTCCTTCCCTCTTTCTAAAGAAAGTGAACCTCCAATAAAAACTAGCTCTTTTTTTTTTTTTTTGAACGGTAAGGGGATCGCAACCCTCGGCATGGTGTGGTCTGCACCACGCTCAACCAGTTAGCCCACGGGCCATCCCTATATCCGAACCCGCGGCCTCAGCGCTCCCAGCACTGCACTCTCCGATTGAGCCATGGGGCCGGCCCAAAACTTGCTCTTTTTTGAAATACTATGCATATGTTTACCAACTTAAAGAAGTAGTCCTATAGGCTTACTTGTAACCATTTGAGGTCATCAGCACCTTCAGCAAAACCTTAGAAAACTGAGTTGCATATGAGGCATGGTCTTTCCTTTTGAGTTAAACTGATACTTACTTTTGCATTCTGATTTTTAATAGTCTAATTTGTACTTTTTCCACTTTTATGGCTAACTCACAGCATGTTCCTGATACTAAACTTGTTCTCAGTAGTCTTGAGTTACTGATGATTAAGGATTCAGAATGATCAGTAGCTAATTTGACCTTTCCTGTCAAGCCAGACCTCCATCAATGATGGAAAGCACCAGGAAGTTTTTTAAACACTTGATGTTATACCTAACTGGTGTTATTCTTTTAATCTCTCTTTTGAGGACACACTAGAGGTGAAAAGTGAAAGTGACCATCTTCTTCTTTGGCTATAAAGCTATGAATTACTATAACCAGTATTTCCATATCCAAGGGAAGAAAACAGAGACAATCAGCTAACCCACCCCACTCCCATGAACAGAAGAATTAGCTTAGTCAAAAAAGTGTTGCATAGGCCAAGGAATGCTATGGTCCCTTTCTTTTTTTAGTGTTACCTATTTAAATATTCTAGAGGCAGTGAGGCTTGACTGTCTTGTTGAAAAACTTGTGCCTTCGTTGCTTCTGTTCCCTATTAGCCAATATAAACCATTTAAAATCATGATTGATACCATTGTATGATATTGTTCCATGCCACTCTGGCTGAGGGAGGCTTAATGATATTGCCCAGGAAGTCATAGTTTTATGCAATTAAGGATTGCTTTTTGTTTAAGAAAAGAATATTCTTCCCACTACCATCATCCCAGCCTCCAGAGACCACGAAGTTCTCAGGTTAAACATTCAGAACTACAGTATTATGCAAACATTTTATGCTTAATAAGAAAAATAAAAAGAAACTACTAAGTGACATTATGTAATTATTTGTTTTCTAATTTGTTACTAGCGTCTTCCTTGAAACTATAAATCTTTTGAAGCTCCCTGGTTCATTACTGAATATGCTGAGATAAGAACAAGGCTTGTTGCAAAGTAAGTGTTCAATAAGTGTTTGTTGGATGAATGAATCAATAATGAGAGTCCTGTATCAGGAAGTGAGTGTTCTGGCATGGCAACAAGAAGAACTTCAAGCCCAAGACTAAGGCAATTCTATTAACAGCAAATATTTAGGAAGAATTGAAATAGGATACTAGAACTCACACTACATACTTTTATAGTTTATTGGATATAAGTAGGTATCCTAAATTGCATATATACAATAGCCAAAATCAGAAACCTTCTGGAAGACTCTGAGAGGTTTAGCCAACATGGTTAAAAGTTGGAGGAAATAATTCATAATTCCTTATACGCATACACACACACATTCTCTCACACCCCTTATACACATATATGCAGCTGACCCCAGAAAGATTCCCACATGAGAAAATCAATGGGAACATAGGTATCATTGAGTCACAAATAGAGGGATGACATATTAATTAAAGAGGGCTTATTTTGTATCTTTTTTCACTGGTGGAATGGATCCCATCGAGAGAGAGATACTTTAAATAGAAAAGATTAGAAGTAATTGCTAAAGTAAGATTTTTGTGAAGACTTCTGGATGCAGTAGGATCTCCAGCATAGGATGGACCTTAGATAAAATGTTGGAGAACCTTTTCATCGAACAAAGAAGAAGGGGGGTATAAATAACACACATCTAAGCTTTTATGCCTAGAAGTAAAAAATGGACATTGGAAAAAATTTTTCCAAACTTGGACAGAAGAAAGTAAGATAAAGAATTGATAGGAAAAGTAAACTGCAGAACATTGGGATTGCTGTGCAGTGTCAAGTGTTCATTTAAACATGTGAATTATGATTTTTATAATGAAACCAATACACGCTGTTTTCTGAATTTTTCTGATTTTTATAATGAAACCAATACACCCTGTTTTCTGCATTTTCTGAACAGGCATGGAAAAAAATGAACCATGCCTAAATCAGTTTACCTTTGGAATAATATCTTACTCGTAAAACCTTCTGCAAAGTGGCTTCCTCCAACATATTTTAAATCTAATGGGTCCTGAACTTTCCTAAGTCAAGTGACATTTATATAAATTTATTTAAGGAAAGCTAACACAGGGCCATGAAAAACTAACCGACATTTAACCCATTGATAAGAAGCCTATGATGATTCTGTGTAGTATCAATTACTTTTAAGCTACAGGGCAGTATTATTTCTATATATGAAAATATTAACTTTTAATGGAGAAATAACCACCAAATAATAAGGCCTATAATAAGGCACTATTAAAATTTTTTTTCTTGTTGCATGTACTACAAAGCTAAGGATTGCTATTTTAGGTAAACAATAACCAGTTCTATTTTGTTCTTTGATTTCAGAATATTGCAAACAGTATATGTCCCCTTAAATGTGAAAAGGAGACAACTTCTTATTTATTTCTGCCTGGTTTCACTGAAATTATTTTATCCATATCTATTTCTTTCTGAAAAACCAGTGAACAGGTGCTGAGTTTTCTTTATATTTGCCATGCTAGAAAAGAGAGAGAATAAAAATCACTAAGTAATATGAGTACAACTCATGTTGGGCATTGAGATATTTTTAATCATACATTTAAATGTGTGGTTCTTTGATCATTTGGGAATTCAAAATTTCAATAATGAAATGATGCTGCCATACTTTGAAACTAAGAATTTAAGGGAATGAGATCATTATCTTTTGCCTCCAATCTGGCACACTATTCATAATTCTCTCTAAGACTTAGTGTATCTCCTCTCATATCCCTAGCAAGTGCTCTTTTTTAATCATGGCACTTCTGGATCTTATGGTCTTAGATCAGTTGATATGTTAATTAACTCTTTATGTTCAAATGACCAAACTGAATGCTCTAAGACTGAATATAAACAAATAGAATCAGCAATGGGATTTAACATCTACTTTGATAATTAATGTGCCACTGGAAAACAAATAGTTGTCTTAAGGATAATTTTTAAATGATGCTCTACCTTTTAAAGCTCCACCCTGTCACAGAGAACTCAAAATTCTATGGTTGAATATTTGATTCTGCATAGTCCCTGGCTCTACACTTCTCTTCTTTACTTTGGTCTCAACAGAAATACTAGCATCTCAGCTCCAGGAATGAGTTGGCACATTAGCCTTTCCTTGAGAAATCTGCTGAGGCCTAACAGAGCTCTTGTTCCCCTATATGCATAAAACTGCACATCCCAATGTGGTTTTGGCTTGTGTTTATCCAGAAAGTATGTAGTAAATACCTGCTATGTACCAGATCAAATATAATAATAATAATAAAATACATAGAGGGACTGCTGGTTTCCAGTTTTGAATGTAAGTAGCTTGGAATCTGCCAGTCTATCTAACAGCAAGTAAAAAGCTGAACAGAGTGAAAAATCAACAACTCTACTTGGATTTGTGAGAGGGGAGAACACAAGGCTAACCACAGACCCTGAGATTGGAGAGACAGGCAAAAGCAGAGAGTCACAGCTTATGGAGGGGAGAATCATGATTGGAAACCCAGGTGTGAACCAATGCCAGGGTAGGAAAATGTGAACTGTAATTGACTAATTGATGGAGGCTTGGTGTGGACACACTGAGAGTTAAAAATTCTAGGGAGACACAGTCATGGGGGATGGGGGACACAATATTGTGAGTTCCTCCAGAAACTCGACCAGGTTTCCATAATAAATATTGGAGAAAAATCCCCTTGTGTTTTTTGCAAGGGGAGGGATAAAGGAACAATTTTGAAATTTGCCAGACCACTCTGGTCTTTTTAACGGGGTCTGTCCTCAGGAGAAACAGTTTAACCAGAGCCTATTCTGCTAGGGTATGATCAGAGCCTAACTGATTCAGGGACAGGGAAATACTCAACTCCAGGTCCCTCCATCCTTTCTGTACCATCTAAGGGGAAAAAGAAAAACTGAAAAGCACTTGTGAAGTTCACAGGCAAGAAAGATAAGCTCATTAATCTTCTAAGATCTTGTCATAGAGCTATAGAATAGTTTCCTTCTTCCTGCCCCTTATCACCACATTACTAAAGACCTATTTACAGCAGTTCCTTGTATCTGGCACATCATTTATGATTATCAAGAAAACATTACAAGACATTCTAAATGGCAAAAAACACACAATTTGAAGATATGGAGCAAGAATCAGAACCAGACGTGGTAGAAATATTGGAATTATCAGATCAGAAATTCAAAAAGAGACTATGATTAAATACTAAGGGCACTAATAATAAAATAGGCACCATGCAAGAACAGATGGACAGTGTAAGCAGAGAGATGGAAATCTTAAGAAAAACTAAAAAGCAATGCTAGAGATCAAAAACATCACAATAAAAATGAATGCTTTTGATTGGCTTATTAACCAACTGGACGTGGCTGAGGAAGGAATCTCTGAGCTTGAAATATATCAATAGAAACCTCCAAAATTGAAAAGCAAAGACAACAAAGACTGAAAAATAAAAACACAGCTGCAAAAATATGTAACATGTGTAAACAGAGGAGAAGAAAGAGAGAAAAGAACAGAAGAAATATGTGAAGCCATAATGACTGAGAATTTTCCCAAATTAATGTCATAAACCAAACCACAAATTCAGAAAGCTCAGAGAATACCAGGCAGAATCAATGTCCAAAGAACTATGCCTAGGCATATCATTTACAAACTGCACAAAATCAAAGACAAGAAAAAAATCCTAAAAGAAGCCAGAGGAAATAAACAAAAGAACAAAGAGAAGAATTATATCTGACTTCTCAGAAACCGTGCAAGCAAGAAGAGAGTAAAATGAAATACTTAAATTGTTGAGAGGAAAAAAAAAAAAAAATCTAGAATTCTGTACCTGATAAAATTCTCCTTTAAAAATGAAGAAGAAATCAAGACTTTCTTAGATAAACAAAAATTGAGGGTACTTATTCCCAGTAGACCTGCCTTACAATAAATGTTAAAATAACTTCTTCAGAGGGAAGGAAAATAAGTGCATGTAAGTGAAATGAGTGACAGCACTGATACAAGGGATGTTGGAATGAGACTTATTTTGCTATTTTAAAGTATTCACACTATCTGTGAAGGGTTATAGTGTTATTTGAAAGTGGGCTTGGATTAGTTTAGATTATATTGCAAATGCCAGGGCAACCACTAAAAAGATTAATAAATAACTAATATACCAAAGAGGAATATAAATGAAATTATAAAAAATGCTCAAATAAAACCCCAAAAGACAGAAAAAGGATGGAAGACAAAAATAGAAACAAAGAACAAGAAAAATAGCAACAAGAATGGTAGATAATAATCCAAATGTGTCAATAGTGACTTTGATTGTCAATGGACTAAATGTAACAATTAAATGATACATTGTCAGAATGGATTTATTTATTTTTATTTTTTAAGTTTATTTATTTATTATTATCATTATTTTTTACATTCTAAGATGATGTGGAGTAGTTGGGGGAGAGAGGGAGAGGGAGGGAAGAAAGAAACATGTGGGAGAAGGACGAAGGGGTAGTTGGGGCCCATGGCACCCCCCTTATCACTGCAGGGGACTTCAGGGGCTTCCAGTGATGGCTCAGTCATTGCTGGGCTGTATGCAGATGGCAGGAGGGTGTGGCTGAAGCCCTCAGGCCCCGAGTGCTCTGGCTCAGGAGCTGAGGGTGTTTCCAGTGGTGGTCTGGTGGTCATCACTAGGATAGTTGCAGGTGTTGGCTCCAACCAGCGTAGGAGCACAGGGCACTTCCTGCGGTGGTTTGGTGGTCGTTTCTGGGCTGGCTGTGGGTGTCATGGGGCATGGCTAAGGCCCCTGGTCCTCCCCACTCCCTTGCTTGGGAGCCCAAGGGGATTCCGTCCCTTCTAGGTGTTATAAGCATTCTTTGGTGATCTGAGACGTTTGCTAGTTAATACCAAACTTTGATACTGATCTGTGGGTATTTTTTTTTTCTTTCAGTTCTGTGTTGGATCATTCACTGTGCCCACCACTTAAAATCTGCACTCGAACTAATTTGTTGTCCTTTGCTTACTTCTCAAATGGGGGAACTTCCTGTGGGAACCAGCACCTCGATCCTGTGGTTAAGTTAAATTGCTGCTTTGATGCTGATTCCCTGGGGAAGGCTTTTTGTGCAGTTCAGGTTTTAATCATTGGCCTTGTATGTACTTCTGGGTCTTGTGAGTTCTGTTGCACCTGGGTGGTATGGAAACTCTGGTCTGAGACTTTTCAGCAAATAGCACCCCTGCAGATCTGTATTCCTGACTAGTCTTCACTGAGCGGTCCGGCACTGATTGGGGGTCAGATCAGCTGTCCTTGCTGTGCCCCAGTGTTCCCCCTGTGGCCCTGTCTCTCCCACCACCCGTACTCCAAACACTTCCCATGGGAAGGGCTGTGCGCCAGTCCCTTGTGATGACTCACCAGCCTCTGAGTGGCTCCTTTATTCAGTTGTCTGTGACTCCTCATTCCTTTGTGGGTCCATGGGAATCCTGTTAGTGGTCTTACTGGCCTGAGGGCCCCCAAGATCCTCTTCTCCTCCGCTGCCTCCAAGCAACTTCATACAGAGGCCACAGCTGCATTTTTTGCTAGCTCTTGCTCTTTGCACTCACTAGCTCCAGACTTGAAGTGGACATGATGTGAAATGGTGGGAGCAATCCTTTCTTTCTCTCATTATGGCTTCTCCTGCCTTCATGAACTAGCTTATTCTTTGAGGTCTTATTTATAAAGTCTTTGTCAGTCCTACATCCTGAAGTGTTTCCCCTATGTTTTCTTCTAAGAGTTTTATAGTTTCAGGTCTTATGTCTAAGTCTTTAATACATTTCAAGTTGAGTTTGCTATGTTACAAGATGCATGGGTCTACTTTCATTCTTCTACACATGGATATCCAGTTTTCCCATCACCATTTGCTGAAGAGGCTGTGCTTTCCACAATTTATGTTTTTGGCACCTTTGTCAAAGATCAGTTGGCTGTAGGTACCTGGGTTGATTTCTGGGCTCTCTATTCTTTTTTCCATGTGTCTGTTTATATGCCAGTACCATGCTGTTTTGGTTACTATAGTTTTGTAGTATAATTTGAAGTCAGGTAGTGTTATGCCTCTAGCTTTTTTTTTTTTCCTCAGGATTGCTTTGACTATTCAGGGTCTGTAGTTGTTCCTTATGAATGTTAGGATTGTTTTTCCTCTTTATGTGAAGAATGTCATTGGTATTATCATGGGGATTTCATTGAATCTGTAGATTACTTTGGGTAGCAAGGACATTATCACATTAATTGCTCCAATCTATGAGCATGGAATGTCTTTTTATCTTTTGGTGTCCTCTTTAATTTCTTTCAACAGTGTTTTATAGTTCTCAGTGTACAGATCTTTCACCTCCTTGGTTAAATTTATTCTAAGGTATTTTCTTTGTTTGGTAGCTATTGTAAATGGGCTCGCCTTCTTTATTTCTTTTCTTGCCCATACGTTGCTGGTGTATAAAAATCTACTGATTTTTGCATATTGATTTTGTATCCTGAAAGTTTGTTGAATTCATTTATCAGCTCTAGGAGTTTGTTTTGTAAAGTTTTTAGGTTTTTCTTTATTTGGGTCATGTCATCTACAAACAGGGACAATTTGACTTTGTCTTTTCTGATTTAGATGACCTTTATTTCTTTCTCTTGAAAAGACAACCTACAGAATGGGAGAAAATATTTGCAAACTATACATTTGACAAGGGATTAATATCCAGAATATACGAGGAACTCAAACAGCTTCACAGTAAAAAAAAGTCCACTTAAAAACTGGGCAAAAGAGCTGAAATAGTCATTTCTCAAAAGAAGACATACAAATGGTCAATGAGTGTATGAAAAACTGCTCAACATCACTGATCATCAGGGAAATGCAAATCAAAGCCAGATTGAGATATCATCTCACCCCAGTTAGACTGGCTATTATCAAAAAGACAGAAAATAGAAAATGCTGGTGAGGATGTGGAGAAAGGGGAACTCTTCTGCATGTTGTCAAGACTGTAAATTAGTAAAGCCAATGTAGAAAACACAACGGAACACAAAGAAATACTACTCAGCTATAAAAAAGAATGAAATACTACTATTAGAGAGAATTATATTAAGTGAAACAAGTCAGGCACAGAAAGAGAAATACCACATGTTCTCCTTTATTTGTGGGAGCTAAAATTAAAAAAAATAAATGAATATACAAACAAATAAGGGGGTGGGAAGAAGACACAACAATCACAATTCCTTGAATTTATTAAGACAAGTGAACAGACATGATATAGTGGAGGGGGAGGGGAGAGAGGGAAGGGAGAAAGAAGAATGGGTAAAAGGACACAAATATCAACTACAATGTATATTGAGAAGTTAAAATTTTTTAAAAAGCATGGAAGATTCTCAAACAATTGTAGATAGAACTGCCTTATGATCCAGCAATCCCACTCCTGGGAGTATACCCAAAAGACTCAAGTCATCATATTTAAGGGATACCTGACCTCCCATGTTTACCACAGTTCTATTTTCAATAGCCAAGAGTGGTAACCAACCTAAATGTCCATCAACAGATAACTGGATAAAAAAATGTGGTATATATTCCCAACGGAGTACTACTCAGCCATAAAAGACTGAAATTCTGCCATTTGCAGCAGTATGGATGAGCTTGGAGAAAATTATGTTAGTGAAACAAGCCAGGCACAGAAAGAGTAAAACCAAATGTTCTCTCTCTAAGTGGGAGCTAAAAAATGAAAGAGAGAGAGAGAGAGAGAGAGAGAGAGAAAGAAAGAAAAAGAATAATTGCAATAATACGTTGAACTTTCAGAAAGAGAACTGAACTGTGATTACTAGTGGTGGAAAAGGTGGAGGGAAGGAAGGTTAGTGGGAAATTGGTTAATAGACACAAGGAATGATTACATTTTGCAGTGATAAGCATGCTAATTATCCTGATTTGATCATCACACATTACACACAGGTATTGATATTCAACTCTCTACCCCCAAATATGCATAATCAATTATGCTTTAATAATAAAAAAGTTTGCAGGTTTCTTGTAAAATTAAACATACTCTTCCCAAATGATTCAGCAATCTCACACTTTGGTATTTACCCAAAGGAGTTGAAAACCTATGTCTACACAAAAACCCACACACCAATGTTCATAGCAGCTTTATTCATAATTGCTAAAATTTGGAAGCAGCCACTAAGTCCTTGAGCAGGTGAATGGATAAGTAAACTGTGATATATTTCTTTAGTGTAATATCATTTAATGCTAGAAAGAAATGAGCTATCAAGCCATGAAGGAACCTTAAATGCATATTGCTAAGTGAAAGAAGCCAATCTGAAAAGGCTATATCCTGTAGGATTCCAACTATATGGCATTCTGGAAAAGGCAAATTTATGAAGACAGTAAGAAGATCAATGGTTGTATGCACTCCATGTAGGAGTTATACTTGTATTTGGGGTACATTTGTACTGCTGAAAGTAAAAATTAATTGCCGAGTTTCAATATGATGTTTATAAAGTGCTAAGCACATTACCTGAGAAATAGCAGGTGCTCAATGTAGAGTAATTTATTATTCTCCAAGTTAAGTAGTGTTAGCCACAGCAATATATAAAGAAACTCAAGGGTAAACAGTTAATTGTTTTAATAAAGTTTCAGCAAAACAAAAAAAAATGAATTTTTCCTTCTGAAGTTTGCTTCTGTAATGAATACATCCTTGAATTTTGTCATGCCACATATCTCTTTCATCAATATAATCATTGTCTACTTTTGACTACATAGCTAAATACAAGGGTACTTCAAAAAGTTCATGGAAAAATAATACAAATCTTTTCATGAACTTTTTGAAGTGCCCTTGTGTGATGGCTGTAGTTTAGGACACATTTTTTCCTCATCTTCAAGACCCAGCTAAATAGAAAGCATCAACAGACTTCAATATTTTGGTTCAAATCCTTAAATGGGTACTTTAAAGATACCCTGTGACCCAAAGTTTGTTTCGTTGACAGATTTTTACTTTCCACACAAAATTATGCATAATACAATGAATATTCATGTGACTCAAACAGTGCTGAATGATTTTATTTAGCTTCAGGTGATAAAAGAAGTGTTGGCTGACGAGGCCCTGGCTGGTATGCGTGTTGCGTGGGTTAGTTCATCCTTCAGTGAGCTGTGGGGACTCACCATTGGTGAATGTGCCTGTGAGAGGCAGTAACCACGGCTCCCTTCTGGCTTGTACCATCTATGCTGCTCGGACACGGAGAGGGACCTAAGAACACATCAGCACGGGGAGAATTTGCATTTCTCCAGAGAGGTACCTGTATCTTGGAGAGGCTATCCTGCAAGTTATTTTTGGTGCTCCATGGATGAAATCAAGCAGACATTGTCACCATAGTCAGGTGTGACTTCAAAAGTGAATAGCACCTTAGGCAAATAAAACACTCAAGGAAGTCAATTCTCAACAAAGAAGGAGAAGGAGAAAGAGGAAATATATATTTATGATATATATCTCAATATCTCTGTCTCTATCTATCTGTCCGATAATTTTAAATTAGCAACAATCATGCCTCGGATAAACTTCATTGGCTACGATACTGCCACTTCCCAAAGCTAGCTTGATAAATAATTTTTAAAGTTATTTCCTGAGTGTGTAAGAGAAACAGACATCATTATTGTACTAAATACATCTGCTAACATCTTTGAGCATACTTTGAATAAAAATTAATCTTTCTCTAGTTGTACTGACACTCAGAATTTATAGAATGGGTCTCCATAAGGAACTTTTCAATGAATTATTTAATTAATTTCTCAAAACAAGCCCTTTTACAACTGAGTTATGTAGCAAATTCCTGGCAAGCTAAATACAAGAGAGCGGGGGGAAAAAAATCAAATGGTAAGTTCAGTTCGAAAGAGAGACTTTGTCACATAACCTAGAATTTCCATTACATGAAATCATCATAAAACTGATGTTTTCTAATTCCATTTGTTTAAAAAATTCGTAAATAAAAGCACTTATGACCTTTTCTAGCTAGAAATATGTTAAATATAATTTCTAGAGATAACACAGAAAACTACTTCAAGTAATATAAATAAAAATACAAAAAGTTGTAATTTGTGAAATGAGCTTATAATTCAATCTAGAAACTTTGTGCACAGTACCTTACAAATGGTACTGTAGCAAAGAAAAGCACAATAATTTTTAAATGTTTTATCCACAACCCCCCCCCTTTATTTTTCTCAGTACATCTGTGGAGGAATCCGGAATAATGTAGAGTGATCATAAATTTGAAGAAAAACTTTGTATCCATGGGTTCTGGGAATACAATATAAGCCACAGTGCTTACCTTTGGGTAGGGAACGGGCAAACAAAATTATAAAATTTGTGTTTCAAGAGTGATAAATAATAGAGAGTAATTAACTTTGCCAGGAAATTACGGCCTCACAGAGAAAGTAAAAGGAAATGAATTTGAAAGAGTTGGGAAGAGAATTTCTATCAGAGTAAACAGGAACTGCAAATCCCTGAAATTTTTTAAGCAAGGAGGACACAGATCAAATTTATTCTTAAGATGTGTTACTCTAACCAAAATATTAAGGTTTAATGTAGGAGAATTGGGAGGATTTAGTTGAGGGATGGCTGAGAAATCTCTAGACCCTTTTCTGGTCAGTTTGCTGCTGTGGCACTCCACCTCTGAGGCTAGAAGGGATTGGATCTACACAAGATCATAAAACTCATCACTTGTGTCTGGAGCTGTGGAACAGATTCCTTTTACTCCTAATTTTTCTGGATTATGGGTTAATTGAAAATTTATGGGCTGGTCTAGAAAGTTGACCACCACTTTGTAAGTTCCAAACAACTGAAGCACAAATAATGTTTTCACAGGTTAAAAACTGCCTGTATAATTATATGTTTTCTTTCAGGGGCTACATGCTGATTTATTCTGTTTCCAGGCAGCAGGATGTGTGATAACCATTTGGAAGTAAATAGAAAACCTGATCAAGAGTGTACTTATGCCTTCTGAGAGCTGGCACCATCACCCTCCATTCCAAATTTAAGGGCAAATGAGAGTTGACAAAGTCCAACCGGATTCCACACAATGGTGAAGCATGGATTTTCCACCCACATCACAGCTGGCTTCTCGAGTTGTCTCATCAATGTCACCTACAAAGAATTCTTTGCCTGAGATAATTTGGCAGAATCTCCCGCCCTGAGACATTGGAATGCAGCCAATCTATCAGCATGGAAGTTGGCTTGCAGGAAGCCCACGTGGCTGTTGGATGTAGGACTGATGGAAGGAGGGTAATTTTGAGCAGCTTGGATAGTAAAATCTCCTTATGGGCATAACAATTTATTACTCAGGATGTTGGAAGCAATGCACATTGTTTTCCAGGCAGTAAAAAGCTCCACATGTAATCTGATTTTGTTTGCTTATTTTGTTTTGCTTTTCATTTCATTAAAATATAACCATTTAAAGTAAGGGAACACCTATCAGCAAAAGAGGTTGGCAGACCATAAAGCTGAGTGTCCCAAAAGTTTCTGAATTTGAAAATTGGAATACTCTATTTACAAATCAGAGCACTCTGCTATCTTGACCCAACAGGAGGTTTATTGGGCAGTATTCGTGGTATTTAATTTAAAATAATCTATGGAAACATTTAGTCAGCCCCACTGACTTCTGCAAACTCACCCTTATGATTAAGAGCAAATGACTGTCATAATACAAAGCTTATCTGCCCGTAAGTTAAAAAGAGAGCTGTTTCTGAAAAATTAAATATTGTATTAAGAAAGGCTGAGGTTTCAATTGTGAATCTTGGCACAGTAGAATTAAGATCTGCTTGTTGTGATACTAAAGGTCAGGGGAAGTTCTAATCTTTGGGCTGTGTGACCTAAAGTGAAATTGGCTAGTGAAACACTTTGCCCATATGTGCATAGCAACAGTCAGTAGTACCATCCTAAGAAAAGATTCGTTACAGCTAGATAGGAGGAATAAGTTCTAGTGTTCCATAGCACAGTAGGGTAACTATCATAAGTCATAATTTACTGTATTTTTTCAAATAGCTAAAAGAGAGGATTTTGAATGTTACCACACAAAGAAAAGATAAAGTTTGAGTGATAGATATGCTAATTATCCCAATATGATCATTATACATTGTATACATGTATCAAAATATCAATTTTACCCCATAAATGTGTCAATTAAAAATAAAAATGAAGATAGAAAATGAAGAGTATCAATTATTTTTTTTAAAATGAAAGATTTGTTAGGAAAAAGGCCTACCACTGGCTGGTCTTTTGTTCATAAACAGGATATGAGAGCCAGGGATCACCAAATATTTGAAGGAAATCAGTGTGTAGAAGATAAAAACCTAGATGAACAAACACAACAACGGATATTATAGGGACAAGAAATTACTATGAGAATCAGAATAAAGAGTAAAACTATAATTTCCATAGTCAGATTTTGGGGGGAGGGGACAAGGTGTCTTTTTTAAAAAATTATTCAATCATAATTGATTATATATATTTCGGGGGTTCAACATTGACATATGTTGATCAAATCAATATTACTAGCATTTATATTGTTACAAATCATACTTATTCTTTATGACCCTTGTCCAATCTCTCCCCATCCCTTCTCCCTTCCCCCTCCGCCCTCTAATTACCCTAGATTTCTTCTCTTCTTCTGAAAGAGTAATGGTTACTCTGTTGATTTGTTGCCTAGATCTGTCCAATGCTGAGAGTTGTGTTCAGGTCCCCCAATATTACTGTAGAGTAGATGCTTCTTCTGTCACTCTGGAATGAGCTTTGTGGAGAGAGACATCCTCTTCTTTTCTTTGGTCTCTGCTGGTGACTCTCCTTGTATCAATGCACTCCAGTGGCTGGGAGACCATTTGTACAGTGATTGTGGCATTTAGCTGCTTTCATGGCAGCCAGGGTTATTGTGGTAGCTGTGGTGGGCCACTCACACGGACATGATATTTTTGGGATGCGGGAGGGGGTCCAGTCCCTGGTTCCGTACCTCAGGACCCTGGGCAGGTCCCATGGCACTGGCAGTGTGCCTGTTTGTGGGAGAGGGTCCAGTCCCTGGCTCCATACCTCAGGACCCTTGGCAGGCCCCGTGGTGCTGGCGGTGTGCCTGGTTGTGGGAGGAGGGTCTGGTCAGATTGGTTTGAATAAAGAGAACATGTATTAAACAAGAATAGGTTGGTTTAAAAGAGAATTGTGAAAGAACAAGAAAAAATAATTTCCAAAAAACAGTGATTTCTTCCCCCCCTCAAAAAAATTTAATGTAGGACTAAAAGACATACAGGATGAAATCTGAAATGTAGAACAAGGCAACACAGAGATAGAAAATAGGAGAAAATGTAAAAAGTGTAGATAATCAAGGCAAGAAACCCAGCATTCATTTAATAATAAATTTAAAGGAAGGAGAGAACAGAAAAATGGTGAAGAGCGAAAAGTAAAGAATAGAGAGCATTTTAGTGAAATAAAGGAGAGAAAGATGTGGGTTGTAAGCATATTTTATCAGCATATTTTCTTTTCCAACAGAAAACAAAAAACAAAATAAACAATTTGCAGAATGATATATACAATGTGTTGCCATGATTAAAAGCACTATAATATGCAATATTGCATTATTGCAATGTTATACAAATAATATCATAATTTTGTAATACCATAGTATATATTTTTTATGGAATGCTGTAATAGATATACTGTAAAATTATAAAAAGTGCAAGAGAATGATAAGAATAAAACACATGGTGGTGGTTGACTCTGGGGAGGAAGAGAAGGAACAGAGTCGGTTTGGAGAGGGGTATACTGGGCCCTTAAATGTATCCACAATTTTTAACTCTATAAACAAGGATAATCAAGTATGATATCATTTTAAGACTTGATAAGGCTGAGTGATGGATTCGGGGATATTTGTTATATTTTTTCTAAAATTTGATATAATTCATAATTTAAAAAATAAAATAAAATCCTAAATACAGCTATAGCCATGAACTTTCTGATAAATGTTTTTTAAAAACATACTTTTATAAGTAACCTTTCTCCTTCATTTTATCTTTACTGATGTGATAAATTAGACTGTAGAGAAATTATTTTGGGTAAAATATTGGGAACAATGTGGGATTGAGATGGCCATAGTCACATTTATGAGAAGTAGCAAACTCTGTTTAAATTTGCTAGGCTCAGAATGGGATTTTCACTACTTCCTTAGAGTGGGAAACCTTTGAATGCAAAAGCAATTTGTCTGTGTGTTGATGCAATTTATTGTTCCAAGAGTAAACTGTTTAATGAATCAAGAATGAAGAAACTATGATGACTTGCTCCAGAGAAATGTGAACTTTCTGTCTGATTCAGCTAGAATCTTAAGGGTATTCAAAACTGCATTTAGTTTGTGCACATAATAATGAGAGATTTTAATCATTTTGCCTATTGAAGCCATAGTGGAATACTCTATTTTTTTCATGTATATTGAGACACATTTTAAATTAAACATCCATTACATGTCTCTATCTGTTTTTAAGTCAGTGGTGGAAAAATAAAAGCAAAGGAAATAACATTGCAAGTGAATGCTCTGCATTGAGTAGTCGAATGTCCTTCCTCCCTGTTTTCAGGAAGCCATACGTAGAGTGCCCTAAATAAATAATGATACATCTGTACACTAGGTGAACTATTTCAATAAGGATTCCACAGATATAGAGAGAGGTAGACAGATAATAGAGACAGGTAGATTAGATGGATAGATAGATAGATGTTCAAATATATCTATATATAGAGATACAGACATATACATAGATGAACATAGATGTAGTCATAAATACATAGAGCTATATGAAGATGTAATTAGGTAGAAGAAATTTGTTTTGTCCTCAATATCCAGACAGGTATATAGTTATAGTATTACACAAAAAGAAAGCAATGTCATGATTAGCTAGTCAGAAACGTACAAAACCCAGGATGTGGAGCAGACATTTCTGTACTTTTCAAGTCATTGCTCAGTCCACACAGAGCTAACTTGCATGGGCCTCAGAGTCCCTCCTCTTCTGTCTCCCTGCCTCCTCTTACCTGGTCTCACCTGCTCAGTCTTTTCCATGCCTCTGTCTTCTTCTGACCTCTGATTTGGGCCTCAAATCTCAAAAGTTTTGTGCAGAGTTCCCCCTTTCCTGGAATGATTGCAGTAGGCCCTTATGGTTGTAATGAACAAACTATTAACTTTCGCTCAATTTAGAATTAAGCCCCCATAATTTTGGTGGGGTGTACAAAGTGGAGTGCATATGCTCCAGGGGTACATGGAACATAGTTTTCACAATTCTATTCATATTCAGTTTTTATAAATTCTTTGTAATATATGTTTTTATAATGTTCTGTACTGTAATAATATATGTACACACATATAGCAGTTTATAAAGTATAATTAAATATAAATACATAAATGTACATAAATTGCAGGTTCAATTTGTTCAATTGACAGCATTGTGCTATCAGAGGCTACTTTAGAAGATAAAAAACTATTATTGATATTGTTCCCCTTAATATGTTAATTTTGCTACATTTTATACTATCAATAACTGTAACAAGAGAAAACACTGGTTTTTTTTGACAATATCTTAACAAATTTGATTCCCAACTAGAAATAAAGAGGAGAAAAGGGTGAAGAAAAAATATCTTATTCTGCCCTATACATTTACTAATTGAAGAGAAACATCAAATAGATATAACAAATTCAAAGGTAATGCAGCGTTGTTGCTTTTCATAAAACTTATGGAAAGTAAAGTGTGCAGAAAGAACTGTGGGTCACCAGGTTTTCTTTAATGTGCTGTGCTCTAATTGGTCTTCCTGCTTCCCTCTTGTCTCTGCCACTCAACAGTCATGGGGATCCTTCATCCTCAAAAGTCAGAGAACATCATTCCCCTGGTACCAGTCTTCCATTTCTGCCCATTTTATTTGGTATAAAGTCAAAGTTCTTACTGTGTCTACAGGTTCCCAGCTACCGCTCTCATCCCATTCCTTACTGCTCTTTCACGCTTCTCACTGTCTCAAAGTAACAAACACATTCTCTTCTGCCTTGAGGACTTACATTTCCTGTTCTTTCTACATACAGGATTCTTCCCGTCTGTATTCATATGGATCCCTTTCCTTCTTTATTCATATCTCCTTTCAAATGCCAAAACCTTTTCAAATGACCTTTGTAAGTGGACTATGACCCCTATGTCACTTTATATCCTGGAACACGATAAAGGCATCGAGTTAAAAAATCAAAAGGGAAAATTCACCCGGTCCTCATGATTTCAAATTTCTCACCTAAAAACAGGTAAGAGTTAAACCAACTCATTTCTAGGAATCTGGCAATTTCCATGTAAATTTGTAGTGAAAGTACATTTGTCAGATTTAGTTGGGTTTAATAGAATTATTGTTAGTTAATAATCACATTTTTGGGGAATCTTCTTGGTATCTTGGTATTTTTCCCCCAACATTTAGCAATAATGATGGGTTCTTTCAGAAATGTACAAAACTTTAGAAACAGATTCATTTCAGAGTTGCGGGCAACAGACCCACAAACATATTTCTAAATACGTGCAAGTTGTAAATCCAACTATTTTCATGGCCCAGACTAGTTCTCCCTCTTTCCTGCACCCTCAACCAAAACTGTTCCTTGGATATAGAACTTGGGAGCTAGAGGCTGAAGGGGCAGCAACTTTCTCAGCCAGCCCTGCTATCCAGCAGACTTAACTGGAAATAGGGACCTGAGGTGACAAGGCAGGGCAGGGCCGGGGTGGTGAAAGGATCTGCCTGAACCCATGAAGAGTTAACCTCCCTAAAGGCCAGAAAGAGAAACTCCCCCCCGCCCAACATATCACTTTTCTGACTCAGGATTACCAGACAGTTCCAGCTATGCCACCCACTTTCAAAGATTTGGGACAGTGAAACTTGAACAAAAGCAGTCACTTTTTCTGTTTTCCCCAAAGGCTATATGCGCTCGCGCTCGCGCGCGCAACACACACACACACACACACACACACACACACACACACACACACACACACACACACACACACACACACACACACACACACACACACACACACACACACACACACACACACACACACACACCCTCTTTTGGTCTGACTAGCTCAGTTCTCCTGTGGTTTTCGAAGTCCAAATTATTAACAAACTTTCCAAAACTTTTCTTATGCGCTCCCCAAACAAAATAAAACATCTTTATGTATTGATATTTTTAATATGTGGAGTCCTCCAGAGTAAAGGTTCCTCTTGCCCAGGTCTGAGTGCAGGACCAGTCAGCTATACCATGCCAATTTTCTAGAAAATTACTCAGTTTTCAGTGGTCCACTGTCTCACTCTGATCTTTGGATATACCACTTTATATCTCAGTCATATTATTTCTTTTATTTATAATATTTTTAGCAACAAAAACAACCTCTATCACTATCATGGGGGCTCATTACAAAGGTCAGTTTTAACACTTAGAGATTGCTTCATGGGAAATCCAAAATAATTCAGAAACATTGGATATTATAAATAATGTGACCCCCTAGATGTTTTATATAAAATGTTAGCAATTTATGAGAAAAGTTTTATTGAATAAGTCATAATTTACATTCTGCTATATATTAAAAATTATATTTTAAGTAAACTTAAGTTTAATCATAAATGATCATAAATAGTTGCTTAGTTGGTAAAATATAGTATTGAGGCATAGGATAGTTCTTATTAATTTAATTTTCATTCAGGATAATTAGACTTTTTTTTAGGAGCACATACTGAACTTGTATGTACCAAGATTGAAAGACTGGATTAGATGGGTAAAACCCACCTCAAAAAATAATAAAGATTATAATAATTGTTGTCATAATGATTACAATAATAATATTTTAGAAAGCTCTAAACACATTTCTTACCCATTATAGGTGTTAGAAATTTTCACTTAAAGATGGAATATTAACACAAGCTAACTTTGGCTATATTGAAAAGTTCAGTCTAAACAATAAAAATGTCAACATATTCACCGAGTTCCTATTCAGGATAAGGCATAGTGCTGTGTTCTGTGGAGGGATTCAAAGATGGGTAAGACAGTTCTTGATCTTAAGAATATACTAACAAGTATATAAATTAATATAGCATACCTAAAATATGATTAAGTAATATAGGTTTTTAGAAACAAATCATTCCCAGTAGGAAGACCAGACATAGCTTTTCAAAGAAAGCCTCATGAATAAATAGGCTTATAGTACTGAGTAAGATAAAATTTTTACTCCCAATAAAGACTTCTATATAAAAGTAATTTCTATTTGCATTTATATGTATATGCGTGTGGGTGTGTGTGTGTAAAAATCTTTAAAAAGCCTTTTTACATGCATTATCATAAACATCCTAAAAGGCAGATAGCCATCTCATATTAATTATATTGCAGGTAAGTTGTGACTTGACTGCTATCATGAGTTAGTAAAAGGATGATAGTCATCAGTGTGGAATATACTATAAAGCATATGTACTTCACAGGGCCTGGTTTTCCAAAGCCTTGCAGTTTCAAATATTGACCTTGCAAGGACAGAAAACTTTCCTCAGGCTATAAGTCTCTGTTGCAAGATAAGAATTGTGGCACAGCAGATGGCTGGCTCAAAGACAGACTAGTTACTTATTGTTATGTAAAGATGCTGAGAAATTGCTATAAGAAGGAATGTTTGCTAAGGTCAAGCTTGTGTTGATAAGATCACTTAATCATCTACTGGAATGTCATCTGGCTTGTTTCACTGAAAGTTATCAGCCTATACTGTTAAACTATAACCCCACCTATGTCTCATGGGGGGTGTCTTAGTCCATGTTGTGCTGCTATGACAGAAAACCTGAAAATGGGTAAATTATAATAAGCAGAATTCTGGAGATTGGGCAGTCCAAGATCAAGAGGCCAGCATCAATATTGTCAGTATACAAGTAAATTTTTTTATGAATATAATTTGATTATTTTTATTTTTTGTATAGCATTTCTTGAAAGGAATACCCTGCTTTGCTCACAATCAATAAAATGACTTTCATTTTATTTAGTCAATCTCCACACTGCACTGTGACCCTCTGCTATGATTTGAATGTTTTCTCCCCTCCAAAACTCATGTTGAAATTTAATTGTAACATTATTAAGAGGTGGGGCCCATAAGAGGTGATTAGGCCATGAGGGGTCTACCCTAACCAGTGAAATAGGTGCTGTTCCAAAAGAGCAAGTTTGGCCTTTCTTCTTATCTGTTGCTCTTCTACCTTCCACCATGGAATGACACTGCCCTAGAATTCTTCTATTTTCCACCTATTTATCCCTCCCTCCTGTATAACCCCTAACAACCACCTATCTTATTACTATGCCCATAGTTTTACCTTTTGCGGAATGCCATATAATTGGGACCATACAGTATGTAGCTTTTCCTATTGACTTCCTTCATTTAAAAACATGCATTTGTTTCTTCTATGTCTTTTCAAGGCTTGATAGCTCATTTTTTTTTAGCACTGAATAATATTCCATTGTCTGGAAGTACCACAGTTTATTCACTCACTGTTTAAAGAATAACTTGGCTGCTACCAAGTTTTAGGGATTACGAATAAAGCTGCTATAAACATCCATGTGCAGGTTTTTGTGTGGACATGAGTTTTCAAGGTCTTATGGTAAATACCAAGGAGCTCAACTGCTGGGTAATATGGTAAAATTTGTTTAGGTTTTGTAGGAAACTGCCAAACTATCTTCTAAAGTTGTACATTTTGCTTTTCCAGCAAAATAAATGATAGTTCCTATTACTCCACATCCTCACCAGCATTTAGTGTTGTCAAACTGTATTATGGCTGTATTAGTCCATTTTCTGTTGCCTATAACAGAATACCTGAAACTGGGTAATTTATAAAGAAACAAAATTTATTTCTTACTGTTTGGAGTCTGGTAAGTCTATTGTTCAGGGGATGCATCTGGTGAGGGTCTTCTTCTCGGTAGGAGCTCTCTACAAGGTCCCATGGCAACCAGGGTATCAGATGGTGAGAACAGGAAGAGCAACTTCATGTGCTCTCCTTATAAAGCCAGCACTGTAGGCCCATGATGAACCATTGATCCACTACTCCATGAGTGGATTAATCCATTCATTATGGCACAGTCCTCATGATTCAACTATCTCTCAAAGGCCCCACCTTTCAAATACCACAACAGGATTTCCCACCCTCTTACCACTATTATAATGGGGATCAAGTTTCTAAAATATGAGCTTTAGTGGGACATAGTCAACCCATAGCATTCCACTCCTGGACCCCCATATAAATGTCCTTCTTACATGTAAATACATTAATTTCATCCCCAAAGTCTTAACTTGTTTCAACTGAAAAGTCCAAAGTTTGTAAAATCAAAATAAATTATTTACTTCCATAGTATGATGGTAGGACAAGCATAGGGTACATAGTCCCATCCTGAAAGGGAGAAATAGGCCATAAGAAAGGAGTAACATGTCCTAAGCATGTCCAAAACCTAGCAGGGTGGGCATTGAATCTTAAAGCTGGAGAAAAACCTATCTTGATTCTATGCCCAGCATCCTCTGTCCACTGGTGTGGGGGTTGGGCCTCCAAGTCCTCAGGCAGCCCCACCCCTATGGCTTTCCTGGGCTCAGCCCATGCTTCAGCTCTCCCAGGTTGGAGGTCTACATTGGTAGCTCTAAAGTTCTGGGGTCTCAATGGCGGTCTTGCTCCCATGGCTCCATTAGGCATGGCCCTGCTAGAAGTACTTTGTGCAACTCAGAATCCCCATTTCCACTCACATTGCTCTAGCAGTTTTTCTTAAAGTATTTACCTCCTTATCATTATGTAACGTCCTTCTTCTTCTCTAATAACTTTCCCTGTTCTAAAGTCTGTACTGTGAGAGATTAATATAGCAATTCCCACTTCCTTTTGACTAGTATTAGCATAGTAGACCTTTCTCCATCTGTTTACTTTCAATCCATGTATCTTTAAATTTACGTGAGTTTTCTGGAGACAACATATAGTTGGTTCTTGTTTTTCAAACCACTTTGACAATGTCTGTCTTTCAATTGGTGTATTTGGGCCTTTGATGCTTAATATGATTATTGACATAGTTAGGTTATTATCTACCATATTTGTTATGTTTTCTATTTGTTGCCCTTGTTATTTATTCCTTTTTTCCTTTTCCATCTTTTTCTGCTATTGTGCTATTAACTGAGCATTTTATATAATTCCATTTTCTCTCCTTTCTTACATATCTATTTTACTGCTCTCTTTTTATTTTTTACTATTTAAACTGGTTGCCCTTGAGTTTGCAATATAAATCTACCACTATTTCTAGTCTTCTTTCAAATAACACTATACTGCTTTATTGCTAGTGCAAGTATCTCATAATAACAAAATATTATCAATATTCCTCTCCTTCATCCCTTATATCATTGCTGTCATGCATTTACTTATATATAAGCATTCATAAGCATATACAAAGCATACATAATCAGATACCTTGTTGCTATTATTATTTTGAACAAACTGCTGTCCGTTAGCTAAATTAGGAATAAGAAATTTAAGGTTTTATTTTACCCTCACTTATTCCTTCTCTGATGCTCTTCTTTTCTATACATAGATCCAATTTTCTCCTCTACATAATTTTCCTTCTCTCTGAAGAACTTCTTTTCACACGTATTGCAAAGCAGGCCTATGGGCAACAAATTTCCTCAATTTTTGTTTGAGAAAATTTGTATTTCTTCTGGACCTTTGAACTGTAATTTCACAGGATACAGAATCCTATGTTCATGGTATATTTCACCTCACTATTTTCTTGCTTGTTTGGTTTCTGAGGAGACATCAGACATAATTTTTGTCTTTGCTCCTCCAAAGATAAGATGTTTCTTCCCTCTGGATTCTTTCAAAATTTTATTTTTATCTTGAACATTTTGACATTTGAGTACGTTATGCCTCAATGTACTAGTTTTGACATTTATACTGTTTGGTCTTCTCTGAGCTTCCAGGATCTATTTGGTGTCTGACATTATTTTGGGGAGATTTTCAGACATGATTGCTTCAAATATTGAACTACAAATATTGAATATTGTTTCTCTTCCTTTCTCTCTCCTTTTCTTACTCCTGGTATTGCCATCAGGCACATGTTACACCTTTTGTAGTTATTGTACAGTTCTTAGACATTCTGATCTACATTTTTCTGTCATTTTTTTCTTTTTGCCTTTTAATATGGTAGGTTTCTATTGAGATATCATAAAGCTCAGACATTCCTTAGCTGTGCCCGGTCTACTAATAAGCCCATCAAAGGCCTTCTTTATTTTCATTACAATGTTTTGGTCTCTAGCATTTCTTTTTGATTCTTTGTTAGAATTTACAACACTCTGCTTACATTATTCACCTGTTCTTGCATTTGTCATCCTGCATTGATAATTCCAGTATTCCTATCATATATGACTATGGTTCTGATGCTTGTTTAGTCTTTTCAAACTGTGATTGTTTGCTTTTTAAATATGTCTTGTAAATTTTTCTTGGTAGGTGGACATTATGCACTGGGCCAAAAAAAAAAAAAAAAAGCTGTGGTGAAAAGGCTTTATTGTGGGGGGAAGTGGAAACCTTACACGGTCCTATGGTTAGGATTCAGTGTTTCGGTGAGCCTATGTCCTTGGATGTATACTTCACCAGTGTTTCTCATTGGCCCCTCCCCAGGTGGGCGAGGATGGCTAGAGGGTGCTGGAGTTAGGTATTTCCCTTTCTCCACGCGGAAAGCTAGGGCCAGCTGAATTGCATCTTTCCCTTGACCTACATAGGTTAGTCTCTGATACAAACTTAGCAGGCTGGACTGATCAAATAATTTATTCTGAGGGCAGGGCTTTTTAATGCTCTGGCGTAGTTCAAAATGTTTTGGTTTTTTTTCCTTCCCCCGTCAGGAGCATGAGTAGATTTTTTTTTCTTCAGTATTTACTGTGAGGACCTGGTAGAGCTCCTGGAGGAACAAAAATCACAAAAGTGTAAGGACTCTCCACGAGTGAGTCCTTTTGGAGCTTTTAATTCTCAGATTTATTCACACTAAGCCTCCAGCAATTAAACAATTACAATTTAGATTTTCTAACCTTGGCACTGGTCTCATGGTGGTTTCTGCTCATGGGTTTCTTCTTCGATAAGTTGTGATTCTCTGTATCTACTCTTCTATCACTCCAGTTTTGAGGGCAGCAGTTTGCCCTGTGACCTCACTTCTCTAATGGATCTTAGGAGAATTTTTAAATTTTCAGTTTGTTCAGGTATTTACTTGTTAAAATGGAGTGCCAAATTCTACATTCCTTACATGCTGGACTGGAAACTGAAAGTGTTTTCTTTTGAAGATGGAATGTAATGATACTTAAGTTGGCAGTTTGGTGTGACTCTGTCCTTTATTTATAAAGGCCCTTTATATATTCCCTTTGCTATAACTGGAACTTCCCTAGAATACTACAGCCATTTCCACTAAATGTCCATTATGCAAATTAACTCAGTTACTGGTCTTTGTCCAGATTCTGATCTAGCACAGAAGAGTTTTACATGAGTTGTGCTAGAATTTTTGGATGAAAGCATCCTGGAAGAGAATCAAAATCCTTAGGCAAATAGGAATTACTAGGAATAATATTACTAGGAATAATAGCGCATGTCAGAAACCATATACAGGTGGTTCTAATTTCCCAATATTTATTTTCAGTGTCCACATGGTTAAAATATAAATTTAGAAAAACAATAATCACAAGACAACATAATTCATTAGTAAAATCGCCATTTATAAAATTAGACTGAATTCAAGTTTTCCTTCTCTCTTGTGTTCATATGGCCCATGTTTTTGAAACGTTGAATGCTTGCAACAGGACAGTGCAGTGCAGAGTGAATTCATTACAAAATGAAATTAGCAATGTCAAGATTTTATTAAATCAATAGTATGATGCTGGATAATTGGTGAAATTCAATGCCAGTGTATTGACCTGTAATGGTATAATGGAGTTAGAACAGACATTCATGCAGAGCAAATCACTAATTCTTAAAGCAAACAAACAAAATGAATGATGAACAAAATTGTGTGTGTGTGCATGCATGCTTGAACCAATGTAAATTTTTGAACAAAATTGTATGGCAGTATAGTGGGTGCCTCAAAAGAGAAGAGGTAAAATACCTGATGAAAACACTGATGGAACTTTATTGTGCACAAAAATATTATTTTTGAGGGGTAATTTAGATTTGAAAGTCAAATGTAATGTAAAAGCTATAAATTTGAGATATAATTTTTTTCAGAAAAGTTAGTTTGATAAACAAAGAAAAATCAACATTTTATTTATTATTTAGGTAACAAGCTTATATTTGCTATTATAAACTCATTTTGTTAAATATAAAATAGACAATTTGAAAATTTTAGTTTCATTTTAAAATAAAAAATCCAAATAAAATTTTTTTCAATGATTTCCTTGAGTACTCAACTAAAATGGTCATGTTCTAGTATTATTTATCCTTGGATAACAAAACATCCTATATTTCTAAGCATGGTGCTGAAGATATCCAAATATATGGGCAGCTACAGAGTTTTAACTTTCCTTCCTACTCTCAAAGATCCATTTCCAAATGAGCACACACAGATTTTGAGACTGGCAGAACCATGAAGTGTGGGGATGTAAGGTAAAATAGAAAACAAGACTAAAAAACCCAAGGGATTATTAGAGTATCACTAACTAATTAGATAACCAAATACCTTCTTATCAAAACTTTTCCCTGGATCTAGCATCTGATGGTGATTCTTACCTGTACTGACCTTTACTACAATAATTGCAAAATAATCTTTTACTAGTTCACACATGATAATTTATTGAAGGCAAGAGGTCTTTCTCCTCGCTCTCCTATTTATCTATCTACGTATCTTTTTCAAATGAATTTATAATGTTTTACTCTCTTTAATTATTTTGATGCTCAAAGTGACCCAGGTTTGGCCAATGGGAGCCCATTCAGGTGGGTTCCTGTGTCCCTGTGATGGCCTACATGATTCTTTCGAGAACTTCCTTACACTGTGGTGTAACAAGATGTTCCAAACCCATCTTCTGCCTCTCCTGCCTCAGCCTTGGAAGCAGCCATTTCTCCAAGGAACCTGGTATTCTTTTAAAGGGAAATAATATTAAAGGCACAATCTGGTTACTGTGATGCTTGCTTTTTCTCTGTTATCATTGCCTCTAGGTCCTTTCAGCAGCCAGAGCTAGGAAAAAATACACACACAAAGGTACACACTCATAAGCAAATACCTACACACACAGATATCCTGTGCACATACACATGCATATACACAGTCACACACGTTTTAGACATCAGGAGTTTGCACAGAAACCTATAATTCCAATTCATCCCCACAGATATTTTTCTTGTCTTTCTCCATTTCATATTTGAGTGTCTTTTCTTCCACAGTGAGAAACCTGGCTCTCAACCTCCTTAAACATTTGCTCAATCCTATAACATATCTAAAATACTTTCGAAATTGATCCATCCATACTTATTAATTAGCTAACTGACATTATTAGCATTTTTTCAGTTCTGATCCAGCAGAAGTATGCCTTTATTATTTTCATTTGAAAACAAGCCTGCTTTTTCACTTTGTGTAAAGGATACGTGCTAGCATCCATCTGTTATTGTTGTAGGTACGCACACACACACACACACACACACGTATATTTTGTGTCGACAGGGAAAATATATTCTCCCTCATGCATCAGAGTTTGTTTCAAGCACTTCTTTCCTAAATAACTGTGAGGAATTTGTGGAAAGGATCCTTAAACATAATTAAATTATGATACACATAACAAACCAAAGCGGGACTTACGCAATTAGCCTGCCTCAGTTCGTCACCATTTTCTCAAACCACCACTTGCCCTCGTGTTCCTTCAATACTTCATATTTTCAGTCAGTTGTGAAGAAGTGAAGGAAACTGTAGTATGATGAGTAATGACTTCCCAGTCAGACAAATCCAGTTTTGAGGCTTCAATTCATTACTTACCAAACACTTTTACCTCGTTTGTAAAATGCTTGTTTTGTGACTTAAATGAATAATTTATGTAGAAGTACATAGCATAGGACCTGGCACATAATAAGAGTTTATTAATTAGCGTTATTGTTATATGAAGTCTTTAATATCTGCACACATAATTTAATTCACTTAGAATCTTACTTAGTACCTTATTCTTAATTGTGGCTGTGAAGTTCCCCGTCGTAATTGTACTTCAGATGAAACCCACTTAGCAAATTCATTACTCTTTTTTCAGTCACACAGCCTTTATGAAAGAGATAACTGACAGTCAGCTTTTATTTTTCTTCCTCATTTAGTTTCTTGTAGTTTGACTCTTATCATTTGTTCAATTGTTCACATCTGTATATTGCCTAGTTCTTAACTAGCAAATAGATTCATTGTTCATAAAGTACATCCAAAAAAGAGCTGATCTTAAAAATAATAAGGTTGTAAAGTCTAAAAAAAGAAAGACATTTGAAGGATATAGGCGAGAGGAAGTCAGTCTCTAAAATGCTGATCTTTCATCAAGTAGTGATTTTTCCGCTTTCATGTGGGAGCATTAAGGAGGGAGTGATCTCATGGATTACCGCTAATGTCGTGACCTATAGCTTCAGTCGAATATTTCTGCCAATTTCTTCCTTATTATCTTCCTGATGTGCTTACCTGTTTTCTTATGCTAGGCTGACAGCTTGTTCACTTCCCTTGGCCTTGACCTTGGTTTTGACATCCACAGGAGGGAGGCAGGCTGTCAATATGACATCAGAACAGGGCAGAGACCGTCTGGCAGCTAGAATCTGGGACAACTTAGGCAGCTCCTGCAGATTTGTATTTTCCATGTGATTATTCAGCTTGCTCCCCCCACCCTAAAATGTTAGAAGGCATTCCAGTGCTGGAGGGCTAATACATGTTATTAGAGAGGCGTGTTTTTTGCTATTCCCATCCCATTTGCAACAGCTTGAGTATCATTGCATTACTCATTAGGAGTCATAAGCCCTGACCTACTGGATACCCAAAGGGCTCAAAGGCTAGGGGTGGACAGCTTGGAAGGGAGCCAACATTGCTTCTGACCTTGGGTGGCCAAATGAGCCCAAACAAGATTTATATTCTGCATCTCACATTTTAAAAGAAAGATTTTAAAAGATTCCACTTTTATGTGTTTCCATGAGACCCATTAATTTTAGCTATTTTTATTTTTTTTACATCTTTAAATTTAGGGAGCAGTATAAGTATAGTGATATAGCATAGCAAATTAACAGTTTCCAAAAAGGATTTTAAAAAGTCAAAAATATGAAAATGCATAGTCAAAAAATAACATTTAGTTATCACTTCTATACTAATAATAGAATGCACTAGTGTTCATTGTTAATAACTACAAGCAAGACAAGTAAAAGAGATTTAGAAGAACAGAATTTTCAACCTTTTGTTTCTTTCTGGAAATAGCTCCCACCTAACTGGCTTTACAATTTCAACAACGTGGTCCTCTAAACAAATCAGGTGGTGTATATGAAAACAGCTGTAGAAACATTATTGTGTGAAATTCTTACTATCTGTTTAGCAAGAGCAAGGAAACTGAGCTACAGAAACAAAATGATGAATACAAGCTTCCCAGTAATGCCTCTTCTCACCTTGTTTCTGATTTTGAGGGAAGTCTTCCAAGATATTTCCCCAGTAGTGACATGATACCCAAATGCTATTTTCAGCTTCTGTCTTGCACAGTCATGACCACAATGATGTCTGAAAATGGAGAAAATTGCATGGAGGGAGAGAGGAAAGAGGAAGGAAAGGAGGAAGGAAAGAGACAAAGAAACAGAGATAGAGAGAGAGAAACAGAGAAAGAAAGAAAAGGAAAGAAAGAGCAAAAGAAAGGAAGGATGAAAGGAAGAGAGGGAGGAAGAAAAGAAGACAGGTGGAAAAGACAGAAAAAAAGGCATCAAGATGGAAGAAGGAACGAGTACACTGAAGTAGTTTCACTCATTTATTTTGTACTCATCAAGGATTTTTCCTAAAGAAATGTAAAGTCACGTCACTAATAACTAGCAAGAAAATCACCTGCCTTTTGCCTCCCTCCCCCACAGTAATAACTCCTTGTTCTTATAATTTCATATCTTGTTAAACACCAACCTCATTCTTTCAGTTGCACAGCTCGGAGACCTTGGTATCATCCTTGCCTCCTCTTGCTTATATCTCACGTCTGCAAATTCTGTGAGCTCTACATTTAAAACAAATATCTAAAATCTTGTGATTTCTCTTTACCTCTGCCAATATCATTCCAGTATAAACTACTGTCATATGGCTGGATTTTGCTTTAGTTTCATAACTGGGTTCATGCATCCATCCCTGCCATCCGTCAAAGTCTCAGTAAAGCATCAAGAAACATTATTTTAAAAGCATAAGACATTATGCCACTCCTTTGCTTAAAAAAATTCTAAGTTTTCCCACCTGTGAGTAAAAACCAGACTTTACCATGGCTTATGAGATGCTATCTATTTAGCTTCTCTGTCTCCATCCACAGCACCCATATGAGAGTTACCTTTGTGAACTCAGCTGCTACCGTTCCTCCCTCCCCGTTGTTCGCTCTGTTTAGCAATTTAACCACACCAAGCATATTCTTGCTTTCGGAATGTACCACTCAATATAATCCAGAATCTCTCCAAAAATCTTCTCCAGTTTGGCTCAAATAACTTTATATCAGTGAGGTCTCCCCTGACCACTCATTTACCAACATCTAATATAATATATATTTAATTTTTTACTTGTTAATCCCTCTATTGGAAGATGTAAACTTCGTGAAAGCAGAACTTTGCCAGTTTTATGTATTACTCAATTTCCATGACCTAGAAGTGGTTGGATTCAATGGATAGCTAGGATATAGCAGGCATTCAGCAATTAATTGAATAAATCAGTGAATGATTAAGCTGAAGAAGTGATTTGTATTCTCAGAAGGAAAAGCTGGGCATAGGCAACATTGTAAAGGAAGCTTAGTTTATTTTTGCTCTCCCTCACTCTCCTTTTCACTTTCTTACCCCCTCCTGGGAGGCTGGTGGCAATGTGATGGAAAGATCAAGGTGTTTAGGGTCAGAAAGGCTTGTGTTGGATTCCCGGCTATATGACATTGGGCAAGACACCTCTCTAAGACTTGGTAGTTCTGTTCTACATGATGGGATGATAATCTTATCCTGTAGAATTGTCATAAATATTAAATGATGTGTAGGATATAAATTGTCTAGTGCGGTTTTTGACACATTTTATGTATTCGATTAATGCCTTTTTCTCTTTCAGCATTCCTTCTTTTCTACTTAGTGCTACCCAAGAGTCTGCAGGACCAAATGTTATGCTTTGGGGTCTGACAAAGTTCTCAAGCTCTCCAGAGACTAATGAGGTCTTATGCCATGTGTTTAACTTTAAAATGATTGCATTAAGTTGAGATACTAGAGACATGCGGTGTAGCCATCTATAGTGACAGACACTGTCAGAGATCTTCCCCTATTCCCTCAGGTGCCTCTACACTTCTGAGCATGCCTTCCCAGGTTTCTGTGTGCTTCTGCCTGTGGCCAGCAACCTGCTGTTCTCTTGAAAGGACAACCCTCAGGCTACTAAAGCCATTTTGTCTACGGAATTAGAGATCCAGAAGTACTTAGGAGTTTCCAAACACCCACCCTCACTTCAAGGTCCTTAGCCATTGACTGACTGGTGTAAGGACATAGAAGGTCAGTTTCCTTGTCCATAATTAGAATAGGTTCTGAGATCTCCTCCAGAATCAGGCCAAAGCTTCCCTCCATGGGATTTCATCTCCCTCAGATGCTAAGATTGTTCTGCAGACTGGCTCATCCCTCGCATGTGCTGACTCTTTAAAATACTTAGTAGTCCCCCGAGGCTGATGCAAATCCTCCATCCCGAGTCACAGCAAATCGGGAATCTCTTCTCTGCCTCCTATTCTCGCCTAAGATAAGCACCATCTCTGCTCATGATCGAGGCTGACACTCCTTTAACTGACAAAGGAAGGAAGAGTAATTTACCTCAATTTTCTGTTATATTCTATCAATATGCCACCAACTCTATGTCTAACTTTTCTTACACATTTTGTTTGATCCTTCAAAGCCTAGTTTGGAAGTTAAAAAACTGAACATGGACTCTTCCTTGCCTTTTTGATTTTTTTTTTCCTCCTCATTTCTTATAGCAATCCTACTTCTCTTTGAAGCAACGTTGATGGCACTGAAGGAATAAAGGAGAACTGGATTAAAGAAAATAATAAAGGCTTATATTTCAAAATAATTTCTCACTTTATCAGTGCATTCCAGGCAAGAAATGAAGATTAGCAAACAGGGCTTCACTGTAGCCTATTGATTTCTTGTATGTTTGTCTTTCTGCTTAACAAACGGACACCTTGCTATGCTCTGGGAGTGCTAGGTGAATAGTCCATGACCCCTGACCTTATGGACCTAACAATCCATGATACTTTAGATACAAGGCAAAAGGTGTGCCCAGAATAGAATGGTAGTTCTAGAAGCAGCACTGAGTAAACTGGCTTCACGGAAGGTGTATTAGAGGTGAGGACACTGAAACTGCGTCAAGAAAGATTCAGTCGGGTTAAGAAAGGAGAAAGAACATTTCATATAAACGGAATGGCGTGAAAAAGTATGCAGGACTAAAATACAGCACTTTAGGCCAGGAGCTAAAACCAGCCTGTGTTATTCGAATATAAAATATGAGACAGGAATTATTGAAGATGAGGCTGAAGACAGGGGACAGATTATGTACTCATGAAGTTGACTAAGAAAGGTTTGGAGCAGGAGAATGACCTGGCTGGCATATTTTAATTTTTCTGGTAGTTTTCCTGGTGGTTTTCTCTGATTGTGTCAAAAAATGGACTTTGGGATGTAAGATTGAAATTATGGGCCCAAACCAGAACAGGGCTAAAAAGAGATGGAGAGGAGTGGATAGTTTTGAGGAAGAGCTTCACTGGCAGGAGTCCAGAAAGGGTGTAGGCATTCTGCATGCTCTTCTGAGATGCCTTCTCCAGCCTCTGCACCACTATTGGCAAGAATGAATAAGAGGCCTCAGACTTTCTCTTACACCTGGCAAGAAACCCTTTCTCCTCATGTGTCAGTGAAAATCTCATGACTCTCTTTATCCCCACTTACATCAGTCATCATAAGTCCCAGGCTCCTGGATCATTCTTCACCCCTGGATTCTAATCCCCATCTGGTTCTATGAGCATCAAGGTATTCCCCTTCCATCATGATTTCCCTGCACCCTTTGCTCAAGACTAATGTTTCCTCAAAGCAATTATCACCTTCTGACATAATGTCTGTTTTATTTACTTATTGAATTGTCACAGATTCCTCAACCATCCCCTAGTTCCAACTCCCAACATACATACTAGAATATAAGCTCCATGAGGGCATCAATTTTTGTCTATGTGTTACTGGCTATTTTAGGACAGTGCTTAGGATAGTACATGTCACAGTAAACATTTGTAGAATGAATAAATTTATTTATTTTTTGCTGTTCTTATTTATTTATTTTTTTTAGAATGAGTAAATTTAGAAGTTACAACAGGGCTTGTCTATCAATTGTACCTCAGGCATAAGGGAAAGACAGCAATTGAGATCGATTTCAAGTTTTTGGCTTAGGTGACCTGAGAGTATAATTTTACATATTTGCTAAAATCAGAAGTGGTTCCCTTCTATATGCTGTATAATTTTGTTTTTTTAAATCTTTTGTCAAAGTGCATTCCCAAGGAAATTTGCAAGCCTTACATATTTTATTATTGCAACCAGTAAAATTTATCTTTGGGGAAAACTTTGCAGAGAGTTAAGCATGACTATTTTTAGTATAATAGTGAACAGAAACAATTTGCTAATCCCATTTGTTTCCCGAGAATGTGCAAAATCATTGATTTTATGTTAATATTAGGAAGCTTCAGACTATAAAGGTAGATTTGTCCAGGTGTTCTCCTAGAACATTGGTGTAGGAAATAAGACAGGAAATAAAGGAGAAAAAGAGTTTAGGAATTTGAAAGAGGAAGATGAGAAGACATTTATTTTTACATTTCTAAAGAAAGGCCTCAACAAAAAACAGTAGACAGATATGAAAACAAACAAACAAACAAAAAAAAAATGGGGGAAGGAAATTGAAAACTGGCATCAAGTACTGCCTCAGCTAAGAATACTTCATCCATATCATGTATATTTTGAGCTATTATTTTATTATCCACAAGAAACTACTTGATATCTGACTTTTCCATTTAAAAAAAACAAACAAACCTCTAACTCCACAGATAGCCCCCCATGTACACAATATACCTATGACCCAAGGAATCATTATATATTATTATAAATTAATGGCTAGGAAGAAAGCAGGATTTTTAAAATATATGGTCAATCAGAAAAGCAGGTCAAGTGGGAAAGTAGAAATGGAGCTCTCATTTATTGAGTGACTTTTTTGGTGACACATACAATATTTATATGCCTTAAACATATTCTCAGTTAATCATTACCACTATTTTGGAAAATATATATTATCTTTCTAATTTTGCAGATGAGAATAAAGAATAAAGTCACTCAGCTGTAAACTGAGTGCTGTACATTTGTATGTCTGCAAACCATCCTGAAGCTTAATCCCCACTGTAAATGTTGAGGGTGGGAAATACTATTACATTAATTGAAAGGTGGGGCTTTGAGGAGGTGATTAGATTGTAGGACCATGCCATAGTAAATGGATTAATAACGGTGATCAGGGACATGGTTCTGAGGGCTTTAAAAGGAGAGCACATGAGAGTCTCTCTCTCTGCTCTGCCATTTTTTGCCAAATGAGACCCCTGCATTGTTGTAAAGCCACCACCAAAGAAGAGCTTAACCAAATGTGTTCCTGGACTTTGGACTTCCCAGCCTCCGAAACTGTAAGCAATAAATTTCATTTTCTTACAAATTACCCAGTTTCGTGTATTTTGTTATAAGCAATAGAAAAAGACTAATACACTCAGATAATGGAAATCTGACCCATGTTGTCTGACTTCACATGGACTATTTGTTACCATATATTTCATACAATATCTAAAAAGAAAAAAATTATTTATGTGTATAAAGTTCTGAAAGCCTAACTATACAAAATGAAGAACATGGTCATCATGTTAAGATTGCTAGCACTCCCATGCTTTGTAGGCATTTATAAAATTCTGCTAAATTTTGGCTTGGAAACAACACACACTACAAGGGAGCAGTTGTTTGAGTGTTTGGGGAAGGAGGAGAGAAAGCAAGAATGCATTGTGGGAGTGCAGACAAAGAGCAGAGTTCTTGATGTGCAGCAGTGATAAAGGAAGCTCTTCAGCTTCAGAAAGAGAGGGGCGGGGGAAATAAAGCAATAAACAAGATTATCCTCCATTAGAATAAAATCTAAAGACTAGGAGTTTCCACCACATTTGTCAGGCTCGAATATTTTGAAAATTATTTCATATTAGTTTATATACCTTATTTAATGTCATAACATATTTATTCACTGCCTAAAATTAAGCAAGGAAGAAAAGAACAGAAATTCACAGAAAGCTTTTTTTACTGGAGAAGAGTAGTTAATAAATCTCAGAGACACATGATTTAGGAAAATGGAATGATGCCATCGAGATGTCCAGTAAAGTTACTCCAGTGCCATTCATCTGTGCATTATAAGTTCAATAGGTTGGCATACTTTGTTTATTTTTGGCATAGCATATATAGCCTTATTTTATTTTCTAAGTTATAAACTAATGGCTAGATGAATAAGCTTTGGGAACATAAGAATTCTTAAATGTGAGTTTGCCTGGGAAACAGTTATTGCACTTCTGCAAACCAACTCCTTTCTTGAAGAAATAGAAAGGGCTTTTTGAAAATTCTGTTTTGACTACTTCCTGGGACTTGGCATAATTAAATAGACTCTAAACTTTGACTCTAACATAGGATGATTGAGATTAAAAGAGATAACATATAAAACCTCAGTGGCTGAGATATGTAGACATTCCATAATGACAGTTATTTTGGCCTTTTAACTATTAATTGGGAAGCAAGGGATGAGTGGGGTGGAAAGGAGAATAGAAATAAAAGAAAAAGAATAATGGAAGAAAATATAAGTTTGGTAGTGTTATTATAACATCTAATATGAAGAAACCGTTCAATGTCATGAAACAAAAGCACAGAATTCAAATCTTTGAGTGACCTAAAAGGCCACACATAACAAAAAGGCAGCAGATGAAATGTATCAATTAAATGCAATTACTTTTCAGAGGTGACTAACTCTACAGAATTTCATGTTGACCAAGCTCTTCAGGTGGAAATATGCTGTATTTTTATGATTTTGTGGGGAAAATAAAATAGTTGATAGTGTTATATAAATGAATCAAAGTACTGCTAATATTTAAATTAAAAGACTTTTAAAAGTAAGAAACAAGATAAGAGTTTGTTTCTATTATATTATGCTATCAGAGTTTACATCAATAATATCTTACATTCTTCAGGATGATTTATATCTGGACAATTTCAATTATTGGAAAAACTATAAGTTACAAAGCAATAGTGCCTGACTTAGGGATCAAGTACATGCAAAAATATATAAATTAAGTTCAAGATGTCAGGTGCATGCCCAAGGACCTCACCAGCCGTGGACAGCCCACATCTGACAAATGGCAGGAGGGTGGGGACCTCAGGAGCTGAGGGCAGTCCCCGCTGATATCACAGACATGGCTGCCATGTGGGTGGTCCACCACATCTTCTGCCACAGCCACTGCCACCACAAGGGTAGCTTGCTACCACAGTAGCAACCACTGCCACTGTGTAAGCAGCCTGCCAACCACTCAACTGCATTGACAGAAAGAAAGTCACCAGAGAAGCCTAGGGAAAGAGGTGAGTGAGAGAAGACCCATGACCCAGAGGCCCAGCCCACAGGGGGAATTATGCTGTCCCACATGGTAGCACATCTAGGGGTGGGAGGTACTTGTGCAGCCCACACAACTGCCTTGATCAGGAGAGAGACATACACGGAACCCTCTGAGAGTACAAAAATGCAGGATACTAAAATAGAGTAAGGAAGAAAATTCCCAATCACCACCAACCCATCTCCCAACCAGGGGAAGAAAGGACTCAGGAGCAGCCTCTGACTGTAGGAGAGAGAAAATAAAAACCCCACCCAGAGTCACCCATTCAAACTGAGGAATTCCAGTATACCTCAGTGTACCTATTGGGATCACAGAACAGTAGCCAGGGTGCTGAAAGCCCCGTCCAGGGCCACCCATCCCAGCCAAAGAGCAACAGGGTACACAGAGAACTAAAGAGCTCACCCATGTCCTTGATGAACCAACACAATGTCACTGACCTCAGCAAGGAAACAGTAAGTGTCTCATTGGGTAGGCCATGGGGGAATTCACATGCACCTCCAACATGAATATGGCTGAAGTACTCACATGGAGAGTACACTACCACATCTACTGGAACCAGTACTAAAGGACCCTACTCAATGGTCAATATAGAACACATTTACAGGAGGAAGTCTCTCTCCTCAAAGCCCACTCTAGACTAATAAAACTAGCAACTGCTCTATCAGACATAGATGCCAGAAATCAACAGAGATCCTAAAAATACAATAAATGAATGAATGAATGAATGAATGAATGAATGAACAAGAAAATATGACACAACAAAAGGAATATAGTAATTCTTGAGTACCAGATCCATTAGAGCAGGAAACCCTTGAAGTGACTAAAAAGGAATTCTGAACAACAATCTTAAGGAAACTCAATGAGATACAAGAAGACTGGGTAAGAGAACATAATGAAATGAGAAAAAGTATCCAGGCCATGAAGGAAGAAATTTACAAAGAGACTAACACCTTGAAAAACAATGTAGCAGAACTCCTGGAACTGAAGGATTCATTCAAGGAAATAAAAACAACTGAGAGCTTGAGCAGCAGGTTAGAGCAAGCAGAAGAAAGAATTTCTGGTGTTGAAGACAAGCTTTTCAAAATAACCTAGGCAGAAAAAAGAAAAACAGAAAAGAATTTTTAAGAAATGAAGAAAATCTAAGAGAGCTAGCAAACAACGTTAGGCACAAATCTCTTAGGTCCCCTACCCTTTCCATCTCCTTAGATCTCTTCTCCTTTCTGAATGGTATTATTTTAAAATGTTTTTTATCTTTGAAGCAGCTAAATTTGAATTGATATATGCAGCGTATCAGTTCCAAGTTTATCAGCAAATACTCAGCAGGAACTAACCCTCAGAAGTGCACTTTGGGTTACTGGCAGCCACTAATGCTTTGGAAGCTTGCCTTCCTTTTTCTTTGGTTAAATGATGCCACTTGGAAAGACAAATACCACTATAATTCCTGTTGAGTTGGGACACAAGTCTTCATCTGGCACATTATGATTTCATGAAAGCATAAATCAGACTCACAAGATAATATCTGAGTCTGCTGTTCCTACCTGTATATGGAATCCAATTAAAAGCATGAAACAAATGCTTGTCACACATTCTGTCTCATTGAAAAAAAATATAAATAAATAAAGAGACAGAGAATTGGAAGATATGGCAATGACAATATGTGATTTTATTAATTGGGGAATTTGACTAACATCGATTTAACTAAAAGTATCATAAATATATTAAATATGCTAAATACTAAATGATTTAATTCAGTACTGTGAGTAGATATTAGAGAGGTTGGTTGTAAAGTAAATCATAAATGTATCTAATGTTTCAGGCATGATAAGATAATAGCTTTTTGATGAATGTTGTTTTTTAAGTTCATAACACATGCAAGCATTTACAATGCTTCTGTTTAATGAAGATTATATCAGAACACAGGAAAATATGTGGTAATGATGTGGCACAAATGCAACAAATTGCTGTGCAGGTGTGGTGACTTTTTAAAACTGGAATGTGGAAAGAAAAAATCCAGTAGCCTATCACTTCAATACCATATGTCGGACGCTAGAATGATTTACCCCAGCTGGGAAAGCACAACTGGAACTTCAGCTGCAAATGGGATCACCACACCTGGTTAAGCTTACAATAATTTCCTACTGTTTTCCAAGACCCATCCTTTTTCTGCACTGGACAAACTCAAGAGTGAAATTGGGATATTCCAGGAATCAACAGCCCTGCATCTTTCAAGTCTTAATAGTGACACAGATTCCTGTGACTTGACAAAGAATACAGCACTTTTTGATTTAAGCTTTTGATTGGGAGAAGGATCTCTTGGTTTTAGACTTGGCCCTTCCCACCAGAATAGCTTATTCTGTAGGTCGGGAGTCTATTGAGGTGCTTCTGCCTGTTACTGAGGAAGTCTGGTTCTAAATAATCATACAATCAAAATACAAACTAGGACACTGACAGTTTTAACAGAGAGAGGAGGCACCAAAACATTAAAATTACATAATTTTTTGAGTATTGATTTATTGACAAATTTATTCCCAAATTCTTTGAAAAATCAAAAATAACATATCTTTCTATAATATAAAATACTTATGTTACATGGATTTCAAAAATAATTAGAAAAATAATTATTTATGACAATAATTATTTGCAGAGGGTTTTCCCAATTTGATATGTAACTATTTCGGCCCAAATATTTTCAAAGGAACTATCTTTTCACTCTTACTAAAGGTATCATTTTAAATTAATATTTTACAAGCTATAATTTATCAATGTTGTTGCTATTATGATTTATACTTTATGATTTATTATTTTCTTACTATTTTGCATATGCTAGATACTAGAGCATCATAAGACCTTTTAATTTCATTTGTATTCAACATCACATTCATAACAAAAGTTTTGCATAGTATTATTCCAGCTTTATCAACTGCAGCTTGATTGTTTTGTGCACCTTGCAGGTTCCAGCATGGGCCATTGACCAGTACTGGCAACATCATTGTGGTAGTGACAACATTATTGCCTGTTTTTTCTACTGTCACTAGAGGCTTGAAAGAGTTAGATGTCCCTGGCTTCTCATGTTCAAGGAGACTTGTTTTATCAGTGAATGCCTTCATGCTGTCCTTGAAAGTGAGGTGTTAGTGCATCATCTCTGAAAAGTGCTAGAGAAAGAAATGCAAGTTATTTCTGGTCATTTGGCAGATTTCCCCATGCACAACAGTAAGAACTCAATTTACTGCATAATGTGTTTCACACACTGCTAGACGAGACCATGGCAGATCGTCTAAAGTCTTCCCAAAGCATTCTAATGCAAATATTAAATATGTTCTATGCCTTAAAAACTGAAAAATTCAGGACAATTTCTGAGTTTAAGAGCATACTGGAACAGTAAGTATGAGCCGCTCTCTGGGCTAACAAGGATGATTGGCAGCAGAGAGTGACCCACTAAATAATCATGTTTAGGGTTGCAGTGGGCCTATTGATTCATGTAATTGTTTTAAAACTCCATGTACAACCTTTTCAGAGGCAGATCCAGGTTTGATGAGGCCTGAAGCTTATACAATATGAAGAGGCTTCTTTGAGAAAATAAAAGATAAAAATACCTTATGGTTACCACTGTGAATTAATAGTGACATGCTGCTAGGGTCCTCTCAGGGCTGTGCAAGTTGGGGGCTCTGAAGCTTGAACCTCATCAAGGTCATGGTAAATCTGCCCATGATCCTTTTATTACCATCAACTCCATGCTGGCCAGTTGACAATAAGGGTTGTCTGAATCTCCAGGAAGTGGGTTTGTTTGGAGATGGTTGGCAGGAGAGAAGAAAAGGGCTCTGTGAAGGACAATGTGGAGAAATAAGAGAACCATGTTGTGGGTGAAGAGAAAAACGAGCAAAATGAGTGTCTCAAACCCCAGGCTATCTAATAAGCCCCCCCAATTTATCCTTGCAAAAGTGTATGCTGTTTCTTCTTCATTCAAGGACCTTGGAGTTTAGGAACCGGCTTGTGTTGGGCACATGAGGCCTAGATTCTCTTGTATTGGCTGAAATCATTCTCTGTTTGTCAGACCCGTAGTTTTCCTGTTGTAACTAAGATCCATGTGCATCCATTCAAATTACTGAAAGGAAGACTGAAGTTTCTACCTTCCCCCTCACTCTCTCTTGATGCTGGGACTCTGAGGAAGGGTCCCTCAACTGGTGCTGGTTACTTCCTAGAGAACATGCTGGGAAGTTTATACAATATAGAGAACCTGCAAACTAGAACAAACTACTGCTACTGGAAACATCCGCAGTGCCGCGGGGGAGCACTGCTGTCCGGTGGTGACAGCCATAAGAAACAAATAGCTGTTGCTTTTCCCTCTTCCAGCTTTTCAGTCCCCTCTGTCACCCCCTACTGGAAGAGCATAACAGTGATTCGTTGGGAAAACAGAATGTGGTTTGCAGGGTGCCAGAAGGGCACCGAGAGACAATGGCTTAATAATCAGTACATTGTCAGTAGCAGACATACTACTCTTTTGTGCTGGAATTAATTTATTCATTCATTCATAAGTATTCTCCGATACTTACCATATACGGGGAACTCTAGAGAGATTAGAATAGTGAGCAAAATGGACTAAGTTTCTGCCTTCATTGAATTTATATTCTAGTGTGGAAGGGTCAATAACAGCAATTTAAAGAAGTATAAAAAATATTTCAGATAGTGATAGGTGCTGTGAAAACAATAAAAGAAGAAATTTCCTGTGCTGTTTATATTGTTTCATAGCTATAGTTACCTGGTTCTCCAGAATCTTGCTCTCCATGGGCAATTGGTTCTAAGTGACCACAGGCAAGCATTTAATTAGCTGTTTTGCCACTTTGCTTGGTACCTTGAGTGTCTCAAGTTCATTACAAGGATATGAGTGGAAGTTTTGCTGCTTTTAGCTCTATCTCAGCAATATAATTAATTTCAAATGCCCCATATCTCCCTGCTGGTCTTTATTTTCACCCTACTAATGGCATCACTTTCTGTATCATTACATTTGGTTACAAGCTACAGAAATTAACTGAAGCAGAAAGAAAGTTCACAAGATTGAAGGTAAAGCTGAAGAAACCAGAATAGAGAGCACAGAAACCAAGTATCTCCAGGGCATTTTGATGTAGAAAGGGCTTACTAGTCTCACCTATGTGCCATTGCTGGAATACATAAGCAAAGTCATACACATTTTTTTCTGTCCTTATGTAACTATACTCAGGATTCAAAATTCCAGTAGAGAAAGTGCTCAGGTCATGTGTTCAGCCCTTGGCTCTCCTGGAGCTGTGAAAAGAGGGATTTGTCTCGTAAGAGCCTCCAGCTCATTTCAGATTTCATAATGGAGGACAGAGATTAATGCAATATGCCACCAAGATAGCTCATAATCAGGGAGGTCACTACTCAAATTAAAACTGGAAAGCTTCTTGGTTTGAGAAGTGGATGCCAAGAAGCAAAATATCACTACAGTCAACTTCGCTATTTACCTGCCAACTCTTACTAATCCAAATAAATTAGGATTGACTTGATATTACTTACTGGGTTTTAATATATACATACACATTTCAAGGAGAGTTATTATTTTTTAAATTTATTTTATTTATTGAATCAAAATTGATTATAAATATTTTGGGGGTTGAACATTGAGATATGTTGATCAAATCAATATTACTAGCATATGTATTGTTACAAATCGTAATTATTCTTTATGCCCCTTGTCCAATCTCTCCCCTTCTCCCATTTCCTCCCCCTCCCCCCTCTAATTACCCTAGATTGAAGGAGAGTTATTGCTGTCTTCCTAATTAAGTGCAATAATTGAAGGGCAGAATCGCTATGCTATACTGTTGTCTCCGATTTTTTTTACATACCCATACTTTTGCACATTTGACAGACAATACACGTGTTAATGATGTTAACAATAATACAAATATTTGCAGATCTTCACATAGCAAATCATTTTCATGATAGGCCTTATTTTGAGAGGAAGGAAAGCTACTCTTTATCTAACAAGATTTCCATGTTCTTCAGGCAACTAGTGAGTAAATCAGAAGTTACATTCAGAAATAACTGAAATTTTCTTTGTTCTTCTCTCTCTCCCTACTGACTCTGCTTTCTTAGAAGTCCCTGAGGGGTGTCGCTTTTGTGCTCACAAAGAATCTATTCTGTGTAGCACTGCTGCTGCAGCGAGTGTGGAAGACCTTGCAGGGAGCTGCCTCTGAGTGACCGACAGGGCGTCTTCGACTGGAGCACTGCTCTGATGTGGAGGAGCCATCCTGTTATCAAAGCTGTCTCGTTCTGTGTGTGTGGCAAATGTATACATGAACATATGCGAGTTGGTATAGACTAGCAGAAGTAATATTCTCCCCTAGAGCGTTACACTTTGTTATAAACATCCCAATAACCTATCTTTCTTACATTTTATAAATGTGAGTGGAACAATTCTTACATTTCTTCTCTCCTGGACATTCAGACATACATGAGGGTGGGCAGAGGTGATGCTCAGTAAAAGGCACCACACTGTTCTCAAAACCACTATATTCTTTTGTACCCTATGGATGTTTTAGTGGTTCAGGTTCACAGTGGCTGGCTTCTTTTTTCAGTATGAGTTTTCTAAGAAGTTTCTGAGTTTTCATACAAATCGGCTTCTGACGGTTCGTTCACCAACTCTCCAGACATTGCTTTCTAACATTCTTAATTTGTGTTATCTCATCTAAAGTCAACACACTCACACAAAAATAAAAAGGGTTTTTGCATTAACTCATAAACCGTAGTGTACCAATTATTTCAACTGAACTCTAGGACCAAGACTGTAGTTGTCTAAAGCTACTTCTAGCTCTGATAATCTGTGAGCCTAGGAGTTTTTGACTATTTGGACTGCCCTTGGGATGACTGATTTGCCTTATTTCCAGGTCTTACTTATCCTGAGTAGTTTAGTGAAGTCTTGGTTCTGGATGAATGACCTGATTTCTATCCTCTAAGCACTTTGGGGCTGCTGGTGAATAAGGGCACGGCATCCACTTATTACATGCTTTAAAATCCAAATATAATCAATCATTAATTCTATCAACTTCTAATACCTGCCATAATCACTGCCACTGAATTTCTACTGGACAGTTATATTGTTAGAGATATTGCTCTTAAATGGGATTTCCTTACCCAAATTTTGTTGAGCCTCCATGTAATAATATACTAATATCTGTTTTCCTTTTTCTTTTTAAAGAAAATGTAATTTTATTAATATTATTTTTTACATTCTAGGATGTTGTTGCAGACCAGTTGGGGGGCAGGGGAGAGGGAAAAGGGAAAAGAAATAGGATCAAAGAAGGAGGAAGGAAGAGGGGTGGGATTGAGGCCTATGGCACCCCCCTCGTTCCCACAGGGGTCACCAGGGGGCTTCCAGCAATGGCTTGGTCATTGCCCGGCTGGGTGCAGATGTCAGGGGTATGTGGCAAAAGCCGTTGCCCCCCACTGTCCCAGCTTGGGAACCTGAGGCCCTTCTTGCTATGACTTGGTGTTTGTTGCTGGGCCAGTAGCACGTGTCAGGGGGGTGTGGCCAAGGCCCAAGGTCCCCCACTGCCCTGGGCCGGGAGAACCTGAGGTGTTTGCTGTGGTGGCTCAGTGCTCACTGCTGGGCTGGCTGCAGGTGTTGGGGATGTGTGGCTGAGGCCTGAGGCCCCCTACCACCTCAGTTGGGGGGCCTGGGGTGCTTCCTGTAGCAGCTTGGTAGTCACTGCTGGACTGGCTGCACATGTTGGATGGGCATAGACAAGGCCCTTGAGGTTGGTTGCAGGTGTTGGGGGGCATTGCTAAGGCTTGGTAGCCCAGGGGATTTCCAGTCCTTCTAGGTGTTTTAGGTATTCTTTGGTGAAATGAGACCTTTACTAGTTAATATGAAACTTTGTCTCTGGTTGCAGGTACTTTGTTTTTTCTTTTATTTCTGTGTTGGATTATTTGCTGTTCCCACCATTTAAACTCTGCACTGGAACTAATTTGTTGTCCTTTGCTTACTTCTAAAATGGGGGAACTTCCTGTGGGGACCAGCACTTGAGCTCTGTGGTTGGGCTAAATTGCTGCTTTGCTGCTGATTCCTTAGGGAAGGGTTTTTGTGCAGCTCAGGTTTTAATGGTTGACTTTATAGGTACTTCTGGCTCTCAAGAGATCTGGTGCACCTGGGTTGTGTAGAAACTCTAGTCTGGGCCTGAGTCTTTTCATCACACTGCACCCCATTCAATTCTATATTCCTGACCAGTCTCCTCTGAGTGGTTTTATGCTGATTGGGTGCAGATCAGCTGTCCTTGGTTTGCCCCAGTGTTATCCTGGTGGGCCTGTTTCCCCCACTACCCATTCTGGAAACACTTTTCATGGGATGGACCCTGCACCGGTCCCTTGCAGTGACTCACTGGCCTCTGAGTGGCTCCTTTTTTTCAGTTGGTCTGGCTCCTCGCTCCTATGTGGGTCCATGGGAACCCTATTAGTGGTATTGCTGGCTGGGGGCCACCAAGGCCCTCTTCTCCCCTGCCACCTCCAAGCAACTTCATCCAGAGGGCACAGCTGTGGCTTTTGCCAGCTCCTACTCCGTAAGCTCAGCAGCTCCAGCCTGGACACGGCCGGGGTTTGAAACAGTGGGAGCCATTTTTTCTTTTTCTCATTGTGGCTTCTCCTGCCTTCATGTACTCTGTAGGTCTCTCTTCCTCTTCCCCTGATCTCTAGCAGCTCCAGCTTGGCTCTCATTGCTTTTTAATAGTTGTAAATTGGTTGGTTTGTGGGAGTGAGTGACGCTGGGGACTGTCTATTCCACCATATTGACTGGAAGCCCCTCTTCTCCCTTTTTTTTTTTTTTAGAAAAATAAAAACAATTGTCAAACAAATTTAGGCTGATTTTTCTCATGCATTAATATAGTCAATTGGCTCATTTTCAATTATAATATTGGCTTCATAATTTCACCACTATTTTATGATACAACATTAAATGACCCTAGTTCTATAATGAAATACTTCCATAGAAAATGTGAATGGAGATAGAAGAAAAATACTCTGTGAATTTTTTTTTCACCCAGTAAGATGATCTCCTTCAACCTTTAGTCAGTTGTATTAAATGTAAAAATTGGAATAATTATATAGTTACTAATAAATAATCAGTTATCTTTTGTTGTACATTTCTTACTTTAGATGGGCAAAATGTGCCTTTGTTATTTCATTCATTCAAAAACAATTTATTGAACAAGACTAGATGCCAGTCATTGTTTTAACTGCTAGAGAAACAACAGTGAATCAAGCGTTATGGGTTTACATTCTAGTGGGTGAGACAGACAATCAAAAAATAAGGAACTAAACTATTGAGCCTATCACTGGGTGTCAAGTGCAGTGGAGAAAAATAAAGCAGGGAAAAGAGATAAGAATCAATAAGAGGGATTTCCTTCTTCATGTGAAATAAAGCACACCCCTGTTTGAGCTCAGAGAAGAACGTTGCAGGTAAAAGAAACAGCATGTGCTATGCTCTGAGGTGGACGTGTGCCTGGTGGGTTTGAAAAAAATCAAGAAGGTCTCGATGGCTGGAACAAAGTTTGGGGGAGGGAGAGATAGCCAATCAGACAGGTAATAGGGTTTAGGAGGCCACTGTCAAGATTGTGGGTTTTACTGGGACAGTCATCCCCTGAGAGGATTGGGATTAGAGGACCCGGCGTGGCTTCTAGCATAAAAGATTCACTTTGGCTATAGAGTTTGAATTTAGATCGTAAGCAGGCAAAGTAGTGAAAAGTGGTCAGATTCAGAATATAGAGAAAATAGCAGTTACTACAAGATTGAATATAAGGTAGAAGTTAAGCAGATAAATCAAAGATAAAACCATAGTTTTTTAATCTGAACAGGTAGAATGTATTTTAGATTTATAGTTTATGTTTCACACAGATTAATTTATGAAAAGAAATGGGTTAAAGAAGTTTTCTAAACAAGTCCTGCTTAATAATATTCTTAGAGAGCACATACTGAAGTATACATATATATTTAGTTAATATTTTTACATATGCACACAATTAAAAATAAATAATTTTGATGAATATGCATAAATGGAAAGATAAATCAGTTGATCGACTGATCTCTGGGTCCTTTAGTGTGGGAAACAAACACCAACTCTGAAGAAGAAATTTATCAGACATGTAGTGGGAAATTTTACCAGTCAAGGTCCTGGCAAGGAGAAGATGGCACACTTAACAAACTTAATTGAAGATATTTTAATGAAAAGACTATTTACCGAGAGATGGTCAGAGATAAGGAGACCAGCAAGAAAGGTGAAGTAGCCACATTGAAAGCAGCCCGAGCAGGAAGCCGTTACCACTCCTAAAGTGTCAAGGGAGAGGAGATTATTACTGAACAGGGCACAATCTATAGCCATTGAGAAGGCTATAGGAGCTATGGCCATAAGGAATGCTGTTTATTTCATTTTTCAATTCCAATGAGGTCAAAGCTTTAACCTTCTGTGGAATTCTCTATCCCCTTTTTTCTAGCTAAAAAGTTTATCTTTAATTGCAGGTCATTTGTTTTAAATTTTAAAAGATTTACAAAAGTGTCAGGAAGAGAGGGTGTGAATGGATCAGTATACAGTAATTGCCACTGTTTGGGGGAAACAAAACAAATAGATATACAAAACCTTGAACTGTGCTGTAGGGTTTTGTTAATTTACTAGGGACAAAAAGAATCACAAAAAAATAAATCCTTTAATCCAATTTATGCATCGCATTCTAATTGTTTTAGAGGCAAAAACAATAATAGTCTCATTTATAACAGTATACAATTTTGTTTCCAGGCTTTCTCTGAAATTTCTTGCTGAAGAAGTGGAGAAATTTGGCTCTCAAACTCAAAGTTGATCAATAGCCTCTTTGTCGGTGACAGTACCCACCCCCTCTATCAAATGACAATCTGTCATGAGGTTTGACCTTGGAAGTGAAAGGTTAAAGAGAAACATAATTTTAAGAAGGGAATTAACATTCTTCAGTTCATTATTGGCACATTATTAAACCTTTTTCATCTTGTTCATTCATTAATTGATCTGGTGATCAGACATTTAATAGTTTTCAATGGCAAGAAATGAGTGAGTTTGAAAATATTTTTAAACTTCTTATTAAAATAGGAATTACAGCATTTTAGTTGGGAGCACAGACAACTGGAACCAGAAATGGTCAAGAAGTAGCTCTTTCACATAAAAGCTATGTAAAAATTTTATGTTAATAAACTGTCTCTCCTGGAGTATAATACAGAGACGATATTTGCCTTACAAACTTATGATGAGGTTTAAGTGAGATATCTCTGGAGTACAGGGCCCAGGACCCAGGACAGAGTAAGCTGGTATTATCACTAGAGATTATATAACTAATATTATTCACACTCTAGAGTAAACGATGCAAGTCAATAATTACAATGCACTGTAGTAGTGATATGTGTAGTGATACACGTACGGTGCTCTGGGAGCACGGAGGAGGGGATTCTAGATAAAGACTGAGTATTTCTGGAGAAGTTCTTTCGTTCATTCATTCTTTCATGAATATTTATAGAATTTCTACTTTGTACCAGGCTTCATTCTATGTTCTTCATTGGTGAACACAACAAGGAAGGTTGCTGTTTTTGCAGCAATTTCTGTCAAATTAGGAAAAAGTAAAAAATAAATATACAAGTTCATTTAAAAAAGAATAAACACTATTCATAAAATAAAACTGTAATGGGGAGGAGGAAGTGAAGACCTTTAAATTGAAGAGTGTGTCATATATATTTTTTCTCTTTGAATCCACTCTTCATCTTTTTTTCTCTCCTTTGCCCTATCCTGGACATAGGATCAGACCTCTGATCTCTGAGGCTCTGGTTGGGTTTGTCCAGATGGAACCCAAACAAGAGGTTGGAGGCAGGAAGGAGAATGAGAAAGTTTCCACTTTGAGATTAAATCTGTGCCTAAGCATGTTAAACTAGATAGAAGTGTATCAGGAAATTTTTTTTTTCTGGCGGTCAATAATTGTTAATGTCATTAAAAAAATGAAATATATCAAAAAAGAATTCAACAATATTTAAATACATGCCTGGCTAAAGTACAGACGCACACACACACACACACACACACACACACATTTTTTACCTCTTAGAGTGCCGTTCTTTAAAATATGATCTGTATTTATATCTTTTCATTTATCTATTTTGAACAAATAGCATAATGTTTAATGTTGAGATACTGGAAGTATTCTGAGGATATCCATTATCAGACATTTATTTTAATATTTTTCCATATACATTAACCAATAAAATTTAAGAAAATAACAATATATAAATAGTAAAAAGAAAGAAAAAATACTTGTTATTTGTAGGTGATAAAAATCCACATCAGTAAAATTAAATATAATGAAAATAGAATGCTGCAGAGTACAGGATTTCTTTTCTTTTCTGTTTAGTCCCTAAACTGCAGGCCTCAAAGAGTGTCTGGTACATAGTAGGCATCTAAGGAGTTTTTATTGATAGAATGAATGAATGAATAAATAAAGTAATTCAGTAAGATAGCTAGTTATCAGACTAAAATAAAAAGATCTTGAAATTCCATTTTCTGAAGAATAACTCCACCAAAATAAGTTAGAAATTACACTAGATATAAATCTATTCATAATAATAACCAAAATACAAAATGCTTTAAAGAAGACATCATAGTACAACTAGAAAATATTTAATATATGAAGGAGACCATAAAATTCTATTGAGAAAAATAAAACAAGGGTTAGTTAAATGAGAATTCAGAACAGGGATTGGCCCAAGTGGGCAATTAAAATTTATTATACATACATGTGGGGTACAACGTTTATTTTCAATAGTTGTGTACAATGTGTGACGGTTAGACCAGAAGAGTTAGCTATTCATCGTTACAATACGCAATCATTCTTTGTGTTAACCAGTCTCTTGTTAGCCCCCCTCCCTTTCTCCCTTCCCTCCCGCTTTCCACCTCTAGTAACCACGGTTCTTTCCTTTCTTTCTAAAAGTTCAACAAATTACTGTGATTGTTGTTTCTTTCTTTTTCTCTCTCTGTCTTTCTTTCTTGTTTGTTTATTTATAGATTCAGTTCCCGGTTATGAGTGAGAACACGTGGTATTTCTCTTTCCATACCTGGGTTGTTTCACTTAGCATAATTTTCTCCAGGCTCATCCATGTTGCTGCAAATGGCAGAATTTCATTCTTTTTTTGAAATTTCTTAAAATGACAGAAATGATAGATTTGAAAGAAATAGTACAAAATATTCTGGTGAAAAAGAGAGTTCTATCCCCACACCAGAGATATTAAGACCTTTTAAGAGTATAGAAAATAAATGTTATGAAATTTATAGTAGGAAATTAATGAAATACAAAGCAGAAAAATATTTGACTTGACCAACAAACTTAAAAGTTGGTAATTAAAAAAAAAAAAAAAAAATGAAATGTGAAAGCCCATTGCATGAAACACAGAGAAAACAACCTTGGGATAAAGGACAAAGCTACAGAAACAAAGAGGGATTTTATTGTCAATGTTAAGGAAGACATAGTGTACAAATTCACACACACACATTTAAAAAATTGGATAAATTGATACATTTTCTGATATAATACAAGTGTTCAAACTTAATTAAATAAAAGAAACATCAAATAACCCAGTAATAGAAGAAATCAAAAGGCAGTCAAGGATACTCTTAAACAAACGTATAAATTCTACCTAAACTTTGACACTGACATGGAATATAAACTATTATGGAAGAGAGAAAAAATAAGCTTTCAGATCTCTGTCTATGAAGAGCTAGCATAACGAATGTTGGCCATAAATAGCAAATAACAAAAATAATCACTATCATCAACATCATCATTCAATAATGTATTAATAATCTAATGTGACTCCATAAAAAGGACCACTATAAAGATTTGTTAATCACATTTATTATATAATTTCTTACATTAGCAAATTAAAAGAGGAAAAACATAGAATTATCTTGATGTATGTAAAATAATTGATAACATTTATCAATTTGTTATTTTCTTGTTAAAAAATTTCTTAGCAAGTAACAGGAAACCTACCTTAGTATGATAAAAGTTATCTACTGGAAACCTATAAAAATACCATAAAATCAGAACTATTAATATTAAATATCAATATGGCACCGTGTCAGTCAGCTCCCATTATAACTACTACTCCTCAGATTTAATTGGCATTTCTTGCCAATATGTCAAGAAAAAGTGTGTTATAAAATTTGAATGAAAGAGACGGATCTATATTTGGTAGGAAATATGATTATTTACTCAGACTACCAATGAGAATAAACAAAAGAAACTTATTAGATTCGATCAAAGAATTTCCTATTACAGCCATATGCAAGAACAACATGAACAATAAAAAATGCTGTTTTTCTATACTCAAAACTAGCCATTTCACTAAGCATAATGATTCTTTTCCCAAAGATCAGAACACCTGTGAAATACCTAGCAATAAACCTCTACTAAACAAAACATTTGCAAGACTTATATGAAGGAAACTATACAATAGGTTACATTGTATTTAGACAGATAGATAAGACAGACAGATAGAAAGATAAATGAAGAAATTTACCACATTGTAAGATGTACTAATTTAAGATTTTAACTATTTTAATTTTTCTTCAATTAATGCATAAATTTAGTATAACCTTAAATAAAATTTCAGCAGTGTTGTTTAAAAATAATTTGACAAGCTTATTCTCAAATTAATCTGAAGGGGGAAATATAAACGAAGTGGCCAAGAGTTTTAATAAATAAAAATAACTGTGGGAATATTTTAAATAGATGTAGAAATTAAAGTCCAGGTTTGAAGAACACTAAATATATTTTTATTTTTATCTATTCAAATTTATCATTTTTTATAGGGCTTCTTGTCATGCTTTGTGAGGAATTAATTACTCAAGTTATATGCATGGTATATATTTCATAAGTAAAATATATTTAAAATAAACATATATGTATCATATATGATCAAAATAGTAAAAATAGGTAGCTAGCAAATGAATAACTGTAAGGAACCCAATGAATGTAGGAAATCTGTTCATTATTCTTAGTAATTGGGGAAATTCAATTAAAACTACAATAGGACTATTTCTTCTTTCTTGTTCATATTAAGTCAGAAAAGATTGTTAGTACATGATGTCAATGCAAATGTGTGAAACGGGTAACCTCATGCAATCTAAGTTGGAATATATATTGATACAATCTTTGGAAGGTAATTTGATAGTTACTGTCAAAGATAAATATACACACTAATTTAGTAATTCTCTTTACTTCCAATATTTTTTCTCCAGATCTGTTTTCACATTTACACTAAGAAGTGGTAAGGATATTAATTGTAGCACTGTCTGTAATAGCACAAAAGGGAAAAAAACTCAAATGTCCTTTAGTAAAGGAGATTTTACGTAAATTATGATATATCAATTCTACGAAACAAATGCAAGCATTAAAAAAAAGAGTGTTATAAATTCTGTCATGGTAATATTGCCAAAATATATTTTTAAACATTCAATTCAAGTGCTGGTACAATATGTATATTAGGAAATTAACTATATAAAATAATAAATATTAAAGAGTCTAGAAAGAAAACCTTTGCCAGGAGAATAGGAGGGGTTGATCAGATGCTTTTAGTCTACTCTTTATAATTTTGCACTGCTTAAGTTTCTAACAAAAAATATGTGTCATTAAGAATTTATGTAATTTAAAAAAATAAGGAATGAAAGATATATTTTGTTTTTGCATAGAAATGCTCAATATTGTATAACGATGGTTCTTCCTAAACAATCTATATGTGCAATGCAATGCCAATTTAATTAGACAAATGTATCAATAATAGTCAAAAACAATTCTACATGTGTCTGGAAAAAATAAGCATGTTTAATTTTTATGTATGTATGTACACACACACACACACAGAGTAATATGGGTGTTTGGACTGGTCCTGCCATACATTAAAACATACTACAAGCTATTAAAATGTTATAATATTATTTATTAGTTTTTAAATAGAGATCAATGGAAAATATTTTTAAAAGTGAATATCTATCAATCCTTTAAAATGCCATAATATTTGACACTGAATTCATATTTCTGGGAGTTCACCTTACTGTATGTAACATTTCTATTTGAGCAATGCACATGAAATGATCTGCACCGTCATGTTTATTGTTCCATAGGCTACACAGCAAATAGGACAAATAGAAACCATCTCAAACATCAGTATTGGTAGGCTGCAGATCAAATAAGTTATGATAAGATATTAATAAAATATCATACACACACATATATATACATACATACATGTGATACAGTTTCCGTTTTTAAAAATGCCATATAGACTGTTGTAAAATAAACATAATTTATATATTATATAGAATAGTACAGTAGTAAAAATTCCACATATGTACTAAAGTCAACCCAGTGTATGTGCATGTGGATGTCTATACGTTTGCATGTGTAAGAGAAAGATGGGGAACTTCTGAATGCATTCTATTCAGTATGTTCTTTCAACAACCATAGTTTACTGTTTTTTAAAAATTAAATTCTACATACAGAAAACTTAAAATATATGTGTATATATATACACACACATATGTACATACTTACACATACACATATCACTTATAAGTTCATATACTTCTATTGTATGGAAACATATTGTATCGAATTGTTGCAATTATAAATAAATATTGATGAGTATTTTTGTGTTTTTTCACATTTATGATTATTTTCTTATACTACATTCTATATTCAAATCAATCAATGTTTTCCTTTAATGGTTTCTTTTACCATTATGATTTGAAAGTACTGTATGTCTATATAAATATTTATCTACATTTTTACCTATCATTACTTTAGTATTTATATTTTATACTTAAACATCTTAAATTCACTTTAGAAAATAACATGAGACTATAATCTATGTTCTTTTTTTCCCTCAAATCATCACTTAACCATTTTAGCACCATTTGCTATACAACATATCCTTTGCTCAATGACTTGAGATAACATCTTTGAGATATAATTAATACTAGAATGTGTTTCTGGGTTTTATTCTATTGCACTGACTTTCTCTCTTTCTATGCTCGGTACTACCCTAAGCAGCTCTAATACTTTTAAAATCTCATTATTTTTATGTTTTAAGCAGTAGTTTATTGACTAAAAAACACAATTTATTAGCTCAAATGAACCTTTAAAACATTTCATCATGGTTTCCCCCCATGAAAAAACTAATAACATAATCACACAATTTTGTTTAAAACTTAAAAATCAATTTAGGGAGAATCATCATCTTAATATCTTTATATCATGAACAAGGAATATATATTAATTTGTTCATATGCATTTTTATACCTTTTATTAAAATTGTTGTTTTTTAAACTATAGATCTCATACATTTCATTAGGTTTATTATTGTGTAGTTTTCATTTTTAGTTGCAATTGTGAAAAGAATCGTTTTTCTCTATATTATCTTAATAGGGATTGCTGAAGCTTAGGAAAAATACTAATTTTTCCATGCTTAGTTTGTACCAACTTTCTAAATTCTGTTATTAGCTATGATGGTTATCCAGTTGATTATTTTGAGTTTTCAGGGAGGTAATGTTATTAATTGAAAAGAACATGCATTATAGAAATGCTGAGTATAAGTGCACTGTTCTGACTAGAGTAACTCTAGTGTTTCACATTAAGCATGATGTTGGTGGTTGCTTTCTAGGTAGATAATCACATTTGCCTGTGCATAAGACATGGAAAGGCTGTGAGGTTGTTTTCACTGAACTATTTTTTCACTATTCTTTACCACTGCCTTCTTCAGCAGAGACAGGTGTTCTGATTTTATTTCCTTACATGTGAAATATGTATTTAACACATTCCTCTGTCCTACTATGGGGACTAAATTGTTTTATTTTTTAAACCTTTAATTTTCACTGAGAATTTTCCAATAAGCTGTCAAACTTCAAGTCACCCATCTATCTTTTTTGTCTTGTTTCATATGTGCTTGTGTCTGCTGCATGGAGATTTTATTTTAGATTCATATTAATCTTCTGCTGCTGTCTGCAATTTGATCCTAAGCAGAGTATTAAAGGAGACAAGGAACATTTGAAAAGATTCACAATTTATGTATACACTGTGCAGCACCCATTACAACTACTGATGAGACATTGTCATGAAATGAATTCATAATTGATATTATCTGATGATTTTCGGAAATTATATTCCTCCGAAATACAAGGCACTTCACCATCATACACATCTAATGACGTAGAGTCCAACATGATGGTAGTACTATTTCTAAGATGACTTTGAAGGCAACCCTCTAATTTAGCTCAGTGAGTTTCAGCCTGATATAGTTTATCAAAGAACAGATGCAGAAATATGCTAAGAAGAGACTATCCTCAAGGTCTAGGCTTCTATCTCTCTCTCTCTCTGTCTCGTCTCATTGCTTTCATTCTTTTATCAATTTTATCTACCCCGGTCTTCTTGCAAGTTCTCTTTTCTTCCTGAGGAAGCTTTTTATTTATGTCCACATTCTAAACACTTTCACGCTGGCTATAATCAAAAAGATGGTGAATCATAAACGCTGGTGAGGGTGTACAGAGATGGGAACGCTACTGCACTGTTGGTGGGACTGTAAATTAGTACAACCACTATGGAAAACAATATGGAGGTTTCTCAAACAACTACAGATAGATCTTCCATATGATCCAGCAATCCCACTTCTGGGTATATATCCAGAGGAATGGAAATCATCATGTCGAAGAGATACCTGCACTCCCATGTTCGGCACAGCTCTGTTTACAATAGCCAAGATATGGAGCCAACCTAAATGTCCACCGATGGATGATTGGATAAGGAAACTGTCGTATATATATGCTATGGAATACTACTCTGCCATGAAAAAGAGTGAAATACTCCCATTTGCAACAACATGGATGAACCTGGAGAAACTTATGTTGAGTGAATTAAGCAAAGCACAGAGGGATATACCTCGTGTGCTCACTCATATGTGGGAGCTGAGAGAGAAATGAAAGAAGGAAAGAAAGACCACAGTAGTGCTGTGGTCTTACAGAGGGAGGGAACATTCCTAAGGCTACAAAGTCAAGAGGGGAGGAAAGGCGGGGGAGAGTTTGGGGGATAATTGGGTGGGGACAAGGGGTGCAACAGTAATTTCTGGTAATGGGTATGCCCCCAGTATGAATCTGGCCCTCACATCATGGGCAGGAGGGGTGACAATTAGCTTTGTGTATCATGAATATTCTTAATAAATAAAAAAATAAGATAAAATAAAAAATCAACACTTTGAAAGTGAAGTGAAGAAACTTAACTTTTTATATTAATGTAATGATATAATACACATATTCTCAAATTTTAAAAAGTGATGTAATTTTTTTTTTGAGAATTAGAATGAATAAAATATGGCCTAAAAGCTATACTTGGATCAACCAATGACTTTTAAACCTTTTTAGAAACTTCTTAGTTCTATTTTGAGATCTTGTTTTTTAGTAATTCTGTCATATTAGTTTATACAGATATCAAAACTCAGAAAAACTTTTACTAAAATAACTGCCTGGTCATGATTAAGATTAAGTTGAAATATAACAAATGAAGAAATAGAATAAAAGAAAGGAGAAGCTAAACTCAGTATGACGTTTTAGGTGGCATATATTATTATAAAATTCAATTTTTATGTTAAAATATACATTGTCACACTCATGACTGAAAATACAGGGACTGGGGAAGTATGCAGAATGGAAGAAAAGTAGGGAAATGCCTTCAGTCTGATAAAGAAAAGTGGTCTTTCTTAAGTAGGACTATGCTTTAGGCAGTGTTCGTTTTTATCCATTTCTGTGGCTTCCTTCTGCCCTTGGCACCTGCTATTCTCACCCAACTTCTTGGATTTCCAAGGTCCCTACTTTGATAGATCAGAGCTCTATATGGTTCACATTCTTCCTATTTGTTTATCATTAAAATTTGGCCATCTATACTTATTTCTTATGGTTTGGGTTTTGATTAGCTGAAAACAGATGGTGTCTGAGTCAAGACATAGCTCACTGAGAAAGGAGATTTAGCCTAGGCTATGGCAAGTGGAGTAGTCAGGGAAATCTTATGGAGTTGTAACAGTCAGGTATAATGGCTTATTGCTTCTGCTTCTTTCTGCTCTTTTCTCTGTTCTTTGCCTCCTTTCTCAGCCTCTGTTAACCCCTTTTGAAGGCATCCAGTTGTCTTCCAGTGTCTTTTTCCTTGCCGCTCCCATTATTAATTGTTTTCATCTATAGTAAGTTTTTCAGGAAAACACCTTGATTGGTCCCATGTATTTTTTCCATGCTATGCCGCTGGTTACCTGCCTACCATAGAGCCCTTCCCTGACGTGCTGACCCTCTCCCCACAAAATGTGGCTGTAGCTGACAGGAACCTAGGGGACAAGAGACTCCTGGCAGAACAAGATTTCCTTTGAAGAAGCTGTGGGCAGAGCAGCAATGCCTGTATCTGGAACAGATGTTTCAAGACATTCGGGAGTCTTGAAGCTCTTCAGACTCCGGGACTGCCCTGCAGAGTGACTGGTGAGTCTGGCAGCACATTTTGCTTCTTTTAGCCAGTCCAGTGGATTTGCGAGACGCAGAGGGAATAAGAAGGATGTGAGAACGCTTTCCTCAGCATCAGTTGCACGTCCTAAGTTTGACTTGCGAATACTTCTCCCCTCTGAAATGGTAATTAAATTGTAACTAGATTCCGAGACATCTTGACTTCCTGGCATGGTGTAGGGGAACATGGACCAGCATGCTTGCCTCTTAGTGTGTTTTATTGATTACATAACGTATCTAAAAGGATAGGCCAGCTCAGGCGAGGGCTCCTCCACACATTTTTCTCTCCGTATTGGTGACTGATAGACCTGCTTGCATGTGTGTTGATGTGAGTGGCCTTGGTAAGAAAGAAATCCCTTCCCCTGCTTAAGGAGCTACGCAGAATAAACAAGGATAAGTGTAAGGAGGTCAGTTGTCTGTCCCTAGGTGCAGAGCCTTAATCTGAAAAGCCCCAAGCAGCTGATTACCCAGGACTGCACAGTCCTAGTAGCTTTTGCTGTCTGCCTCTCTTCAGCACACATGCACACCCACACGCACACACGCACACACACACACACACAACTTCCCTTCTACTCGTGAAACTCGTTTTCCACGGTCAAACCTTACTTTCTTACGTACATGTAGCTTTACATGGGAGTTTTCGGCATGCAGAGTCAGCCTGTCCCTCTTTCCCCACCGGTAACATTATTCAAACAGGCGTTCGGACAAGATCTCACTGAGTTTTAGGATGTTTGTTTCTTTTGGACAAACACACTCTCCGCCTCAGTCTTGTTCTCCTCTCTCGCTCTCTCCTCTTCCATGCACAGGGACACCACGTCTCTCGCAACATGTGCAAATAACTGTCCCAGAGGGCTCCTGAGTTCAGGGTCACGCTGGGCAGAAGTGGAGCAAGAGTGGAGAGCGTGTGTGATGTGCGGGCGAGGAGAGACCCTTTCCGGCCAGCAGAGGGCAGCCGAGGGGAGGCGCTGGCGCGCGAGGGCTGAGCCCCGCTGAGCCGCGCCTCGCTCGGGCAGCCTCAGCTTCAGCACCAGCCGCGCCGGAGCCCGGAGCGCAGCCACTGAGGGCAGCGGCGGCGGCGGGAGCGAGGCGCGCAGCGAGCAGCGGCGCCGGCGGGGAGCAGCAGCCGCCGCCGCCGCCGCCGCCGCCGCGACGGGCAGCCGGGCTCGCCCGCAGCCTGCTCCGGCCCCTGCCCCCTCGGCTTCCTGCCCCCCGGCGCCGGGCGGCGGCGAGTCTGGAGCCCGCGCCGTCGCCGGCCGCGTCCTCCGGGCATGGAAGGAGGCGGCAAGCCCAACTCCTCGTCCAACAACCGGGACGATGGCAACAGCGTCTTCCCCGCCAAGGCGCCCGCGACGGGCGCGGGGCCGGCCACGGCCGAGAAGCGCCTGGGTACCCCGCCGGGGGGCGGCGCGGCCGGCGCGAAGGAGCAGGGCAACTCCGTGTGCTTCAAGGTGGACGGCGGCGGCGGCGGCGGCGGCGAGGAGCCGGCGGGGGGCTTCGAGGACGCCGAGGGGCCCCGGCGGCAGTACGGCTTCATGCAGAGGCAGTTCACCTCCATGCTGCAGCCCGGGGTCAACAAATTCTCCCTCCGCATGTTTGGGAGCCAGAAGGCGGTGGAGAAGGAGCAGGAAAGGGTTAAAACTGCAGGCTTCTGGATTATCCACCCTTACAGCGATTTCAGGTGAGGGCTCCCTGTCGCCGCCCCCTCCTTTCCAGGCGCGCCCTCCAACATGCTTCTCGGCTCTTGGGAAGGGGGCGCCCCGGGGACCCGGGCGGGCAGCGGGGTGGCGCTGCCGGCGGCTTCCGCTCGGGCTGCACGGGCTCGACTCTTCTCCAACTAGTTGCCACCGAGGAGGGGCTCGAATAGTGAGTTCCTGTTGCCCGGGAACCCCGGGGAGGCTGTCCTCCTTTGCCTCGGGAACTTTGGGGACATAACGGGGAAGGATGAAGGCCACGGTGACCCCCGGATGACACGAGGCTAAGTTGTACCAGGGAAACTTTTACTTCGGAGATGAGTGTAAGGAAGCGGGCAGACACCCGTCCTTGCTCTGCTCTCTCAAGATGTGGGTCCCTCGCAAAAGGCAAAAAGGACGCTTCTGGGGTTCAGGAGACGAAGGGGTAATGAGAGACAGTGACTCGCAGGTCTTAGCTGTTCCAGCCGCTGTCCCCTCGGGGGGTGGGGTGTTAATCTGTTTTTCTTCTGTTTATAGGCACTGGGTGTCCTTCCTGAATTTCTTCAGAATAGTGGCTAAGCAGGCTGGGGAAGGATAATGTGCGCTTGGATGGTCCCCGACTTGAGTTTGCAGTGGAGCCAGCGCTGCCAGGCAGGGCAGGAGCGTGACTGGAAGCCTCGAGTTCCTGAAACAGAGGCAGGGGCGTTTCCAGAGCCCCCTTCCTGAAATAGAGCGACACCCTTTTTTGACCTTGACTTCAAGTCTATTTCAGAAATCTCTTTCCCGTTTCCCAGCTCGGGAAGAAAGGCAGGAGAACAGTCAGAAGAACTCCGCTTTGTAGAATCAAAATTAAGACGTTTCCTGATCTTATTTGTCGCCCAAGTAGTCTTCGGTTATAAGCATGTTTAGAGATTGTCAGATGAAGGTCGTGAAGTAGATCCTCTTATTAGCATACGCACACCCGGCAGCCACGTTGTATTAGCTCCTGAACAAGGCTGGACCTTCCATTTAAAAATCCAAAACTAGTAACTCAGGGTAGTAGTTATTTTATTTAATTTTATTTAACCAAACTCACTGGAAAAAGAAAAAAGAATCAACTGAAGGAGCATGTGTGCATGCTAAGCAGTTTTAATAGGATTCTATTAAGCAGCAAACAGATATAGGGATAAAAAGCAGTATTACTTTGAGTTCTATTTAGAAACTCATAGAAATTGAGATGAACTTCGTGCCTTTAGTGGGAGCTGTCCGCAGTTCTGAATGATATTAGCTGTGGAAAATCTATACTCCTGGCACACAAAGCCTTGTAGTGACTGTCTTTGCTTTTTCTGAGATATTTGTGGTCGCAGAAATCAGTAGCCTCTGTTATTTATTTACGGAGTGAATGAATTTTAGGAAGTGTATAATTCAAAGGTACTTATTTGCAAAAATATTTAGCAACGTCCAAAGGAGGATTTATAAAACCTAATGACATTTGTAGACCATAGATCATTAAGAGTTTGATTGAAAGAATATTTACGTTAAAAGGACTTACTAAATAATCAAACACTTTTCCTCCACTAGGAAGATACTTTAGAGAAGCAAACTTATAAACAACATTGTTCTAAGGTATATAAAGTTGTCAAGTTCTTTAGAATTTTAAAGATTGAAATATCAAATGTAGACTGCTACCTCTTCCTCAGTTCCCAATGAAAATATGTTGCAACTCATGTTACAATTTTAAATGAAAAAATTTTACATGAAAACAGCCTTTAGTAATAATAACCAAAATAAATATTTCCAGAAATATATGAGGTTTAATATTAACATAAAAGTAAAATACTAAATTTATTTATTTAATTTCACACTCAAATTATTATGTATGATACTTTTATTTCCTTTGCAATGTGAAAAGGACTACACTTTTCAAAATGGTAGCATATATCAAATAATTATTTTTTTCCCACTTACTGGATAAAAACACAGGGCCACTGTTCAGGAATTACAATAGTGTGCCAAAATCTTTTGAATGAATGAAATCCATGAAATTAAAGGAGTCCACATTTTCCCAAGGCAGTCTTGTGAGACAAAATATCTTTTTAAAAAACAAATATTGTTACAGAATGAAGGAAGAAGTTGAAATCAGGTGATGATTCAATTTTATCATGCATTTCAAAGAAAAAGTTAGCTAATAAACTAAACAAACTCCAGTGTGGAGTAGTATGGAATATTTGATTTTCCCTTCCATAACTGAAAGAAAGAAAATGGCAGACATCAACAATTATTAAAATTTAGATTTTTTAACTGGAAGATATCTGAAAAATAGATTGGAAAACTCATAATTACAATTTACACTGTTTTTCTAAAACAAGTAAATAAGTAATTATGTACTCATTTGCATTCATAAGATATTTATATCTTATTATTATTTCATTAATGGTTTCATATGATCTCAATATCAATGTAAGATTTTCCAAAATCTATAACATGTCAGGATAATGTAATGAAAAAGGCAAAAATATGACAGACAAAATTCTGGCAGAAATTTTTTCTACAGGAAAAGCAATGTGTGAGTAATCTTCAACAGATACCAGAAATGTTTGGGGTAATGATCTGTTCACCTCAAGCTCTTTCCTGAAGAAGATACCTTAAGGGAGGTGTTTTGCTATGATTCCTACAATACCACACTTAAGTTCACTAATGATTTATAGACTGAGAGAGTAACACTTAAGAATAAATTTCCATGGCAGGGGGTGAAATATTGGAAATACAGATACCCAGAGGATTTTTTTCCTTAACACTTTCATAAGTCTTTGCATGGCCAGTGAAGTCTACTCAGTCTGCTCTTTGGTCACCCCCATGCTGCTGAGTGTAGCATGAGCCCTTTACTCCAAGGAATGTTGTGACTTCAACACTGTGGCTATTGTTCTAGTTTCCCTCCTCAGGATAATTTCTAAGGCTGATTCCTTCCCACTTGTCTCAAGGGTCAGGGCTGTGCTCCCACTGAGACTTCCAGAGAGCTAGCTAGTGCCTCTTTCACCTGCTCAAGCGCTATTGCTGTGTCTGGCGGGTAGTTTTCTCCTACCTCCAGTAGGGCAGAGGTAGGGCAGAGGCACTGTATTTCCCTTCTTTCTCTGGAGAGGGTGATGTTAGAAACCTTCAGGGAGTAAAGAAGAGTCCCGTAGCATTAATACTGTTAGAAATAACTGGGAGAAAGCTAGAGAATATAGTAAAAATATCTCATGTTTTTGTTTATACCATGGTGTGTAAGTACCGAAACTATAGAAAATATGAATAGTTACTTAAAAAAATTTATACTGATCTTTGTGTAGTAAAGGCATGGTTTCAGTCTTACTGAATTTCATGTGAACAACACACACATTTAATGTGAAGATTAAATATGAATTTTGGGGGATTACTAATGGTGACTTATTAGCTGAAATTTTACTTTTCATTCATTTAATAAAAAAGTGACACTGACCAAACATTGTACCTTCACAGCCAGTTTAATAGTTGTGATATAATCATTCAAAGGATTGAAAGAATATTTAAAATATTTTTGTGGATGGCTTTTATTATGCAAGCAATTTACTTTGAAATAATTAATCACCAGGCTTTTGGCCATTTCAGAGATTCTGACATTATTTTGTTGGATCATGCTTAAAGAAGGCCTCTTTTAAAAATAATCCTCCTATTCCATATACAAGTGGTCTTCAAAAAGTCCTTGGAAAGATTCATGTTATCCTTCACTTCTGTTTTTCACAAACTTTTTGAAGTGCCCTCATATATTGCTAGCCAGCACCTTGCCCCTGATAAGGGAGGAAATTTTGTATCTAGACTTCTTATTTTTTCCACTGCTTTTCATCATTAGTGTGAGTAAGTGTGTGAAAAGCTTATTAGGTCATAAGTACTGAAGGACTCTAGAGACTGTGGAAGGGAGTCACTTCCGAAGACACATAAGTGCCATTTCTGGTCTTCTATCTGTGCCTTGGATTGCATCCACAATTGCATGGACGTCATTGTTCACTGACATGTTCATTAGGGAAGGGAGGCTTCACTGTATTATAAAGCTCCTCATAGAGAGACCATTTGTTTCCAGGAGCTTCTCACAAGAAAACAATTCAACCTTCTGGGGTTTAAGGACTAATTAGCCAACTGTTATGTTGTCTTTTGCTGAATGCACTCTGTATTCTTCCAGAAATACTTCTTTTATTTGCTTTCCATATCAACACAGCCAAAATTAACCATAAGAATTTATTTATTTATTTTTTGTATGTTAGCTGAACCTTTATTTATCTTATAAATTCAATTAATTTTTTTCTTAGTGGTTGTAGCAACAGTTTAGCTCAATTAAAGTGAAATTATTTGAAAGATTTGGAGATATTAGTTTATTCAGTTACTTTTTCTTAGTATACGTACAAGTTGTAAAACTAAATTTTAGCAAGTGTTTCACTATTTAATTGCATTTAATATGTATTATGGTGATATCATAGTATTAAAATATTACAAAGTGGTTTCCACTTTTTTTCTGAGAAACTTTCCCATTAAAACTAATTTTGGGGACTTATTATAAATTGAGAATCAGTGGACAGATGCGCCTTACCAATCATATATAATCATGTGGACTTATATTTTGAATTTGGCTGCCTAATAATAATGAAAGTAATTTGAATGCATTGGAAAGATATACTACTTATTATTTTTATCATAAGCTCATTTAAAGAAATAGAATTTAACTATGTCTGCTTGATCCAAAACCACAAACCAAAGCAGTATCACCACCAAAAGTCAATATGAATAATATTTGTAATTCTGCTTTATTTCACTCAATGAACCCATGTCCCAAAGTGAGCATGATGTGATTTTCAGATGAGCATCTTGCCATTCTGAGTGTAATTTTTGTGTTTAGGGATAATTCACTTCATTACTTAGAGACAAAAATCGGTCTTAGAATGAGGACTTTCAAATAGAGTCTCTTGTAAGTACAGTACAAATTATGGTAGATCATTAGCACTGCATGAAGAGTACTGAACATTTTCAGGGTCTGTGACAAACTTTCTTTTTGTCATTTTAAGTGAAGAATTAGGCTGACTATATATTTTTAGAAGCAGAGGTAGTGGTAATGAGGAAAAAATCTGCATACACTAGGAAAAAACTCTTTTAGACTAAGTACTTTTTAAAATAATTTTCTTTGTGAAGGTATCTTGATGTACAACTTACCATTAGTTTTCTAGAAAAAAAAATCAGGGGATTTTTGGGTGCATCCTGGAATTTTCTGTTTTTGTAAAATGAACCTTCATGACTCTTTTAATTCTCTGTGTGTGTGTGTGTGTGTGTGTGGTACATGTGTGACAGAAACTATTCAGGGGACATCTATATACAATTCTGTGCACATAAATATATGTATAGTGATTATTTTTAAATTGATCACTTTTCTGATACATTTCACCCAACTTTGACTGACAAAATTGATTTCATGATCCTTTCAAGTTTATTAATTAATTTCCTTGTAGTAGTTGTCTATTTCACCCAATCATTGACGACTAAGTTAAATCAAAGGAGCAACATTATGCATGACCTGGATTTACAATTTGACAATCTAATTTACATGGACCTGATTTTATTTTCAAGACATTAGCTGTAACTCTACAAAAGCAAGGCTAATTCCACACACTCACAGAGTTAATAATTATTTACAAATTTTGGACTTTTGGATTTGTTCCCAATATTTCAGTATTATAAATTGTGCTACAACAAACATCTTTGTGCATTACTCTTTACTATATTCTGGGAAAAAGTTCACTGAATGGAATTATTGGCTATGAACATTTTTTTTTTTTTTTTTTTTGTCGTTTTTTCGTGACCGGCACACACCGGTCAGTCCTATATAGGATCCGAACCCGCGGCGGGAGCGTCGCCACGCTGCCAGCGCAGCACTCTACCAAGTGCGCCACGGGTTCGGCCCAGCTATGAACATTTTAAAGATTCTGTACATGTTGATTTTACCCATTAATGCTGCCACCAGTTGAGATACTTAATAAAATAACAAGAGTGATGTAGATTTCTCAAGGTTGGCATTTCCTGTTAGGATATGCATGAGCTGTTTTAGGACAGAAAGTCTAAATTGTCCTCCATTCTATTCATCATAAGTGGCCAGAATGAGCTTAACAAGCAAATCTAATAATATTATTATACTGCTTAAAACCCTTAGTAGACTTCCATTACTCTTAGAATACGTTTGACAGACTTTCCATTAGCTATAAGTTCCTGCATAATTTCAACCTATCTGTGCAACCTCATCATATGCCACTCCCTGCCTCACTACAGTACTGTGTTCCAGCCACTTGGGTAAATTTTCAACTCGTAGAACAAGCCAAATTCTCTCCTGCCACAGAGATTTTGATGTGACATTTAACCCCACTGCCTGAAATTCTCTTTTCACTTTCTATCACTCCTTACAGCTACTTTGTACCCATTATCTAGATTTCAATTTAATCATTGTGATCATGCTCATTTTATTTTCTCTCAAGGCCATAACTATGATCTAGTGATAATTTCATTTTTTATCTAGGGCTCTTGTTTTATCTGAGTTTATAATTATTTTTATAGAATTTAAGCTCTGCCCTCATCAATCTTATTTAGTTTTTCATTCCTGGTACTATAAAAATACACATAATAGACATTATTTTCCTGCCAAGCTTTCTTGGATGCTTTACTTTTAGCAGTTTTTTGGAGACATAATTCATGTGCCATATAATTTACACATTTAAAGTGTACAATTCAGTGTTTTTTAGTTTGTTCACAGAATTGTGTGACCATCACAACAATCAATATTAGAATATGTTATCATCCCAAGAAGAAACCCCATCCCATTAGCACTGGCAGAGATAGAAGTCAGTGCTGATGGGTATGGGATCTGTCCTCCCATCCCTACTCCCAACCCTCCCAGCCCTAAGCAGCCATTAATCTACTTTCTGTCTCTCTCTATTCTTTTTTTAAAAAATTCTGGACATTTCACATCAGTGGAATCCTACAGTATATGTTCTTTTATTATTGGCTTCTTTCACTTAGTATAATTTTTTAAAGGTTCACCAATGTTGTAGCGTGTATCAGTACTTTATTCCTTTTTTTGGCTGAACAATATTTCATTGTATGGAGGTACCACTTTTTATTCATTTATTCATCAGTTAATGGACACCTGGTTATTTCTACTTTTTTGCTATTATGAATATTCTTGTATAAGTTTTTGTGGAGAGATATATTTTCATTTCCCTTAGGAGTGAAATTGCTGGATCAATAACAGATTTTTAATAAATATTAATTTAATAAATGGAAAAAGAATTAGTCTCTAGCCAGGTCATACACACAATTAACCTTAGAGTTAATAAATCCAGATGAAGGCACTGAAAGCTCTTTCTTTCCCTACAACAGTACCTGGAATCTCCTCAGTCCTGCTATCTGCAAGTATATATACTGACAGTTACCTTTCCCTGCCCAGTATACAGATGAATAAATGAAACTGCAGAGAGATTAAGTAGCATGAACATGGTGACGTAGATAGATAGTAAGAACTGGGCTGGGAATTCAGTTCTTTTGAATCTTAATTCTGTTACTTCAACTCTTATACCTAATAAGAAACAAGATGGCCAGCATAAATGGTTCTCCAAACCTTCAGGGAAACAGGATGGATTAAACCTAATCATTTGTACTTCCTCCAAACCACTTCCTTGAAACCACTCCAAAATAATATGAAAAAACTGCACAGACACATAGATAAGTAGAAGAAAGAGGAAACAGCAGAGAATAAGAAATTTCAAAAACATTTTGGAAAATAGAAAACTAATGGAGAAATTATTCTACTTCCATAATTCTTCACCCACTGAACCCGAGAAGAGTTCAAGAGTTGGAAGTACCAGTTAAAAAATGACTACAGGAAAGCCAGGATGGAAACAGGATTAAATAAGGGTTTCCTTAGTGCATATAGAACTCTCAATGCTGAAATTAGAATGCTTGGAGCCAGGTCAGTTCTCCCCAGGCACGAAACTGAAGATAAATACCTCCAATAAGAGACATTTCAAATTCTTCAAGTAAAATATCTCGTTTATTACCTAATCACTCTGCAAAATTACCACATATGCACATAGAGATTATAGTTATATTTTTGGTATTGCATTGTTTAATATGAGTTGAAAGCAAAAGATTGCCACACTTTTGAGAAAAGTCTCCATCATGAAAGACAGAGAATAAATCCAACAGCAAAAGGAAGTCCAGAAGACAGAGAGGCATTTGGGATAAGGAGAAATGACAACATTACTAAACAAATACTCATAAATGATATCTTCAGAAAGATATTTTATCTATATAATCAGGACTATGTGCTATGAAAAGAATAGAAAGAGATTAAGAAGGATCTCTAGGATGGAATGAGTTAGCAGATAAAGTCTAGGAAGACTCTCAGAACTAGAGCAAAAAGAGAAAAGATAATAGAAAATTTAAGGAAAATAAGGATAAATATAGCAAAAGAAAGGATTACTTCGTAAAGTCAAAATCTACCAAAAGGAGTTTCAGAATAAAAATAAAGAATGAAAATGGGAATATAGAATTAGCACAGGCAGTTTAAACACATTTTTCCAGATAGCAGCCACTGAAAAGCCCAATCTGAAAGACTCCCAGAGTGCTCAGCACCATAAAGGAAAAAGACTCCAGCAAGGATCATCACACAGAAGCTTCAGAACACCACCAAATCAGAGAAAAGTACTAAGACTTTAAAGAAGTGGGATCAATATCAAGAACTGGGACCAATACTATAAGTTAGATGACAAAGTCTACAAAATTCTGAGAGAAAACGATTTCTGAAAAAAAAATTCTACACCTTGCTATAAATATGAAGATTAAATAAAGACATTCAGAATTCAAGAACTGTAATATTAACCACCCATGTGCCCTTTCTTAGAAAGTTACTGGATGATGTGCTCCAGCAAAACAAGAAATTACACCAAATAATGTGAAGACATAGAAGATAGGAAATGAGATTTTAACACAGAAGAACCTTGAAAGAAAGTCTTAGGAGTGCTCCTGACTAGCTGGACTTGAAGGAAACCAGCCTGGACTAGGGCAGGAATGCACAGGGCTCTGGAGGAAGGACTTAAGGGGAGATGAAAAAAGGATGGATATCAGCATTTGAAAAGTAATGTTAATAGGTGTTCCACAGATTGTTTGGAACAAGATATTTATGATTTTCGTATAAATATTTGTAAAGTATCATACAAGCAAATTAGCAAAAGACCTTTATTAACTCCAGAATGATCTAAAAGTCTATAAAAAAAGGGGGGGATCATAGTACATTGCTTGGTTCAGCAGTGAATAATATTTATCTGGTCATACTAATATAAACAGAGTTGGCTGATTTAAGCAAAGATTAAATTATTAATCTTTAGTTAATTTAGATTAATCTTTTAATCTAAATTATTAAAATTTAGTTCAATTATTCTGCTGGGAAAGAGAAAGGTAAATGTGGTTGTGTGGTGTAAGAAAGCTAATTCATCTTCCATAACTGGAAGATAACATAGTGTTTATTATTAGTTGATAAATGAATTTTTCTTTGAAATATGAATTAAATGTTCAAATAAACAATTATGGTGGTTGAATTTAGGGTGAGGTGTGTAGACTGAAAGGAATAGGGCAGGGTTTATAGTTCTTCTTATAGTCTTTTATATACTATTTTACTTAAAAAATAGACTATGAGCATATATTGTTTTGGAGTAACATATACTTTTATTAAGAACTGTTTGGTTAGAATTACGGCTGTACCACCTTAGTGACTGTGCCTTAGTTTCTTCAGTTATAAAATGAGGAGAGTAATATAAGTATTTGATGGGATTGTTGGGAAGATATATATTTTATAGCTACATATAGTATGTATACTATATATGCTATATATTTATAGCATTTATATGTGTAGTGCTTAGAAATTGTGCTGTGCACTTAATGCTATTTAAGTGTTAGTTTTATTATGAAAGTAAAATTTAAACAGAACTAAGGCATGTGAATTATTTGAGAAAAGAAAATATTCTCTAGGCATATACTCTGACGATCTTCAGAATTCCTTAAGCCAATGGACATATGAAGGGAGGGCTATGTAAATGGTGTGCTGCTGTTTTCTTTTTAACTTCATGGAAGTCTGGGCAGCAGAAGCCCTCATGTGCAATGGCATATTTTATGTGTGATATGTGAAATAGGTCTACTCATGAGGTGATTAGCATTGGAAAACTTCTAATACACCCTCTTTCTGCAGAATTTTCCAGATATCATAGTTTAACCTTCTAAGTCAGTATAGAATGCTACAGTGTTGAACATTTGGAAACAGCTTTTACAGGAAATTTTAATGGCATTGAGCTATTACTTCCTGTTAATCTTCATTTTCATCAGAAAATGGTATAAACCATTTGGGATCTTATTTCAGATCAGTTAAATGTTATATACGAGATAAAAAGATGAGTCATAAGGTACTAATTTTTAATTTTTTTATTGTCACGCTTAATAGTCTATGAATAATAGTTATTTAGAAGTATAATTTAAGAATTTGAAAAATATTGCAAATTTGACAGAATGATTTTAAATTTTTTCTTACATGATTTCTAGAGCAGATGTCATTTATTACCCTTGCAGAATGTTTTGTTATTTTTTAAAAAAGAGAATTTACCTTATAAAAATTGTACAACATTGGTTGTTTGCTTGCAGCACATGAATGGAGGCTGAAAAAATGAATATTGAAAGTTATATGATTAGTACTTATAGGGAGAATGAGTGTTCCTTATTTGTTCTGTAGAAGAGTCATTCATTGTTTAAATAATTATCTTAAAAAATGTCTTTGTTCTGAGCAGTAAATTTGATATGTATCTTGAAAAACCATGTAAGTGAATTAGGATGAAGATTGGAGACAGCTGTAGTGTCTGGGATTCAGATGAATTTTTTAAAATTTATTTATTTTAATTGACACGTTGTAATTGTACATGCTTATGGGGTACAAAGGGATGTTTTGATACATACACATGTTGTATAAAGTCAGGGTAGTTAATATAACCATAACTTCATGCATTTATCATTTCTTGTGGTGAGAACATTCAAAAGCCTCTCCTTTAGCTATTATGTAATACACAAAAGTTAACTGTTAACCGTAGTCATCTCACTGTGCAAGAACTTATTCCTCTTATCTGACTGTAATTTTGTACCGGTGACCAACCTCTTCCTGTTTTCCTTTCTCCACCCTAGTCTCTGATAACCACACTAGATGTATTTTTTAATATATGAAATAAGGGAAATATAGGCCAGAAGCACCTAGGAATGGTTGCGTGTGTATTGCACAATATAAATAATCCCAGAATTCTATTGGCTATAATTATTGATTATTTTGATCATCCATGGTTATCCACTTGTGTTAGTGACTCCTATGCTTCCAGGCTCATAGAACACTGCAAGAATCAACTGAAAGCAGTGGATCCTCTGCTGTAGAAAAAATGCATATATTTATAAAAAGCATTTTCTTTATGATTTCAAGAAGTTTGTGGTTCCCTTCAAGCACGTTTATTTTTGGATCCCAAGTTAAGGACTTAAAAAACTATATAATACTGTTACACAGAAATATGACACTAAAAACAGTATATGGAAGATACAAGGAGACAGAATTTTGCTTGGACAAGCCATTTTAGAATTACAGCTGCAGCTAGAAGACTTGCCCTGGGATGGAGAAAATACTGGAAACCAAGTAATTTAATTTTGAGGTTTGATAACTGGTCAGCAGGGATCGAATAGAGAAGATTTATTCTGGATGGGTCAGTCAGTGCAATCTGGCACAAAATTATAACTAGAAATATACTCGGGGTGAGAGGAGGATAAATTATTTTTTTGTAGATGAAAAGTTGATTGAACCAACTAATAAATGAAAGTGTTAACTGCAAACTTTAGTAGGATGGCTTGTTATAATATAAATATATTAAAATTATTAATAACTTTCATATATATAGACAGCTATGATTAAGGATGTGTAAAAGAAAAAAATACCACTGACTTCAAAAGCCAAAAATATAAACCATACAGCCTAATTTTAAATTTGAAAAATGTTAGTCAACTAAAATGATTGAGTAAAATTCATTATTATCAGTTTACAGCAGAGTTACATCCAAAGTTAGGTTTACATTTATAGATGGTAAAAATAACTGAAATCAGAATTCCTAGGAAAATATTAATGAATTATTTAATAATATTGCTATGGGGGGAGAGCTTTTCACCATATGACTCCAAAGACTTGCGTAAATTGTTGCAACCTTTCTAAAGGTCAATTTGACCCTATCTAATAAAATTCTTGAAAATTTTTGAACAAGGATGAGTCCTATATTTCCCATAATAGTAAAAAGTTATAAACAATTATAACCTCAGTAAAATTTCAAACCTGTCCCAAACCCCTAGTTATCAGTTGTCCCCTATATTTCTGTCTTGTTTTTTCTTTATGAAACTTGTCAGTTTATCATATTAAATGCTTTGTTTATTTACTTTGATTGTTATTGCTACTCATTTGGAATTTAAGCCTCACTAAGGTAAGGGGTTTATTTTTTTGGTTTTATTTTTTAAATTTTATTAAAAAAATTTTTTTTTAATTTATTGAATCAAAATTGGTTATACATATTTTTGGGGTTGAACATTGAGATATGTTGATCAAATCAATATTACTAGCATATATATTGTTACAAATCATACTTAATCTTTATGCCCCTGTCCAATCTCTCCCCTTCCCCCATTCCCTCCCCCTCCCCCTTCTAATTACCCTAGATTTCTTCTCTCCTTCTGAAAGAATAATGGTCAACTAATGCACTCCCAGGGTTAGAAATGTGGATAACACGAAGTAGGTATTTAATGAATTTGAATAAAGGCTTTTAGTAACATTTGCTCAATCTTAGTTTTATACACAATTTATAATAAGCAGATTATTTCTTTACGTATGTCCCCTACAAAAAACTGAATATTTTTATTTAATGTGGCCAGACTAATCTGCTTTTTATCCCTTCACAGAAACATGCATTTGGAAATAATATTTGAAGTCATCTAAAATACACTCGTGCAAACTTTTATTAATTTTATTTACTATTATGTACTTTTTAAAAAAATTTGGGTATATTTATTGAGAATATCTTGGTGTTTCAGTTCTTTCAGGCTGCTGTAACAAAATAACATAGACTGGGTAGCTTATAAGCAATAGAAATTTATTTCTCAAAGTTCTGGAGGTTGGGAAGTCTAAGATCAAGGTCCCCACAGATGCGGTGTCTGATGAGAGGCTGCTTCTTCATAGACGCTGTCTTTTCACTATAACATCGCAAGGTGGAAGGAGCTAAGGATGTCTTGGGTCCTCTTTTATAAGGGCGCCAAACCCATTCATGAGGGTTCTACCCTTATGTCCTAATCACCTCCCAAAGACTCCACCTCTCAACACTGCCATTAACAGCATCATCATTGGAGTTAAAATTTCAACATATAAATTTTGGAGAGACATAAACATTCAATCCTCTGTGCTTGGGATGGCTTTTCTTTCACAGCCCTGTGAAAACTATTTAAATGTCATTGCCAATCAATGCTATCTTAATCAATATAAAGTTAAGAATATATTCCTTTGAGCAAAGACATTTAGAAAGGGTGACATTACTTTCTGGTATCTTTTTTTTGTTTGTTTGTTTGGCCAAATTGTGTTATTTGATATAATGAAGGATATTTAAAGGCCCGATTGTACAGAGATGGAATATTACCACTGTGCCCCTCTAGTTTTAATTAATAAAATAGAGTCAATATTTTGAAAGAGGATTAATTTTCAATTTTAACTTCATAGCAAGCAGGTTTTCATTGTGTTAACCAAACTTGAAAACATTCCAGCCATAAATTTCCTGATGAGCACTATTAAATTGGTCCCTGTGTAAAGTTAATAGAAGAGATATCCACAGACCTTGATACAGGAAAATTGAAGTTGACATAATTTTCAAAAACAAATGGAACGTGAGCCTGAAAAGATAGTGGTGGTAGTGGCAGTTTAGGTTTTGTACTTAAAAAACAGAGCAAGTAGCAAACCCAAAAACCCAAACAAACAAACAAACAGGAAAACATAGGCAACTTTTACAGCAAAACTATCCTCATGAACCTAAATGACAAGTTGGGAAAAACTTTCAACAATTACAAGACCTGTGGTTTTTGAATCTCTTTATAGTAGGAAGGAAGCAACAGTGAGCAGGGGCCTCTGACAGACCTGAGAACAGGTGGGCTTCCCATATAGCCGAGGGGTGTTTGCTAGAACAGCAGCTGAAACTGGGATGGGATTTGCACAAGAGGTCTGTGTTGACTTGAAGAGGAGAGATGGCTGATCCCAGGTTGAGAGCAGGAAGTGTGTATTCAGAGCCTGGAGCAACTTGGCATACCAGATAGTAACAAAGACCAAAGACTGCCAGCATAGGAGCAGAAGGAATCATGCACTGCGTGAGGAGGAAAGGATAAGAATTTCAGTAAATTCAAACCCATTAGATGTTTAAATTTGAGTTCATGATGATGTAAAAGATGATTACCTACTAAAGCTCATAGGCACCTCATTTATTACCTTGAAACTTGGTTTAAAAAGAGAAAAAATGAAGCATTTATCTAACCTTTCCTGCATAATCTGAACCAATGTGTAAACAAGTAGTAGAATAGGAAAAGGGTATCTTTATAAAATCATTTCAGCTAAGATGTGAAAAGGTAATACTATAATTAGAAAATTATGATTCTACTACCCCTATTTAATTAATACATCTAAACATTGACCATCAATGGCCACTAATAACAAACAAGAGCAAAACCAGAAGTTAAATCTTCTTGATGAAAAGAACACACCACCACCTACAATATTGCCAAAAGGATAGAATCTGAGTCTAATCAGGCCTTTAGGTCCAGGTGCCAATGTGCAAAAAATACAGAGGACGGAGGAACATGCTGAACTGTACCTTGGGCATGTAATCTGCAAAATTCAGTCTGGGAGAACTGACAGGCCTACCACCCAGGGTCTTCAATAGATAAATAGTAAGGAAAAGAATGGGATGGAGGGGAACTTGTAGATGTAGAGATACTTAAAATAAGTTTTAAAATGTAGGTGAGGACACACCAAACTACAGTCTATATACAATCATGATGAAACTATAGAAAAACTCAAGGAAATAACCACTTTTATAAAAGCCATCAAATCCGTTATTTTGGAGAGTGAAAGGGGGCTGTGATGAGGACTGTGAACATGGTTGGATTTTGGGTGGGTGGGTGGCAGAACTCTGTTCTAGGTGGTGATTTCAAGGGTGTTTGACATAATAAATCGCTATTTTGTGTGGCTTTCTGTGTTTGTTTTATTATATGATAAATATAAAGAAAGGGATTAAAAGGAAGAGGCCTTAAGTTTGAAAAAGAAAGATAAGGCTATAATGAAAGAGCAGTACAATATTACTGTTTATCTCCCTGTTTTACTCACAGATCTGATGTGTATTTGCAACAAAACCCTAGTAATGCTAAAGCAAAGCAACTTAATGCATCTTTATATTGGGAAAATGACCTAGACATAGTTTTAGAAAAGTCAGAGTCTTAACTCTTTTAACTTGATTTGAATGGCTTTTCCCCTTTTTCCTAAAGGTTGAAACTTGTGTGGCTACCAATATTTTCGTGTGCTAATCTTTTCATTATTTGGTTAATATAGTTCATATAGAAAGGAAGTATTATGTAGTGTAATAAAAGAAGCCTAATAAATTCTGTTTTCCCCCCATTCATTTGGTATTTTGAAATAGGAGATGTTCAACCTATTTGAATCTAAATGATAAAATTTGAGAAAATAATATCTATCATAAGGATGTTGTGATAATAAAGTAATATCCATAAGGTGCCTAACGCATAGCCAATATTTAATAAATATTAAATTCCCTTTTTACCATTTTTGCTAACCTGTTAATATACAAGTACAAATAAAGAAATAATAATGGCTTATCTAAAGGACATGGGATTATAGACATGAAGTCACTCATTCGATAGATATTTACTGAACGTTTAGTGTGTTTTCAGGGACTCTTATGTGCTTTAGAAAAAAAAAAGAATGAAACAAAGTTATAGCATTTCAAGGGGCTTTTAGTCTAGTAAAGGAAATGGGCACATAGGATGTTTCTTTAATGGAGGGAACAAAATGCTAACAGGGAAATTGTACAAAAGATATGCCACTAGGGAAAATCATGATGCTTTAATTCTGTAATATTTAATTACCAGCTAAAATTTAGAATTTATTACTATTTACTGTTCAGTTGTTTGTTTTTTGGTAAACCATCACAAATAACCAATGCTTCTGTACATACTTTTTTATAAAAAATATACTGGGGATGAAATTATCTTCTTAGAAATTTAATATTTAACACTTTATTACTTTATTGTTACACTGTTGTGATTCCAGAAAGCATAATACATTTTTGAGTGTTTAAAAAATCAATCAAATGATTTTAGAATTGTGCACTTAAAAAAGAGAAAAATCCAATGGAAAACAGCAAAGGAATTTACTTATTGACTGAAATGCGGGCTGCCTTTGTATCTCTCATGTAAAATAAAACTAATGTATATTCCTTCTGTATCAACAAATCATGTTAGAAAGAGAGAGAAAAGCTCTTAACCTACTTTACCATCTTCAATTTTTAACTTTATCATGCTTCTTAATTGCCTGGGTGTCCTTTAACCATCTATTTCCACGATTCTTTCCCAGAGGCTTGGTTTAATTTTAAAAGTGCAGTGTATTCAGCCCTAATTAATGTGAGAGCTCACTGCAGGCGAACAGAAAGAGATAGTAATGACCAAAACGTGTTCTTAAATCAGTGTCATGGCTACCACAAGTACATTGCTATATATATTTAATGATTAGGAAATACAGCCATGTAAGATAATTCTTAAAAGCTAGTCACATCTGAAAATAGGATTCATTCTGAAAAATGCAGTTTCACTAAATGTGATTTTAAAAATATCTACTTTTTTTCTTTTTCATTTTTATTTCTTTTAGCAAGTATTTAAACTAGCTGAACGTCCATACATTCAAATTTCGTGCATAATCAATAACTGGACATGAGGTGGTTCCATTATTTCATCTGAATTAGAATGAAGTTCACAAAATATGTTATTTGAAGCTATCATTTTCATTGAAATGCATGCTTCTATGTTGGCTCAAATGTCTACAATAAATAAAGATATTAAGCACTATTTGTTAATACTTACTTTTACATTAACTTAGTGGGGGAAAGAATTCCTATTAAAATGTCGTTTTAACTGGTTACCCATTGGAAAAGCAAAGCAGTCAATGGGATATTCTACAAAAGTTGGTCAAAATACAGCATTACCTGCTAAGTTCTACCTGTGTGCCAGACAATATCCTAACTGCCTTTATTCGTGTTATCTCACTGAGTCCTTAGAGCAACCCTATGACAGGTACTATTGTGACAGGTACTAATTGTAGCTTAGAAAACCAGACTATAAAAAGGTTAGGTAGTCAGACAACCTGTGAGTGGAGAAACTGAGAAAACCCAGGGATCCAGCTCAGAGCCTAGGATTTTAACTCTTATGCTTTGTCCCAGAGGCATTCAGTCATATCCTGATCCAATGACGCAGTCTTTTTCTCTGAATTTACAAAAAAATACTTTCAGAAATTATATATTCTTGTCTTGGCTATGCAAATCCTAGTTAATTTAGCTGCTTTGAGTGGGAAATGGTGGCTTATTAGCCAAACATTGGCTATAGTTTTCTGAGAGCTTCACTTCTAGTTCATCATGTTGAATTACATCCTATGTCTCAAAATATAATTATTTCAGATGCTCATTTGTTTTTCCAAAAAGCTAAATATTTGGCAGTAAAGAGTTAAGGGTAAATCTTAAAAATGGAAATGTTCTTATCCAGGCAGGCGTGTGAACAGAAATAAAACTATAAAGGCTTCTTTTGACTCTACTTAAGTTTAGTACTCCAGAAAATATAAGAACCAATGAAAACAATTCCCTAAAAATACTTTTTATTTCCTTTCATTATATTTTTCTGTATCCTTTTGAATGGTAGCACTCACTACCAAAATGGGCAGACCACTTAAATGAAAATAGCAACGAAGAGCTGTACTCAGAATGAAGTCATTGGACTGTTTATGGAAATAGAGGATGTAAAATTTTAGTCACAAGTATTATTGAATAGAGACATAGTTATTACACAAAAAGGTCAATGTTTACCACTAGGTTGTAATCTACCACCATATAAATGATGTACAGAGATAGCTTATAGCTTGGAGTCTATTAGAATAGTGGATTATACTCGCCTGGGAAAATTCTGGAGGGTTATTATTAGACTTTGAATCTACTGAAGAAAAGGCAGCTAAGAAAGGTAAGAAACAGTGCATGAGGTTTTATATGGCAGATGCCCCCCAAATCCCCTCGTATCTGTGGTACTGTTGTACCTCTGAGATTGTTCTCTGTGGTTTCTTGAGATCTGATAGCAGGATATTCCATCTCAGGGAATCACTGTATTCAAAAACAATTATTTTATAAGTAAATACTACCTATTGGGACTGTAGAACTATAGAACTAACCTGAGGAAACTGAATTCTGAACAGAATTAGAAAGAAAACAACAGATAAACCAGAGAATTAGGGAAAATCCTGCTGAAAATTTTCTGTTTAAAAATAGTGTGATTTTTAAATTCTTGGAAAAATGAGGTAAGTGATGTTATCATAAGTCTTCAAGATCAGAATTTCCTGTAATTATGGATAATTTTAAAAGGTGTTTCATCATGTATCTTTCCTAATTTGGGTAAATTTAAAATATTTCTCTATAAGAAACATACTTAAAACACTTTAATTTGAACAAAACAAAACAAACTCTTGGCTCTCAGTTATGTATGCTGCTTCCGTAGTTTACCTTTTACCTTGGCAGACCTTAGAAAAGAATTTACATTCATTGTGTCTCCCTTGCTTGACATTACTCCTTAACCCTATAAGACCTGGCTTTTTATTTAAGCACTACCTTGTAAAAGCAAACAAACAAAACAACAACAACAAAACAAAATAAAAGAAACCATGTACATAAACAATCCTGTAAATGTAATTTAACCTCCTTGTTTCTAAATCAAGTAAACACTTCCCAGAACTTATTTAATCTCACCCCTTAGTGGCACTTGACAGTCCTTCTTGACTTCTCTGGCTCTTCTCTCCACTGATTACCTTCCTATCTCTGCCCACTGCTTCTCAAATTCCATCTTAGGCTCTAACTTTTTCACCTTTAGCTTGAATGTTGGTAGTCTTGAGTGTCTATCTTCAAGGCATCTTCTCTCCACACTGTATACATTTTCCTTGCAAATGTCCTCCATTACTATATCTTGAGCTGTCACCCCCATCATGCTAATGATTTCCTGATCTCTTCCAGCCCAGGCCATAATCCTCAATACCAGACCACATATCCAACTGTCCCTTTCATTTATTTTGTCACCTTTGACCTGATGGCCAAATCTGCTTTTCAGCTTATGTTTCCTTGAGGACTGGGTGATTATCGGTAGCACTTAACCCTACACCTCATTATTATCTTACATATTTTGGATATGCTTGTTCCCCCAAAGCTCATGTTGAAACTTAATCCCCACTGTGACAGTGTTAAGAGGGTGGGAAACCTATTATGGTAATTGAAAAGTGGGGTCTCAAGGAAATGATTAAATTGTGAGGACTGTGTCCTCGTGAATGAACTAATCCATTCATGGTTGGTCATGGGCATAGTTATGATGGCTTTAAAAGGCGAGTAAATGAGGAGTTCACTCTTTCTTACTCAGCCATTTTACTATTTGATACCCTGTGACTCATCACTGTAGAGTCACCACCAAGAACAAGGCCCTCACCAGATGTTCCCTGGTCATTGGACTTCCCAGCCTCTGAAACTGTAAGAAATTCTATTTCTTTATAAATTGCCCAGTTTCAGGTATTCCATTATAAGCAACAGAAACATAATAATACATTATCCTAGGCACCTACTTGTTCTCCCCCAGCATTCAGCCTCTGGTGCACATGTGTGCACACGGATGGACACACACACACACACAAAACACACAAATGAGAGTCACTTTGTCTTACTAATTCTACCTCCTAAATATCTCCTGAATCTGTCTCCTCCTCTTCATCATCACTAACATGGGTCAGGTCCTCTTCCTTTCTTTCTTTTACGATTATTACTCATCCACTGGCTTCTAGCATGGCTCCAATTCTGTCTTCCAAACCAACACCACATTGTTTCTACCACTCTATCTCCCAAACCAACACCACATTGTTCCTTTTACATTTTGCTTGTTTCTCTAATACATACTATGGTTTTTCATGTGTCTCTGTTTTTACACATGTTGTTTCAACTATTTAATATGTGTCTAAGACAAAATGAAAATTAATAGCTAAATAGACAACCCTACTTAATTATCTGTTCCTAGGTGTTAGTCCACGAAGCAGTCTCAGGTTGCAGAAATAAACTGATCATACCAAACCAGAGCCAGGCAATTTACAATGGAATTCAAAAGGCAGAGCTCTGAAAAATCATCTGAGGCCCCACAGCTATGCAAATCAATTCAATTTAATATAGATTATTAATCACCTGGTTTGTGCCAGTCACTGAACTAGACCCAGAGTACAGCAGTGAAAAAGGCAGACATCAGTCCTAATTTTTCTACGCTTACAATCTTGCTTGAAAGACGTGTAGTAAACAAGTAATGACAGGTGATCACTGTTAACAAGGGAAAACTACGGAGTGATATATGGAAAGATAAAGCTAGAGGTTTAATCCAATTCAGAAAGTTAGGAAAAGCCTTCATGAAAGTGTCACAAATGAAATTAGAATGCAAAGACAACTAGGTTACCAGTGGTTTCAGGCATGTGTGAGGACACAACCAAACACCTGACAAATGGTGGTTTAACAAAGCAACTGCTGATAACATTTTGAGTCTTTTCCTACCTGCATTAGTTGCATAGATAGGATGCATAGATTGATTATAGGTAAAGGATAGATAGATAGATAGCTGATTGACAGCTGATAGATAGATAATAGTTAAATACCTCTCAAGGATCACACTGTATATATATTTCTTCAGTAATGCATTATCATAGCCTTTGCCCATTTTTCCTCTGTCATGATTGTATTTTAATGTATTTCCATTCAAGGTTCAGATTTCCCACAAATGTTTCAACACATTAATGACTACTCCTTTACTTTTCATTCTCTTAGAATTAATTTATAATTCATATTCCATTATCTTGAAACCACATATATTCTTTGGTTATTTTAGCCATTCTGTTCTTTTCTGTTTTGTTTTGTTTTTTCCAAATTCCTCTCAGTGCATATATGTCTTCTGCTTCCTTTTGGTTCCAAGACATGCTTCAAACATATCTTGCTCTGGACATGTTAAAATTTTTCTTCTGAATTTTAGAGAAATGCAAATCAAAAATATTTTAATGTGGGCTGGCCCCGTGGCTCACTTGGGAGAGTGCGGTGCTGGTAGCACCAAGGCTGAAGGTTCGGATCCTCTATAGGGATGGCTGGTGCTCTCACTGGCTGAGCATGGTGCAGACCACACCGTGCCGAGTGTTGCCATCCCCTTACCGGTCAAAAAAAAATTTTTTTTAATGTACAATTATGGGTATATTTTATTTTATTTTATGTGACCTCTATTTGCTCATGCATGTGTATGTGTTTCCAGAGGAAATTATACCTACATTGTTCTTTATGTAATCATAAGATGCATATTAAAAATTTCATTGTTTTCTGGAAGATTTCATGGATAATCTGACTAATGCTTATCATGACAAAGTAGGTCATACTGAAAAAGCTAAGTGATAAACTATATATGAAAATTGGAAGTAAAGTGATGTCTCAAGTAATAGTTCTTCTGGGAATAAAACTTGTTTGTAGGATGTCCTGCTGTGTTAAAATACACATGCACATACATGCACACACATACTTTATAAATCATGGGAGGCAGGAATGATGCACACAGCTGTGTGGAGAGCTCCGTATTTGTCTTGTTCCAACTAATGACCAACAGGGCTGAGTCTTGGCAAACTTGTGGAGTGTGAATAGCCTGTGGTCTGCTCACCACCCTTTCCTACAGCATCTTCCCTTTCACTCTTGAGCTGGTCAAAAGGTACAGTTGAGTATGACAAATGGGGCTGAGGTTGAAGAACATAAATTTGGAGTGCCATGATTGTGTTATTTTTCTCTAAAAGGTCAGCATACCTGTGTTAGAGAGAAATCAGATGGCAGCCTCAATCCACATTTGGGTTTGGCTGGTGGTTGTGTTTAAATGAAGTACTGCTAGTGACCTGGTGGGGCTAGAGAATGAATGGTCTGGGTGACTCACTACAAGATCTAGTGGTTTGGAAATGGAACAGCAGAAAAAGGTTTGGATGGGTAATAGACACAATGTGACTATCAGATAGCACAAGGGAAGGGACTTGGCTGGTCTAAGATATCATAAAGACAAAAGTTGATTTTATGCAACGTCTGAATCAAGATCCAAGCTAGCATCAGACTCAGTATTAGATTGGAGCTGCACATTATCTGGAAGTACGTGGCAGTATGTCTCTCCCAAGATATAACTGATAAAATTCAGAGTAATAGTGAGAGTACTGCTTTCAGCAAAGATATCAAATCACATTTTCCAGGATACTATGAGTATATTGCCACTTATTTGTATTTTCCAAGCAGTGATCATTGTTTGAGAATTCTAAAGTTATAAGCCATCTACATATAACAAATAGTAAGTGCTTTTATATCTGTTTATATCAATTGAAAATGCATTCACTCTGTACTTTTAAATTTTAAATTCCACAAACAATTTTATTGTATTCTGACATATTTTAATAAAACATTCATCATTCATGATATTGAAAGACCTTGTCAATTGGTAACATCACTTTCTGATTTATATGTAATGATTAAAATACATTTAATATTAAATTAACTCTAAGAGGTGAAAGAGGACACAAAATTTGTTATTATATCTAATAAATGCACTACTACTAGTACTTGTATAACTCATCGAATCACAAAATAAATATTTGTTTCATCTTTACAAAAGTTTGTTAGCTTTTATAATGTAAACCTAACATAAAATTGTGAACAAATATGGTATATATGTAGATGGAAGATATTCAGCTTAGAAGTGTATTTTCATAGAATATACATTTCCCTTTTCTTATGCATTATTTTTTTATTGAGTGGTTTTGATAGTTGCCTTCTCAGAAAGTTCTGTGGCAATTCATAAATATAGACTTATAAGTCCTTCTCCTAAAATTCATATTGTTAAGTTCTAAAGATTTTTAAAATGGTTTATTTCTCCCAAAGAGTAATTTACATAATTCATAACAAGCAGCTTAATTAAAGGCAAATTTGTGTATTTGTATAAACTAAAAGTCAATGAAAACCAGCATTTTAATTTTAAAATTTAAAGCATAACCATCCTATGGAAAGCTTAATATAATAACTAAAAGATATCTTAGGCCAGCCAAGTCCTCTCTCTCATGCTATCTGATGTTCACGTTATGTCTATTACCCATTCAAACCTTTTTCAGCTGTTCCATTCCCAAACACACTAGATCTTATAGTGAGTCACCTAGACTATTCATTCTCCAGCTCCACTGGGTCACTAGTTACTTAAATGTCACTTATTACTTAAACGTCTTGGTATGTTCTTTTGTCAAAGAGGAAAAATATTTTGCCTTAAACATTAAAGGAAAATTCAGTTAAAGTATGAAATTAATAAAAATGGGAAATAATTGGGGGACATATATATGTCCATACTTGAAATCATGAGTAATGAAATAAAAGTTAGTACTAGAATGATTCTGCTGTGCCTTTCTTGTGGTAGAGAGCATAAGGTCAGGTTTGTGATTGTTGCTTGGGGGGTCTGTTTTAGAATGTCTTATCAGTTGATTGTAGCTATAGAAAACTTTATTTGAAGATAAATACATTTCTTTATCACCTCTAACCCCCACTTGTGATCCTGATATAAGCAAAGAATTGTGCTATGTAAAAAAGCTACAAATGGTTAGGGATTCTTGGGTGGTACTTAAAAGATAATCTAAAAATCTCCCCATGGCCAAAGATGGAACAAATTTAGAAACTTACTTAGTTTCTAAATTTACTTAATAAAATGATATCGAATTATAATCCAAAGTGTAAAATAAGTATACATAAGCCCATACTGGTATAAGTAAATGATTGAATTAGTAAATCAATGGGATAGCAGAATCCCAAATAATTTATGTAGACCTCCTACCCTCAAGGAAGTGGACTGTAACTCCCCATTACTCAATTGTGGCTGTCAATAGTGATTTCTTTCAAAAAATGCTTTGAGAAATCTGACCAACTCTACCACAGCTAGGTTATCAGAATTAACAATGATATGTCATGTTGATAGTACGTACTCTTGGCATGATGTAATCTCTACCTCTGTGGTCTTCCCAAAACCCTAACCCCGATCTAATCATAAGGAAAATATCAGACAAATTACAATTTTGAGGGACATTTTACAAAATACATGACCAGTTCTCTCCAAAATTGAAAAGATGATCAAAAACAGGAATAGCCTGAGAAACTGTCACAGCCAAGAGAAACTAAGGAAATATGACAACTAAATTGTAATGTGGTATCCTGAATAGGATCCTGGAAGAGAAAAAGGACACTAGGTAAAAAATAAAGGACATCTGAATAAAGTATGGACTTTAGTTATTGACAGTGTATCAATATTGGTTTATTATTCATGACTAATGTAAGATGTAAAAATAGGGAAAACTGCTTGTGTGGACAATGGGAACTTTGTACTATCTTTGTAATTTTCTGTGTGTTTAAGACTAATCTAAAACAAAGATATAAAAAAGAAGGATAATCAAAATAATCTTTTAGCAATGAAAGAACTGGAGCGGAATATAGGAAGCAGAGAGCAGAGCTAAAGCTGTAAGTCTCTTCAATTAAACAAAAATTTGCTCTTTTGAGTAACATTTTCCTTATTTTTTATGACACCATTTGTATTTCTGAATTGTTTAATATGGCAGACTTCTGTTCCAAATACTTGGGCCACAAGCAAATACTTCCAAGCAAAATAGATCTATGTTAGTCAGTTATTTTGATTTAATTCCCTAACTAGTTTTTAGTCACTTGATGGAATGCAGGTTTTCTATTCCAAACTGGAATGATGATATATTTACTGACAGCCTGTGAAGAAAAATTAGCAATACAACCAGGAGTGCTGGTAAGATACTTGTTGTAGAGAAGTGGTCTCTGAAAATATCCTCTGACTCTTCAGGCTCACTGAAGCCCAAGGAAGTTTTTACTATCATTTCTAGCTGTTGAAGTTCATTATCATGATGGTCACAATAATATTTTTTTTGAAAAAGACAACAAAATCATGGAGATGAGTACAATAAAATAATTTCTAGCATTTTCTTTTTAAGTATACTAATAATTAAGGCAGCCTTCTTTTATGTACAGTAGATACATGGCTTGACAGAATGCTCGCATTTAGTTTGAAGCACAAACCTAGTAAATCCATAATTTCCATGGTGCTTTACGACTGGTCAAGTGCATTCTAATAGTCATACCAATTTATACATGTAGATGCAATACTGAATAATAATTTATATTCCACAACATTCTCTTTCTCCCCTTCCCTCTCATTTCCTCATGATATTGCTGAAATTCAGGAGAGAGAGCATTTCAAAGTGTAGGTTTTAACTAAAGGATTTGACCACTTTCTTGAAGTAGATATTTTTCTTATGTGGATTATAAACTTTAAACCAGATAACAAAAAAACTATGTTATTTACTAACAGGTATTTAGTTACTTTGCAAAGAAAAAAAATCCTTGAATACAATAATTACAGGTTTTCTGACACACTGACACAGTTTATATTGATGATAACTTAGAAAAGAACCATATCAATCTCATAAAAGATTATGAGTCTTAATATTTAACTATTGTTTATAGTGGAACACTTTACACAGTTTTACTCTTGAATTATGTTAGTGTATATGTTACTCATACCCTTTTAAAAGTATGCATTGAAAGGAATATTTAATTATTTCCTGAAAAAATATGACTTTTTCCTAGTAGACAAATTCTGAAGTAATGCAGTTTATGTCAGATGTAGATCAAACATTAGAAAAATTTATGTTTGCAAGTTACAGCAGAGTAAGTAAATTTAAATAATGTAGGGTCATGACAATTAAAGAAATTATTCCTGTTAAAATGCATGGTCCAGGATTATATCATATTTGCTATTGAGGATGGTTTCCTCAATAGCCCCAGCTTGAGGACTAATGCCTACATCCCTTAAATGCACTGCTGTATTTATAAGCTCCTTTAGCAATGTTTTAATGAAGCACAGGGTATGAACTGGGAATTAAAATTTTCTCCTATCTTCAGTGGTTTAACTTCAAATCATATGAAATGTTTGGATTTAAAATGTAGCAACTGACTTTTATCGTTATTGAAGAAAAACAAAATGTTCCAGCAAGGAATCATTTGGATATTCAGATTTCTTTTTTGGTTCTATCTTCCTAAATTTGTCTTTTCTTCTTTTTCTTCAGTCTCTGTGGAGATATGCCACATCTACGATTAAAAGCAAATTTCTCCACTTTGGTCTATGTACCATTTTCCCCTTTCATCTATGACTACATTTCCCGTGTTTTTACTTTCGTGTTAATTTTTGTTTAATAGTTTCCACACTTTCATCCTTCAAATATAATCAGTTTTTTCCTAGTCTTGAAAACTAGAAAACAAGTATACAACTCTATAAACTTATCTAAACACTATAAACTTATAAAAATAAATAAAAGAATAAACAAATCTCACTTATTCTAAAAAGTTTTCTAGGATCTTCCAATATTTGCATTTTCTTTGTTAGCAGCCCCATTAACACAGTATTTAATGTCCTGTATCTCTGCATAAACTATTGCTCACTATTTGTAATTTGTTCTTCTTACTACCACATTATCATTGCTTTTGTAATGATAGCCTGTCTTTTCATGATCAATCCAAAAATGTATTCTCTATCTATATTTCTCAAACTTTGAGCATCATTTATTAAAATCAATTTCCTAGTTACCCTCTTTCCTGAATTTTCAATGTGCTTTGTTTATATTTTATTAGTTGTCATCTGATTTGATCACGTTGTATCTTGCATTTTAGTCATTTTCATTCATTTACTCACACTTGCTTTAATGTCTGGCAAAGTGCAGAAGATCAAAAATTTTATTTAATTGAAATGAAACTTTGTTGGATAGAAGTGACAAATATTCCACCAATACTAATGTGAACTATTCAAACATAACATTTCACACTGATGAATATAATTACATAATGACTTGACCTCCCATGGTGTAGGTTATTGAAATCTAGCCTAATGACAGATTTATGCAAATACATATTAATACCTAAAAGTGAATCTTATGAAATATTCAATTTTTATTGTAGAAAAACCTCGTCACAATGGTACAAATAAGTGGCAGAGAAAAAATTAATTGTTAAGACTTGTAGAGATATATAAATACTAAATTTATATGACTATCTTTGGGTGATGACTCATCAATTCTGAACTCTCCATATCAAGCCACTGTCTCTTCTCAGAGATTTTTATCTTAGCCTCATTTGCTGCTTCATCTTCTGGTTGCCTTTTAGTGGAACTGGCCCATGACCATGACTTTGGCTCTTTTCTTCTTTCTGTATCTAATTTCCGCCTCGGACAACTCCTGTTTCCCCGTAGTTTCAGTCCTCAAATCTACACAAGGACTCCTAAATCTGTTTTCCCAGTCCTGGCATCACTTCTGAGTTCTAGAATATTACAGTTTCAACTGTCTTCTGCCATGTGAATGTGAAACTCATTATCCCCCAAATTGATTTTATAATCTCCCACATGTCTACTCCCAAAACATCCACTTTATCATTTTCTATCTTCTCTGGCATGAGACCTTCGACTTTTCCTCAAATCCAGACAATCCCACATCTCACTTACTTTCTCTCACAAAGATTCATTACTCCATTTCTACTTCTCTGCCTTTCCCAAGTTTATTTTCATATTAAATTTTTTAAAAGTTGCTTTAATTCTCTCAATGACACACAGTTAACTCCTACAAAGGAAAACTCTTAGATCTGAGAAGATTATTGGAACTCTTCTAGATTCATTTTCTATAAGAATGGAAATAGAGACCCAGAGGGAGGGGATTTTCTCAAGATTATAAGGTCTAGTTAATACTAAATATCAGAAGCTCAGCACTTCTACATTCAATCTAGTCTTCTTCCCACCATCCCATACTGCTATTCTTCAGTAGTTTGTTTTTCTAACACCAAGGAATATATATATTTTTTTTGAAAATATCTTTATAATCTTGTGGAAGGCAATGATTTTGTGTGTGTGTGTGTGTATGTGTGTCTGTGTTTTAATTGACTATGAATGCTCATGAGATACAAGCTGATTGTCACCCTCGTGCCCAAGATGTGAAGGCCAGATCTCTACTGGCAGCATGCCCATTGCCACAAATTGAATTTGTACCCCATGTCCCCCACCCAATTATCCCCAACCTTCCTCCCCCTCCCCCTTTCTGCCCCACTCTACTTTGTATCCCAAGGTATATTCTCTCCCTCTGCAAGTTCAACACACCACTGTGGTCTTTCTTTCCTTCCTTCTTTCTCATTTAGATCCCACATATGAGTGAGTACATGTGGTATTCATCCCTCTGTGCTTTGCTTATTTCACTCAACATAAGTTTCTCTAGGCTAATCCACGTTGTTGCAAATGGGAGAATTTCATCTTTTTTATGGCAGAGTAGTATTCCGTGGTATATACATATCATGGTTTCCTTATCCAGTCATCCATTGATGGACATTTAGGTTGGTTCCATGTCTTGGCTATTGTAAACAGAGCTGCAAAGAACATAGGAGTGCAGGTATCCCTTCGACATGATGATTTCTATTCCTCTGGGCATATACCCAGAAGTAAAACCAGCTTTGTTCTGGTCAATAATAAGCACTAATACAACTGACAAGAAGAAACCGGTGAACCAATATTTCGGCTTAAATGCATAACTATAAAATTTTTAAGGAAAAAAGAAATACATTGGAAAATAGTAAAGCAAAAAGCCAACATCATGCTTATTAACTCAGATTCCTGTTAATCAATATTATTTTTGCTTCTCTGCTAACATCCATAAAGGTCAGAATTTAGAAATGGATATAATCTAAGTACACATTATGGATCTACTATTTAGGATGCTTACGCACTTTCACGAATACTTATTTAGAGTGGAGCTAGAGATAAATATATAATTTTGCATTTGTGGCTGTTTTGATAATTAATACTGATTATTTTTTCATTAAGCTACTCTTACATATATAAAGAAAATTGTGCAATGTCTGTGGCATAAAAATATTGGGATTTTTTGTACGTAAAATTATAAAACCAAAATAAACTTTATGTATGACATTAGACGGGAAAGAGCCTTGGGCTAGTTACCAGAAAATCTGGCACCAAGTCTTAAATGCCCTTAACCAGCTGAGTGATCTTGGCCAAGTCACATACTATTTTAATTGTTTCAGATTTCTCATCTGTAAACATAGAACTAATAAAACATTTTTGTATGTTTCATAGAGCTGGGTGAGAAAATACAATGAAAATGATTACTTTGAAAATACTTCATGAATACTAAATTGTTTCATAGTGATTGGGAACATAGCTGTGTCTGACAAACTTTTACATTGTCCTAATAGCTTGACAACCAAGTGAAACAACAAAGTAGAGCATAAAGTTGATTCTCCTTACTAGTGTTAGTTGTGTTTATTCCTAGAGTTTCATCAAGTTATAATTCAGAGTATCTTAGAATGTTTGGGTTGATAAGTTGTGGAACATTTTATATTGATCCTAGGCATGATTCTCTTTCAATGCATGTTTTACAATTTAATATGCTATAAATTTGTTAATGGCATCAGTTTCTGGTAACACTTTTCCAGACCCTACAATATGCTTGACACTCTTCTGGTACTTAAAATGTTTCAACTCATTATTTTTCTTGGAACCTCTTTAAAAAAAAAAACTCTATAGTTTACAATGTGAAGGGATTTGTCCATCTAAAATACCTTTATTTTTTTTAGAATCTGACATATAATTTTTACGCAAAGGAAGTGTATTAGAAGAGAAATGAGTATGAAGCAAATAACTTGCCCTTGGATGTTTGTTTTGCAGTAAGCGATAGTAAGAGCACCAGCTTCCACCCACCGGGACCAGCTGGGTCTCTGTGGAGGTTATAGGCCACAGGATAACCCTGCAACTCTGACCTCATGACAAACCACTAGGTAACCTCAGCCCCTGTGTGGCTCAGTTTTTGAAAGCAGTCAAGGTTTGTAGGACCGGCTAGCCTGGTTTCCACGGCTCTTCTTCACTCTCTTACTAGACTGGTCAAACTAAATCTTCACTTTATTTTCAAGAATGTATGGAATATGCTCACATTTCTTCATAGTTTTAATCTGGTCAAGTTTTAAGTATTTAGCTTTTTAAATCTTTCCTCACATGTTAGGTCTTCCATTTCCTTAATCATCTCTTCCCTTTTGTTCTTTTCTGGATGTCTCCCAATTTGTCTGCATTTTGGTGATATTGAGGTGCTGAAAACACTAAAATATCAAGGGACAGATACTTGAAGACTAAGATTACAATACGGTAATCTTAAAGCCCTGAGTATTCATTCATTCATTCATTTATTCAAAAGATATTTAGAGAGTTCGCTCTAGTTACAGACACGTTAGATAAACAGTGAGGATGTAAGGTGAAGTAGAAACGTGATCCCTGACCATGGTACATCCACTGTAGTTGGAGAAACAGACCTTTAAAAACAATTGTCCATGTACATATAAAAAAAAAAAGTACTTTATGTGTGTGAAGGAAAATACACGGTACAAGGATTATATTATTGGGGAACCTGTCCAAGTCTGGGGTAATTTCTTCATTCAGTCTATAACTGCTCATCTAGGGCTTGTTATGTGCATAGTGCCATCGCGGGCTTTCTTTAATGCAGCAGCAGCAGAAGACAAGGTCGTTGCCCTATGAAGAAGCACCAAGGAGTGGCTTCTGAGAGTTTATGCACAGTCAAATGTTTTTGCAGTCTTACATGAAGTGTGAATAAGTATCTTTAGGACATTTTGCTATTTTTTTGACTGGTAATTAAAACTTTAAGCAAAAGCAGTGTGCTGGCTAAAGAGACAGTTTTACTTCAAATCCTTCTAAACCTCTTTCCACGTCATCAGTTTGCCACCCCTTCAATTCCATCTAAAATAGTTATTCCGAAGGTGCTACTGCTTGCCCCTGGATTAGGGTTAACACATTCTGAGGTTTATGTAGTACACAGGTTCAGAGGAGTAACTGACACTCGGAGATCTTGGAAATGTGCCTGGGGAGTTGGTAGCCTACTTAACGATGGGGAAGGTAAAGAGGTAAAGAGTATTCCAGGCACTTGCAGGGAGCAATTGTGCAGAAGAAATTAAAAAGAGGAGTGCAAAGGCTAAGTAAGTAGATTAGCCTGTCTGAAGCTCTTGTGATCAGGTTGAGAATCAGTGGGAGAAAAGGTCAGAGAGATTGGGTAGGAAGGTAAATTAGGACATTTACATCAATTTTAAATTGCCCACACTTCTGGCATGACAATTCTCGTAAACATGTTCCATAGGTTGATATTTTTCTTTTAATTTTTTCTGTTATAATATAACACCATATGGTTTTTAAAATAATGAATTTTTAGTAAGTAATGTCAAAACACAACACAACAAAATAATTATTTCAAGAACTGCTATTTTTGACACATACATAAGATCAGTTCTTGAGTCCTTACCTTTTCTTCCCAATTATCTCTCTGGTACCAAGAAAAGTCAGATTTTATTTCTTAACAAGTTTTCTGTTTTTGTTTGTTTTTTTAGCTGTTGAAAAAACCAAACACACAGCTGTCACTTAAATTAACTGAAGGTAGAAGCCATAACATTTTAAAAATGAAGCAGAATGTACAAATCACAAAACCCCTTGAAGAATTTAGAGAAGTTGTAATTAATTAAAAAATTTCCTCTAACTCACTGGCCTCCATAAAAGCCAGGTGTAACTTCTACCTGCTAAAGACATCTTATTGCAGTTATATTTTCTGATGAACCATAAAAGGTTTAATAAGTACTTTTGAACGATGAAGGAAGGGACGAAAGATGAGAGGACAAAAACATTTCTAATTACACCTGTGCGGAAACATACATACATGACTTCTTTGTGGGGAGTAAAGTTAATCGGAGTTGGGTATTCATTTATGTCATTTGTAGGTGATCGAAAATTTCTCTCTGTACTGGCAGTTCTGCTTAAAATACGCCCTAGTGTTTGTGTGAATTGCTCAGATAATTAAAGAAACTCGATCCTCAATTCTTCAATATTCCATAGCAAATGTTATGCTGCCCACACACCCTCGATACTTGTTACAGACCTGGAAACATATGCTCCTGTTACAATGATTTTCTTCCCTGACATATCACCCATTCTGCTTCTCGGATAATATGCAGCTGCCAGTGGGTGAAAACCCTAGCAGTTCAAGTATGAAATAACATTTTAAAACGTAACAGTTTTAAGGGAAAAAACATAAACTAAATGAAAATGGCATTTCTGTGTATCTATGAAGGGCTCAAAATCCGTGAAATGAATAATCTTTAACTTCAAAAATCTGCTGTTAAAATAAATAAGTAGATGAATATTTATAAAAAGCATTTTGAAGAAAAAAAAGAGTACTATAAAATATATAACTATAAGTAGACCTTAACCCTTTTTTAATTGATATTTTATTTGGTCACATTCTTCACTGTCCTTGATTGTGATCCTACATTTTTACTAGGAAAACAAAGACTTTAAAATATATGAGGAGAAAATGCTTGGTATAGCCTTGAATTTATTTTATATCATAACAACTAAAGCATTAACTGAAAAAATAAATATGCCTCTAGACCTTTTTACTTTTCATAGCATTTAATCTCTTTATCTCCACTTTGTGTCTAATTCTCTTGGTATTCATAGTGGCAACCTTAAGACTAGCAAAGGTTTAGTGCTCAGTGAATGTTCGTGTTGTTGTTGTGTACACCGAAACATGTTTTTGTAATTGTGTAGGGTAAGATATCAATTCACCGACTCTATGAAGGCCTGACCCTCCTGCCCTTCCTCTACAGAAGACTTGACCACTGTCCTTTGTGACTCCTAGGACTACCCTTTATATAAGTCTATCATAGAATTTATAATATTCTATAAGACATTATTAATTTGTTTATCTTTCCTAGACCATGTCTTCTTGAGGACTGGGCTGTGTCTAATTCTCTATGTAGGGACAGTGCCAAGCCTAGGAAGCAACATATATTTGTTGATAAATTAATGAATAAATCTGTAACCCCAGGAACTTCTTAGTAAATGCTGTCTTTGAATTTCTTTAATAATAATACTTACCTTAAACAAATGACCAATTGTTTCACTCTTTTGAAAACCTAGAGTACCTGTTGTGTACTATTTATGAACATGTCTTAAATTCTCTGTTAGTCTTGTTTAAGTAAGTACAAGTCTTCATTTTCCTGTTAATTTTGAAGGTCCTTGAGGGCAGTATTTGTATATAATTTATGTATTCATTTCTCACAGTGCTTTGAATGATATTTTCTATGTGGAAAATAGTCAATGTATATTGTTGGAATTATTATTATGTAACTACTTGGAGAGAATATATGGTACTACATTTGATTCTTGCTTCCCAAGTGCCTTTCACGTTCTGAGCATCTAAACTGACTTTGGTCAATACACTAGTGAAATATCTTTGCAGGCTAAGACATAAAGAATTCAGAAATCCCCTTTGAAATGGTGATTCCATAGCCCCTTTATTTAGAAGTTGTGCACTATTGCATGGAGGTGGAAACAGGTGAACTATCATGATGATTCTCTAGGAATGCAGACAAATTCTGAATGGCTTTTGTATTGAAAGATACAGAGACCAAAGGCCAGCTACTGAGCTGCACCATAACCTAGTCTCCTTCAGGGCTTGGACATTCCTTGTAAAAACAATTTGTAAACTATTTCCTCAGATGAATGACTGATAAGGACAGGTGAAAGTTTGACCATCGCTTCCCTCCCAAATGTGGGATTTTTTAAAAAATGCTTTTCTTAAATCCTTGAATCATTTATCCAGGAACTGAATAGGGTAGAAGCAATGAAAGCACAGAAGCTGGTCATGGGTTCAAAATAAATTCCCATTATTTCTTCCCTGCAAGAACTTAAGAAATGTCCTGAATTTGGTGGCTTCAGTTTTTCTCTTATCAAATTTAGATGAAGTTGCATACCTCTTTGGTTGTTTTGAATATCAAATGAGACAATATCTATAAAGTCTCTATTATCTAATAAATGTTACTTATATCATATTGCCCGAATGATGCCTTCTAAATATTCAGTGAGGTAAAATCATTATATCTAGAAATTAGGACCATGAGCACATCTCAAAACTCCCATAAAACAGATATTTACGGATTTAAGGACACAAAAACATGTTTGGACATTGGTTCTGTACTGTCCATCATTCCTACAAACTGCAGCAATAATGCAAAAGCTTTGTGTGGCATTGGCAGCTGAAGAATGAAGAAAGGGGATGAAGAGTTTTTGAGATCCTCAGAGTAACAGCAAACACAGTGGAAGGGACCTGTATTATTAGCAATAAGAAAAATAAACTGGATGCTCTGAGAATAAGCAATGTGGTGGGAGGATTATGGTAACAATGAGGGAAGAATTGTTCTGAAATTAAAACCCCTAAACTGGAACATAATTTAACTTAGCCATGTGTTTTGACAGGGAAGAATTCAGTTATCTACCTTCTTTTCAAACTTTCATAGTGATTGGATGAAAGTTTATCAGCAAAAAATAAAGCCTTCTGCAATTGATAGCCGTTCAATTGATTTTCAAAATAAAGGTGTCTTTGACGTTTCAGTCATGGGACTATCTTATCAGTAAGATAACCTAATGTCAAGTTTCTTTTAGTCTTTCCTTACAAATAGTTAAAAATAATGGACCTTAACTTACTAAATTTTATACTAGAGTGAATGGTACTGGAACACATTTTTGTTGAGGATGATATGACAGCTGACTTTTGCTTTCCTTAAAGAAATAAAGTGCCCAGTGTCACAACTAGAAAATAAAATAAAATAATCACTCAATGGTCAATTAAATTAAAATGCTTAGGAGCTAAGGAGTAGTTTTAGATTGAACTTTTTGTAAAACTCTAAATTTAAACACAGGGAACTATTTTATACATTATTTCAAAATAATATAAATTAAGGATTTTTCTTTTTATGAAAAATCTGCATGTCATCATAATGATAGAATACTGCAGCACAGACATAATTATCAGGGAGTTCTGCTCTATTCTGTATCCTTTGATTAAAACTGAAGACTTATAGAGAAGTATAATACATGGGTGACAATTAGGGATAAACAGATGTTTGGGTTAAGCAGAATGAAAGTTGTGGCCATTATTTAAAGTGAATTTGAATGTTATAATGAAAGCACCTTTGAATGATATCTTTCTTCCTGTTGTCTAAAGCAAGAAAATTAGAACAGTTTAAAAATAGGCATCTTAATTTTACCACCCAAGTTGAAATAAAAAAGGCTCGTAACTACTTAATTTCCAAACTATCCAAAATAAATGATTATATATAATTTAACTAAATTCTTATAGTGACTTGGTACATCTCCATTAACACGGATGTGATTAATTTAGAATTTGATCCTTGGGAAATTGGCAGTATAAAGTGTATACTATTTGCTAGGCAATTTAAGTTTAAAGAAGGCTGACACTTAATTTGGCTAGGAATCAGAGCTAAACAATATTTCCGGCTATTGTTTACTAAATGGTCTTTGTTCGTTTGTCAAGTCATTATTGACATCATATATTATGGTAAGGTATTCATTGTTAACTAGTAGGTGCCCTTATATGCTGGAAGTTGCACAGAGAAATTAAGATAGGAGTTTGGGGTGGGAGGAGCTCAACACCAAGTGGGCTGGGGATGGGGTGAAAAAGGGAATTTTTAAGGACCTGGAATTTAAATTGACTTTTGAAGTAATATTAGGATACGTAGAGGTTGAGTCTGAATTTTAGGGAATGGAAATCCCAGATGACATTTGTTGGAGAATGTCTAAAACAAGGAATCTAGAAAACAAAGAGTCTTAAAAGAATCTTTTAAAATTTAGCTGGGGACACTGTATGTAAAAAAAAAAAAAAAAAGTTAAATTTTAGGACATAGAATTGGGATACACCTTAGAAGATTTTGAATGGTTACATTTAGTTTTGTAAGCAACAGGAAATTCTGGTGGATATAAATAGAATGCAGTTTACTGGGGGAGGTAGTTTAGAAACAAGAAAATTAGTAAGCAGAATAATGATATATAATAAGAACTTCAACCAGGATGATGGCAATGAAACAAAATGAAAAGCTGAATTTGAAAACTATTGTATTAGAAGAAATACAGAGCTGGGCAAATGATCAAATGCCAGAGCTAGTAGTTTTATGGCTGGTGGATGAACGAAAGAAAAAAAAAAGCTGTAATATAATAAACAGAAATAAAAATAACAGGCAAATTATTTTGAGGCCATAAGATTAATTGGTTTGGATTGATATCTGGTCAGGTGACTGTTCCACTGGGACATTCAAAGGCCACTACCTGTGCAGGATGTAGTTAACAATATGTAACTCCATCACAGAGGAAAAGGCCAGTGATAGATGTGAGAGCCTTTTACATTTAACATATTTGTTAAACCAGCGGGGGTTGATGAGGCCAAAAGAGAGCGAATAGAGGGAAGAAAATCCAGGTCGGATAGTCACCATGTAGAATGCCCACATTAATGGCAGAAAAATCAGGTAAGGATTGAGGAAAATAAGTTTCTAATAATACAGGAATATGAGTGAGGAATTATGATAATGCAGACTCATAGAAACCAAAGATTTGGGAGAGTTCAAGTAGGGGAGGTGAACAGTCAGGTTTGTAAAATGCTACAAAGAAAAATATGTGGAGTAATTTGAGTCCATTAACATTAGAAGGCCAATGCACATGAAAAAGTGTAGTTGCAGGGGAAAGGGGAAGTAAACAGAACATGATTATTTTCTCCTGGATTGGTACATGTCTTGGTACTTTCATAGGGTTTAAATTTCTGCCTCATTAATTCATTTGAGTAAGCCACTTATATGATTAACTAAAACAATGTACTACCTACTCACCTGTCTCATGCTCTTATTGGGTAAATTGCTAGTTTACTAGAAAACATCTAAATGCCTTTAAATATGGTCTAACTTAGTTTTATCCATAAGTTAGGCTATACTTTCCCTCACATAGGGAGCCTTTACTGTATTAAAACAAGCCTTTTAGTAAGGCTTTACTGTATTCAAACATGACTGTCTTAAGAAAGCTGGCATGTTTACACTTATAGTTGCCTATATTTGAATTGTCTGAATTTTCTGATATCTTTCCTTCCCATCCTCCATGGACAATAAATTTGTCCTTGTGAGACATTAAGGCATTAGACCAAATGACAAACCTGACCAAGGAAACTCCTTTCTGATGTGTACCGAAAGGCAGATATTTTACAAAATCTCAATTCTGGTGTGAATAGTCTTTGGTAAATAGTGAGGTGTATCAGGTGACAATGAAGTCTGAGAACACATCTGACCAAAGTTCATGTTTTGGCTGGTGAGACTCAGAGGAGTGAACGGCCACTGAGTTCTAGGAAAAGGACCCAGCATTTAAGAGAAAGCACTTCATGTTATTTTTCAAAATATATGTGCCCAATCATTGGGCTATTAATTGGACTTTTGAAAATTGAATCAGTTTTAAATAAAATTTGGAACGTTATTGTAAGGACTTTGTGTTAATTATAAAAAGTAAATCCCGCTGGGTATTTGCTTAGTTGTTTATTTAGATTGACAATAAGTTAATACAAATGTATGCTCACTTTATGGTTGATATCTAAAAATATAATTTCATCGATATCATGAGGCCATTTTCTGAATAAAGTGGGACAAAACATTTACACTGCATCTAGAGATATGTATTCGTCTTCTGGAGCACCATTAATTTTGAAACCAATGACAGGTCACAGAAACACCACAGTATGACTGTGTGTTTGCAAAAGAGATGCTATGTTTCGCAGGAAGTTATCAAAAGAATTTATCTTTTGGGAATTCTATTTGTTTCTTTTTGAAGTGAATCTTAAGTGTGAGTTGATGGGACAGGTTTATTACATCATCTAACAACTATAGAGAAAACAGGAGCCATTTATATGGTATTATGTCAGGAACTGAACCAGAAGTCTTTTCTTCCATTCTGCTTAAGGACAGATATTTATTTCTTCCGAGAGAGGGGAGAAGAGAAACTTTCATTCAGTGTTTAGAGAGAATATTGAAAAGGCAAGCATCCTTAGTAGCAAAGTATGGCAATTGTTTAAATCTTTTTAAGGTTTTTGGTTAGAAATGTGTAACGTCAGATTATTTCAACTAGAGCAGATGTTATAGAGATCTGGGACAGTGGAACCTTAAGGACATGGGGAAATTCTTGTTAGGGAAGTAGGGGAGTCATCTTTACCACAAGCTTGAGAGGGATGCAGGTGCGCAGAGAAAAGGAAACATGAATGCATTGGAATTCTTCATAGTTTAATATCACAGCTAATCTTTACAATGTCACTTTCTATGGGGAAAAAATGATTGTTTACATAAACAATAAGTTGTCTATGACAATTATTTAATTAGTAATTAAAATTATAGTTATTATTGTTAATATATAATAATTGGAAATACTAATTTATTTAGCCTATTTTATCTATTTTCCAGTATAAAGTAAAATAATTACCTAGATTATCACTCTGCTGTTTTTCCAGTGAACATCCTTTCTACTTTGCTGCTATTTCCAAAAAAAAATGAACTTTCTTTATAACAAGCAAGTTGATGGGGATTTATTATAAGGATGGAGAAATAAACAAAGAGTCCTAGCAATGTCGATATAAGGTTGTGTGGAGAGCAGGAACCTTGCTGGGGAAACCACAGAGATTCCAGCACTGTAAGACAGAACTCCTAGGCTAACATTTCTGTTTCTTGGCTTTGCTCTGCTGTCTGTATTAAGTTCTATACTCTATACTTTCCATGTGTCATTGCATGCAGTCCTCCTACTGAGCAACTCTGAGGGTAGTAGAAGAAAATTGAAGTTCATGGCAGTTAAATCATATAGCTAGTGGTGTTAGGATTTGAGCTCTAGTCTGCCTTCAGCATAAAACCAGGATCTTTTAAAAATCTGTCTCTCTGAGGCAGTATGAATAGAAGTGAATGGATTTTATAAGATGCCAAATTGGGTGTCAAATCTAAAATTCTTTTCTTTGCTGGCTGTCTAACCAAAGAAAATATTCCTGACCTCTTTGTTTCCTACTTTATTTTAATGTATTCTGTTATTTTTAAAAAGCCCTCAATGAGTAAAATTTCCATATTTATACAAAAGGTAAATTAAGAAATTATTTACTGCACTAATGGCTCTTTATCTTATTATGAAAGGTTTTTTTTTAAAAAAAAGTAGCTCCACTAAAGTATATGTTTCCATGAAAAATTCAATTAATATGTATATTGGTAGCATTTGCTATTTTAGATACTGTCTACACTGTAGCAGAAGATAAGTAGAAGACAAGGTACAGTTTTGAACTTCAAATAACTTAAATCTGATAATGGAGTAAAAACAAAGATAAATAATTCATAATTCATAATAAAAGCAAAATTAAAATAGAAAGCAAACTGAAAATACATGTTGCTCTGGGGGTTGTAAAAAACTAAGAAATGGGGGGAGGGAGAGATGAATAAATGGAGCATAGGAAACTTTTAGGGCAGTAAAACTACTCATGTGTATGCATGTCGCTATAAATTTGCCCAAACCTATAGACCGTACAACACTAACAGTGAACTTTAATGTAAATTATGTAAACTGTGATGTGTCAGCATAGATTTATCATTTGTAACAAATGCGCCACTCTGGTGGGGGATGTTGATAATAGGGGAGGCTATGCATGTGTTGAGGAAGGGGGTATATGGGGAATCTTCATACTCTCTGCTCAATTGTTCTGTGAACCTCAAAGTGCTCTAGAAAATAAAATATATTAAAACAAAAACAAAGGGAAAAAAAAAAACACAAAAAACTAAGAAATTCAGTACCAGAATGGAATTTGAAGGATAGGTAGAATGCTAATAGGTAGATGGATAGGTAGAATGGAAGTAACAGTATCTCCTGTGCTTATATCGAGGTATGCATGATGACAAAGCATGAGCAAGTACCCTCTTGTCTGAGATATGGGAGCCTTGTCATAAATTGTTAAAAGAAGAGGCTGGGAAGGGAAGAGGAGACCGTATCATGGAGTGCCCTGATAACCATACTAATCTGTTTTTACTTAATTGAGAAAGTCATTGATGAAAAATTTTAGACCCAGAAAGTTACATGTTAGGTGTTTTGCTTTGGGACTTTTGGGCAGAACTGATCAGAAAGAATAGACAGGAGACTTAGGAAAAATTCTAAGCAAGGAGGTAGCTCTGCCCAAAACACAGAGATAACACTGAGAATGGAAAGAGGTGGTGGATAGGAAAGACAACATGGTAGCAAAATGTGTAAGACAAAGAAATTGAGAGTTAAGGGAAAGGGGAGTCTGGGTATCCAAGATAAATTTTCAGAGTCAGGAAGAGAAACTCATGGGCTGTTGGGTAAGAGATTCTTATAAGGTCAATTTTCAGCAACACATTGATTGCTTAAAAAACAGAAGGTATATCACACTTCTAGAATGGATGGTAACTGTATTTTCTTTGGCTTCATAAGAATGAAACATGTTGAACAAAGACACCAGTATGTTATGCAAAGTCTATAACAAGATCTGTGTTTATGTCTGTAAAATAGAGTCAATGGTACTTTAAAAGGAAATGATAAGGTTTAATGGAGCTTCATATGGATATTCCATAAATATTTAATAGCTTCAGACCATATTAAGTACTGCAATTAAAAAGCTGTGGTGTCATAAACATTATTACTATTATGAAGAATGGATGGCACTTTATTCTTTTTAATCTCAATTGACTAAGAAGGATGGAATGTTATCTTTCCTTCACTGCCCTAAGGTTCTATATTAATGACAGAAATACAAGGGTATCTGTAGAAGTACTTTTCAATGGGTTCCTCTCTGCTCCCACAAAATTGGATTTTTTAGGAAGTGAGGAAGGGCAAATGGATACTGATTAGACCAAGAGCATTGTATGCCACAGTTTATTATATGCCAGTTCTTGTGATGTGCATATATCATTTCATTTAATCCGTAAAACCCTATTCATTTGGTTCTATATTAACCTTCATTTTACAGATGAGAAAATCTGGGATTAGAGAATTTAAGTAACTTGCCTCCAAATTAAACAGATGGTGAGAATTTCTGAATGAGGACAGCTGCATTGGGAATGTAAAGGGCAAATGAATGAATACAACGAATATTTAGGTGTTAGAACCAAAGAACTTTGTGATTGAGTAGATATAGGATTGGCTAAATTTAGGGCCAAGAGTTATCTAGAATGGCTCCAGGGTTTCTGGCTTGCAAATCATGTATAGAATTGTTCGATTTCCTGAGATAGGGAATATGTAAGGAATGTTTGTGGGAGGGAAGATTATGAGTTTGAGTTTAGGCATGCTGTTTGAGATGAGTGTGAGTATACCAGGGGATAGATTTAAAAGGTTGCTGATTATGAGGATCTGGAGGCTTAAAAGACAGGAATGGACTGAAGATAAAGCTTTTGGAGTCATTAGTTACAAATTAATCATTAAAGACATGAATGAATATATACTGTTGCCCCCAAAGCACGTGCAGAATAGAAGATGAAAGTGCTATGTGTGACACCCAGGGGAACAGCAGCCATCAAGGAGAGGGCAGAGAGAGAAGCTCACAGAAGAGGCTAAGAGTGTTCAGATGTGAAAAATCCTCAGGGTACACACGATTTCATTTTAGAGTTCAGTGATGTCACTTCTTTGTGAAATATTTATTGCAATATTGCATCTCCTCTATATCTCTCCTCTGTCCTTGGTGTATTAAATGACACAATTTGCATTTCCATTAAGAGAGAAGAAAAAGAGAAGGTTTCATTTAAATTACCAGGGCATGATGTATGACTAACATGGATATTTGCATACTTTTTAAAAATAAATGTACAGGTAAGTTTTGACAGACATACTGGTGAAATCTTCAAAATAACAAACATTTATCTTTTACATAATCCAGGGGCCGAAGGTATGGGGAGAGAGGGCCTATTATAGTTCCTTCTTGTACTACTATGCTTATTCTGGGATCATTTATAATTAGGGATGATAGTAACTTTGAAAGATTGATTCAAATTTATACCCTACCAAAATGTACCTCGAATAATCTGAGTAAGAGAATTAATGCAAAACAAAAATACCTTGGTTAACAGAAACTTTTATCATAGAAGTTTATGTTACTTATACAACAAACTGCCAGAAAAGGAAAGCTATGAACAGGATAAAGTAACTTATGTTTCCAAAGACGTTTTCATGTTTATGTAGTTGTGTTAGTTGATTTGTTGTTTTTTGAAAAATTTTTATATCTATATACTGTACCAACTATAAATAGTATATCACTTACTTTGTTAACTGCAGTGTCAAAGTTGAAAGAACCTTCATGAAAATAACATTATAGTCATCTGTATGAATTTAGTTAAACTAAATTGGTTTTATCCTAATTTTAATGTAAGTTGAGATAAGAAAGTTTCAAAACATAGTTAGTAATCATAGGCATGTTCAAAATTAGATAAAAATATTTCTTAAAGAACAATTGTTTAGAAAAATAGTGGCACTATATTTAAAGTAGTTGTTCAATGAAGTAGTGATAAAAGTGCAAATTTTAGGTAGATTTTAGTTTCAAATTTGGAGTAGAGTCTGTTCAATTATTTTCAGCATCAGACCAAAATTAATTTTCTTATTTCAGTCAAAAGAATAAAGCGTAAACATTTGAAGTACTGCAAAACTACATGCTATTCTAGAATCTGTGGTTGACCTAATCTATATGCCTAGAGGTAAATTTTCATTACCAAAATTTTTAGAGTACCCTATTTGTTATTGTTTATGCTAATCTATAATTGGTAAATTGCCATATAAAGTATTTCAAAACAACTCCTAAGAGTCTTCCAAAAGGCAGTTTTTTAAGGTAGATCTTCCAGTCTTATACGTCTTTCTTGTTTCCATCTATATTTCGTATTAACTATAAGACAGTTTGCTTTTTGTTCCTCTACTAGATAAATAGGGGTATGGGCATTTTTGAATTTTATTTGTGTAATACTTTACATCGAATAATTTTTAGAATTATATAATTATAATACCTTGGTTTAGGAATATATTAGTTTTACTTAGATTTAAACTGATAGCCATTGAAAGAATTACATTTTTACAGAACCATTTCTGTGTTCCTTTAGTCATATATGTAACTATAAATCAGCAATACATTTTTATGGGGGGAAGAATGGGCTGGTTATTTTCTACATCTTAATATCTGATTTTTTTATTTGTTGTAGGTTTTATTGGGATTTAATAATGCTTATAATGATGGTTGGAAATCTGGTCATCATACCAGTTGGCATCACATTCTTTACAGAGCAAACAACAACACCATGGATTATTTTCAATGTGGCATCAGATACAGTTTTCCTATTGGACCTGATCATGAATTTTAGGACTGGGACTGTCAATGAAGACAGTTCTGAAATCATTCTGGACCCTAAAGTGATCAAGATGAATTATTTAAAAAGCTGGTTTGTGGTTGACTTCATCTCATCAATCCCAGTGGATTATATCTTTCTTATTGTAGAAAAAGGAATGGATTCAGAAGTTTACAAGACAGCCAGGGCGCTTCGTATTGTGAGGTTTACAAAAATTCTCAGTCTCTTGCGTTTATTACGACTTTCAAGATTAATTAGATACATACATCAGTGGGAAGAGGTAAGAAACATCTTTTTCTTTTTTTATAGTCCTATATCATGAGATTGTTAATTATGATGTTTTAAAATGAACAGCTGTGCTATGCGTACTGAGTTTTGTGAAATTCAAGTAGAAAAATTTCTTTGACTCCTTGTTTTTGTACATAAGTGTTACATTTCTATCTTCAAAAGATATGACCAAATACTGGATTTGAGTCAATTGAAAAAATTAGTGATTATAAAACAATTGTCTTATGCCAATTTAATATTTTTTTAAGCAAATCCATTTTAATTACCTAATTTTTATCCTAATCAGTGCAACCTCTCTCCCACTTTGGCTTCCTTTTATCTAATGTGAATACATGAAAGTACCATCTTTGACAACGTTGTGTAGGATCTGATTGCTAATCTAGTGTATCATTAGCTGTATGAGATAGTGTGATATACATTTCCTCTAAAATTGAAATTTCAGTGAATTTATGTTGGAATAAAACAGATTGTTTCTTTAAGTTTTTCCAAGTTATATATAAGGACTTTTATTTTAGCATAATAATTTTGCTCATTGTTATGCCTTGCCTATAGTTATTTATTATAGTTTTTGCCTATTAGTTCATTTTATAATGCTTAAAAACAGCACACTCAAGAGGAAAATTATTACATAGAAAACACAAATAATTAAGTGAATAAATGGAGTGAATCTGGTCAATCAGGTTCGTATTTTGCTGGATAGGGCATCTATTGTTCTTAGGCAGTGGGTGGGACCTGAAAAAGCTAAGCGAACTGGAATTTCCAAAGATCTCAGTTCAGTATACCATCATTAAGCAAAGGGGTGTATGTCTCCAATTCTAAAGTCTGCCTATTAACCTTTTTGGCATTCTTTTCCTTCTAAGTCTACCTTTTTGTATTAATTATAACCTGGATTTTATTGTCTTCGTAAAAATAAGAGTCAAAAAGTCCTTTAGAGTGCCTGAAATAGCACTAATGAAAGCAGCATAATGGCTATGGATTGTTACTTTACTCCCTACAGAAATGCTTTTTAGCATTTTAAAGATGAATTATGCTTTTAAATAAGTCATAAAATGGAAGTTCTGTTTGCTTTCTGTGAGGCTGTATCAGTGTTTTTGTGTGTGCTTGCCAATGGCATTTTGGTTCACAGGATTTCAGGAAATGACATGTAATAATGAAACACTGCATAATACACTGATGAAAAGGCATAAAAATGGATCATTCTTAAAATATGGATATGGAATATATTTAAAATCAAATGGAGTACATTCGAGAAATTGGATTCATCTTGTAATTTTTCTCATATAGCATATTTCTAAAATGGAATAAATATTCAGTTCTCAAAACTTTTTTAAATGCTAATTTGAGATTAATATCAAACCAAGATGATTCTCGATGATAGCTAATATTTATTGAGGGCTTGGTATATGTCAAGTAATGTAATTGATTCTTAATATGGAATAACTCACTGAATTTTCTTAACAACCCAGTGATGTAGATTATTATTATCCTTTTATAGATGAGAACAATTAAATTCAGTAGGGTAACTTGTCCAGATTCACAGAGGTAGTAAGAGTTGGAGCTGAGATTCTAAACTTGGGAATCTGACTCCAGAGTCAATGCTTCTAACCACAAAGTGATATAAGTTCTCACTGTAACATGTGTTCTTTTAATTGTAAATATCTTAATATTTCACCATTTTACAGATTGCATAAGAAATTGTAGGGAACTTTTCATAACTAAGGCTCTGGTTCATGCAGCGTAACAGATTTGAAGAGTTACCTCTTAAAACAAGGCTACCAAAAATATTTTAATAAATATCCTATGAGAGAAAAGTCACTGATATAAATACCCGGTCTATTAAAAATACAGCAGGTAATGTGACTATTTTTAATGTCTTGTAGTTTTAACCCAGTTACCCTAGAGAATGGCAGCAGGATGAACAGATGGCACCATATCAGATAAAATAGCAGGCCATGTGGTCATAGAAGAGGTCACTGCTTAACACCGGTGTCCTCTTGTTCCTGGCAGTGGTCATAGGCACCTAGATCTGTGTAACATGATGGTGTTTGAAAGATGTCATGATATTATTCAGGCGCTTTGGCTCACTGACATCATTATTGTAAAATGCAATTTAATATGCACTTACAGACATTTGGTAATCAAGCACATTCAGGCCAGTGTTGTGAGTTGGCAAGATCTTTCTTATAAATAAATGACTTTGGTAATAAATGAACCATAAGCTCATTTAGATGAAGAATATTTTCTTGATTATTTGATACCCCCCTATAATATCACATGTCATGGGTATTTAATGCCTATTAGTAATACTGTTACACAGGAAAGAAACAGTCATAATCTAGAAATTAATACAAATTTATCATTTCATCACCTACTCATACATGATTCTAACCATAATCACAAAGAAACTTGAATCATTTCAAAACTGGAAAATCCCTACCTGATTTTTATAAATGCTACCACAAAAGGTTTACAAATAAAAATACAACAAATAAATCAGAAAAAGTAACTCTGTAGATTTTGGAATAAGACTGCAGAGGAAGACGTGAGTTCACCCACATGTCTTTGAGTTCTGAGTGTTTTAGTACCAAACTAGCTAATGCTAAATTCAGCAAATTTGGGGAAGTAATGTGTGAAATCTGGAATCTGCCACTGTTTTAAATGAATCATTCCCTAGGAAAGCTGCTGCCTTCTATAGGAAACCGCTTCCATTTTCAACAATACATTTTTTTCCCCAGGCTCAATTAGTTCAACTGAAAACAAGAAACACTGAAGCCAGATAAATTAGAAAAATATTGTGAACGAAATGCAGAAACAAAAATTTATCCCTCATGTTACTATCATTACTAAAGTTGAATGTAGTGGCTAATACAGGAGAAAACTAATTTATGAAACACATGGTGTTAAGAAGTCGGGAGGGGAGTTGTTGTCATGAGCCGATTATAAGATCAATGGCTTTAGGATACAAAAGTAGAGCTCTCTGACACTATACCGAAACTTTACATATATACTATATTGCCAGGTGAGTTGAAAATCTTTGGCAATTTAGAAAAACCTGATCAGAAAATTTCTTTTCCTCTAATCTCTGGAAAACTGAGGTGAATTTTTCCCGTTCTTGTATTTTGGTTTGGAAAAAATCATCCTCTTAATTCAGTGTCATTGTTGTTAGTGTTGTATTTCAAGTAGTCAGTGATCCAAGCCAGATTGCTATTTCATAACCTATCACAAGGGTAACTATTTCTTTATGATCCTCTTAAAAGAGTCATATGGTGAGGAAATCTCCGGAAATTAAATGGAATACTGTTAACAATTTGTGACAATCACAAGCCACTGAAGAGATAAAGAGTGGATTAAGAGCTTAGTAAATAGATTATTCAGTTTGTAAAGGTGAAGAGTTCTAGGAACCTCAAATGCTACAGCTGCTGACCTTAGTCATTTTATCAAAGGGCGATGATCCTTGAAATTTTTAGTGATTTAGGAAATATTAATTAAAAAGAGAAATACTATTCTGTAATGGTTATGTATTTATAGGACTCAATAACACAGATAAAGTATAAATTCCTCATGGGTAATGTAAAAAATGTAGGAAATGCACGATTGTTTACTGACTACAGCTCTGGGATATATAACCATAAGAATTTTTTATTCCTCATTTTCTATCTTCCTAATGTCCCTTGTATAGATTTTAGACATATCACAATTAACTAAATATGTTTTGAGGCAGGAAAAAGTGCTTGTCGTTTTGACCTTCTTATATGTCTATTGCAATTTCACATGAATAATGTGTCTTGAATATTGCAGTCTTGTTCTAGCAATCAATATTCGACTTTTACATTAGCTTAGAGGTAGATTCATATACAAATAGTGTTTAACAACAGAGTGTTAATAATGAAATGTATTTCATAGGGAGCTAATGCAAACTGCAGTTTCTGTCTTTGGTTAATTTTAGCATTCTAATTGGCTTATACCAGAAACTAACTCTTGCTATAAATTGCCTATCTGTAATTATACAATGCATATTCTGACTACTTTCATTCTTTAGAAAACACAGAATTCTATAACTTGCCATAAGCAAGCAGCAGTGTTTTCCAAAACCTGCCCTGTACTAGAACTTAGAGAGGCTCCCTATTGCCTATCACATCAAATTTGTGTTTCTTTGCTGTGCCTGCAAGGCTCTCCGGCACACTGTTTCCCTGTCTCACCATTGTCACTTCATATTTGGACCCAACAACTCTTTTCTGTTAGTTTGTTTTTTAGTTTTATAATGCTTCTTGCAGAGAATGATTCTTAATGCTTCTATAATTTGCATGGGCTACATCTCAGGTTTAGGAAAAGCCTCTCTTTTTCTATTACTGCTTTAAAATTCAGACTCAAACTCATCTCCAAAAAGTATTCTACTTTGATGGACTCTGCTATAATAGTGAAAACCTTTAAAATGAAAAATTCTACTGGCTCTGCATGCATTTGTTCATGACACCTAGTTACATGAATTTGCCTTTTCTTTTGCTGGATGTAAACATTTGTAGGGAAGAGTCAGTGTCAACTTTTGCCCTTGAATTTTCTTGCATATGAGTATAGGGTTCTAAACATGATAATCAGAGCATGTCTATCCACTAAATACATGGCAATGCCCCATGTTCTAAATCCATTAAATAATTATAAGGGAGTATTCATTCTTCACTCCAAAGCATTTATTGAGTAGTCTCTATGTGCAGAGGCTGCAAATAAGGATACAAAGCAGATGCCAGTTTTGTAGGAAAAGCAGACATGTAAGCAAATAATCACAGATGGTGTGATAAGTGGTGTAATAAAGGAGGGAGTGAACAATACAGTTGCTTTTGCACAAGAAGAGGCCTTCAAAGATGTTTGAACTGAGTTTTGAAGCCGGAGTCTGGATTACCAAGCAGAGCAAATGGGCCAGGCAGAGAAGTGTATGGGGTACAAGCAGCCTAGCATGGCAGTTGTGCATCTCCTGGGTGAGTTTTGAGGTGTAGACCAGAATTTGAGATAAGTGACTTAAGCTGTTACTGAGGCATTTTAGGCAGGAGATTTGCATTTTAGTGTGCTACAGTGTGAGGGGGATGGGAAGACTGTGAGGATAGAGCTAACAACACCAGTTTGGAGAGAGGTTTATCACTTAGCTGCAGTTTTCGTATGAAGTTAGTGTCAAGCAGGATATTAATTTTATATAGCTAAAAAGAGGTTTATCTTTGCCAATTACTCTTGCCCTTGAAAAGGTTTGTATCAATTAATAAAACATGATAAGACTTTCTGTGAAGTCTGTTTTGTTGTGTTTCACAGTTTAAATATTAATTATATTGGATGTTTTAATTTTTCTGGTGGTCTGTAATGGATCTTCTACTATAAGTTAGTATATGTGGGTGTTTATTTCAACTGCACCTTTATTTTCTATTTAATCTAGGGAAAATCATGTGAAGTGATTTATTTATGCCTACAAACAGTAGAACAGTTGTGAAGTTCAAATGAAATGAGGTATATAAAATATTTTGAAATATTTAAATTGATACATGCCTATAATATTTATGAATATAATATTCATGATGACATCTTTCTCAGATTAGTACATCTACTAACACCAACATTCTAACGACTGTGTGAATTGCCTGATATTTTCTACAGGCAAATATTGATTCTGCTAATGACCACTAGGTGTCCTCTATTGGTTACTTTACTTCAGGGTGCTCTTTTCTAAAATACCGAAACTGTTTTCCTTGAAATTATTCATTTATACTCTCTTAGAATCACCTTGTTGCTTGGCTAATTTATTTCTAGGAAAAAAAGATGACTTTGGATATTCATATATGCAAAAACTATTTCTCTCTATCTATACTTTCTTCTCAGGTTAAACAAAGTTTTAAGTTTTTTTTTCCCCTAAAGAATCATTTGTATTCTGAGAGAATTGTTATCATACTGTGTATTTTTGAATATGGTATTTTAACAGATACCCTGAGATTCTAAGGTACAGTGTATGGGATCCTATTCAAATATGGAAATGTGAAGCCAAAACAATTAAGAAGAGGTCGATAAGGTCTGTTGGGTGCACATATATGTGTGTTAGAAGTAGGAGACCTCATTTTTATGAATGCCCTTTGGTCAGTGCCCTGAAGAAGATTTGTATAATCCTAATGCTTTTGATGTGGAAACTTCAGTTTAATGTTGGAATATATATAAGATCCAATTTTAAATGTTTAGATCTTCTATTTTACTATTAAAATATTTAGCTTTCTTAATGGTCTATCGTTGGCAAAATGTGTGTTCTTGTTTTGCATGTTGTTCTGTACTTACATGGCTATATGTTGATAATAATCAGATTCACATTCAAAGTTTCAAAATTATGCATGCCAATGCCTGAGGGTCCACATGACTGAATGACATCTCTACAAAGATATCACATTAGCTCTTCAAGCTCAGTAAGTTCTTTTTTCTTTCAAATTTCAATTTCCTCCCTATCCCTTTTTATTGTTGCTCAAGCTAGAAATCTGAGTTTACTTGGCTTCTTTTAGACTCCACAGCTAGCAATAACAAAGTCCTACTGATTGTACTTCTTGAATCCTATCACTCCTTCACTTGATCCTTTCATCACCATCCTAGACCAAGCCAACTTCAGTTGTCTGTCATTTAGATTTCTATAATAGACTCATAATTGGATTTTAAAATTTATCCTTGCTTGTCTTCCCAGGGACTCAAAAGTGGTATTTTTGAAAAGTAAATATTACTATATCACCCACGTGCTGAAAATATTTCTATAACTTTTTATTACCATCAGAATAAAATCCAATATTCAAGGCCTTTTGAAATTTGATTCGGGCCACATTCTCTCACTTCAGCCTGGGAAACTCTTGGCTCACTCTTCATCACCTATGTTGAACCTCTTTAGTTTTTCAAATATGCCATTTTATTTTATTTTTTAATTTTTATTTTCTTAAGATAATTTATTATACATACATGTGGGGTACAACATTGATTTTCAATAGTTGTGTGCAATGTGTGATGGTTAAATCAGGACAGTTAGCTTATTCATCATTACAGTATGCAATCATTTGTGTCCATTAACCAATTACTCCTTAGCCCTCCCTCCCTCTCCCCTCCCCTCCCCTTTTCCACCTTTAGTAATCACTGTTCTTTTCTCTCTTACTAAAAGTTCGACATATTACTGTGATTGTAGTTTCTTCCTCTCTCTCTCTCTCTCTCTTTGTCATCCATTTGTTTATTTATGGATTCAGCTCCCAGTTATGAGTGAGAACATGCGGTATTTCTCTTTCAGGACCTAGGTTGTTTCACTTATGATAATTTTCTCCAGGCTCATCCATGTTGCTGCAAATAGCAGTACTTTGTTCAATTTTATGGCTGAATAGTATTTCATTGTGTATATATACCATAATTTCTTTATCCGGTCATCCATCGATGGACATTTAGGTTGGTTCCATTGCCTTGCTATTGTAAATAGAGCTGCAATAATCATGGGAGTGCTGGTATCCCTTCAACATAATGATTTCCAGTCCTCTGGAAATATGCCCAGTAGAGGGATTGCTGGGTCATATGGCATTTCTATCTGTAGTTGTTGAGGAGCCTCTATACTCTTCTTCGTAATGACCGTATGGATTTACAGTCCCACCAACAGTGCAGAAGGGTTTCTCTTCTCCACATCCTCGCTAGCGTTTGCTATGCTCTGTCTTTTTTGTAATGACCAGTCTGACTGGGGTGAAGTGATATCTCAAAGTGGGTTTGATGTGGATTTCCCTGATGATTAGTAATGTTTAACATTTTTTCATATACATATTGGCCATTTGTATGTCCTCCTTTGAGAAATGTCTATTCAGCTCCTTTGATCATTTTTTAATTGGATTATTTATTTTTGCCGTAAAGTTGTTTGAGCTCTTTATATATTCTAGATATTAATCCCTTGTCAAATGTGTAGTTTGCAAATATTTTCTCCCATTCTGTAAGTAGTCTTTTCACTCTGTTGATTGTTTCCTTTGCTGTGTAAAAGCTTTTTAGTTTGATATGATCCCATTTGTTTATTTTTTCTTTTGTTGTCTGTGCTTTTGGGTTATTATTCATGAAGTCTTTGCCCAGTCCTAAATCTTGGAGTGTTTCCCCTGTTTTCTTCTAGGAGTTTTAAAGTTATGTCTTATATTTAAATCTTTAATCCATTTTGAGTTGATTTTGGCATTTGGTGAGAGGTATGGATCAAGTTTCTTTCTTCTACATATGGATATCCATTTTTCACAGCACCATTTAGTAAAGAGGCAGTCTTTTCCCCAATGTATGTTCTTGGTGCCCTTGTTGAAGATCAGTTTGCTGTAAATATGTGGGTTGATTTCTGGGTTCTCTATTCTGTTCCATTGGTCCATGTGTCTGTTTTATGCCAGTACCATGCTGTTTCTATTACTATAAAGGTGTAATATAGTTTGAAGTCAGGAAGTGTGATGCCTCCAGCTTTACTTTTTTTGCTCAGGATTGCTTTGGCTGTTAGGGTTTTTTTTTTGTTGTTGTTGTTGTTGTTGTTGTTGTTCCATATGAATGTTAGGATTGCTTTTTCTATTTTTGTGAAGAATGTCATTGATATTTTGATAGGGATAGCATTGAATCTGTAGCTGGCTTTGGGTAGTGTGGACATTTTCACTTTTTGATTCTTCCAATCCATGAACAAGGAATGTCTCTCCATCTTTTGGTGTCCTCTTTATTTCAGTAGTGATTTGTGGTTCTCACTGTAGAGATCTTTCGCCTCCTTGGTTAGATTATTCCCAGGTATTTTATTTTTTTGGTAACTATTGTAAATAGGCTTGCTTTCTCAATCTCTTTTTCTTCTAGTTTGTTGTTGGAGTGTATAAACACTACTGATTTTTGTATGTTGGCTTTGTATCCTGCAATCTTAGAGAATTCATTTATCCAGCTCTAAGAGTTTTTTGGTAGAGTCTCTTGGGTTTTCTGTATATAGAATCATGTCATCTGCAGACAGCAACAATTTGATTTCATCTTTTCCTATTTGGATGCCCTTTATTCCTTTCTCTTGTCTAATTGCCATGGCAAATACTTCCACTACTATGTTAAATAGGAGCGGTAAGAGCTGGCATCTTTGTGCAAGTACGCCATTTTAAATCCTTTACATGTTGTTCGTTTTTCTTAGAACTTTGTTCCTTTCATCAACCTCAACTTATCCATCACATTTTAACTTAAGCATCATTTCCTTGATGTGGAAATAACTAATCTCTCAAAGTTAGTTCCATCTGTAATGGATTTGACATAGCCCCTGTGCTTTTGCTTTGTGACATTCATCATTGTAATTTTTCTGAAACTATCAACTATATCATAGCTTTTCTGTATCTTCAGCTTCTAGCATGGCATCTGGAAAATAACAGGACACAAGAATACTTGTTAAATGAGTTAAATTATGCCCTTAAGGGAACTTTAATTCAGTAGGAAAAGTAAATGTGTGGACAAACAGATAAATAAAAAGAAATACAGTATCTTGAACCCAATATTAGAAGCATTTATGGTGTAGACAGCAAAAGTGAAAGAGAGACATTGTATATAAGTGTGTGGTGAGGGTAGAAGAGCAGCCCGAGGGAAAGCCTGCTAAACGTGGCCATTTTCAAAACTAAGTTTGAAAGTATATTTATTCCAAGTGAGTAAACCTGGGAAATATTCCAAAAGAATTTAGAAATCATGAAAAAAAAGTTCATCACATTTGTTATTGATAGAATGAGGATAATAATTTTCTGTCCAATCTCATAGTATTGTTTTTAGGCTCAAATGAGATGTTACATTTGAACATATTTTGAAACTATAAAGTTTATAGAAATGTAAGTTATTATTATTACAAATGTTTCCACTGATTTAAAATGTGAGAATCTCAAAAGAGAGCTCAACTGTTGGCCCTTTATTGTGCTACTGTCCTTTCAAATATTGGCAGCATTATAAATGCTATTATGCATTACTTGTGCCCCAAATATTCCAAGTGTAGAATTAAATCAGCAAATAAATCAGGCTAATTAAGAACAAAATACATTTAGCCTACAGTTATTTAAAGTTTCTGGATAAATGTCTTAGTTTTTCTTTTCTTTGTGCATGCAGATGTGGTAAATATATTATGGCTACTGCTGTTTTAGACTCATCTACGTACTATTAGAATGAAATTTGGAAATGCCATCGATTCATGAATGTTGGAGACACAATTTGTAATGTGCGTATGGTTTAAACTTGAAGTCTGGTTCAACTGCCAGAGTGTTTCATAATAAACATGTGTTACTTTAATTATCCGAGTAATAATCTCAATTGAACAGGTCACTTGGGTTGGTTTTGAAAACCATATACCTGTCTATGAACAAGAGGGACGTAATGAAACATGACATACATCGGAAAATGGTACAGTGGAATCCGTACCATTATTCTGTCATTACAAATAATGAAGTGAAATTAAACTCATCTTTGAAGGAAATGTTAAATATACTATCTAATCATAAAGGAAATGTGTATGCTTTTTTATTGTAAGTTTCTAATGGATCAGTCTTTCACGTTAGTCTGATACAATGTCAACAGCATTTTTATTAATTTGAAATACTTTAGAAAATAAGATTATGCCTACATTATTTCAAAAGAAATAGTTATTCACATTTAATTGGGCAAAGCATAATATTTGAAATCTATCAGAAATTGTTACAGAAAATTTTATGAGGCATTAGAACTGTTATGAAAGTTCAAGAAGAAATAAAATTAGAACCGTTTGGTTGCATTGGGTAATGGCTGAGAAAGACCTACTTTGACTGCTCTTTCTATCTTGCTGATGTATGCACTTTTGATTTTGTATTAGAGGAGTCGTGTCTTAGTGTGAAAAGGAAATAAATTTGGTTGGTTATATAAATCTGGTGGCTATTTTGAGTTTGTCATTTAGGCCATTTTTTTTAAGACAGCCAACATCTTTTTTTATTACATCTTAAAGTGAAAGTAGACATTGAGTAAGGACTCTTGGAGACTAGTCTTAAGTCTCCTGATAATTTAAAGGAGTTATGAAGTGAGGGAATAGTAGCTATTTTGAGATAATCTTATCTAAGTCAGGAGTGGTGTAATTAGAAAGGATTTCCCATCCATTGAAGTTGATCGTGGATGGGAATATTTATAATAATGTACATAGCTCAATGCATTGCTTTTGTTGTTGTTCTTGTGGAGATGGATTGGGTGAACATATAATATAAAGGGAATTCGGAATCTTGAAATGAGTCAGGAGTACCTTATGTAAGTCATTTCCAGATACTTTACTCTTAGTTATAAAATGTAGATGATGTCTTTTACTTGGCTTATATGGTTGTTTTAATGATCAAAGGGAAAATTCATATGAAAGTGTAAGTCTAAAGAGCATATTAATATGAAATGCAATTAGCCTGTCAAATTAATTCAACAATTCTTTGACAGAATCTATGAAAGAATGAAATTTCCTCCCTTTTCAATATTCTAGATCACACCTAAGAGTAAAAAGCAGAATTTGGATCACTGTAGCATATGCTTTGAAATTTAGAATCCTGTATCTGTAACTACATAGCAGTATCTACCAATGATGTTTGGGGAATCAACTAACTTTATGTGGGTGACAGTTTCTTAGTGTGGTAAGCAGTTCTCCACTATGTGAAAATATTCATCTTCGTGACACTGAGGAGAAGGATTAATGTTCAGAACAACTCTTTCCAATTGACTGGCAATGAATTACAAGCATTTTAGTTTACAGGTTTTAGTAATACTATAAATTAAAAGATGTTTCCCCATTTTTATCTAATCTGAGATTCAGAGAAGTTCAGCTTTAGATAATCCTTAATCTGGTACAGGATTATTTCTCTTTCTCCCCCTGGCATACATTTGTTATAGAAGCAAAACAATTTTGTAATAGTTACCAAAGAATGCTAATAAAATGTATTGGGAAAGATTTATTGAAGAAATTCTGGATTTGTGATATTTTAGCTTCACATAAATGATTGACCTTAGAATAGTGTTAAAACATGTATGGATTCCAAAGTAGTATATGTATTCACTCTCCTGACTGCGAGGCCAGATTATGAGTAACAGATTGTTGAAGTTCTAAGTGACTGGTTTTCTGCTCTCAGATATTTCTTCGGAATTGTGACATTAATGACTAAAATTTCATCTTTAGGGAATAATTCATTTATGTTTCAAGGCTTTCTCAGCTTCAGGAGTAGCCTATAAAACTTCAAATACACTTTAAGCCATTACTAGATAATATCTTAGCAGGCTATTGGCTGACAGGTTGTTGAAAGTAATTCTTTATACAAAGGACAGGTACATGAATATGGGTGCCACAACTTGAGTGAGTGAGAGAACGTGCATTTGTATCAGAGGAAGTTCTACCAGCATGTGGAAATTTAGATGGGCTGGCAGCAGAGACAGAAGGGCACCAACAAGGGATAAAAAATAAATAAATACGAATAAATAAATAAATAATAATTTCTCAGTTTCACTGAAGTCTTTTCCTGCTGCCAAATTGCTACTAACTGGCTAATGTCAAAGACAAATGTTTTAATATTTCTAAGTGTTACTGGGAATTTTACCAACTATATCATCCATCCTTCTTCCTGTTTAGTTGAATCATTCTCTCACATGTTTCAAAAATCTCCAATGGTTCAAAATTAGAAGATGACTCTGTGGCTTCAGATGAAAAAAAATTTTCAGTGAGCACATGTTCTAGCAAAATGCTACTGTTTTTGAAAGAATTCTGTTTATTTGGTAGCACATTTTTTAAATGTATGATTTTATACAACCAGCAAAACATTGAATATGTAATTATATAGTAGCTATACTAAATAAAAATAGGAGACTGCGTAAATACTTTCTTGACTTCTCATGTGCAAATTTAGTATCTTTATATTATTATCAAATATAGTATTTAATCAATCACATATTTTAATTGGCCATATGTTGAGATATGCTTTATGAGTACAAAGATTAATAATAAACAACCACTGTTAAAAGGGATTTTGTATGTAAGTGGAGGAATTAGAAAAGGAAATCAATAGTCATAACAGATACATGTGAATTTCTATCTTTTGTAAATAGCTGAGTGGAAGATTTCGAGAATGATTCTAAAGCTGTGTCTCAGTTCATTTGGAAAGATTTGTGAAGTCTTCTAAGAGAACAGGAGTGGAACTTAGTGATGTTTGGGCCAAATGATTACCATCCTTTGATTAGTTAGTTGAAACAAAAAGGGCTATTAAATACCATGCTTTTCTAAAATGTGAGATTTGCTGAGTTTCACAAGAAGAAAGAAAACAATTTTGTTTAAAATAATATTAATGTTTTGAGATTGCAAAATGACTTCCTCATAGTAGAATATGAAACATTCATTTGTGTCCATCTCATATAAATTTATGAAAGATCTTTAAATGTTGAAAAGTTTTTTAGGAAGAAAGTACAATATACCTTAGTATCATAGGCATTCTTACAAACTCTGCAATTAGAGGATTTAACAAAATGAACCTAGTTTCTCTCTCTCTCATTCCTATAGAATGGATGCTTTTGCAGGAGACTCCTAACCAGAGAATGCATCATCACAATTACTAAATGAACAATTAAGTAGGAATATAAAAAATGTTTTAACACATATCAAGAAACTAAGCTGTTTTCAGAGACCTGAGTGACCAACAGCAAATCAGTTATTCTGTACTTATGAAAACACCAGTCCCTTTAAAATGCTTCATTTGTCTTCACATTTTCCATGAGTATATTATTCATTTTCCCTGTACCACCCAGCTTCTATTCCCACATGGCATCACTTCTAACATCTGAGGCTATTGCAGCTATTGCTGAAGCTGTACCCAGAAGAATCCATGTGTTGATAGATTCCACCTGCAAACCCAATGCACTTTTTTCACTAGAAACCTCTTCAGTGTAAAATACCTCTTCAGTGTTGGATTGTTTATTGATGTTGTTTTCCTGAGTTTGCTGTTGTTACTCCTGCTGTTGAGAGAAGCAGCAGGAAGTGACATTAGCCAGAATCTCAGGTTAGATAATAATTCTTATTCTTTCAAAAAGTGAGAGGTCAGAGGACCCCAGCTCTAATTACAGCCCTTCAGAAATCAATTCCTTTTCCTGTATCCTAAAAAGCAATTTCCTGCCAATACTGAGTTCCTATCTTCTCTTTTCCTTTAGGAAGCAGAATTTTTTCCCCTGTCCTCCTCTTCTGTCACATATTCCATTAGAAGATTTGCTAATATAGAGTGTCAGCACAATATTTATTAGTCATTTGTTTAATAACTGTGAAGAAACAAATATAATCCCCTTATCAAGACACACATGCACACATACTACAGAACCTTATCGTACGGCCAAGGAAGTCCTATCTCAGGGACCCAGGGTGCTATATATTCCATTGTTCCTTGAACTGAAAGATTGAAGAAATCTGTGTAATCCATTCCTTTGTTGAAGAACCATTGATTTTATCTATTCATGAATTGCTATATCATTTCATTTCTGACTTCCAAAACAGGAGGAAAAAACCAACCACAACATTTGTATGAAAAAAAAAAAAAAAAGCAATCAAGAGGATGATTAAAATAAAAATAGAACACTTCCAAACTGGCAACATATCTTGCTCAACTTGCAAGACCAAACATATCAGATTAATTATTTTCCTTTGTACATAATACATATCTGGAAAATAATTCGTTTTGTTCAACTCTTTTATTCGACAAGGAAAGTAAATGTTTCAAGTTAAAAAATACAACTTAACTGTGATATAATTTTACAATAGTTATTCTGTAAATATTTTCTCCCAAATTATTCTGTTACATTTTTTCTAAAGGATAAAATAGTTTAACCATTTTTTTCGAAAAAAACAAAATAGTTTTTTTTACAACTCAGCCATAGAAAGCATGTCATTGTTAGAGGGTTTTCTTGGAGTGTTTTTCTTTCTGCTCTAAGAGTTTTTAGAAATCTTGATCAGCATTCCCCATTGTGTGGTCTGTAAGTCTGAGTTAATTGTTTTCTGGAGACAACTTTTTTTTTCAGTGTTGAAAGTGTTATCATATAGGTTAACATATCTTAGTAGCTTCTCATAGCAAAGGTCTAACATTGCTCCCACTGCATAAGCATGACGGGTGGACTAGTGGTCCCGCTCCTTGTCATCTCACACCTGGATACAGACTAACCAAACAGCTTCCATCCTGACCACTACCAACCATTTTGACAAAAGATAGTAGCTCTATAGGGTCTTGGATGGCAATTAAACGATTGACCAGGAAGTGATATATGTCACTTATTAGAACTCTTTGGCCAAAATTTGTCATATGGCCTTACCTGACCACAAGAAAGTCAAGAAGAGAAATCCCGTCATGTACCTGGTAGGCAGAGAACTGAGCTATTTGCTTAATAATGCTTCTTCAGTAGTTGAAATAGCTGAGAGATAGAGACAGGGTGTGTCCCAAATGGATCACTAAATCAGCCTGTGGCCATCTTGCATTTAACCCAGCTCTATTCAAAATAAAATCACACATCAGCTTGATCTCTTTGTTTTTTTGTCATGGATGTTACTGGTCCCAGAGAACCTTCTAGCTATCTAATGAAGTCCACGTGCTCTACTTTTTTTATGATACCGTCACTGTATTGTTCATTCATTTATTAACTTATTCATCCTTTCTTGTTTTAATTGAATAAATATATAGTGGACTCATACTATGTGCTATACATATAGATTACAACAATATGTAAAAAATCGTTTCCATTCTTAAATAATTTATAGTATAGTTGTATGAGTAAAAAAGCAGTTAACATGTAGTGTGCTATGATAGGGGAAATTATAGAGTTCTCTGTGAGAATGTATGAGTTTTAGAGGCCAGGGAAAGGTTCTGGCAGGAAGTGATATCTGAACTGATACATATAAGATGAGCAGGAATTAGGGAAAAAGCAAAAGAAACATGTCATAGCCAAGGGAATATTTCCTAAGCAGAAAGGCTTATGAGTGTTTTCAAGAAGCTTAAGTGAGTATACTTTGGGTATACAGAGATGAGTTTAGAAAGATAAGTTGGTATTTTGAAAGTCGAATTAGAGTAGACTTTTTCCTGAGGATAATAAGAAACTTTTCAAAGGTTTTAGCCAACAAAATACTGTATTTAACGAATATGCAGTGTTTACTATGGATCCACATGTTATTCTAAGAACTTAAAATATTAATTTAAGTCCTGATAACTACCCTATGAGGTAGGTAGTATCATTATTACCAGATCATTTACATAGATGAAGAAGCTGAGGCACAAAAAGATTAACAACTTGCCTACGTTGCATAGCTAGCGCTATCAGTTAAATGTGTCCCCCCAAAGTTCATGTATTGGAAACTTGATCCCCATTGTAACAGTGTTAAGATGGTGGGAAATCCAATTATGGTTTTTGAAAGGTGGGGCCTTGAAGAGGTTATTAGATCATGTGGACTGTGCCCTTGTGAATGGATTGATCCATTCATGTAGTAATAGGCATGGTTCCGATGGCTTTCAAAAGACAGCAAGTGAGAAAGATAGCTCTTTTGCTCAGCCATTCTCACTGTATGATATCCTGGTCACCACAGGACCCTGTAGAGACTTTGCACCAAGAAAAAGGACCTCAGTAGCAATGTTCCCTTGACTTTGAACTTCTCCACCTCCAAAACTGTAAGAAATAAATTTTATTTCTTTATGAATTACCCAGTTTCAGGTATTCTGTTATAAGCAACAGAAACAGACTATCATAGCTAGTAAATGACAGTGTTGAGATTTAAATCCACACTCCATGGTTCAAAATCTTAACAAATAGATCTTGCTTTCTGTCTGCTTAAAAAAGACTGAAAATAGCATACACATGGTTTGGAAAAGAGGCAAGTGAGATTTGAGGCAGGGCTCCCCGTAAGTGAGATGTGCTGTAATTCAGACAAGGATGTCAATGGCGGTGCTACCATATGACCTTCTCCACATGCTCACACAGTGCTTAGAAAGATGATGGACACTGTTTTAGGCACCAAAGGGGACTAGCACTTACCCTGGATGACTCCCTCACAGCTGCCTCTTGGGTATATCAATTATAAAGTAATCTTTTTTTACTTAGTTTTTGTAAGTGAACTCAATCTCAATAGAAATTTAAATCACTCCATTAACGGAAGTACCAATTTCCAGGCTTCAGAACATCAGATTTAGGGTGAGCTAAATAATTTAGTAATTGTGGGTGAATATTTGCATAATTTAATTTTGTAATATTCACACTAAAAAGAATTACAATGAGTAAGTTTTAGATCTTTGCCCAATCAAATAGGAACAATTAGTTTTATGAATGTATGATACAATCAGAATAATTCTTTTAAAAGGAAAATTTATTGTACTTGAAATCTTAAGAACACTTGAACACAAGCATTAAACAACCAGATCTTAAATGTGGCTCACAATATATCAGTTTTCCTTAGAATGTATTACTTTTGTTTGGTCTTTATTTTTTAAACAATTCAGATTTGAAAAGTGCTTAAAAATCAAATACAATTCTTAGGCCATTAATAAATAATATTGCTACTATCATATCTTTAATCATCTTTGAGTATAATTTATGCCTTACTCTAATTTACAGAGACTTGTTTAATTGCCCACGTTATGGTCTATCTTAGTGAATGTTCTATATTTACTTAAAATACGTTTTACTGTTGTTATTGGTTGGAATGTTCTGTAATGGCTAATTGTGTCAAATTTAGTCAATTAATAGTGTTGTTCAAATCTTCTGTATTCTTACTAATTTTCTGACTGTCTGGTCTGGTAGTTCTTGAGAAAGGAATATTAAAATACTCGACTATAATTTTGGATTTGTCCATTTCTCCTTTCATTTTTATCGGTTTTTGCTATATGTACTTTGAAACTATGCTGTTAGTTTTACACATAGGATTGTTATGTTCTCTTGATGAATTGTTTACTTTATCATTATAAAATCCTCCTCACCTCTGATGTGCACTTTGTTGAATGTTAAGGTAGTCACTCTATCTTTAATTAATGATTGTATGTTATGTCTTTTTTTCATATTTTATTTTCAACCTATGTGTTTAAAGTAAGTTTCTTGTAGACAGCGTATCACTGAGTTTTGCTTTGATTAATCAAACCTGACAATTTCGGCCTTTTAATTGGAGTACTCAAACCATTTTCATTTAATAGTTTTATTGATACAGTTGGGTTTAATCCACTCATCTTGGCATTTGTTTTTTATTTGTCCCATTAATACTTTGTTTTTTCCCCCTATTTTCCTGCTTCCTTTTATATTAATTTTATATTTTTAAGATTCTATTTTATCTTCACTATTGCATAGTAACTATGCCTCAATTTTTGTCCAGTGCTTGTTCTAAGGTTTACAATATGCATCTTTCACTTATCACAGTCTATCACCAAATAATATTGTGCCAGTTCACATATATAGTATAAAAAATTTAGAAGAGTATAATTCCAGTATCTCCCTGTTGGCCTTTGTGCTATTGTTATTATACAATTCAAGTCTATATTTATTTTAAATGACATAATTTTTTGTTTATTTTTTCTTTAATCAGACAATTGTCTTTTAACATGTTTGTTTAAAAGTTAAAAAGACATGTCTTTTACATTTTCCATTGCAACTGCTTTTTATTCCTTCGTGTAAATCCAAATTTTCATCTGGTATCATTTTCCTTCTACTAAAGAATTTCCTTTAACGTTTCTTGCAGTATTGGTCTGTTGATAAATTATCTCATCTTTTGTTATGTCTGACAAAGTCATTGGTTTATCTTAATTTTTGAAAAGTATTTTTGCTGCATAAAAGATTTAGGAATAATTTTTCTTTTTCTTTTGTGGTGCTTTAAACATATCACTCGATTTATTTTCTCCGTGCATTCATTCTGATGAGAAGTCTGATGTCATTCTTGCCTGGTGTCACAAAGAAAAAAGGTCTGCTGTATGTAATGTGATCTTTTTTCCTGTCTGTTTTTAAGATTTTTTTCTTTATCATTGCTTTTCAACAATTTGATTTTTATGTGCTTTTTTTCCCTTCTTTTTGTAGATTGTTGAGTACCTTGGATCTGTGGGTTTATAGTTTTCGTTAAATCTGTAAAAATTCTGGCTTTTATTTCTTCATATATTTTTGTTCCGTCTATTTCTTTCTCATAATTCTTTCCTTGGCTTCAGGAGTGATTCACATGCATGTGCAGATTAGTACTCAGCCAAAGACCAGAGGGGATCCCTCTGCTGATCTTCGAGCTGTCTCTCTGTGCAGTTATTTTCCCTCACAAATTCTAGCCATGACATCCCCATCTCTAAACTCTGTCTCTCAACCCAGCAATACTGCTGAGCTGTGTTTGGGTTCCCTTTCACTGCACTGTGTCCTGGAAACTCTCTCTAGGCAGTAAGCTAGTGCAAGGTTAGGGCTCACCTTAATTGCTTCTCTTCTTCCAGGGATTACTTTTCTGTGCTGCCTGTGAGCCAGTATTTGCAAACCATTGTTTGATGTAGTTTGGCAAGTTTTCTAATTGTTTAAGACAAAAAGGGAAACCTGGTCTTTGTTATTTCATCATGGGTAGGAGCAGAATGATGTGCCTTGCTTAAAAATAGAAAGTCATATTTTATAGAGAGATTTATCAATTCAGAGATGATTACGATATAATTTGAAACAAAGTCATCATAATTTTTACAATTTATATGGTGTGATAAGAGTTTATATTGTGATTTGGATGTAGCAAAATTGTGATATATGGCATAATTTGTTTTCTGTGGTTATGCCTATATAGAAGGATCACACAAACAGAATAAATGTGTGCATCAGAGGAAGTTTTTCCATGAAAAAAATGAAGATCATTATATTGATCTTGCATGCTTCATATCATGCTTAACTAGCCACTAGGCTTGAATTACAGTCATTTAAAATTTTAACAACTGTAGTTTGTTACATTCTAGCTTCTACACCTGGGATTCCTAATGGTTTGGGTTAGCTTCATCCAAAGAGTTCACTCAATATGGACAAATTGTGTGCTGAACATAGGCCATGACCCTTTTGTGAACAAAGGATTCCCAGAATAACTTTTGGTCACAATGTGAAGGGACACTTGGGTTTAGTATGTCATCTTGGACACTTTGGAAGAGACACATGAGAAGTCAGAACTGTTTGTCCCAAGAATACAAAATACGTTCAGGTTGCCTAGGGTCTCTTTTATTAATTTGAATATCAAACAATTGCATTAAGTTAGAGTAACAGTTTGTTTTAGTTACCTCTTACCTAGACAGCACTCTTACTGAGAGGGAGGTAGTAATATGAGGTAGTATGATAGTCCTGGATAAAAAATCCTTTTATTTAATTTTTTTAACTGAAATTTTCAAAGCAATATTTTTTACTGTGTTTTTGCTTTTTGCTACCAATCACCCTTTTCAAAAAAGGTGTGGATCCAGATAATTCTTAAGTCTCATTCTCCTGATACTCAGGGGATGTGGTTCCAATCTCAATCAGATAGATCTGCCAATACAGAATACTTTATGGTAAAATGTTTTCAGAGAGGGTTTATATATTTGAGTATATTTAAATGTCGTATTGTCAAAGTGAATCAAAATCAAGAAAGTACTTTTATGAATCTAGATTGAAATATACATCCAATTTTTGGTCCCTTGTTGAAAAACAAATGATGAACTCCTCTGAAGGGTTAAAAACTACGAGTTTTCACCTCTGTAATTACAATTGATTTATGCATTGACAATCAGCTTGGTTACTTTCTTCTAGAATAGCAGACCTTTTTCAGCATTTAACTTTTTCTGACAAAATATTATGAAAATTTCCAAACATACAGAAAAGTTGAAAGAGTTTCACAGTGAATAGATATATTCAATACCTAGCTTCTGTAATTAACATTTAACTAAATTTTCTGTGTCACGTATTTATTCCTCTATTCATATATCAAATTTTTTCTGTGATGCATTTCAAAGTAAACAGTAGAACCCAGTTTTCTTCCTCCAAGTACTTCAACATTCATCACATGCTTAATTTTTAAGCTCTCACTATTGTATATATACTATAATATATAAAGTGCTTTCTTTAAAATAATACATTTTATAGCATAATGAGAATAAAAATGATCAGATCATACAAATAACATCTCAAGCATTAAGTGACTTTGAAAAATTGTATAACATGTTCCAGTGACAACGTTTTACATTATGATTGTTTATTTAATGCCTATGTATTTTCCTTTCCTGCTTCTATTTTCCTTAATTTAGTCATTTTTATGCTCAAGTTAGTGAAAATATTCATAATTTCTATAATTCATAATTTCAGTTAAATGTTTAAAAAGATCTGCTATTCCCCCAGTCTTGGCTCCTCCACCTCTGCACAGAGGAAGTTGAATTGCGCGATCTCTAATAACTTTTCCAGTCTTGGTATTCCCTGATCCTCATTCTTCTTCTCCTGATTAATTAGGTACACCAGGCCCTGCTAGGTATTTATAATGTATTTGGGGGGTGGGGAGGGGTGTAGTGAAAAATTGTCCTACTAATAAATATTTTATTCAGACTTGTATACTTATTAATACACTTCTATTCACCAAGTACCCACAAAAATTCAGAAAAGCATTTCCTAATTTTCTTTAGCTTTTATTCTGTCTTTACTTTTCCTTTTATGGTTGTTTTAATTCAGAATAGGTGATTTCTTGAGAGTCGTATGAAAGCATTTACAATTTAGATAATAAAACAATAATAATAACAAGTATTATTGTGATGTGGCATCGGGGCCTGTGTTGTTCAAGTTCAGGTTTATGATGGTGTGAGAGCACATCTGTGCTATGTGAAATACTCAGTGAGCTTAGGGAGACACTAACCTGCTCAGTATTTTATTTTTAAGTTCAACTCCAAGCACTCTCTTCCCTGGTGTTACAGGACAAACTGTTATTTCACCAAGAGAAGTAAAGGACCATTTTTGAAAACACAAGTGTTTTGGCACTTTATTGCATATTAATGTTCTAGTGCTTCTTGTAGACAGAAGTGTTCAAGATGCCGCTAGCTTGCCAGTTCTCTCCTCTGCTGTGGCAATCCATATATTATTAATTTTGCCTCTACACTTTTATAAAGTTCATATATAAAATTTGATATATTTAAATAAAGGCATCTCAAATTTTACAAATAAACAGAGTATTTATGACACTTTGGTTGTGAATGGTTTATGAAACCATGAGGTGATTATTCTTTTTAGAAATACACCATTTGGGATTATGTTATGACTTTTCTCTAGTACACAAGATCATGGATAATACCCTGCCACTCAAAGTAAATGTTTATTTCTCTTCATGTCTATTTTCCCTAAAGTTAGACATTTTATTCACAGTGGTAACCAAAAGAATCTGCTCTAACCAGATCCGTTAAATTATAGTGCCTTGGGAGATTTGGGACAAGTCAGTAGTCACATCCACCTGTCCTGGAAAATGCTATCATAAGAACATTTTACTTAGAAGCAGCCATAATGGCACCTGAAAGCCATAAAATAACCTAGAATACTTATTACCCCTACCCTAGATCCCTGCATGTAGGATGTAACCTAGTAACAATCCCAAATTTATATGTCATATACTACCAGTAGAAAACCTGACGAAGTAATTAAGCAGAACTATCTTTCTTTCTCTCTCCTTTGACCTCTCCCTCTTCTTGTGATTATAAAATGTTAAGCTCTGCTGGCCCTTTTCGGAACACATTTTTCAGGGCGCCTGATCTGTGTGTCAACCCAGTTGCAATTGTCATATTGGTACAATAAATCCTTGCAATAAATATTTGGCCCCAGTTCCATTTTTAGGTCAACAACAGATAAAAAATACACATGATGGGCTCTATCTATCTTGACTCTGTGTCTGAAATCGGGGATTCTTGGATTTTATTTCATAAACAAGGAAATTATTTTCTTCTCAAAGCATATATGTGGAGCAAAGTAGACATGTTAGCTTTTTATGTTGACAATTTAAAAAATTGCCATCTACTATTATTTCAATTTTATTTTGCACTGGAAATGTAGGAGGCCATAACCAACAGCCAACGAAAACCTCTTTTGCTTCCCCAGATCAGTGAGAAAATATCCATGGCTGTGTCTGGTCCACAGAGCAGCATTTGGAGTGATGGCTCAGTCTAAAGCAAATCATTGAAAGGATGAGAGAGAATACTGTACATCTTTCTCACAGGATGCAAACTGATCACATGCAATCACATCCAGATTATTCTGGAGGAAAAAATGACATGTGTGATTTAGGAAGAGGCGACATCTCTGCTGTTCAGACTTGGAATGATAAATGGCTGATTTTGTAGGTTCTACATTTCAGTGTCAGTTACCAAAAAGAAACCTGTCATCTAGAGAGAAAGAACAAGATGTAATCAGAATTATCAGAATTACAGAATTGTATTCTTTCCTGCCTGAAGGGATAGTCTTCTTAAGTCAGCATCAACTCTTCACAGTTTGACTTTGAGAAATATATTTGGAGTAGAAGTCCAGGCAAATGAATGGACCCAGTTTGATATTTATGCATATACACATTATATACATATACCCGCCCCATATATATATGATTTGCATATATATACATGTCATATATATCTCGTGTGTGCATATATACGTGTGTATATGCCTTCTTTGTGAGGTTGTTTTATGTTTCTTTTCTTTTTTTCCAAATTAGATGTTGTAACTCTCAGACTCCTCTGATTAAAACCTTCCAGTGGCTTAGAATAAAGTCAATATGCTTTAACATGACCAAGACTTGCATGATCTGGCCCCTGTTTACATCTCCAAACTCAGCTTGTATCATTCTCTTCTTTTGCATACCTTTCACTACCCTACTTATATGTTTTTTTGAAGCTTGGTTGTTCCTTAAGAATTTTTGCACTGGTTGTTTTCTCTGCATCTCCAATCTTAGTTAATATGTTACCATTGCAGATACTTATTTCCTGAACACCTTTATCTAAAGTTGCTACTCCTCTCTGTTCACATTCACATCAGCATGAGTTTTCGCTTCTTGGTACTTAGAATGGTTTTGTTTACGTATTTACTGGATTGATGCTCTTTGTGTCTCCACTAGGATGTTAGCTGGATGATAGCTGATTAGCACTGAATTCCCAGTGCTCAGTTAGCACCTGCCACAGGGTAAGCACTCAGGAGTGATTGTTGAGGGATATTTCTTAGGAGCAGCACTTCTGATTGTGGTATTTCAGTGATTTCCACATCAATATTCAGAACCGTTGGTCTAAATAGTCATATAATTATTTTCAACAAAGATTCATTGTTAGATGTTTGTTTGCAATTGACATTAGTAATCTTTTACAATTGTCATAAAATTGATGTGACAGCAATGTACTGTGATCAACATACACGATTGGGTTGAAATTTTTGTTTCTGCTTCCTATGAGCTCTGTAACCTTGCTAAACCTACATTTCCCTATGTATACAGTAGGGGTAATAATATATAACTCATAAGACTATTGTAAAGACTGGTTGAGCTCATGTTTCTGTAAAGAGTCCAAGACAGGGCCTGAACACAGTGCCTGGCACATAGAAGGAATTTTACGAATTATGAACACAAAACTTTTGCCTGTGTCATTCCATATTTTCTTCTTTTTGTTTTAAATATATCTTCTGTGTAAATAAGGTCAGAAAGATAATAATAGAGATGGATCAAAACAGTGATCTAATAATACATTGAAATATTTATTTATCCTCTTTAGGTGTTTATACGAAAGCAATAAATTTCACAAAGTAACCTGAGGTCAAAGCTTAGGTCAATGCAGTTTTACAACTTTATTTTGTTTGCATTGTATTGATATATTTTATTAACACGTCATTGTTATATGTTTTCCATATCCATTTTAGATCTTCAAAAAACTGCAGGTTTTGCTTCTTCTTTTTTTTAATTTCCCCTTCCCAGATTAGTGTTTTGCATTCTGTGATTTTAGAAGTTAAAATTTTAATTAGAGCTCTTCATGTTTTTCCCATTCGTTATCTCATCAAGAACAACAACATCATGAATTAAATATGTACTGCCCTATAATATGTACAGGCACTAGTTTGCAGAGGGTAGTGCTGTGATGTGAGAGGAAGATGTAGGTGATAAGGCAAGCCTGGGGACTGGAGTCACCTCCTTTATCTTTGCAAATGCTTTAGGAAAAGGTAAACTCACACTAATTGTACTTGCAGATAAATGCTTAACTAATATTAATGTATAACCACTGTCTCAAATAGCTCCACATTATTAGATCAAACATTTCTATGAGAAAAATAAAAACAAAGATAATGTTCCGGCCAGGAACTTGAGGACAGAGGAGGGAGCATGTATGTGTATTCTCTTCATCTCAGAGCACCTTAGGTTCCTGGCAGGAAGAATCTCCATCTTTCCCCCTCCCCCACCTGAGCTGAGTCACAACCTCATTAGCCACAGCTGACCTAACGCACCACCAGGACTAATCCCAGTATGCTCTACATCCCTGCTTGCATCCAAAGACACAAGAAGCCCCAGTCTACCACGTTTCTCATCCACAGATGGCTCCACACATCCACAGTTCTGAGGTCATTTCATGCCCCTCTCTCACCCCCATCATCTATACTTTCCACTGGGTCCTGTGGAGCTTGAGGTCTTTATCAACAATATCCCTCTGTCCTCCAGTTCCTTTTAAAATATCCATTTACTTTTTTTCTCTCAAATTGAAACCTAGTTTCCACTTGAGGACTCTGCATCTCCTGCAGCCCTTGCCGGTGGTGACTTTTTACTTTTCCTCCACTCCTCCAGCCTGCAAGTGAGCTAAGCAAGAGAGACCAGTGTATTCTTTGATCCTCATTGTCAATTACAGTCCATTTCTCTCTCTCTATTCCATTGCTTACTTAACTATTTCCCACAGTTGCTATATCCATCCATTGGCTCTATTTTCAAAAACAGATCTGGAGTCTGATCACTTCTAATTTAGCTCCACTTTTACTATTATGTTTGAAACTACCATCATCTCTCACTTGAATTATGGTAATACCTTCTAAGTGGTTTTGAGGCTCCCATTCTCTCCCAGACGCACCCCACCCTACTGTAAACACTGCTGATCTGGGACTTTCCACTCCCAAGAGAAAAACACCATATAAGGTTACCTTTTACCCCACTGTAAAAGCCGGAAGTAATATGATATAAAAGAAATAGCCCGCTGTGCTTGGGGCTCAGACTTTGTGACACAAGTCTGCTGGGCTGGTGCTAGCATCAATAAACTCTGCTTCCTGCCTTAATCCTTGCTGTCCAGCCTCTTCTTGCGAGTTCTCTGTATTAAGCTGCAACATTTCCTTTACTTCTACCTTTTCCCTCTTTGGGCTTATTTTTCATATAGCAGTCAAAGCATTTCCTTGAGAATGTAAGCCAAATCATGTCACTTCATAGCTTCAAACCATCCAATGGTGTCTAATCCTATGTGGAGGCCCATGAGGTCCTACCTTTTCTGACTCTCCACTACCTCTATACCTTGTGTTCTGTTACACAGTCCTAGTGTACTTCCTCTAGCCACACTGTACCTATATTGCACCTGGAACTTGTAAGAGAGTCCTTGACTCATGGCTTTTTTATGAAATCTTTCCTTTACCTGGAATGTTCTTTTGTCAGACACTCTCTCTTCTTTCACTTCCTTCAGATTACTACTCAAATGTCAAAATTTTATTGAGATCTTCCTTAGCTACTCCATAAAAGTAGTAATCCTCTCCCCATCTTCCTTCATCTATCCTGCTGTTTTATTTTTTCTTTGTAGCACTTACCACAACTTCTTATGTTATGCATTTATTTTGCCTCCTTCCCCCACACCCTGAATGGAAGCTCTAGGGGAGCAGAGACTTTGTTTTGCTATTGTTTTGTCCTCTTTACCTACAACAATTTCTGGGATTTAATAGATTTATATTCATTATTTGTTGAATGAGTGGTTAAATGATCTCATCACTCTTTTGAATTAAACTACCTTTATCCAGTTGCAGAAAAAATAGAGAATGGGAAGAGAGTTTGGGATAATGCTACTATAGTACTTGAGATTAAGGTTTCTTGAGAATCTCATGTCTAAATCAAGAAAAGGGTATTAGACAACCTGTTTGTTAAAGCTTAAAATCTTAGATATGGAAGTGATCTGGGGAGAACTAATAAATGGAAGAGGCAAAGTGAACTTGTCCAAAATAATGTTGCTGATTAGTGGCAAGCAGGACTGCATCCCAGCCTTGTTATTCTCTATCTGGGATTCATCCATTCAGCAGTGAATATTTACGGAGTGCCTGTTCAGGGTCAGGGAGACAGACACAATTCTCCTTGTAGTTTAGCATAGGAGATGGATCTTACAGTTTAGCATAGGAGATGAATGTCAAAAGTATTAAAATTAAACATATATATCCTTGGACTATGTGCTTGGAAGGAGGAGACAGTATTTGAAAAGTGGCACATTATGACAGGAGACTGACCCAATCTGAAAGATAAAGTAAATCCTCTCCGGCTAGGTGTAATCATGAAGCTGGTGAAGTTTTGAGGAAGAAGGAGATATGTTCCTGACAAAAGGACAAGACACTAGTTCCTTACTCAGGAAGGAGCAGAGTGCTGTCTCACCCAGTGGAAGAAAGGCCTAGGTGTCCTTTGATAATGCCAGACTTCTGCTTTAGTATCATTATTGCTATTATCAACTACTTATTAAAGGGTAAAAGATGTTGACAATTGTATAACCTTTTACACAATTTGACAATGAATAAAATATTCTTTTGTCTACTCTTTTAATTTCAGAAATGGGTTTGCCATTTGCTGAATTTGCTTACTCCCCTTGTTCATGTTGATGGACTTATTTTAATTTCTTGTTGTTTCTTTCAAAGAACCCCCTCCCTGACAATGTTTCTTTGTAGCTCATCCTTTCTCATCCAGCTAGCTTCCTATTTTTATTGCTGAGTCATCCAATCAGGCTTAATTGTCTCTTTCTTTCCAGCTGGGTCTGTCCTTTTGGAGAAAAAATTCTGCCACAGGTGCATTTTTTAAAATTAGGAAAATGTGAGTGCCTAAATATGGGCACAGCTAGATTTTGATGGTGAATTCTAAAATTATAAAAGATGATTAGCACTTTTCATCTTTCATCATGGTGACCAGCAGTTTTTGAAGCATCCATCTCATTCAAAGATTAACCTATAGGACTCATTGAAAAATCTTTTACTTTTTAGATTCCTTTCATATGGTTTTATTTGCTGCTTAATTATTTCCTTTCTTTTCTCTTTAGAAATTTTAGATCCATTCAAAATTGAGCCACACAATTTGTTTTCAAAGGAAATCGGTATGAAATAAAAATTGAACCAGACTAAATGACTGGAAAATTTTGGAATTAATGATAAATCATTTTAATTCTCCATTCTGTTATTCATGAAAAACCATTTCCAAATAAATTAGTTGTTTAAAAGTTGAAGAGAGTGTTTAACATACCTAAGAACAAGGCATATATTCTACCCAATATGAATGTTAAGAAAATATGAAGTTAACATACATGTAAAGATTCTAGAGTATTTTGTTTCATATACTTGAAAGGAAGAAACAAATTAATTTGAAGATACTCTTGGTCTTCTACAATTGTTCCTAATTGGTGAATTTTACTAAATGGTAAGTGAAACAGATTTTTTTCCTGCTCAGGTTTCTCAAATGTTAATATTCGAATGCTTATATTAGGTTAAACTGTTCATAAAAATTCACTTATACTGTCTCAAATAATATATTTTGATTCATGTATATGAAATGAAAGATTCAAATTGTTAGGTTCATTATATTTTATGAGTTCAAGATCTGCACCTATGTGGTATTCGAAATGTTTCCAGAAAACTTTATTAATCATTCAGTTCCCATCTTGCTGTAGTCATATAGACTTTGTTCTAAAAATAATTTTTCTCAATTATCTCATATTCTAAACTTGATTTATGAAGGTAACATGGCTAGAAAAATAGAAGGAAACTTAATTAATCATGTACGGATTTTGTACTAGCATTTCACATACGTTATAGCAAATAATCCACTTAATAACTATAAAGGTAAAATTATTTATCAATTTTACAGATAAGGAAAATCAAGTTCAGAGAAACTAAGAAACCTGGCCATCATAGGAAATCAGTGGAAATGTCCTCTGAAAGTAAAATGTTTGATGATATCCATGTTGTGGGTTTCATAAGTACATAATAATACTCCACTAGAGTCTTTGTCTCCCATGCTTTACAGTGATTCAGGACATCTTTCCCTGATAGTAAGAATACTACTGAAAAATAAAATTTAATTCACTGTGACAACATGAGGTGAAATAAGGCAAACGTGAGGAATCAGCAGACTTCTATTTTCAACTTTGTCACTATGTTGTTAAATGAGCTCAGAAATGCATTTAACCTTTCTAAGAGTGTCTTTCCACTTCTGGGGGATAAAAAGTAGAACAATTATGAGACTTATCTAACAGGAATTTTCTGAAGATTAGACTGTGTGAGTTTCAAATTCTTGGAATAAAAGTTGCTACAAGCAAGTGCTCTTTGAATAAATCATTGCCGGTGAGCTCAAATCACTCTTTGAGATTAGAGAAGTGTTTCCTAGTTACAAAGAAAACAAACATCTTTTACACCTCTCCCAGTGTCTCTCCTCAACCCAGAATTAATGTTTGGGTTAAGAAAAAAGTTGGTAAAAAAGAGACTGGTTTCTAGTCTGCTTCTGTCATCAACTTACTCTGTGACCTTGGTTAAGGTATTTAAATCTGAGACCTCAGTTCCCTCATCTGAATAATCAGGGGTTGGGGTTAGGTGCTGTGTACTGTCTATTCTAACTTTCATCTGGATGGATGTATCCCAGTTACCTGGAATGAGGCCTGGCACATAATACTCAATAAGTAATAAGTTGAATGAATAAATAGATCGTTATACTGCCTTCATTGGCTATGTTACATTGGGTACTGTAAACTTGTCAGATAGAGAAACTACCAGGGTACCTGTGAGGGTATAACAGAAATGGCCTTGAAGTAATAATCATATTTATGTCTATTTTAATTTTTTAAAATATATATAGTTATGTCTATTTTAATTTTTATTATATGTACAGTTACATATATTTTAATTTTTTCACATAGCTTAGTTCTTTAATGCTCTCCATATTTGTCTTCTGATCCAAGTGGGAGAATTAAAAAAAAATACCAAAACTTTCTATTTTGAAATAATTTTAGATCTATAGAAGAGTTGTAAAATATTATACACTGTGCCTTTATAACTTAAACCCAGTTTCCCCAAATCTTAACATCTTATGTGAATACGGTACATTTATTAAAACTAAGGAATTAGTTTTGGTACATTGTACATTGGTATGTCACTATTAACTAGAAGAAAGACTTTTAGATTTCACGTTTTTCCAATAACGTACTTTTCCTGTTGTAAGATTAAATCCAGGATACCACATCGTTAGTCACCACGCCTCTTTAGCGATGTATGTATTTCTCAGTCTTTTCTTGTTTTTTGTGACCTTGACACTTTGAAGAGTACTGGTGAAGTATTTTGTAGAATTTGTTCTTTTCTGTTGTTTTCTCATGATTAGACTTGAGTTATGGATATGTTAGGAAGAATGACACTGAGGCGAAGTGTTCTTCTCATTGCTTTTTATCAGGGGTACGTGGCATCAGTATGACTTATTACTGGTGATGTTAACCTTAATCACTTGTTCAAGGTGGTGTTTGCCAGATTTCTCCACCATAAGATAACTATCTTTTTTCTTTTCCAAACTCTGTTCAGTAGAAGCAAGTCACTAAGTACAGCCCATACTCAAGGGGAACTAATCTCTACCACTTGGAGGGAAGAGTATCAAAGAATTTGTTGACATGAGTTAAAAATCCCTACATTTATTAACAAGTATGTTGAGGAAGATATTTTTAGGCTATGCAAATAACATATTTGTCCTTAGAGTTTGGTTCATTAATTTTACCATTCTTCAGTGGAATTTGGCTGAAGCAAATTTTACTGTCATAGTCTAATGGTAATCTTTCTGTTTCACTCATTTCTTTTACACTTATTTGAAATTATTCTGTAAGGAAAATTTTCTTCATCTCATTTCTTTCTTTCTATATTTATTCATACATTCATTTATTCCTTTGTTTCCATCTGTAGGGGCTCATGAATATTTATTGTATTTTAATACAATACTGTCGTCATTTATTTTGTTGCTCAAAATGGTCCATCTTTAGCCAACTCTTTTATGTTGGCTCCTGTGTCCTTTTGACATGGTCCTAACTCCCCCCGCCCCCATCACTTTTTTATTTTCTGGCACTGCACAATGCCCCAACTCATGTTGTATTTTCATTTACCCAGTCATTGAAACTGCAATTTTTCCAGGAAGCCCTACTTATTTTTATAGGAGAGTGGTATTTGGAAATTAAGATATGGGCACCAGATATGCTCGTTGCTATTGGGGTGTCAGGGTGTCACTGCTTCTATGACCTCTCAGCAGACAGACAATGGGAGCAATTTTAATACAGTTTAGGGACTATGTATGAAAACATTGCTTAAGAGGCTTGGTTTCCACTCCTCATTTCTTCTCTTACTTGAGGACTTTGACATGACTGATTATAGATTCCCCACTTCTTTAAAAACCACTTTTTGTACCAGTATAGTGCTAAAAGCATTTTTTAAAGCAAATGCCAGGAAGGAATAAGATTTCACTACTACCACAATCATGACTCTCAAAATGATAATTCCACACTTGATTGCTTTTCTGTCTCAGATTTCTATGTCTAGCTCTCTGCTGAATGCTCCTACCCGAAAGTCTGTGTGTTGTGTCAAACTCTGTATATCGAAAGGTGAAATTTTCACATTCCCCATAGACTGGTCCTTTTTTATCTATCACAACAGCAACACTGTCCAACCAGTCATTTGAGTTACATCCTCTCCATCAGCTTACCCATCCAATCAATTACTAAGACCTGCTGATTTCACTTCCTAAACATAATCTGTTTCTTCCTTTCCTTTCCTTCTAATCTTGTTTTAGCTTAGAACTTCATTCCCTTACATTGAGTGTATTGCACTTGGTCTTTGTTTGCTAGCCTTACTTTTTTCAAATCCATTCTTCTCACTGCTCAGGTAAAATTTTTTTCATGCTAGTTCTCTGCTTAAATACTCTCAAATGACTCTCCATTATTTACAGAAATAAATCCAGCTTCTTAAAATATACAAGGCATTCTAAAACTCTATGTTTGCACAACCACAGAAGGCTTGTGGTTCAGTTATAGGTTACTTCTGTTTCTCAGTGCCTTTGTACTTCTGCTTACCACATCCTCTTTGCAAGAGGAAGGCCTCCCTTTCTCTTCCTCCAACACTTGTCCCTACCCCTCACCACAATACACACATGCACATGCACAAACACCTCTCCTCTAAGATTTTTTTCCCCTGACTTCATTTTTTAGGCTGGTTTAGTAGATTTACAGTGTGACAATGGCTACCTCCACTTATGTCATTATTGTTATTATTATTGATTGTTATAGCATGCTAAGAAATCTGCTAAGTGCATTATATGCTTTCATTTTCTCATCTTTCTTAAATTATTATATCCTAATTTCCCACTTATTTTCTGTCTTTAGTCTAGTGAGCTCTTGAGGAACTGCACCAGACCTTCCCCTTTGTTCTATCACCAGTGATTAGTGTGGTTTGTGGTGGATAGTAACTCTATAATATATATTTTGGATGAATGGATGAGTAGATTCTAGAACAGGCTGGGGTGGAAGGAGAACAAATATAGTCTTCTTGGGATGTCCTTTTATGAATTAATTTCTATTCTGGATGATGTGGATAAGGACTAGTAGTACTAACTGATTATTCCTTGGTGACTATTTACAATGTGAAAACATTTCTTCTAAGTTTGTTATGTGTATTTTCTCATTCAATCTTCACAGAAACACTGCAAGGTAAGTTTTCTTCTTAATATTGCAAATGAGGAAATTAAGGCTTTGGCAGAAATTGTTAGACTTCTTCCAGGGCTCACAATACCATTTTTTTTTTTGCAGTCCCATGTAATTTCTGATTTTATTATTGATTTCTTTTAAAGTTATTGAAGAAATAACATCAGTTATACAGAAACTCGTACAAAGAATGGACTAAAAGGGAACAGTCTTCAACGCATGTTTGATGTCACTACCATCTTGATATCAATACCTGACAGAATATTAAGGAGAACAAAAATTACAGACCAATCACCTCGATATATTACATGCAAAGTTGCTAAGTAAAATGTTGGCAAATTGAATCTAGAAAAATATAAAAGAAATAACACAGTATGAGCAAGTTGGGTTTATTTCAGGGGTGCAAAGTTGGCTTAACACTTGAAAATGAATCAATATATTTAATCATATCAATAGAACAAGGGGAAGTCATGTAATAATCTCAACACATGCAGAAAAAGCATTTGATAATATTTAACCTCCATTCACTGCACTGCAGGTCCATTTTTGCCATAAGTTAGGTGAATGCATGTGTATGGTTCTGTTCTGCTCCATCAGTCTATTTGTCTATCTTTGCTCCCAAACCACTGTCTTATGGTAACTTTATGCCAGGTGTTGTCTACTCTACCTAAAAGGTGAGAAATGAAGTGACAGGACTGAGTTCTTGCCAATGTAATATGAGTGAAAAAATGTGCTTCATTTTTGTGCCTGGCTGATATAACCTTGCTACAACTTCTCATCCATTTTCCTTTCCTTTGTCTGGCTTGAGCCATGGTCTTCACTTGTGGAAGATACTGGAACCAGAATATGGAAGGAGCTCAAGTCCTAGAATTTCTACTGGGAGGAGAGATACTTGTCAATGAGGAGCACAGTTTGTATTTTAAACGAACATGCTTAACTTGTGTTTTGTTAAAAACCTGAGATATTATGGTTTAGTTGTTTAACTGCCAGCATCATCCTAACTAATGCAGAGGTTGATAGAGGCTTTTAACTTGTCCAAGGCCACGCATTTCTATAAAATATGTGCAAGCAATTCAAAGCTGGTTTGATTTAACTTAGTAGCTGTGTCCTCTTAGCTTATATTGAAACCCTTACTAAGTGTAAATGTCTATTTTGTGCTTTTTAAAATTTTGTTTAGAGTTTGACAATTATTTTCACCATCACTGCTCTCGTATTTAGCTACTATTAAAAGTTTTGCTATAATAAATGATACCAGCGTTTCCACAGTGGTATCTTTGTCACAGGCATCTTCAAGAGTAGGATAAATTCTGAGGTATCTAGGACATGTTGGAGGAATGAGTAGTCAGTAACATTTTTAGGTTTTTGATTGGGTATTGGAAGTACAGTTGTTGTGTACAGTTACTTTATTTTTGTTAAAAGCTGAAAGAAAAATGGAACTAGATGATATATTTCAATCTGTCAGGTTTCTGTTTTGTTTACTGGTGGAGCCAAAAAATGTCTTTTCATTAACTTCTCTCTTTTTTTCCTGGATGTTCAGTTTAACGTAGAGCAAAGATCATGATTTTATCAGTGTAAAAGATAGGAGTTTTGTGGCTGATTTTCAACACTACTGAACATATTAGTTTGGAAATGTTCTTTAAACGCTCTGAGAAAGACTCTTCTTATCAGTAAAGTGAAAATAATATCATTTTACTCAAAGGGGTTAATGTGAAGATAGTATGAAGTAAACTAAGCATAGTCCCTAGAACATGGGAGCCAATTCAATAAATGATATTAGTGTTTATTATCATTGTGACTATTGCTGTTGTTATTTCTTTACACACTGGGACATAGTCTCAGTACTTGCAATAGCATGAATTGCCTTTAAGCTCCTTATTGATTGTCTGGCATGGTTTCCTGGTTTTCTAGTATATATAATAATACACTGAAAGTTTCTTAATCTCATAGACTGTGAGTGTTCTATGTGCAAGTAATACGTCATATGTTATGCCCCATAGCTCTGGACATTGTGTTGTGAGGATTTGTCTGAGTAGAATTATTTCTGCAGTTTATTCTTTCCTGTTAATTATAATATTTTGTATATGAAACATATGTCTTCTAATACTTGGCTATAAAAGCCTTTGGAGAAAAAGGGTCATCTTTTAAAAAACTGTTATTGTGATATACTAATACATTTTTTAGTCATTTTCATTAGTATACTTCATAGCTATGTAAAATTACGTAGAACAGTGCTTTTAAAAACATTTAAAGACTTTCTTTTATTTTAATTCAACTGTTTTCCAAATCATTTTGGAAAAATAATTTCAGTGTTTTGAATCAAGTAACTTGTATTTTAAGCCATTTTGCAAGTCATCACTGTAGGAGAGTCATTTGTAATCAAAATCTCTTGAGGAGAGAAAGGAGATTAGCATATTATATTTATTGTCCATCCTTCACGTGATCAGAGGAGAGCCATGACACAGATCATTGAATACAGTAATTGGGCCCAAACCAATAACTGACTTTAAAATGAGTTTGATGATTTTAAGAAAGAAGTTTACTTTTCTAATTAGATTAGATTTAGACAATCATTAATATAGCTTTATTTCTTAAGCACATAACAAGTTACATCAGGGGCTCTGGCTCAGAATTCTGAGAACAGGCTGGAACAACCCACTGAGAATGTTTTCAAAGTCAACTCCTCTCTATTTGGATTCTTGCAATTAAATGCTGCATTCATACCTACACTGGCACATCTATGAAGCTGCAGCGTGTTTTCAATAAGCCTTTCTTTAATTAAGGCATAAAATGTATTACAGTGTTGTTTTTGGCTTTGTCTTATATTTGGAAGATATCAAATGTCCAGAGCAAGACATATGGCCATGTGCATACAAAGAATGCTTACATTTCACTCTCCTAAGTTCACATCTCTTTTAAATTTTTTCCGAAAGATCGTAAGTCATCATATTAAGACTCCTGGAAGTATTAGGGAGATTGTCAGGGTGCTTAAATGGCAAAGATTGCTGTTAAACAATTAATGTAAATGTTATTATATTAAGCACATAGAAACTTCTTACTCATTGCTATTTATATTGTCCTGCTTAGGATGAAAGCAGAAAAATCTGGTTAAAAGAAGTGATGGCTTTTAGCACAGAAACTCATCAAGTGAGATATAGGGAAAATTTCCAGTTTTGGAAAATTAAAGCCAAATTAATAAAGTTGACTTAAGTTTTTCATTATTTTCTCTGTGGTTTTTAAACACACATCACTCTCCAATTGTGAATATAGTTTCCAACTAATGAACCAATGGATGAATTTTCAAATTTGAATTGGCTACTAGGAACATGTATACATTTCTAATGGAAATATTGTTGTCCTTTGTAATTAGGTTCCAACAACAGTCCACACAATTTCATTTAATTTACAATGCACGTGACAAACCCATAAATACCACAGAAAGTAACATGCATTTTTAAATGTATTTGAGGAAATGTATATTTATAGAATCCCAAATACATCATTCAGAGCAGAGGGAGTTTAATATTTCATGTGTCATGCTACCGTAGGTAGATCAAGGAAGGAACTCCACAGTCTGAGAGCCTGGCCAGTAAAACTGTTAAAGCTATGCAGCTTCAGAAACACACACACACACACACACACACACACACACACACACACACACACACACACACACACACACACACACACACACACACACGGTGTGTATATAGATACATACATATATACACACACACACACACATACATACATATACACAGACATACTGTTCCATTCTGTTCTGTACTGTTACATATCTGTGGATATATTGAGAAGATCTGTGTGTGAAGCTTGACCAAATTCCTGGTCATGTGAAATTATATAAATTATTTATAATCTCCCACCTGCAGTTTCCTCATTCATAAAATTATAAGATTTTCATGAGGGCCAAGGGGAGGTAATTATATGAAAATCATTTGAGAACTGTAAAAATCCTTCCAATATTAATTTTACTTACATGTTTTGTACACTAATGTTTTGTTTGCCTACATATAGTACAATACACAAATCCCACACTTTGTAACTCATTCTAGTTTAAAGATTCTTTGGCATATAAAGGGTTAACTTACCTTTTAAAAGATCATTTTGATTCTGTTTTAAAATGGTATTGATCTTTTCTGGAATACTACTCAGCTATAAAAACGAATGAAATACTGCCATTTGCAACAACATGGATGGACCTTGAGAGAATTATATTAAGTGAAACGAGTCAGGCACAGAAAGAGAAATACCACATGTTCTCACTTATTGGTGGGAGCTAAAAATTAATATATAAATTCACACACACACACACAAAAAAAAAACCGGGGGGGGGGGGAGAAGATATAACAACCACAATTACTTGAAGTTGATACGACAAGCAAACAGAAAGGACATTGTTGGGGGGGAGGGAAGAGAGGGAGTAGGGAGGGAGGTTTTGGTAAGGGGCAACAATAATCAACCACAATGTATATCGACAAAATAAAGTTAAAAATAAATAAATAAATAAATAAATAAATAAATAAATAAATAAATAAATAAATAAATAAATAAAATGATATTGATAACTACTGCTTCCAACAAAAGTGATGAATATTTTCAGTATAAGCTGTTTTGGATAGAAAGACTGAAAGAGAAAAGTAAATACCTTAATATAAAGGAAAACTTGCACATTCTGTGTGAAGGTAATTATTGGGGTTGGGGGTGGGGTGAGATAATGCAGAGTGTGTAATATGGAATGGAATAGCAAAGAATCTTGAAAACCCAAAAACATAAGCAGAACTGAAATTTTTAGTTAGTACTGCTTATATGTACCACATTTGGCTTCTTTTCTGTTTTCATCCAGCTCCTTTGGGATTAAAAGTGTCCGTTTTTAAGTAAATAGCCAAAGATAAGAAGTCAGAGGAGAAAGAGGAGAAGCCAAAGGGATGGTTCATAGATTGCATAATCAGTCCCAAAATAATTGAGAGATGACTAGATTTGAAAGGTTTATCAAGCAAGAAGCCCTTGAGTAACCTTAAACCTCTAATTATTTTCAATGGGGATCTATTTCAAGTTTCCCCTTTCTCTTTTGTATCCCCTTTGGCAGCTCTTGTGAATGAATACCATGGCATGCACCAAGCATTGCAAAATACAGAGAACCCTAGTTTGTACCGAGATGTGCATATTACAAGTATATCCTTATTATTTTTTTTCAGGAAAGAGTTTATCACTTTATTAAAATGATGGATTTATATTTTCCTAGCAAACTGGGAGATGGGTGGATAGATAGTTGTATATAACATGAGTAAATAAATAAGAGAAATTCATCATCTTCTAGGATAGAAATGAAAATATGGACTTTCTTCTGATATGCAAGATGAAATATTGAGGGAGAGACATTTGGAAAGTGATAGTTTAGGTTACCAGAGGATTCCTGATTATCATTGATTATCACATCAACAACAGATGCAACTTCCTACAAACTGCCTTAGCCATAGGGAAATAACAGGATCTGGAGTGCCCCTGGTGCATCATTTTTACTCACCTGCTATGCCTAAAAAGAATAAACTTGAAGCTAAACAGCTAAAATTTTAAAATGCATTACTGAACTTGTTGTGTCACAGTAACCATCTTTTCCTACACTTGAATTTGGAGTGTTCAAAAAAAGGAAGATTATTTACAATACTCTGGATCATAATTGAGAACATTTCCACCACAGGGTACAAAACATACTAATTTGGTGGTGACTATTGGTATGGCAAATATTTTTTATTTCACTGATGAATTTTAAATTAAAATTAAATTACAACAGGTATTGAATTCCTCCCTCCAACAATGTATGTCTTTGTAAATAACTAATTGAAAGTAATCATTAGGGATAGCTTGAAATAAAAATTCACATCCTTCAACATTTTATTTCTCTGTTTCTCTTCAACACACCCAATGCATAAAGCTAAGTACTTCTGTCTCATGAGGTCATTTCCATTTAGCCTTTTGAAAACAGAATGGTGTAAAATGATATAATCAATAGAAATGGCTACTATACTTTTCAGTGACATTAACTGCTACCCATTGGCTGTGAAACATGCACTTTCTGTTTTCGGGGTTTCATCAATATAGCTGGAAGTTTGAGTAAATGCACACAAACCAAAAAAAAAAGTATAAGAACACACAAAATAACATGGTCTGATACAAGTCAATAGAATGCAAATTCAACACACTCATGTCCCAGGTAACAAATATTTAGTGAGATTACTTCATAATATTTGGGATTACATAAATAAATAATATTGTTACTTTTCAAAATAAGAAAATTAAAATGATGTAAATATCAAAACATATGACTATGTGTTGACTCTCATTATAAATGTACCATCCTATACGCCAGGCACTGGAAATAGAAATATTGTAAAATGCTCATCTTCTCTTCAAGAGGCTTGATGCCCATGAAGTCAGAAACTTAGAATATTTTTTACAGTCTAGGAGGTATATGAATGGTACAGATAACAGTTGCCATTAAAGTCTGGAGGACACTGACAATCAAAGATGATTTCCTGAAGGAATTAGGACTTGACCTAGTACTTGAAAATGAAAACACTTCTTAGGTAAGAGGGAGAAGACCGAGAAAATTAAATCAAGATTCCAGAAACACTATCTGAAGATTAGTTATTACCCTTGTGAATGTGATGGAGTTTGTTACTTTATGTGTCAAAGTTTTTAAACTTGGAAATAGGCTTCGAATATTCTGTGAACTCTGAATATCTTGTTTGCAAACATTCGCGTATATGCGCAAAAAATAATTTTTGAAAGTACTTCAGGCCTATGATTTTTTTCAGCTTCATAAAGAGTTCTCATTCACCTCCAAACTAAGATAGTTCTCCCAGATAGTTACTTCTTCATGATAATTTACCTGATTACAATTGACTGTCCAAGTTATTGCATGTTTTCTGCTAAAACAGAAAAGTTTTGGCAATGATGGTCTCCCTGGTATACCAAATAGTTAATTGAATTTTTAAAAGGAAGAACCATATTCATATATCTCCTTTATATCATGCTACTGGAATAGTACAATATATACATTTTAAGATTATTCATGCTTCTTATTAAAAAAGTCAGGTTGAGACAAATGAAACTAATCAATACTTATTATATTATTAAGAATTTAATGGTATGACTTGAATTTCAGTGACAAAGCATAGAAACATTTCAAAACACTCACTGAATTTCTTAATCATCTTTTGCAAGTTACATTTTATTCAAAATATCCAAAAATAAAGCCAGTTTTTTTGAACAGACATACTTCTCTTGTAGGCGGTTCTGTATAAAAATGTTTAAAGGATTTTCCAATTATTCTAAATTTTACAATATACTTTTACAATATACAATTATTGTTTTATGGACACATACTTTTATCTGTGCAGAAGTAAATTGTTTATTATAAAGCAAAGAATATGTGCAATTTGAAAAATATTTTGTTTTCTGTGTTTAGTATTTTTTTTTCAGTCTTCATTAAGTTATTAAGCTAATTGTGGGATAAAAAAGTACAGGTTAATATCTTAATTAAAGTCAATTATATCATTAATTCTAATAACATAAAGCCTTAGTAAAAATGTTTCATCATAAGAAGTTTGGAGTTAGAACATACATTAGCCATTCATATGTATGTATATAATTTATATATTTCTATACATAGTAATTTATTATATGTGATATAATATATTTTACATAATAAAATATTTAGAAAATAGCATATATAAAAGTGTCTTCTTGAGATAGAGTCAGATAAAATTAAAATAGACTTTCAGTCTTCATTTCAGACTGAAAAATCAAAATAATCTTCAATACCAAGTTTTACTTTTAGACATTGGATTCCATTTTTTCTGTGTGCACACTTATATTATTGTTATGCAGATGCATGACTTTGTATTTTCACAGATAGTTTCATAGAGAGTTAGTTACTTCAATGTTTGTTGTCCTGTATTTCCTACATCTCATGGCTATTTCCTGTTAGAATATATGATCCATAAGAAAAAGAGCTTAAGTTAAAAAGTGACTAAATGCTGGAGAGGACAATTATATATGAGAGTTATAGCTCCTTTTAATATATCCTCTAAATTATTGCTAAACCCTTCTAAAACACAAAGCTTATCCTCTAATTTCTTTATTTAAACTCTTTTCATGACATCCCATCTTCCATAGGAGATAATTCTGACCTATTAGTATCATATACAAGACCCTTATTTTTATTTTTATTTTTTTCCGTAGCCAATTTTCACACTGCTGTTTTGCACTCTCACAGCCATAAGCACAAGCCTTGCAAGATCCTTCTTGATCTGACTTCTGACTTCAATTTACCCTGCCATCAACTTTTGCTGACATCTTATGCTAAGGTCTTTTTATACCAGCTGCACACAGTTACTTTCCTTTCTTCCAGGGTGCCATGCCATTTCATCAGATTGCTCACAACTGTTACGAAATTTCACTCGTCTTCTCAGGCAGGGTTAGTTGTTTCTTCCTCTCTGCTCCTCCTCCATGTTATACTATGACAGCATACTTAATTTTTTTTAATTGAAACGTGATTGATTATACATACTTGTGGGTAACAGAGTTGAATAACAAAACCTATGTACAATGTGGGATGATCAAATCAGGATAATTAGTATTTTCATCATTACAAAATATAATCACTCTTTGTGGCCCTCTACCAATTTCTCGATAGCCCCCCTCTCCCTCCCTTTTCCCCACCTCTAGTAACCACAGTTCTGTTCTCTCCTTTTGAAAGTTCAACATATTATTATGAGTGTTGCTTCTTTCTTTCTTTTTTATTTATTTGTTTGTTTTTTTTAGCTCCCACTTACGAGTGAGAACATGTGGTATTTCTCTTTTCAGTGTCTGGCTTATCTCACTTAATATAATTTTCTCCAAGCTCATCCATGTTGCTGCGAATGGCAGAATTTAAGTTTTTTAATGGCTGAGTAATAGTCCATATTGTATTGTGTATACCACATTTTCTTATCCAGTTGTCTGTCAATGGATATTTACATTGGTTCCATCTCTTGGCTATTGTAAATAGAGCTGCAATAAACATGGAAATTTATTTCAATAAATGCTTACATCAAAAGAATAGAGGGACTTCAAATAAACAACTTGTTATTATACCTCAAAGAACTAGCAAAACAAGAAAAATTCAATCCCAAAATTAGCAGATAGAAAGAAATAATTAAGATCAGAACTAAATGAAATAGAGACCAGAAAAATGATACAAAAGATGAATGAAACAAGAAGTTGGTTTTTGGAGAAGATAAAAAAATAGACAAACCATTAGCTATACTAACTAAAAAAAGAAGAGAGAAGACCCAAATAACATAAATCAGAGATGAAAAAGGAGACATTACAACTGATACCACAGAAACACAAATAATCATTCGAGACTATTATGAACAACAAATATGAAAACCTGGAGGAAATGGATAAATTTCTGGACACATGCAAACTACTAAGACAGCTTACATAAATTTTGTTTACAAGTCTGTCTGCCTTTAGATGGAAGAATCTCAAAGAGCAAGGACTGTCTCATTTTTCTGTGCATCCCTGGAACTAGTATGTAGTATGGTAGAGGGATTTTATCATGATTTACCAAATACTTCGACACCAGCCTAAGAAGGGATAATATTGTAGCTACTATAGTTGGGCTCTTTTTAAGGTTTAATGTCAAAATTACTATAGAAACTAAAAGAGAATGTTAAGGTGTTACCGAGCAAAGGCTTGCTGCCTGAAGCACACAGAAGCTAATATGGCACCCATTTTTGAGAAAAGAAGTCTTTATTTTGCAAGGTCAACAGGCAAGGAGACAGGAGGCAAGGCACTTAGCAATCTATCTTCCTGATCTAGGGATTGGGCAGATTTTAAAGGGTACTAGGCAAAATTGATTGGCTAGCTTTGAGTCAGGCCATATGATAGGACAAAGGTGATTGGTTAGCTCTGAGTCAGGCTATATATGGTAATGAAACTTCTGGATACCAGATCTTCTTTGCTGAAGGACCTGTCACTTCCTAAAAGGCCCTAGTGGTTCAACTTCTGGCTCTTGAGTTCTGGTGACACTAGATTTCTGGTTCCTGAGGTGCTTGAGGTCATTTGGAGGGGAAAGTCCTTCTCTTTGTTCATGTTCAGCTTATATTCTGTAAGACAACTTGTAAAACAACTTGAGATAGGGAAATAAACCAGTTTCAACTAATTTTAGGCAGTTTCAAAGGTATGCCCATTGACTTATACAGTTGTTCACCTTGTCTAACCATCATAAAACAACTACCATACCAAAGGTATTCTGAGCATTAATATTTCCCATAACCCAACACTTCAAAGGGGAAAAAATGCAATAAGTGGACAGTTGTCATTCAGTTTAATTTTTACTTTCTTTTTTTTTTTAAAATTTTCCAACAGAGCTCTAACTTTTTATTTATCCATTCTACTGTTGATAGACATTTGGATTACTCCAAGTTTTATTGTTATCGTAAACATTGCTTTACACGTCTTCTTGTATACACTTCCAGGATTTTCCCTGGGGAGTATACCTAAGAGTAGAATTGCAAGTTATAGGGTATAGGCAGTTTCAGAATTACAAAATGACGCCAAAGTGTTTTCTGAGAAATTGGTACTGTGTTTTCCCATAGTAGATGAGAGAACTATTATTGTTTTATATCCTGTCAAACACATGGTATTGTTTTCTGATTTTTATCACTCTTTGGCTTGAAATGGTATCTCATTTTGATTTGAATTTGCATTTACTTGATTACTAAGAAAGTTAAGCATGTTTTCAGACTTTAATGTCTGGGTCAGTCAAGTTTTTTGAATGTCTTTTGCCATTGTCATTTTTTTTCTCTCTTACTGATTCTTAGAAGTTACTAATAAAACAGTATACATTTTGCAAATGTTTTCACCTAGTTTATAGTCTGCCTTTGTACTTTTTTCTTTGTACCCTTTAAATTTTCTTTTGATATATGGAAGTTCTTAATTTTGATAGGATTCAATGTTTTCCGTTATGAGTTTGTGCATTTTTGCATTTTTTTTTACTCTAAATCATAAAAGTTTTGTTTTTCATTTTCCAGTTTAAAATATAACTTTAAGAATGTGTTATGTCATTTTCTATCTGAAACTGATTTTCATATACTACATAAACATTTCTTAAATGCATAGGTCAGTTTTATTGTTTTGTCTTTTCTTCCATTGATCTATTTGTCTATAAGAGTGCTGATACCAAACCATCTCAATTGCTGTAGCCTTATATTAAGTGTTTAAAGCTAGGAAGGAAAATTTTCCTATTTGGTTACATTCTTTTGGAAATATCTTAACTATTTTCTTTGTCATATTAAGAAAGCCCATCATCAATTTACACACACACATCCCACTTGGGACTTTGATTAAAATTGTAATGAATTTATAGGTGATTGGTAGAAAATTGATATCCTTATAATACTGAATTTTCTTAACCATGAACATGGTATGTTTTCTGTTAATTTAGGTCTTATTAGCATTCTTAAATAAAATTTTATTATTTTCTAAATATTTTTTATGTCTTTTATTAGATATTTGCCTTAATATCTAAAGTTTTGATTGTTAATTTAAATTGCACCTTCCTTTTAACTTTCATTCCTAAATATTTGTTGCTAGCATGTAAAAATGCAATTGACTTTTGTAAATTGATTTTAAATCAAGCAACATTTCTAAATTGCCTTATTAATTTTAATAATGTGTTTTATATTTTAGGGGATTCCCAATATAGATAACCATATCTGTGGCTAATAATAGTTTTGTTTCTTATTTTTTTCAATGTCTATTGCACGGGCTAGGACCTCACATACAAGGTTAAATAGAGAAGGTGACAGCAGGTATTCTTTCTTGTTCTTTATTTGAATGATAATCCATTTAATTTTCACCAGTTAACATGATTTCTGTAGCTTTTGTTGATACCTTTTATTAAGGGTAAGAAAGTGTTCTCCCATGTTTAGTTTTCACCATATATCAGTGGTTGGATTTTATTGAATGATCTTTCTGCATCTACAGGGATGACTGTATATATGTATATCCCTATATCCCCTTTAATATGTAATATGTTGAATTAATAACAGGGGAATCTCTAATGTTGAGTCAAACTTGTATCTTGCATTCCTAGAATAAATCTAACTTGATATTGATATTTATGTTTCCCCCCCTCTGCTTTTTTTCTTAACCTTTTTGGTTTGATACTATTTTGTTTGGTATATTTGCAACTATTTGAGGTTTCTTTTCTCAGAATTACCTCTTCTGTTTTTGTAATCAAGATTATGCAAACCACATAAAATAGGCTATCTTTCTTGTTCTATTTTCTTAAAATGATTTTTTTGTTTTTTTTTTTAATTAGGTATCATTTTTTTCCTTGACATCTTTTCATTAACCCTCTGATTTTGATTTTTTTTTTCCACCTTGGGAAAATTTTTTAATAGTGATTCAGTTTTCAAATAGTTATTCAAATTTTCTGTTTCTATTTGAGTCATTTGTGGTTATTTTTGGTTATTTATATTATTTTCCAAAATATGTCTTTACCTAAGTTTTTAAATTTGAGGATGTAAAGATATTCATATATTATTTCACAGTATCATCTTAATAACTGTGATAATTGTATTATTTTTTCCAATTTTCTTTGGTTTATTCTTCTGTTCCTTTTATAACATCTTACTTCAGATGCTTAGTTTATTAATTTTCCATCTTTTTTTCTAATGTAAGTATTGAAGTCTATATATATTCCTCTATATACCACTTTAGTACATTCTATAAGTTTCACATGTAGAATTTTCATTATCACTCAGTTTTAAATCTATTATCTGGAGATTTAGATTATCATCATTTAATTTGATTTCATGCATATTTAGATTTATTATGAACAACTCATTTTGTTATTTCTATTTTGACAGTTATTTTATAATTATATTTTAGTCGGTTTTGGTTTTTTGTTGTTGTTTTTGTTGCCTTTTGGAGATTATTTCTTTTCTTCCTTATGTATTTTTTCCATTTACCATGCCATAGCTATATCACTTTTTCCTGCTCCTTTCCAAACCCAGGCCTAGATAGATGGTCTGCTTTTGTGGGACGGGCTTTATTCTGATGTATCTGCTGGGGGTATGGCTCTCATCCTGTGTCTTGGAATATTGAAGGATCTTTGCTATTTCCTTCCATAGCATATTTCTAAAGATAAATGCCAGGTCAGGACCCTAGTTTACTATTGTGGAATCATATTTTGTTCTTGTTCCTATCTTTTGTTTTTTCTTTTACATTCACTTAGACATGGTATGCATACGAGGGTACTTCAAAAAGTTCATGGAAAAATGGAATTAAAAGGTAAGGAGTCTTTCCAAGAACCTTTTGAAGATTCCTTGTATATATATGCTCCTACACCACACAGTCTGTTTTGTACCAGGTGGAGTTTTTCTATACTTGTACTTTACCATATTGTCTAAAACAAAGGTCATTTGTTCTTTTCCCGTTTTAAAATTTCTTAAGGAATAAAAAGTGAGACTTAATTTTTCTGGCAATTGACAAAATGGTGGAAGAGTCATAGTGTTCTTGATTGTGGCACTTTCACTGCCTGAAAGTGTTGGCTGACTTTGCATTTCCAATACTGCCTGGATAATATTTGACAACTTTGCATTTCCAATACTGCCTGGATAATATTTGACAAAGTTTGAGGTAAAAGTTTATATTAAAAAAAATTAAAAATATGAAGCTATATATCCCATCAACTATGCTTATCTGTGAATTTTGATTTTGCTTCTGATAATTTTCATTGTTCACACACAAGTCAAAAATGTGAACTATGCTATTTTCTTAGATTTATTGATTTCTCTCTTTTTTAAAAAATCCTTTTACAAACATAATCTTCACAGGTGAGTGAAGTTAATTTTGATTTTAATTTTTATTCACTTTTCGAACAATATACAAGAGTAATGCAGCCATCCTTTCAAAAAACTTTAAACATAATTATGCTAATTAGTGAACAAAGTTCTCATCTTAATTCTTCAGTCTCATTCCCCAGATAACAACTGTTATTGTTTAATGTATATATGTTCAGATTCTTTCTTTATGCAGTTCTTTATAATATATAAAAAGTTTATAAAGTGTTTGCCATTTTTAAAACTTTGATCATGCTGCCTACATTATTGTGAAAACTAGTTATCTTCAACTAATAATCTACTATGAACATCTTCCCATATTAATCCTAGAGGTACCTTAATATTGTAAATAATGACACAGAATTTCATTGCTTCTACACAGTATAATTAATTATTTCTTACCTAATGGACATTTAAATGGATTTTAACTCACTGCTATTAGAAATGATGCTACAGAAATTATTCTCATATATAACTTATTGATCAGGTTTATAATTATTTTTGAAGAATATGTTCTAGAAAATGAATTACAGAGTTAAAGACATGCATAAAGAGTTATGATTAAAATGGCATTAATGTCTTTGAATGCTTTGTTATATTCACAAATAGAGGAACACATTTCATTCTAACATCTACACACCTCAAACACCTGTCTCAAATATATACCAACTGGTAGGCAAACATTTGCCTTGCTTTCATTGTCTGTTTGACACAGCATTATGTTCTTTCCTTTTCATTGACTTTCAATAAGCCTTAAATATAAAAAAGTTGTAATGTTAATGATCACCTTTTATTTCTTTGAAAATATAACAGAAAATACACCTGAAAATACAGCAAAGGAAAATCAAGATTTATGTATTTGCTGAGGCATGACTAACTTCCCTTTTTTATCTGTCTATCCCCACCAACAAAATAGTATTATTTGATAAATTGTAATTAAAGTAAATTACTGTTTAGATGTAGACATGAGTAATTTGCCAACAGTAAAGGCATATTCCTCTTTGCCCATACTTATGAATTAGGTATGAAGATCATCGTCTGGTATTTTCAAGTTGTGGCCTTAGTTTTGCTGTTACCACTCTTTCAACTATTTTGTACATGTCTTGTCTGGGAAAGTTGTCTATATACATTTTGTTGCTAATTCTTAATGTTAAAGTGTTCATTAGCTCAAGTGTATCATTCTTTTAAAAGGCTGATATATTTAGCTTCTTAAACATATGGCATGCAATTTCTCTCCCTTTATTATTAATACATATTAAAGCATAATTTATCAGCAAACCACAGAACAGTAGTTAACAGATACTTTGTCACCTATGTGTCTGGCTCACTAGTTTTTTACAATACTACTATTAATTAATAGGACCTTTTTAGTGTGTCAAAAGCATAGACTCTCTTTAATGTACCTAACTAGAAAACTGAATAATGACATTACTAGCAGAATGGTTTAAGAGTGTGTAATGTAAATCATCACCCAGACCGCCTGTGCTGGAGTCTTGGCTCTGCCACTTGCCAGCTATATATGTACAACTTTAGACATTGGTAACGTGCTTATCTCCTCTAGGTAACCACACTTATGGGAACAAGAATAACATCCTCCTCACAGGGCTGTTGTGAAGATTAAGGAAGTAAATTTGGTTTAAAAACTTAGAAAAGTATTAGCAGTTGGGTTATTTGTAAAATGCTACTTCTCATTCTGTTGATTCTGTCTATAAAGTATATTTCAAAATCACTTCCGAGTTTTGAATTCATCTTAATGATTTTGTGAAGCATTATTTTAGGACTCATTCCTTATAATGTTTGATTGGCTAAGTGGTTCTTATTCAAATTAAATTTTTTGTCTTGTATTATCTGCTTGTGAGTAATTAAGAACTGTTTATAAATTAAATCAATTTGAAAAAGCAAACATGTTTTAATTGTTATATATGCTTACTTTGTTTTTTCTCAATAGATTAACTTATATATATTCTAAAACATAAAATGAAGTGTTTAGTTAATCATGATCTAAGTTATCTGAGATGACAAAAAACAAAAAACAAAAGCAAAACAACCCTAAAATAATTGTGATGCAAAATAATATGTTTATATCCTGAATGAAACCGGAGAGCTTTAAAAAATACCTGGAATTCAGTCACTATATAATGGCTAAGCTTTGTCTCTGTATCAGGTATTAAAAGCTTCATCTGGCACTTTTTTTTTTTAAACTATTAGAGCAGCATATTAGTCTGTTCTTGTGTTGCTATATCAGAATACCCAAGACTAGGTTATTTATTAAGAAAAGACGTTTATTTGATTCATGATTCCTGGTCAGCTTCTTCTGGTGTGGGCCTCAGACTGCTTTTAATCATGATGGAAAGCGGCAGGCAGCTGGCAGATGCAAGCAGATCACGTGGCAAGAAGCAACAGAGTGGGGTAGGTGCCAGGCTCCTTTAAACAACCAACTCTCTCTCACAGAAACTCATAGAGAGAGAACTCACCCACTCCCCATCCCCCCATCCCCCCAGGGAGGGCATTAAACTATTTATGAGGGGTCTGCCTACCATGACTCAAACACTTCCCAACATATCCAAACTATATCAGGCAGGTATTGCTTGGTTTGTAAGCATGAAATAGTTTTCAAACTTGCTGTAATAGAAAAATTACTACAAGAGAAATAGCTAGGAGGAGGGAAATAGTTTCAAAATATTTCTTTAGTAATTCATAAAATAAAGATTTTACAAAAATTAAGGAGCATAGAGCTCACTGTACTTAAAACTCTGAGTGGGCAGGAGCCTATTTTTATATCATCAATATATGGCATTGACATGTATCTGGAACATAATAGGCTTCTAATAAAGGTAAGGTACTGCTATGGATTAAGTATATCCCCTAGATGTTCATGTATTGGAAACTTGACTCCCCTTGTAAGAGTGATAAGAGGGTGGGAAATCCAAGTATGGTATTGAAAGGTGGGCTTTTAAGAGGTGATTAGATCATATGGACTGTGCCCTTGTGAAAGGATTGATCCATTCATGGAGTAATGGGCATAGTTCTGTTGGCTTTATAAGAAGAGTGAGTGAGAAAGTTAGTCTCTTTTGCTCAGCCCATTCTCACCATGTGACACCCTTCATTGCTGTGAAGAGTCACCAAGAAGGTCCTCACCAGGTGTGTTTCCTGGACTTTGGATTTCCCAGCTTCTAAAACTGTAAGAAATAAATTTCATTTATTTATAAATTACCCAGTTTCAGATATTCAAGCAACAGAAATGGACTAATACAGAAAAATGGGTGGGGTGTTTCAAATACTTGAAAATGTGGAAGTGTCTTTAGAACTTGGTGATGAGCAGAGGCTGGAAGAATTTGAAGGAAAAGGCTAGAAAAAGCCTAGATTTTGGTGAGGGCCTAGAAGAGAAGAAGACCAGAGAAAGTTTATAAGGTCTTAGAAGCTGGTTAAGTGGTGGTGACCAGAAAGCTAATAGAAATATGTACAGTAGAGGCCATTCTGAGTAGTTTTCAGATAAAAATGCGGGAGAGCTATAGGAAACTGGAGCAAGAGTGAGCCTTGTTACAGAGTTGCAAAGAACTTGGGGGCATTCTCATGCCTAAGGGCTTTATGGAATGTGAAACTTAAGAGTTATGAACCAGGGTATTTGGTAGAAGAAATTTCCAAGCAGTAAAGCATTCAGGTGGCTGTGTGGCTACTTGTAACAGTTTACACTCAGTTATGGCAGTGAAGGCATGACATAGAGCTGAAATTTATAATTAAAAGGGAAGCAAAGGGTAGAAAATTGGAAAACTCTCAGCCTGGCCAGATAAAAAGTAAAAAAGCATGTTTAGTAGAGAAAAACAAGGGGATAGTCCAAGGACCCTTCGCTAAGGAAATAAGGACAGAAGGAAGAGATCATCGAGAGAATTGAAGAAAGACCTTGAAGGCAACTCAGAGATCTCTGAGGTGTACTCTTCCATCATGGGCCCAGACACCGAGAGAGATAGACTGGTTTCAGGGAACAGGCCCGAGGCATCGTCCATGGGCTTGCTGCCCAAGGTCATATCATGATGCTTTCCCACACCCTGGCTGCTCCACTGCTCCAGCCTGGCTACATTAGCCCCAGCTTCGGACCTGCAGCTTCGGATGATGCAAGCTGGAAATCTTGGTGGCATTCACATGGTGTTAAATTTGTAGGCTCACAGAATGCCAGAGCTATGGACAGCCTGCACCCCACTTTCAAAGTATGCATGCATGAGAGTTCCTTTTTCTCCGCAACCTCTCCAGCACTTATCATTCTCAGTCTTTTGGGTGTTAGCTATCCTAACTGGAGTGAGATGGTATCTCAAAGTGGTCTTGATTTGCATTTTCCAGATGCTGAGTGAGGTTGAGCATTTTTTTCATGTGTCTGTTGGCCATTCGTATATCTTCCTTTGAGAAATGCCTATTCAGTTCCCTTGCCCATTTTTTTAATTGGGTTATTTGGTTTTTTGCTGTAAAGTTGTTTGAGTTCCTTATATATTCTGGATATTAATCCTTTGTCAGATGTATATTTTGGAAATATTTTCTCTCACTCTGTTGGTTGTTTTTTACTCTGTTGATTGTTTCTTTTGCTGTACAGAAGCTTTTTTTTTTTTAGATTTTGGATAACTGTCTTTTTTTTTTTTTTTTTTAATTTTATTTTGTCGATATACATTGTGGCTGATTATTGTTGCCCATCACCAAAACCTCCCTCCCTCCTCCCTCTCCCCCTCCCCCCACCGATGTCCCCTCTGTACAGAAGCTTTTTAGTTTTATATAATCCCATTTGTTTATTTTTATTATAGTTTCCTGTGCTTTTTGGGTCCTATTCATGAAGTCTGTACCCACTGCTACTTCCTGGAGTTTTTCCCCTATGTTTTCTTTAAGGAGTTTTATTGTTTCAGGATGCATATTTAATTCTTTAATCCATTATGAGTTGATATACCCAGAGGAATGGATATCAGCATGCCGAAGGGATACCTGTACTCCAATGTTCATTGCAGCTCTATTTACAATAGCCCATAGTTGGAACCAGCCCAATGTCCATCATCTGATAACTGGATAAGGAAATCTACACAATGGAATACTACTCTTCTATAAAAAAGAACGAAATACTACCATTTGCAACAACATGGATGGACTTAGAGAAAATTATATTAAGTGAAACAAGTCAGGCATAGAAAGAGAAATATCACATGTTCTCACTTATTTGTGGGAGCTAAAAATAAATAAACACACAAACAAATCAAGGGTGGTGGGGGGAAGAAGACAGAATAACCACAAAAATACCTTGAACTATTTAAGTAAAGTGAACAGATATGTTGGGGGGAGGAGAGAAGCGGGGGTGGAGAGGAACAGGTTAAGGGAAATGAAAATCAAGTACAATGTATATTGAGAAGTAAAATTTAAAAAATAAGAAAAAATAAAATAAGTAATAAAAAAGAGAAAGCATGAATAAAAAACCCCCCAAAACCAAAATAAAAACAAACAAAAACAAAGTATGCATGCAAAAGCCTGGCAGGAAGAAATCTGTCATGTGCAGAGTCACTGTGTAGCCTTCACTGGAGCAATGTTGAGTGGAAACGTGGAGTTGAAGTTGTAGCAGAGAAATCCCAACAGAGCCATTCCTAGTAGAGCCGTGAAAGTGATACCATCACTGAGACCCCAAATTGTGGAGCTACCAGCCTGCAACATCAGTCTGGGAGAGCTGAAGCGTGGTCTGAGACCAGAAAAGCCATAGGAGTGGGGCTTCCCAAGGACTTGGGAGCCCAATCCCTGCACCAGTGTGCAGAGGATGCCAGAAATGGAGTCAAGGAAGATTATTTTCTATTTCTGAGATCTGATGACTGCCCTGCTGGGTTTTGGTTTTGTCTAGGAACTTTTACCCCTTCTTTTTGGCTCATTTCTCCATTTTGGAATGAGAGTTTCTGTCTTATGTCTGTCCTTTCATTGTATATTTGAAATAGATAACTTGTTTTAATTTCACAGATGAGACTTTGGACTTTTGAGCTGAAACAAGTTAACACTTTAGGGATGGAATGAATTCCTTTACCTGTGAGAAGGACATGAACTTTGTGGGCCAGTGGTAGAATGCTATGGTTTAAATGTGTCCCCCAAAAGTTCATGTATTGGAAACTTGACTCCCATTGTAACAGTGTTAAGAAGGTGGAAATCCAACTATGGTAATTGAAAGGTGGGTTCTTTAAGAGGTTATTGGATTGTAAGGACTGTGCCCTTGTGAATGGATTGGTGGTTCTGATGGCTTCATAAGGAGAGCAAATGAGAAAGTTAGTCTCTTTTGCTCAGTGCATTCTTGCCATGTGACATGCTGCATTGCTTGGGAGAGTCACCACCAAGAAGGCCCTCTTATGGTGTGTTCCCTGGACCTTGGACTTCTGAGTCCCCAAAACTGTAAAAAGTACATTTCATTTCTTTATAAATTACCCAGTTTGGGTTATTCTAACTAGTATAGGTACATAAAGGAAAATAATCACAGGATATGTGTGGTGTGAGTGGGGGGCGGTGCACACTGGCCTTCATCATCTTATTGCTATTGGCTATTGATACATACTATTGATACAAAATGTTAATGAACAAAACCCTGAATATTACCAAAAAATTATAAAAAACAAACAGAAATCAAAGACACAACCATTGTAATACTGAACCTTTAGTCAAATCAGGGTTATTACATACCAAAAAATACCTGTGCTAAAAGATAGCTTTCTTCCATTAATAAAAATTAATTATATCACATTTCCTTCATCAGTCTTTTAAACTATGTATATATATTGTTTATATTTATAATTATAATAACAATCTTAACGACCCACTTTTCTTTGAATGTGCAGAAACTATCCAAAAGTGATTTTGGAAAATGAGGAAAAAAACTATTCAATGACAAATACCATATTTTATTGCAGTAATCATAGAAAAAAAAAACCCCAGAAGACATTTCTTTTATCTAAAAATGCTTAGTGTTATAGCTTCAAGCAGTAACAAATATGAAAAGTTTGCCATTACGAATAGTCATATTTTAAAATGAATACTGAGGAATGTTTTCAATAACTGGTAAGGTTTCATTTTGCTTTATGGTTTTTTTGAGGCATGATACTACACAATTGATTACCACTTTTATAATTTTTCTGGCAGTAAAGATTTTTTGGGCAAGGCTTTTAGTGATAAATTGATACAGAAAGCCATATGTCTGATTTTCCCCTATAACAAATCTAACCATTTAATGTTAAATTTAGAGTACATTTTAAATATGTTATAGAGAGAGCATGAAATAAATATTAAATTTATAAAAGTTTTCTGGAAGGTATGCCATCAACTACTTTTATCTAATGTTCACCTGTAAGAATTAGAAGCCAGATTACAGCCTTTTAACAGCCTTTCCAGACAAATTGTCTTGTTCCTATTTATCTCATTGGATAGCATTTTATGGAAACAGATTGGCAATTATGCCAGCCATTGTAATATCTATGATTTACTTGCATCTTTAAGTGTATATTTGAAGGGATATTTGAAAGCAGAAAGAGAATTAGTTGAAATAGTATTCTTTGGCAATAATAAGTAGTAAATGGCTTCAGAGTTTATCAGATATTAAAACAATGTAAATTTGGGTTCTCATCTACAATATCATAGGTCATGTTTTCCTTCCTTCTCACACTCCTAAAAAGATGAGAGGGAAGGATCCCTATACTCATATTGACCTATAAAAAATAATTAGTTGAAAGACATCCAACCATATTTTAAAAATCCACACTTTATTCTATAACCACCTTGACTACCTTTCCCTATTGAGACAGACAGATGTTTGAATGAATTAACCAGTTTGTGTTGATATTATGTAGGCACAGATTGCCTCTGAACACTATCAATAAAGAGCTTAAGCATGTATTTTCTTTCATTGTTTGTTAATAAGAATACAAATGAAATCTTATCTCAAAAACTCAAACTTTTTGTGGCACTGTGTCAAAGATGTGTACATGTGTATTTGCTAGTGATTTAACCAACATTTGGAGATACTGCCTCTCAGGCACTTAAATCTGAAGAGAGGATTGCAAAGTTATAAATAATTGTTCTATCTTAATCGCAGGAAAAATAAAGCAAAATTCTGGCACTTTTTCCCAGTCAGCAATCATAAAAGTATTCAATAAGAACAAGCCAAATTCTCAACTATTTTAGGTAAACGGAAAGTGAGAAAGGCACATATATTAGTTTAATAGGGCTGACATAACAAAATACCACAGACTGAGTGCCTTAAACAGCAGAAATTTATATTTTCACTGTTCTGGAGGCTAAATGTCTCAGATCAAGGTGTTGGCAGTTTTGGGTTTTTTTGAGGCCTCTCTGTGGTTTACAGATAGTCTTCTCACTGAATCTTCATAGCGTCTTTCCGCTGTGTGCACACATCTATGGTATCTCTTTGTGTGTCCAAATGTCCCCTTCTTATAAAAACATTAGTCATATTGTATTAGAGCATAATGATCTCATTTTAACTTAGTTATTTCTTAAAAGACCTTATCTCCAAATATGGTCATGTTCTGAATATTGCAGATTAGGACTTCAACATATGAATTTTGGTAGGACACAATTTAGCCTATAGTAGCACAATTCCATTCTTTCTCACTTAATATTTGTAAAATATACATGCATTATCAAAAAATATAAAGGGTTTATTTGGCCACTTTAAACAATCAAAACAATAAAGCAGTAGTTAGAGGGCTTAGATATTATAACTCAACATAAATAACGGGAGTTCAACCAGTATTTTTGAAAGGATTCTGAGCAGACAAAATAGTCCATGTGCATAAGATTATATGCTTTACCAGATGTATATTTTGCAAATATTTTCTCCTACTACGTTGGTTGTCTTTTAACTCTGTTAATTGTTTCTTTTGCTGTGCAGAAGCTCTTTAGTTTGATATAATCCCATTTGTTTATTTTTCCTTTGGTTGCCCGTGCTTTTGGGGTCATATTCATGAAGTTTGGGTCCAGTCCTATTTCCTGAAGTGTTTCTCCTATGTTTTCTTTAAGAAGTTTTATTGTTTCAGGGTGTATATTTAATTCTTTAATCCATTTTGAGTTGGCTTTAGTGTATGGTGAAAGGTATGGATCTAGTTTCATTCTCCTGCATATTGATATCCAGTTCTCCCAGCACCATTTGCTGAAGAGGCAGTCTCTTCCCCAGTGTATAGGCTTGGTGCCTTTGTCAAAGATCAGATGGCTGTAGGTGTGTGGGTTGATTTCTGGATTCTCTATTCTATTCCATTGATCAGTGTGTGTGTTTTTATGCCAGTACCATACTGTTTTGGTTATTATAGCTTTGTAGTATAGTTTAAAGTCCGGTAGTGTTATGCCTCCAGCTTTATTTTTTTTGCTCAGCATTGCTTTGGCTATACGTGGTCTTTTGTTATTCCATATAAATGTCTGGATAGTTCTTTCAATTTCTGAGAAAAATGTCATTGGAATTTTGATGGGGATTGCATTAAATTTGTATATCACTTTGGGTAGTATGGACATTTTCACTATACAAGGAACTCAAACAACTTTACAAGAAGAAAACAAGCAACCCAATTAAAAAATGGGCAAAAGAGCTAAGTAGGTATTTCTCTAAGGAAGATATACAAATGGTCAACAGACATTATGAAAAAATGCTCAATATCACTCAGCATCTGGGAAATGAAAATCAAAACTACACTGAGATACCATCTCATCCCAGTTAGGATGGCTAAAATCCAAAAGACTCTGAATGATAAATGCTGGCGAGGTTGCAGAGAAAAAGGAACTCTCATACATTGTTGGTGGGACTGCAAAATGGTGCAGCCTCTATGGAAAATGGTATGGAGGTTCCTCAAACAATTGCAGATAGATCTGCCATATGACCCAGCTATCCCACTGCTGGGAATATACCCAGAGGAATGGAAATCATCAAGTTGAAGGTATACCTGTTCCCCAGTGTTCATCGCAGCACTCTTTACAATAGCCAAGAGTTGGAACCAGCCCAAATGTCCATCATCGGATGAGTGGATATGGAAAATGTGGTATATCTACATGATGGAATACTACTCAGCTATAAAAACGAATGAAATACTGCCATTTGCAACAACATGGATGGACCTTGAGAGAATTATATTAAGTGAAACAAGTCAGGCACAGAAAGAGAAATACCACATGTTCTCACTTATTGGTGGGAGCTAAAAATTAATATATAATTCACACAGACACACACACACAGACACACAGACACACACACACACACACACACAAAACCGGGGGGGTGGGGGAAGAAGACATAACAACTACAATTCCTTGAAGTTGATACGACAAGCAAACAGAAAGGACATTGTTGGGTGGGAGGGGGGAGAGGGAGGAGAGAGGGAGGTTTCGGTAATGGGCCACAATAATCAACCACATTGTATATCAACAAAATAAAATTAAGAAAAAAAATAAACTCATCAAATTATACATAAAAAAATAAATAAATAAAAATAAATTTTGTCTTAAAAAAAAAATAAGATTATATTCTTTACTCATAGGAACACATCTTAGGCCCTTACTCAGATCTGACTTATTTTAAATTTAAACATGTTTTTAATGGAAATCATGATTTGATTTCCTGGTATTGCAGTACTAGAAGGGATTAGGATTAGAAGGGACTTGATTTTAGCTGTCATCTTCCAACTTCTGATTTTACAGGTGAGAAACACAAGCCCCAAAGGTCAATGGCAGAATCCACAGTAAAACCTGCATTCCTGGCTGTTTAGCAATACCTTTCAGATAGGCTGCTTGGTGATTTGGGATTGGATTCTAGCACTTTTATAGAAGCTATTCCTTATCAGAAAAGGCTGCTGAAATTACCTTTCCACAATGGGGCTAAACCCTTTATTAGATTTTGAGTTACAAACCATATAAGAGATACCTGTTCATTAAGATAAGTCAAATGACATAACACTGCAAAGTCCAGATATGCCCACCCATCATCCAAGGTGGACTACCCAGTGCGAATCCTCCCCTACCCTCTGCTTTGCAGAAGCATTTCCTGTTTTAAGTTTTTTTTTTTTTTTTTTTTTTTTCTTTTTTGTGATAGTTGGCTAGAAACTATAAAAACATGAACAGGAAAAATATTCTATTTCTTCCAACCTTGTACCCATTTCCCACACCCTTCATTGCAATTTTCTCCTAGCAATAGGAGAGAAGTAAAGTACTAGAGCACCACTTCTTAGATTCTTCCCATCCAGCTTCTCACTGTTTTTCTTCACAGACAAAAATTTTGGCTATTTGAAATTCAGCCTTTCTTCAAAACCATGTTTAAATACTGTTTTTCCAGGAAGTGTTTCCTAATTTCTCTCACCCACAGAGATCTCTGTTTTCTGGAGTCTGCAATAAAGTGCACAGACTGTAGTACTTATTTGACATTCATCTTGTGTAGTGTATGTCCATTTCCTTAAATTGATTGCAAACCTCTTGAAAGCAGGTGTTTTGTTCAATATCTTTATAAATTTGCTGGTTCTTAGGTCAGGAACTCCCAATAAAGTACACTGCTGTCTCCTTCAACTGTGTCCAGTCTGATAGCCTCAAAGTGAGATGCTGTTAAAACGTCTCCTTCCAAGGTGAGCTGGCCTGTAGATTTCTGGAGGGATCACCTAATGGGTAGTATCCTACTTAGTATAATTTTACATAGAAAAGGACATTTTCAAAGGCTCTGAAGTTCTGGTAGCAACTAAAAACTTTATCACAAATGAAAATTCCAGTGACTCTACATTAGCTATTAGATACTGGAAACATACCAGAATTTTAAGACTGTAAATAATTTAACATATTTTGATCCAAGGTTTATAAGATTTCGGGGAAAGGAGAGAGTGAAGAATCTGGAAAAAGAGAGAGGGGGAGCATAAAATACTTTTGGTTCAATTAATCAGAATTTTTGCTCAGAATTCACCTGTCACTTGCCTTATTGCTATTTTGAGGAGGTGAGAGAGTGCTCATGAAATTGGAAAATTGTGCCTAAAACTATAACTATTTTTTATAAATCAAGTCGAGATATAATGACATGACCACACAGCTAAACACATGACAATAATTATCCTTGGTGCTTCTAGCCTTTAGCCTCCCGAAGCCAGTAGATACTGAGATGTAGGCAGGCCTGGGCAAACACTAATGTTCTAATCATTATTTATAAGCTCATTGTCTCTGTGTGCCCTTGATGAGAGAGAAAAGAAACGTCCATGTTAAGATCTGCACTGATTTCAATCTCACATTTGTTTCAGTGAAATAGCACAGAAAAAAAAAAGTGGGAAACGTATAAAATAATACTGTGTAATGTGTAATCTGCCTGCAGAGAATACTTAAATGATGACATGGCCACGTATCCTATGGCAACCATCACTGGAAACTGAAACATCACAGAAGTTTTTTTTCCAACAGTGATCAAGAGCAGCTCCCTGACTATCAGATACTGGAGAAACTTCAAACTGTTCCCAACTTCAAACGGTTCCAAACTCCAAACATACAGTGATCATCTCTTTTTTTTTTCTTTTTTTAATGGCAGCCTCAGTGGTGTTTATCTGAACTCTCCAAGAAGTAACTTTCGTTTTTAAAATAAAGAAACAAACAACTAACAACCAAGCAGATAAAAGTATTGTTTTCTTTGAGGGAAATATTAAACATCTATTCCTAGTTATTTCTCATCTCACTTAAGATATTCTTCTAATTTTATTTTGGATGATGCAAAAGTTCTGGAGCTATTCCAATTTAACTTATTCAGTCAGCAACTTTTCCTTCAGTATATAATTTTGATGTAAATTATGGACTAACTTACGTGGAGGCTGGGGAAGAACTTCGAATATAACTTCATGGGCAACCTCAATCTATGGGCCCTCGTTTAAAAACTGCCGCTAAATGGCAATTTGACAGGGAAAAATCACTGCTTTGCCCAGCCAATTAATGTTCTGATTCCCTTTTCTGCAAAGGCAGCAACTGAAGTTTTGTTGTTTGCTGCTTGTTTTGTGTCTGTCTCCATAGGTACTGCTGACCCATGCACGATTATGTACAGAAACTATTTATTCCTTGACCCTCTTATTTGGTCAGCTGAATTTCTCTTGAATGGGAAGTCAGATTAAATCAATTATTCATAGATTGTAGTCTTTGTGCAAGGCATTGCCATTATCTGTATTTACTATGACAGGGCAATTTAGAATAACTAATATTTTTGATCACCTACTATTTGCAAGGCACTGTTTATGCACTGCCTTATTTAATTATTTCACTGGTTATTTTTAAATTGTTTCATATAGAGTCAAATAAAAACTGTAAAGTCATACAGCTTCTTAAGGGATAGAGCCAAAATAGAATGCAGGACTAGAGGATTTCAATGCCTATGCTCTTTTTACTAAATTATACCTTAAATACATGTATTTTGAGGATTATACAATGGTTTACTGAAACCTAAGTATGTAATAACCGAGAGATAAAACATATATTTACAAAATGAAATGAAACAATTGAAGCTCCACAGGGTGTTTGAGCATCTAATTCTTTACATAAATATCACTTTGATTATCCTCAGAGCTACCAACTTGGCTAGAATCAGAGGGAAGTAACCAGGCTTGGAAACGCAATCCTTGGGGTTGAATTTCTTCTTGTGCATGCCTGGTCCAGACAGCTTGGATCTTAGAAGACTTTTATTTTTTTACTTTTTTATTTTTTTGCGTTTTATTTTTATTTTTATTTTTATTTATTTATTTATTTATTTTAAATTTTATTTTTGTCGATATACATTGTGGCTGATTATTGCTCCCCATCACCAAAACCTCCCTCCCTTCTCCCTCCCCCTCTCCCCCCCAACAATGTCCTTTCTGTTTGCTTGTCGTATCAACTTCGAGTAATTGTGGTTGTTATATCTTCTCCCCCCCCCCCCAGTTTTGTGTGTGTGTGTGTGTGTGTGTGTGTGTGTGTGTGTGTGTGTGTGTGTGAATTTATTTATTAATTTTTAGCTCCCACCAATAAGTGAGAACATGTGGTAGAAGACTTTTAGCTTTTAGAAGTTTGTATTTCCTGATGCCAGAAGAGAGGGTCTGGGGACGCCTGATAGCTGGCCTCAGCCCACCTCATTCTTTTACCAGGTTCTTGACTCTGCCACAGGAATGAATTCAAGAGCAGAGTCACAGTAGAAAGTCAGAATAGGTTTACTGTAATGATCAATAGACACAGATTTCACAGAGAAAGTGTGGCCTAGCTCCAGAGACTGAAAAGGCCCACAACAAGTTTAACCAGAAGTAAGAAATACACACTTAAACTTTAATTCAGAGTGCAGGCTGGCTCAAGAGAGTGAGCAGCCACCTGCTAAAAGTAAGTTTGATACAAAAGGAAAGAAATACACACACCACAGACAGAGTGTGGGCTGGCTCCAGAGAGAGTGAGCAACAGCCCTACTGGGATTCCACTTTTACAGTTTCTCTATCTAATATGTATTCACGTTATCTAATGAATATTCACCTAAGGGGGTGGTTCCCAGTTATGTAACCTAGTCTTACACATGTTCATTGTAATCATGCCTTTTAGGGCATGTTCATTGATCAAATCTTATCACATGCCCCAGACATATTTAACAATATTCTGTGCTCTTTGGTGCCTCCAGTGGAAGGTCATTCAAAGGATCAACTCCCTTCCACTGAGCATGCTCAGTGACTGGTCATATAAGCCTGTATACATTCCTTTTACTGAGCATGCTCAGCTACTACATGAATAAGTCTGCCTCTTATAGTCTCAATCTCCCGTTCTTGGTACTGAAAATAGGTCCAACAAGCAACAGTAACTCTCCTCTAGGGGAGGACCTAGAAGAGAGGCTTGAGACATTGGGGAATAGCTTGAAACCCAGAGGTGTGCCCTGAAATGCAAACCCATGGAAACTGAGAACCTCCTATCTCAATACTGTATTGGCATTTCAATGTCTCTTGTTCTCTATTACTTGAAAAAAAATCCCATCTTTTTTTTTTTCCTTATTACCTGTTTTACCATTTGTATTTCTCTCCATAGGTGAACTCATTCCACATCCATAACTTACCATGACAGAGACACCCACATGTATATTTCACCCCCAATTCTGCTCCAATTTCAGATTACTCTTAGATGTTTTAACTCAGACATTGTACAGGCCAGAATTTCTAGGTAAGTTTTCTTCCAACAACTAATTAATTCCATGCTGTATGCCCACACCAATATAACTTCTATTCTTTCATCATAATGTAAATAAGATAATGTGGCAGGAGGAGGTTAACTGGGGATGAGAAGATGATGAAATTGGTTAATCTCATATGCGGAGGATTATTTAAGGAGACATTTTTAATGTGCAGTTAGGTTAAAGAACTGGATATTGTACTGGAGTTACTGTTTAGAGAAACAGAGAATCTATGTGTGGAACATGTGACTATTTATAACTTTATTTATTTATGAGACTGTAGAAGATTCCCTTGAGGCATTGTTAAAGATGAGGTTTAATAACCTAAAAATTAGGTAATGCTCCAGGTAGAAAGTTCCTTAGCAATCAGTCTAATAACTCTTACCTTTTAGTTGAGAAAACTAGGATCCAGAAAAGTGAAGCAACATGTTCAACATTTTGAGGTAGGACTGCTTTCCAGGGCTTAGTAGATAAATCAGGAAAGTCTCAGTGGCTGGTTTCACTAGCATTTCTATTACCTGTGACTGATACAGCAAAACTGATCTTTCTTCTTTTATCTCAGAGAGAGGATGCCTGAGGCAGTAACTGATCTGAAGTTAAAATAGCAGAACCATTAGATCATGATACCTTGACACAATATTGGTTACCTAAAAGTAAAGGAGGATAATGGTACTATCATCATTAAACAGCAGACAGAACACCTTTTTCCTTTGAGACCTGGAACACTGAGGCTCTTGGGGAGGCATAACATTTTTATTCCACTAAGGGAAACCATTTAGTAAATTGCCACTGAAATACACTTAAGGGTCCCCTAAGAGGTCTGCAAGTGTTAATGGACCTCCTAAAGTGTCTGGTCCAGGCCCAGGGAAGAACAGCAGTACTCTAAATTTAGTGACGAGGGAATAATAATAACAAACATAGTTACCCCATTGTAGCCATTTAGAAAGCACAGAACACATTTCTTTTGCTCCTCAGCATCTTCATGTTGGCAGTAGCTAGGTTAAATAAGTTTCCTTGTCTGTTAAACATGTGGGTATTCCCATTGGAACTCAGCCCAGGTGTTACAGAGATTTACCAGCTTTACTGTCTTGCTAAATATGGCTCACCATCAGGGATACGTGAGGTTGGCATGAGGAAACTTGTAGTTTCCTGATATGAATGTGGCACACTATGTCCTTTGTGTTTTATATATATGTGTATGAATATGTCTCTGTCTTTGGCTATCTGGCTGTCTCTGCCAGTGTGTATGTGGACTAATAAAGTCATTATTCTGAAAATAAGAAAAGTTATGTATAGAATATAGGAAAAAATTTTCTGTTTGATAATCAAAATGATTTGTGAGTGTGTGCTGGGGGAGGGATCGATTATTTCCAAGTTAGTTATCTTTTCTCAAAATTAAACTAATGATTTTATTAAACAATATTTTAAAATAAAAGTGTTAGAGTACATTAATGGATATTTTATTTTCGTAAAATTTCCAAAATGGAAATAGCTTAATGTGTGATATATTTTTAAAAGAAGTAACCAGAATTTTCTGACATTTCCTTCTTGTTTGCCTAGATACACTGAAGGTATCTAGGCAAACAAGAAGGCAACTTTACCTTGCTTCTCAATCTTCAGTAATTTGTCTCTTGCATTTACGATAAAGTAGACATCACCTAGGATGGCTTATAAGCCCTTATTCTATGACTATGTTTATGCAAATACAAATTCCTCTAAATTATTCAAATAATTGATTGCTGAAATTCATACAGTGATATTAAAACAACTTAACTACATTTCTTTAAACAAGTTCATACTGAGTGCAGTTCAAGGAACTCAATAATAGTTCAAGAAACAAATCTGTTTCAGGAAAAGAAAGGTTCCTGAGTAAATCCAGTATTCTTGATTAGAACATCTGATATAATAAAATAAAATTTATTAAAGGCCATTGAAATATATAAATATAATAATACATGGATTAATTAAAAATAAACAGCTAATAAGTATCTTCTTTTTATTTTCTTTCTCTAAGACATTTTGGCTCCCATGAAAAATGAAGGATTATGCTAATATCAAAAGTCAGTCAAATAATGATCTCCCATTAGGGTTTCATGGTCAGTATCTTCAGACATTTACATCTACACTTAAGAATTCCTTTATTCTCAGTTCATTTTCATTATAAACCCTGAACATTATAAGATTTTCAATATTTAAGAACATTTGATTAGAGGACTACCTTACTTTAAAACTTACTAAAAAGCTGGTGTAATTAACACAGTGTGATAGTTATGAAAGAATAGACAACAGATCAATGGAACAGAATAGAAAGCCCAGAAATAGACCCAATTTATATGGTCAACTGATCTTTGACAAAAGAACAAAGGCTTCTTTTTCCAAATGGAGAAAAAATAGTCTTTTCAACAAATAGTGCTGGAACAACTGGACATCCACATGCAAAAAAATGAAAGTAAACACAGACCTTACACCTTTCACAAAAATTAACTCAAAATGGACAATAGACAAAAATGTAGAACTCAAACTATAAAATTCCTGTAAGATAAATTAGGAGAGAATCTAGATTATCCTGGGTTTGGTGATGACTTTTTAGATATAATACCAAAGATACGATCCATGAAAGAAATAATTGATAAGCTGTATTTCATTAAAATTGAAAACTTCTGCTCTGGGAAAGACAATGTTAAGAATATAGGAAGATAAGCCACAGGCTGGAGAAAATATTTGGAAAAGAAACATCTGAAAAAGGACTGCTGTCCAATGTGTACAAAGAATTCTTAAAATTCAACAGTAAGAAAGATGACAATAATCTGATTGAAAAATGGGCCAACAGCCTTAACTGACACCACAACAAAGAAGATATACAGATAGAAATTAAGTATGTAAAAAAATGTTCTACATTATATGTCCTCAGGAAAATGCAAATAAAATGAAAATGTATGATATTCTGGAAAAGTCAAAACTATGGATACAATAAAAAGATCAGTGATTCCCAAGGGTTGGTTGGGGTGAGGGAGGGAGGAATAGGCAGAGCACAAATGATTATTAGGGCAATGAACTACTCTGTATGGTAGTAGAGTGGTGGATATACGTCATTATACATTTGTCCAACCTATTGAATGTCCTACACCAAGATTGAACCCTGGTGTAGGCTATGAACTTTGAATAAAAATGATGTATCAATGTAGATTCATCAGTTATAATGAAGTGTACTGAAAGGAAAACCCCGGCCCGAGCGCAAAGTGAGACACACCAGGAGACAGGGACTCAACCAAAGTGTATTAGGCAGGCAAAATGAACAAGTGGGTGCCCTCTCAAAAGTGGGAGCAGCAGCAGAGAGAGTTGGGGTGGGCCTTTTATATCCAGTTAAGCTGAGCTGGACTGTTCCTGTTGGCTAAGAAGGAAGGGGAGGGAAGCGAGTGGGGTTTAAGCTGAGCTGGGACTTTCTCACAGGTGGGCAAAATTGCTCACGCGGAAAGGTGATGTGGCAGCTAGGGGATTTTTCTGGGTGGGGGTTTTCCGGGAAACTTTCTCAGACGCCAGTTTGTGTATCTTGGTCTTTAATGCCATTTTACTTTTCTGGTGGAGGGTATATTAGCCAACATGTACCACTCTGGAAGAGGATGTTGTTAATAGGGGAAGCTAGGTATGTATGGAAACAATGGGTAGATGGGAAATCTTTGTATCTTCTGCTCAATTTTGCTGTGAATCTAAAATTGCTGTAAAAAATAAGTCTATTAAAAATTTTGAGACCGTATTCCCATTAAGTAGAATGTTATTCTACTTAATATGAAAGGGAATTTAGATAATATATTTAAACAGAGATGTGATAAAAGTGGTTTGAAATTAACTATCATTTAACAAACAATTCAAGTAGAATCTAGCTAAAACTATAGAAACTACCTGAGGTTTATAATCCTAGAGCCCGAAAGATATACAAGTACAATAAATCTGTTTCATCTATACCAGATAATTGAAGGAAAAAAAAATATATTTATATATATATAAGCAGAATATTATCCAATTGGTATTTTCTCTCTGATGATTGATGCTATTTTCTAAGAGCAGAGTGGGTAGTGCAATGGAAAAGGAAGCTGCAGTGTATCAAAAGGTGTGCCCATGAGCCTGAAAATTTATAGATAATAGAGCTGTCACCTTTAGACAACTTGTCCAAATGTCAAGTTATGATCTAAAGGAGCTTAACTATTAATTGATTTTCTCTTCTTAGTAACGGTTGATACCTGTTACCATCGAATAAATAAAAATTATTAAATGAATGGTAGCATCTGTTAAATATTACTACTAGTCAATAGAAATTGGGGATTCAAGATCAGGGTGCCAGCATGGTCAGGTTGTGGGCTACAGACTGCCATCTTCTTACTGCATCTTCATATGATAGAAAGAGAATGAAAACTTTCTGGGGCCTCTTTTCTAAGGTCATTAATCCTATACATGAGGGCTTCATCCTCATGACCTAATTACCTCCTAAAGACTCCAACCTCCAAATTTCATCACACTGAGGATTAACTTTCAACATATGAAATTTGGTGGACACAAATATTCAGTCCATAACATATATTCTATATATTTTAATTAAAATTAATAAAGATGTTGTTAATATTTCTTATGGAGGCAATGATTTTTAAAAATTTTTATTGATTATACATATTCATGGGGCACAGAGCTGACCATCAGCACCTGTGCCCAAGATATGGTGATCAGATCAATGCTATCAGCATGCTCACCACCTCAAATTGTAATTATTCCTCGTGTCCCCCACTCAACCTTTCCCCAACTCCTCTCCACCTCTGCCCACTTTATCCACAGCAACCCTAGGTCTGTTCTCTCCCTCTGAAAGTCTAATGCACCACTGTGGTCTTTTTTTCTTCCTTCTTTCTCTCTTAGCTCCCACTTATGAGTTAGGACATGTTGTATTTTTCCCTCTATGCCAGGCTCATTTCACTTACCATAATTTTCTCCAAGCTCATTCATGTTGCGAATGACAGAATTTCATTCTTTATTATGGCTGAGTATCTTCCATTATGTATATATACCACATTTTCCTGATCCAGTCATCCATCGATGGGCATTTACTTTGGTTCCATATCTTGGCTACTGTAAACAGAGCTGCGATGAACATGGGAGTGCAGGTATCCCTTCAACGTGATGATTTCCATTCCTTTGGGTATATACCCAGAAGTGCAATTTTTGGATCATATGGTAACTCCATATATTTTTTTAAGAAACCTCCATACTGTTTTCCATAGTGGCTGTTCCAATTTACAGTACCACCAACAGTGTAGAAGAGTTCCTCTTTTTCCACATCCTCACCAGCGTTTGTTATTACCAGTCTTTTTGATTATAGCCAGACTAACTAGGGTGAGATTATATCTCAATGTTGTTTTAATTTGCATTTCCCTGATGATTAATGATGTTGAGCATTTTTTCAAGTACCTGTTGGCATTTGTATGTATTCCTTTGAAAAATGTCAGTTCAGCTCCTTTTCCCATATTTACTTGGGTTATTTATTTATTTATTTTTTTACTGTGTAGTTGTTTGAGTTCCTTGTGTATTCTGGATATTAATCCCTTGTCAGATGTATAGTTTGCAGATATTTTCTCCTGTTCTGTAGGCTGTCTTTTCACTCTGTTCTTTCCTTTGCTGTGCTGAAGCTTTTTAGTTTGAGATAGTCTCATTTATTTATTTATTCTTTTGTTGCTTGTGCTTTTGTGGTCTTATTTGTAAAGGATTTACCCAGTCCTACTTCCTGATGTGTCTTCCATATATTTTTCTTTAGTCATTTTACAGTTTCAGGTCTTATATTTAAGTCTTTAATACATTTTGAATTGATTTCAGTATATGGCAAGAGTTGCAGGTCTAGTTTCATTCTTCTGCATATGGATGTCCAATTTTCCCAGCACCATTTATTGAAGAGGCATTCTGTTCCCCAATGTATGTTCATGTAGCCTTTGTCAAAGATCAGTTGGCTGTGAGTCTGTGGGTTGATTTCTGAGTTCTCTATTCTGTTCCATTTGTCCAAGTGTCTATTTTTATGCCAGTACCATGCTGTTTTGGTTACAATAGCTTTGTATTATAACTTGCAGTCAGGTAGTGTTATGCCTATGGCTTTCCTTCTTTTGTTCAGAATTTCTTTGGCTGTTTGGGGTCTTTTGTTTTTCCATATGAATATCAGCATTGTTTTTCTATTTCTGTGAAGAATGTCATTGGTATTTTGATGGGGATTGCATTGAATCTGTAGATTGTAAATATGTAGTATGGACACTTTCACAATGTTGATTCTTCTAATCCAGGAGCATGGAATGTCTTTCAACCTTTTGTTTCTTCCTTAATTTCTTTCAGTCATGATTTATATTTCTCTTTGTAGAGATCTTTCACCTTCTTGCTTAAATTGATTCTTAGGTATTTCACTTTTTTGGTGACTATTGTAAATGGGCTTACATTCTTGATTTCTTTTCTGCTAGTTTATTATTGGAAAATAAAAACACTGCTGATTTTGGTGTGTTGATTTTGTATTCTGCAACATTTCTGAAATTGTTAATCAGCACTAAGAGTTTTTTGGTTGAGTCTTTAGGTTTTATATATATATATGATCATGTCATCTGCAAACAGGGACAGTTTGACTTCCACTCCTTCAATCTGAATGCCCTTTATTTCTTTCCACTGCCTGATTGCTCTGGCTAGTATTTCTAAAACTATGTTAAATAGTTGATTATAGTTGGCATCCTTGTCTTGTTCCTGTTCTTAAGGTAAACACTTTCAGCTTTCTCCCATTCAGGATGATATTGGTGGTGGGTTTGTTGTACATGGCTTTTATTCTGTTGAGATGCTTTCTTTCTATACCTAATTTGCTAAGAGACTTTATCATGAAGAGAGGTTGAATTTTGTTGAATGCTTTTTCTGCATCCATTGAGATAATCATATGTATATTGTCTTTGATTTTGTTGATGTGGTGTATCACATTTACTGACTTGTATATGTTGACGCATCTTTGTATCCCTGGGATGAATCCCACTTGATACTGGTATATAATTTTTTTGATGTGTTGGTGTACTCTGCTAATATTTTGTTGAGGGTTTTTGGGTGTATGTTCATCAAGATGTTCGCCTGTAGTCTTGTTTTTTTGTTGTATCTTTGCCTGGTTTTGGTATTAGGGTGATTCTGACCTCACAGTATGCATTTGGTAGAATGGCCTCTGTTTCAATTTTTCAGAATAGTTTGAAGAAAATTGGGGTCCTATTGAAAGGTTTGGTAGAATTCAACAGTAAAGCCATTGGATCCTGGACTTTTCTTTGTTGAGAGACTGCTGATTACTGCTTCAATCTTGATGGACTTTGGATATGTTGTCCCCTCTAAAACTCATGTGGAAATTTGATCTCCAATGTGGCAGCACTGGAAACTGATTGAGTCATGGGGGTGGATTCCCTCATGAATGGATTAATGCTCTCCCTGGGGGAGGGGGGATTAATGAGTGAGTTCTCACTCTATTAGTTCCCACAAGAGCTCGTTGCTTAAAAAGACCCTGGCACCTTGCTTCTCTCTCTCTTGCTTCCCTTGGCCGCATTGTGTCCGTGCCCTTGGGCTTTGTGGAAGGTGGGACTTAAGAGTTGTGAACCAGAGCACTTGACTGAAGAAATTTCCAAGCAGCAAAGAATGCTGCATGGCTACTTCTGACAGCCTATTCTGAGTTATGGTGGCAAAGGCATGATATAAAGCCAGAATTTAAAAGGGAAGAAGAGCATAAAGTTTTGGAATATTTGCAGCCTGGCCATATGGTAAAGAAGCAGAGAGCTGGAGAACAATGCAAGGGTAAAGCAGATAAACTAGTTGCTAAAGACATTATCTTGGCAGTGAGACAGCCAGATGCTAAGAACCAGGACAATGGAAAAAATGCCCTAAGGGCATTTGAGAAGTCTGGAAGGGTGCCCCACCCATCACAGGCCCTGAGGCCTAGAAGGACTGAGTTATCCTGGAGGACAGACTGGGGGCATAGCTGCCCTTGGGATCCTGCTCCCTGCATCCCAGCTGCTCAGCTAGGGCAGCCCCAGTGTGGTTCGTGCAGCAGCCCTGGAAAGTAGAGGCCTGAAACCTCGGTGGCATCCATTTTGTTAAGTCCACGGGCTGGAAGGACATGAGAGCAGTGGAGGTGTGGCAGCCTCCACCCGGATTCCAGAGGATGTATGGAAAAGCCTCGGGGCCTAGGCAAAGACCTGCCGCAGGGGCAGAGCCACTGCTGAGGCCATCTACTAGAGCAATGTCGAGCAGGAAAGTGGGGTTGGAGCCCCAGCATAGAGCCTCCAGCAGGGAAATGTCTAGTAGAGCCAAGGCAGCAGGACCACCATGGAGACCCCAGACTTATGGAGCTACCAGAGTGGAACACCGGCCTGGAAAAGTTGCATACACCAGCACAGCCCACTGGCCTGCACCTGGCAGAGCTGTGGGAATGAGGCTGTCTGATGCTTTGGGGGCCTAGATGCCCAATTGTGCCCAGGATGCAGGACTTGGAGTCAAAGAACATTATTTTGGAGCTTTAAGACATAATGTGTGCCCTGCTGGGTTTTGGACTTGTTTGGGGACTGTTTTTCCTTTCTTTTGGCCTATTCCTCCCTTTTGGAATGGGAATGTGTACCCAATGTCTGTTCCACCATTGTATCTTGGCAGTAGATAAATTTGGTTTTGTTTTTCAGGTTCACAGGTGGAAGGACTTTTGCTTTTGGTCTCAGAGGAGACTTTGGACTTTGGACTTTTAAGATGGTGCTGGAGCAAGCTAAGACTTTTGGGACTGTTGGGATAGAATGATTGTATTTTGTATGTGAGAGTGACATGAGTTTTGGGGGGCCAGAGGCGGAATGATGGAGTTTGGATGTGTTGTCCCCTCCAAAACTCATGCAGAAATTTGATCTCCAATGTGGCAGTGTTGGAAACTGATTGAGTCATGGGGGTGGATCCCTCATGAATGGATTAATGCTCTCCCTGAGGGAGGGGGGATTAATGAGTGAGTTCTCGCTCTATTAGTTCCTGTGATAGCTCATTGCTTAAAAAGAACCTGGCCCCTTGCTTCTCTCTCTCTTGCTTCCTCTTTCTCTTGCTTCTTGTCACCATGTGATCAGCTTGTACCCACTGGCTGCCTGCCTCTTTCTGCCATGAGTAGAAGCAGCCTGAGGCCCGTGCCAGATGCAGCTGTCCCAGAATCGTAAGCCAAATAAACCTCTTTTCTTTATAAATTATCCAGTCTCAGGTATTCTGTTACAGCAACACAAAACGGACTAATACAAATCTCATTGTTTGTTGTGGTCTGTTCAGGTTTTATATTTCTTCTTGATTCAGTCTTGGTAGTTTGTATTTGTCCAGACATTTATGCCTTTCCTCAAGGTTATCAAATTTGTTGGCATATATTTGTAACAGTCTTTAATGATTATTTGCATTTTTGTGGTATAGATTGCAATATTTCCTTTTTCATTTCTGATTTTTGTGTTTTGGGTCTTCTCTCTTCTTCTTCTTCTCTCTCTCTCTCTCTCTCTCTTTTTTTTTTTTTGGTTAACCTAGTAATGGTTTATCTATTTTGTATAGGTTCAGAATAAAACAACTTTTTGTTTCATTGATCTTTTATATCATTTTTTGGGTCTCTATATCACGTAGTTCTGTTCTGATCTTAATTATTTTTTTCCATCTATTAACTTTGGGATTGGATTGTTCTTGTTTTTCTGGTTCTTTGAGGTGTAGCATTAGGTTATTTATTTGAAATCTTTCTTTTTCTGATGTAAGCATTAATTTCAATAAAACTCCCTCTTAGTACTGCTTTTGCAGTATCCTACAGGTTTTGATATGATGGATCTTTTTTTTTGTCAGTTTCAAGAATTTTTTTGATTTCTGTTTAATTTCTTTTGGGACCGAGAGGTCATTCAGGAGCCTTTTGTTTAATATCCATGCATTTGTATAGTGTACTGAGTTTTGCTTGTTATTAATTTCTAGTTTTAATCTGTTGTGGTCTGAAAAGATGCTTGAGATAATTTCGATTTTTAAAAAACTTGTTGAGACTTGATTTGTGACCTAACATGTGGTCTGTCCTAAAGAATGTATCATGTGCTGATGAGAAGAATGAGTATTCTCTAGTTTTTGCATGAAATGTTCTGTAGATGTCTGCCAGGTCCAATTAGTCTAAAGTGTAGTTTAAAAGCTATGTTTCTTTGTTGCCTGGATGATTGGTCTAGGGATGAGAGAGGGGTGTTCAGGTTTCCCACTATTATTGTATTGGGGGCTATCTATTTCTTTGGGTCTTTTAGGGTTTGCTTTATATATCTGGGTGCTTCAGTGTTGGGTGCATATTTATTTATGATTTTTATGCCTTCTTGCATGATAGATCCCTTTATCATTTTATAGTGTCCTTATTTGTTTCTTTTTGTGGTTTTTGGCTTAAAGTCTATTTTATCTAGTATAAGAATAGCTGCTCCTGTTCATTTCTGGTTTCCATTTGTGTGGTTTATTTTTTTCCATCTCTTAACTGTTAGTCTGAGTGTCTTTACACATGAGATGAGTCACCTGAAGATAGCATATTGTTGGGTTTAGCTTTTTAATCTAATCCATCAGTCTGTGTCTTTTGAGTGGGGAGTTTAATCCATTTATGCTAACGTTGTTATTGAGAGGTATTGTCTTATTCCAGCCATGTCATTACTTTTTGTTTAGATGTTATAAATATCTTTCATTACTTTCTTCCCCTTTTATTGTTCATCGTCAATGTTTGTTGGTTTTTTGAGATGGTAAGATTTAGTTTTCTTTTCCTTTCTTGTTTGCATTTGTCTTCCCAGTGGGTTTTGTTCTTTCTTGTGTATTCATGGTAGTGATTGTTATTTTTCAGATTCCAGATGTAGGACTCCCTTGAGAATTTCTTGGAGGGCTGGATGTGTGGTTATGATCTACCATAGTTTTTGTTTGTCTGAGAAATACACTATTTCTCCCTCATTTCTGGAGGATAGCCTTGCTGGGAATAGTATTCTTGGCAGGCAGTTTTGTCTTTTTAGTATTTGAATATGTAGGCATTTACTTAACAGGTTTGCAAAATCACTGAGTTGTGTGGTCTTGATGATATAATGGAAAGACTGTAGCTAACCTTGGCTAGAATTGAGATGTATATTTTTTGGTCCTAGAATTGATTATTAAAACATAAGAATATTCCAAAAGATTTATTAAAATATTCTGTTACATACAGCAAAATCATATAAGCTTAGTAAATTTTACATATTTATTAATTTAGTTTATGATTACCATGCTAGACTTGTGTATTAATTTTCTATTGCTGTTGTAACAGACTGCCACAAATTTAGCAGCTTACAAAAACAAATCTTACAGTTCTGTAGCTCAGAAATCTGACATGGGTGTCACTGAGTCTAAATCAAGATATAGGCAGACTGCATTTTTTTCTGAATACCATAGGGGAGAATTTATTTCTTTGCCTTTTCCAGCTGCTAGATGCTGCCACATTCCTTGGCTTTCAGCTTCCTAGCATCTTCAAAGCCAAAAGCAGTTTGAGTTTTTCTCACTTTGAATTGATATTAGAGGAGAGGGTCTGGAAAGACCTGATAGCTGGCCTCAACCCACCCTGTCCTCTTACCAGGTTCTTGACTCTGCCACAGGAAAGAATTCAAGAGCAGAGTCATAGTAGAAGGTGAGAACAGGTTTCAGGCAACAAATAAGAAAAACAAATTTCACAGAGAATGTGCGGCCTACCTTCAGAGACTGAACAGGTCCCACACCAAGTTTAATATGAAAGTAAGAAATATACATTCACAAAGTGCAGGCTGTCTCCAGAGTGAACAGCAGTCTGCCAAAGGCAAATCTGACACAAAAATTAAGAAATACACACCTCAGACAAAGTGTAGTCTGGCCTCAAAGAGAGTGAGCAACAACCCTGTCTTCTATAAGGATTCACCTTTTTTAGTTTTGCTACCTATACATATCCAGGATATCTAAAGAATATTTGACTAATGGGGTGGTTCCTAGTTTTGTAACACAGTCCTTCACATGCTCAGTTCATCGCTTTTAGAGCATACTCATTGGTCAAATTCTACTACATGCACCAAATATATTCAAATATATTCTGTCCTCTCTTTCACCTCCAGTGGAAGGTCATTTTTGGGGTAAACTTCTTTTTAATGAGCATGCTTGACCAGTGAGATTATATAAATCTGTCTCCTGTTGTCTCAATCTCCACATACTGGTGCTTAAAATAGGAGCTGCAAGCCAGCTTAGTTTAGGACTCAGGGGTGGAGCTTGAGTCCTAGGGGAGTGGCCTGAAACTCAGGGGAGTGGCCCAAAACCTGAACCCTTGGAAACTGAGCACCTCCTATCTCAGAATCACTCTTAACCTAACTCAATAGTCACATCTCCTCTGATTCTCTTCTTCTGCCTCCCTCTTCCACTTTTAATGTCCTTTGTGATTACATTGGGCCCACCCAGATAATCTAAAATGACTTCTCTTTTTAAGGTCTGTTGAATTACAGCCATAATTTCATCCACAACCTTAATTCCCTTTTACCCTATAACTTAATATTTTCACAGGTTCAGGGATTAGGATATGGAAATCTCTCAGGGCCTTTTTTTTAATCTGTCTACAGCATGTTGTATGGATTGAATCCTTGAAGGTGTGAGCAGGGTTGTGTCTTTAAATAGAATACCTTGGTCAATACTTTTCAAGTAATATACCAGAGGAATGTAGTGGAAAGGCTATTGAAATCTCAACTGCAAGCATATTTCAGACAATTTTGTTGTCCAAAGGCGTTAACATGACAACCTGTAGAGGTACCTTATCTCATATGTATGAATCCTTTACCGCAAAGAGAAATAATCTCACATATTCTATTCCGTTGCTGCTCTGTTTAAAAAACAAAAACAAAAGCAAATACCATCATCTTTTCTTTCTCCCTCTTTGTCTATAGATACATATCCAGAGGTTACTTATTACTGTTAAATTCTCATTCAGCTTGATGTGGTATACCTTTTCTCTCTTCAAAATATGAAAATATTTTGGTTTTCTTTATCTAGTATCTAAACCTCAAAATGAAATGTTAATTAAAAACTCAATTGTAAATCAGCACTTATTTACTTATTTTACTTCTTCTTTTTGCTCTATCTTACTTTTTCTGAGATCTCAGAACTACTAAATTCTCTCCATAATTTCACTCTTCATTAGATTTCAGTAGCAAGATCTTCGTGGACTATGGGAGATATCTGCAGGAGACAGAAACATGGCTAGAGGGAGGAGAAGAGGTCCACTTCCTGCTTGTCACCAGGCAGAACACAGAGATAGGCTGAGTTGGTGTTAGTGGTGCCCAATTTTTGAGGCATTTACAACCTAGAACTCCATGATGACTATAGGAAAAATATGACTTTGTCCCCTATAGCCTCTTACAAAGGAAAAAATACTGACCCAGGTCAGTTATTAGGAGTTTATTTGCCCATTGGTAAGATTACCTTTCTGTTTTTCATTTGTAAACTGTGAGAATTGGGATAAATTTTTAGGATATCTTTAAGTTTTAAAATGTGTGTGTTAATGTGTTATAGTACCTCTATTTATTCACTAGTTGTGTGTATATTTAATATTATTACAGTAGCTTTTATAAATATATATTTATAGGTAAACACAAATAAAGTTTAGTTTAAAAACATTTCTTTTGATACTTTAGAAAATTTGAAAATGTCATGAGATAACAGTGATGACATTTGCAAAAAATTAGTTACACACACTGATTAGTCCCATCTAGGTGATGGAGCCAGTAGAGTATAGCAGACATACAACTCAGATATTGCTTTTAATATACTGTATTATTTTTGTGTATTTTTCCCCCATCTCAGAATAATGAAAATATTTTAAATATTCTCTTTGCTCTTTTTCTATAGCAAAACTATCTGATCCAAATCCCAGCTCTGTTACATTTTAGCTATGTAGCTTTGGTCAAATTTATTAGTTTCTCTGTGCCTCCATTTTTTTCAGCTGCAAAACGAAATATGGGATATTAGTAATATTTACCTTACAGTGTTTTGTGAGAATTAAGTGGTTTAGTACATGTAAAGCCCGTAGAATATTGCCTGGACCAAGTAAATGCTCAGTAATGATGAGCTATTATGATTCAGGAGCCATGCAGTCTCCAAAATTGGCTTAAAGACAGTGTGACATTGTAGGATATTTGCCTCACCACCTCCCACGCTTATCTGTTGCTTCCTGGAAACACTGGAATATAGTTGCGAACACGTTGGAGAGAAATTGACTAGGTTAGTTCTTTTTTTTTTTTTTCTCCACAGCAACAGGAAAGGAACAGTATGTGCTGCATGTTAGGTCAAAAGGCTTCAGATATTTTACTCTCAAGCCTGAATCTGATGTCAATTTATATTCACTGCCAAGAAAAGACCACCTAATCACTGTCTGGAATGCATTCCCTCCTGGTGTTGACATCCCTAACATACTCATGTGAGACCCTTAGGCTAGATAGATCCTGTGTCTTAGTAACTTGGGCTTCTATTAGACCTCGTTCAGCCTATTTTGGCTTTTTGGGACATAAAAGTGGGTCATTCAAAAGGAGAAGCACCACACTAGGAATGGCAAAAGCCAAACCTGTCTTTACCACACCTGTGAGAGAAGCATCCTTCCTTCAGGGGTGTAAGTCTGCTTAACTCTACTGTGACCAATCATACTAGACAATGTTTGTACGTATCATCACTACAGTGAGTTATAAGCGTATGTTCAAATACCATGAATTAGAGATGGGGGACAAAAGAGCAGCTACACTACTTCCGACCAGCCTAATCTTTGGTTAGTGTGACTTTGAAAATTCCTAATATTTAATATAAATCTAGACAACAATATTGTTTTCTTAATTTTTAGTTTTTTTCTTCAAATTAAGTTCAAAGGATAGATGCATTGCTCGATATTTCTACGGACATTTACGGAAACTAGATCTCAGGTATAAGAAAACAAACACTTTATGACATACATTTTATAATGTCAGAAAAGTTCTTATGAAGCTCATTTTATAATTTGCATATTAGTAGTTAATATAGATGTTAATGCCAGTAGAAAGTTATGTTTATTAATTTTTTATCTCTTTTTCTTCTATAAAGATTTATTATTTAAGGACTGGAGGCAAAATCTTTTGTAAAATTAGGAATTATTTATTATATGAGTAATCACTATGATAAATCTGTACTGGGCCTATAATCTTATGTCTTACATTCTTACATGAATATGTTTTTAGTTATAAGGTGTTTTGCAAATTGAATACTTGTGAATACATGATAATTTCTGAAATAAATTTTATGTACATTTAACCAAACGCAATATGACATAGCACAGCCAAACATATATTATCTTGACATATTAAAATTAAACCTAATCATCAAAGTCTAGCACTGATATCACCTCCTCTAATAAGCTTTCTGGATCATCCCAATTAGAAGAATATTCATCTTCCTCTGACCTCTAGCAATTTGTGCAAATATCATTCATGATGCCATTATTTCCGTGTGTATTTTTTTCTACCTATTTAATTGTGATAACCTGGAAAGGAAGAATAATTGTATTGATCTTATTTATCTTTCATAGCACTGATTATACTACTAGGAAGTTAAAAATATTTGTTGATTAAGTGCCTTCACTGTGAAAGTAACTGCCAGTAAATAGCTTGCTGATACTCCAACCCTTCCAAAATAAAGCTCTAGATTCAGAGAGAAAATAATCTAGATGTGGTGAATGTCCGTCATTCATTTGGTACAAAGACATGTATAAGCATGATTTGTAACATCAGGAATTCTTTAAGTTTAAACTCAGGAGTAAAAGCCTTAGCATACTTCCTTAGGGATGCGGGAAGTAAAGTGCTAGATTCAGGAAGGTTCAAAAATCTGGAAGTTCAGCTAATTGGAGAATTAAGATGAAATTATATAAATTGTCCCAGATGTAATAGCTATGTACCCTCATGGGATTATAAATAGGAAAAATTAATTTTTATCATTCTATGGCATCGTTAGATAGAATATTTCATTTAATTATCAGTTGCAAGCCAGTTTTTTGTGTATGTGCTATTGAGACTCTACTTATCTTAAATTTAAGTAATATTCACAACTAATAATATTACAAGCTCAGATCTTATATATTTTTTAATAAAATAAATATTCTTTTGTTCAAAAACCTTATTTAATGGTTTTTAAAGAACACAAATCATAAAATTACATATTATAAATACCTTTTTTTCAGCAACCTCACTCAATCATTTTTAAAATGTTACTCCGAATGTAATTTCTCAAGGCTAAATGTCAGCAGTCAACAGTAATAGACTTTTATTTTACATCAACCTTCTTAACATTTTCAATACACAGTTTTTCTTTTTTTTCTTTCTGAAAGTGGATATAGTGAATGGGATGTCACTAGGGGAGCAATTTGCAAGTCTATTTCTGGAAGGCGCTATTCTCTTTAGCGCACACAAAACCATTTTCTTTCTCTCTTATTGGTTTTAGTTCTTTGAAAAAATGACCAAATTTATAAAATAAACATATAAAACAAACAAACAAAAAGGAAATGCACATTTAGTAGTGTTTGCACTGGACACTATTAGCAATGGGATTATAGTAGTAGAAAATGAAGCTTCCTTAATGAGATAATACCTTAGGGAGCCTGGGTGTTGAATTAGAAGACTATCTTAATGATGTCTAGATATTTGAACTGCAATGGTAGTTATGCTCCTTACTAAGTTGGAAGGGGAAGGAGAGGAGAAAAGAGTAATAGATTTGGGAGAAGATGACGAGTTTAATTTTAAATGTTTTGAAGCTGAGGTTGTTTTGGGAAATTGGAATGGAGACTTTGATATGAATAGAGACTATTCTATAATGTTCATAGAAATTTCTTAAGGCTATTAAGTTTCTATTATCAACCTTCCAAGCATGAATTTCTGTATGCCAAAAAATATTTGGTACAAGATGGCACGCAAATGTCAATGCAGATATTTGCTCAAATTTTATGTTCAATAAGGCCTTTCCTGACTACCTTAAAATAAAATCCAGCCCTCCTCCCTACCCCATAACCCCATTCTACTTTATCTACATGTTTTCTCCATATCACCGATCACCATCTGACATTTTATGTGTTGCACTTGTTTTTTATCTCTTTCCCCATCCATACCCCTACAGAGTTCCTCCTTTAGGGCTTGTGTTCAGTGCTGTATCCCCAATAGCTAAATTTGTGCTAGACATATAAAAGGTATTCATAATTTTGTTGAATAAGTTAATGAATATCAAGTCAATATTAGACCCTGAAATTCTGTATCAACAATTATTTTATGTACAGTAAAACTGTCGTACCATTAAGAGAATAAACACATTTTTTCAATTGAAAAAAAGAAAAGTAACATGATTATATTACCCTCAGTCTTGGTTACACACAGGCTAAAATGCAGCAGTTGTACATCCACACATAGAAAAACAACACAGCCATGCTTTCTTTTATCATTTACAGACATTTTCCAAATGAACAAATCCTTACTATTATTAACCTTGAGTAGACTGCAGAGCATCCAACCTCATTCTCTTTAAAGTAGTCTGAGCACTCCTAACAGAATGACAGTTTATGGTCAAGGAAGGGACTAAGTATGGAGATATCATAGACAAAATATTAAAAAACAATGAGAAGTGCTTCCCAGGAGTCTTTCAAAATTGCTATAATTTTTTAAGTAGATATTCCATTCCTCTGGGTGAAGGTCTGAATTAAAATCTTTTATTAGAATGAAAGTGCTTCTTGAAGGATGTATTTGTTACTGATTTTTTGGCATTAGGTAGTTATCAAATTTCTACAGCGAGAACTATTGGAGTGGAGGATAACAATGGAGATCATGTCTACAGATGAATGCTGGGAGAGTGGAAGATAAATCCCTGCTTAGGAACCAACAGGCTTCTCTGTTCTGATTGAATCACACACCACAGTTCCTAAAGAAAAAGGACACTGCACACTTCCAAATGTATTTATTAACAAAATGCAAACGACATGACTCATACTGACTTCAAAATACAGGTATTTGTTATGATTTATAATAAATATCTTGAGGTAGAACAGGTATGAAGTTAATCAATTTGGTGACTCAAAATTCTCATGAAGCATCCAGGTTCTTTTACATCATCTTTCAGCCTCACCATCCTTAGTGTTTCCATTTAATCCAGACTGCCCAGGTCACAATATGACACAGCAACTCCAGGCAGCATATCCGGATAATAGAATATTCAGAAGAAGAGAGAAAAACAGCTTCTTTTCAGTTTCTCCATATAAAAGTTAGGAAATTTTTCCAAGAAGCACCCATAAAACCTACCCCAACCTCCATGCCCACTTTTATACCAATAACTGTTAGGGGAAAATGGGATTATCAGGTTTGTTCACTAATCTGGATTTACATGAACCACATGGAAACGAGTAGACAAACCAGAAAACTCAACCTCTCTATGCCATTAGGAAAGATGAGGAAGTGGCCATAATTGGACAACCAATTGTGCCTGGTAGAGGAATGAAAATGGGCATTAGAAACCAGATTACTTAATTAAATTAACGTAGATGTGGAAGAATTAAAAAAAAAATGTGAAATAGAACTAATAGTCCTCTGCACTATTTTGTTCAAAAATACAATCACATCAAACATTATATTATCAAGCAAGGTTTCCCATAATCATCATCAGTGTTGATATCAAAGATATTTGCCAGAAGGGAAAATAGTCACACAAGAATTTGAAATCTCCCTAGATGGATTACATGGAAATTTCCTTGTGTATTTGTGCTAGAAAAATCAAGTGACTCTAGAATAAGGGAAATAAAAAATCAAGGAATTAGTCCCCAATTTGTCCTTTTATCTCTAAATATTTATTGCTGAAAGTTTTAACCTTTTTAAAAAAATAACAATAACAATGGCAGGTTTGTTTTGCCTTGTGTTATTTTGTTTTTAATTAAACCAATTCAACTATCCAGCTTAAAACTTACAGTGCTAAAATGTAGGGATAAAAGTTAGTTAAATGATGTAAGGAATGTTACTATATCTTGTATTAAAGATATTTGGCCTGGTTTCTATATCCTCTGTGAAAACCCCGAAAGCAACAAAAAAGCTTGCCTTATCTCTATTCTAATTATTGCTTCACTAAAGTTTTTTTCCCAAATGGTGGTGAAATAACTATTGCTGAAAATCTTTTAATAATTGATTAGCCTGACTGCTAAACACGATAATGAAAAATGAATGTGTCAGTGGATTCTGTGCTCTAGATGACATGGAATCTAGGGAAATGTGTAGTGAAGAAAATATAAGCAGAGGCACCAGAAGAATCAATGTCAGCTTTTAAGGATGCAGTAAAAATACTCTGGGGAGGGGAAAATAAAAAAGAGAAAGAGAAGAAGAGAGAAACAAAGGGGGGTGGTGGGAAGGAAGAGAGAGTGAGAAGGAATATCAAATTGAATTAAATATGAATAAAAGATGATTACAGTCACATAATTAAAAATCAAATATAGCTTTGGTAGTTAAAATAGTGATAGGACTTCTTAGTGTGCACTAACATTTTTTGACACAATTTTAGAAACTCCCTTCAAATTTATTACTTCAGTCAGTGGGTGGCTGCTAGTCAAATCTCTCTGGAAGGTGTGGTGGTTAAGCCTGGTTTTTCCATCAAGTCACATAAATTGGTCATGTGTTGGGCATTAAAATATACTAGCATAAGAAGATATGTTATGTTCTTGGCCTCAAACCAAATAATAGTAATAATAAAAAGGCCCACATAATCCATTTATTAAAAAAATAGATTAATTAAAATTTTACTCACTAATCTTAAACTTGCATTAACAATATTAGGACATTAGACATAAAGCTATATACTGAATGTTAAAAAAATGAATGTTTGAATTTTATAAGAAGAGATAAAGTCTGTGTATATTATATACATCTTACATTACTGAAGAAGTTTATAATGAGTAGTTTTTATTTCTGTTGTAAAATTACCAAGCAGAACAAAAATAGAGATTTAATCAAATTAATTAATGAAATACAATGCTAAACACGGTGAAATGTTACACCCTAAGGTTCCAAAGAGTAAGCTCACAGAAGTCTTGAGGTTTTGCATATCAAACAGATTTTCAGCCATATGTAACAGTTTTAACAACTCTGAATTTCCAAAATAAATTTCCAAAACATAAGTCTTTCTTCCCACAAGGGCAAAACCTTCAGTATTACACATAGGAGAGAAACTGTAATATCTTTCCTCCGCTCATCACAAAGTTCACAGCTGACACCCTTATAACAATAGAAACATTAACAAGAGGAAAACAACACATTTATTTAATATAAGTTTTATGTGATAGGGGACGCTTCAGAAATGAATACCCAAAGACCCCAGGAAAACTGTATTTTTATGGATAGTCATGCAGAGGTATGATTGGAAAACAAAGGGGCATGATCTAAAGGTAGAAATCTGGAGGACTCAGAAAGGGCTGTTTGTTCAAATTCTTTCCTGTGTCTCTGTGTGACATTCCTTCCCTCTGGGTATGGAGCAGGACAATGTCACATGAGGGTCTTCAGGGGAGAGGGAGGAAAATAGTCAGGGAGTGACCTTCCCAGGTTTTATGGTCTGCTTCAGGGAAGAAAGGGGAAGGTGAATTTCAGTGTCTGTGACTGTTCTATGCTTCAGGAGAGAGAGGGTGGGAGAAGTTGAGACAACTTCCTGCTTCTGCTGTTTTATCAATTTTCTTCAGCCAAGGTGCCATATTTTGGGGTATTGTGTTCTGATCCCCAATATATATATGATTTAAAAATAATGCATTTTAAAAAGTAAGCCCAATGTTTTGAATAAATAAGCATTTCATTGGTTGTCAAGATGCTTCTAAAATTTTAAAGCACACTTTATAATGGGCATTAAATTTTTTTTGCCTACTAATTTAGTAGATGGTAGAATACTAAATATGATTGACTTTAAAAACTAATAATAATAACAACATAACAGTTATCAACATTTCATGAATGCTTATTCTGTACTAGGAAATTTCTAAACTACTTTACACATATTAATGTAACCAGAACAATAATTGAGAGTTAGACATATTAGTATGCTCATTAAATGATGAAGAAACTGAGGCACCAAGAGTCATTCTGTGACCAGTACTACTTTGGTCCAATTTACCATGCTTTTTTCAACTTTTGCTCTTTATAATCCAAAAAAATTGGTGTGATCCGATAATTTAACCCAAAGGCCTGTAACTCTTCTAAATAACCCAGGGAAGATTGTATTGTGTTGATGATACAATCCTGAGTGTTAAGGTAAAGATCAACTAATTACCAGGGTCCTTCAAAAAGTTCATGGGAGGATTCATATTATCTTTGAATTCTATTTATCCATGAACTTTTTGAAGTACCCTCATACTGAATATTTTTAAGAAGCCTTTGCACAAAACATAATTTACGTTTTTCTTTTTAAAATCTGATGGTTATAAAAGTAGCTCAAGAAGGAGAAAATGTTCTAGCAACTGTTTTTTTAATGTTTAATGACAAATGACAATGATAACTAAAATAGTGGAGACAGCAAATACAATAACAAAACAGAAAATTTCAGCTACACTTGAGTTTAGTGGGAAGGAAGACTTATCATATGAGGTTAATACTTGTTTTAAGTCTTTCCCGACAATATAATTTTGGGCAAGTTCTTAGTGAAAATCTTAAGTAGCATAGTCTGTGTGGGGGTGGGGGTGGGGGGTGTGTTTGGTGTGGGTGTGTGTGTTACTTTACATGCGAAAATAAGATACAGTTGGTAAATGTTTAAGCACATAGTCATACTGAAAAACAAGCAAACGGAACATGCCAAGAAGGCTGAATTCAAAATCCAGGTTTATTTTAAAAACATGCCAAGGACTATAAAAATGTCCATTTCAGTGGGGTTCAGAGTCAGAACTCAATTTTACCCTCATTTGGTTGGCAGGCGCTCTTGTCTGGTCAATATTTCCTATAAAACACTTTTTCCAATTTAATCTTTTTGAGAAGCCATGTTCTTTTGTGCCACCGTTTTTGTGCACTTTTTAAAGTTTTGGCCTAACATTTCCTCTTCTCCCTCACCATCTGTGTCTAGACAACCTCTGTTAATCCTTAAGATTTAGTTCAGCATGTCAGCATTTAGCTCTGAGGACTGCTCCGTGCTATCCACTTTCTCCAGTTAAGGAGGGACACCTGCTGTCCACTCCCAAAGCTTATTCTCTCCTATGGACATTCATCACAGTTCTTCCACCGTGCAAAGACAATTGTTTGTTTGATTGCCAGTCTCCCCTGTCCTTTATATGGGAAAGGAACATTTTTTATTAGACTTTGTATTAGCAGACCAAGAAAAGTTTCTGGCACATAGTAGGTATTGAATAATTTTTGGAGAAGGAAATGAGATAGAAAGGAAGAAAGACAATTCTGTAGTACAGGCAGGTGAGTAGATTTCAGTGGTATGTCTTAGTTCCCTTCTGACTCAATTAGCTCATCTTGATGGTCTTAATTCTTAATTCTTTTGTACACAACATGTAACTTTAAAAGCAATTAAGTGAAATTCCGTTATGTATTAGCACAATATTATTAAATTATAAAATATTTCACGAGCTTCAAGTGGACAAATTTGCAGCAAACTCAATTCCTCTTGAAGGTAGGCCTCCGTTCTCTTTTTCTTCAATGTGTGTTAGAGAGAAAATTATAGTTATGGGAACAGATTGACACTGTGTTTATGCTAGGTTAATTAAGGGATTGCTTAAGAAAAAGCCATCAAAATATTTAAAATTTACTCATATGAATTTTTAAATTATTTTTCAGAATTGTCCCATTTTGGATAAACAATTTAATGGTCAACATACTTATGAATTCATATTTATAATTATCTACATAGTGGTTAGCTATGGATATGAAAGAAATGGGTGCCACTGGAAAGAAATCCTATATTAGTTTTTCTTAATTGTGTCAGCCTCTCAATAGGCTAAGCCTGACTGGAGTGCCAGGCACACTTTTGAAAGATTTGTAGTGATTATGCTCTGTTCTTAGCTCCAAACTCAGGGCCAATGTTCCTAAGCTCCTACTGCAATAGGATGTGCCATGTTCAACTCCATATAGTCCTCTCAAAGTTAGAATTCTCATTGCCTCATTTTCTAAATTTGAATGCAAGAAGCACAATGAACAGATTTTATGTTCGTGCTAGCTTTGGTTGAGACCATGCACTAAATGTATATAGAGTACTGAACACGTGGAGATATGAAAACAGGAACAAGAGCATGCAGTTATGTAGCACTTACTAAGTGCTTTATATTGCATTTATATTAATTTGCTAAGGCTGCCAAAACAAATACCACAGACTGGGTAACTTAACAGAAATTTATTTTCTATTTTAGAGGCTAGAAGTCTTAGATGAAAGTGTTAGCAAAGTTGGTTATTCTGGAGGCCTCTCTCCTTGACTTGTAGAAGTCTATCTTTTTCCTGTGTCTTCACATATCTTTCCCTCTGTCTGTGTCTGTTTTCTAATTTCCTCTTTTTATGAGGCCACCAGTCATACTGGATTACGGTCCACTCTGATGACCTCATTTTACTCGATTCCCTCTTTAAAGACCTTATCTCCAAATGTAGTCACATTTCATGGGGCTTAGCATATAAATTCTCAGATGCAATTTGGCCCATAACAACCATAGAAGACAATTATTATTATCCCATTTTACTAAGGCAGAAGCTGGGCAGAACAAAGGTTAAGTAACTTGTTCAAAGTCACATAGTTAGTAACTGATGGAGCTGAGACTTGAACCCTAAGCAGTCTGACTCCAGACAGAGTCTGTGCTTGTAATGACTGCACAATATCGCAACGAGTCAATTCTGATAAATTTAAGCACTATAATTAAATTACATGAAACATTATATAATAAAAAATTGTGACTACTGTTATTTATTTTGGCTAATAATATTCCATGTTGTTATTTTGTAAATGATGTTAAAGTGGAAGTTATCTTTCTGCTTTATCACTTACCTCCAATACTATATAAATATAAATAAAATCATAGAATTATAAAATTTCAGTATTCTATGAAGGAATTATATTAACAAATAAAAATGCATGAAAACCCTTATATTCCCTACTTGGGAGCAATGATAAGGCATCTCAAGCAATTTGGAAGAAGTATGTGACAACTAAAAACTTTACAGTCTGAGTTGTCTTCTTAATAATGTAGACTAAGAAGAGAAAGTCAACAATACTAAAAAGCATTTACAAAATCTGCAGTTCTTTCCTACTGAATATTTAACTGGCCCAGTGGTGAAAACCTAGGAGAATTTTTGGTTTCCAGATAAATGTGTATTGCATTGAAGGGAACAGCAAAAAGGAAAAAGCAAAATAAGAATAAAAACAGCAAAAAAGTTGCAAAGCTCCAGAAGTGAACAGAGAACTTTGGGAGATATTAAGGGTATTTGATATTTCTGCATTAATTGTGGTTAAAAGAAAAATGACTCTAAACTTTCAGTGACATTGGAGGTTGTGGTAAGTCTTTGGAAAGAGGAGTGATAGGCCAATGACAGAGGAGATTGAACTGATGGGATGGAAGGAGGATGGAAAATGAAGTTTTAGGAAAGACAAATGTCAGGAGTAGGTAGAAAGAAAGCTTGAGAGATGAGTCTGGATATATATATATATATATATTTGAGGTATAAATGGGATCTCCAAAAGATGAGTTCCATTTGCCAGTTGGCAATACAGGGAAGCGATTGAGGTCAGAGATAAATATTTGTTATCCTCACAGAATTATATGAGAAACAGTAGGAATAGAAGAAAGTAGGCACACAGAGGGAAAGAACGAGTTTGGGGGAGAGTCTGCGTTAGAGAGCTTGAGGATGAACTTTTGAAACAGTTAAGAGACAATCAAAGTGTGCTTCTTGGGGTGAAAAGACCAAGATATTAATTTTTGTATCTTTAATGCTTGTCATGTTAGTAAATAGGAATAGAGAAAAAAAGCAAGAAGGACACTAGGAGAGTAAGGGATGAATACTGTAAGGGATGTACAATGTCACTCAAGAGATTCTGGGCTAGAGTAAGTAAAGGCTGTATAGAAGTTCACCTACAGTTCTGGTGAGATATGAGAAAAGACATTGATCTGTAGACAGAGAACAATGGCCTTGTTAAGTTCATTTTAGTATGAGAAAAGATGGGACATTATCAGAGCTTTTCACTTTCTGTGCTGACATTCAGAGTTTCTTGGAAATTTATTAATAAAGAGGTGAAGGATAGATCTGAGTGATGGCTTCGGCAGAAACCCAAGAGATTAACTGCTTTGTGTTCTATAGCAGACAATTTATTCATAATTAAAGATAATATTTTTTACAATATTGATCTGCTGGATTTAAGAGAATGAAAATAACTCAAAAGTCTAAATCAAATAAGTAAATATTAGTTGCATGGTTACAGAAATGTTTCTGAAAATTCCATTCTCTCTACAAAAAAAATGAGAATTTCATAATTTCTTAAATGACATAGGTGAACTTTTTCATGATTTTAAAGGAAAGTTACTGTGAACATGTTTATTCCAAAGCAACGTGTTTTGATGTGGGTGTTTTGCCTTAGGGACATTTTGAAGCAGCCTCCTCAAAACAGCTTTGAAAAAAAAATATTATTAAAAAGAAATCTCTTATTTACATGTCACGCCTGAGCTCCATCCCCATGTCTGAGCCTCCTTGAGACTCAGAGAAAGGCTAAGTGTCAATGATGGAGTGAGATGCTCATGCACATATTTAAGACATAATACAGAAGAAAGTTAAACAGCTCGTCAGATCAGAGGATCACATTTTAAGGTCAATTTGGCATTAGCAAAAAGCCACATACACTGATTATTCATGGGCAATTAAATAGCTCCTTTCACAATATCACTGGTCTTTTCGGTTTCTTGCTGGTTGCCTTAAGGATTGTTCTCAACCCCCACAGGGTGGGTTAGACTACAGAATGTCCAGCTAAGTAGTGTGGAATAGCTTTTGTTTATTGTGTTAACCAGGTTTTAAGAGCTACTAGATGTTGTTTCTTCAGGGAACAGAGCAATTTGGTAACCCTGGGCTGAGTCCTTTCCTCTCAAATCAAGCCTGAAACTAAATGGGTTTTTAGGAGGAATTTCATTCATTCTTTAAAGTTTGAAGACTGTGAGCATGACAGTAATAAATTTGATTAATAACATCTTTATACATTAAATTTTATGAATCATGAAAAACAGAATATTACAATTTGGAAGCGAACTTAGTGTCTTCCGGTTCAACCTCCTTCCTAAACTGAGAACCTCCTTTACAACGTCTGCGGCCTCTAATTACTCATTATGTGTACTTAAGGCCTGGGGATTTGCAATTTCATGAAGATGTCTATTTAATACTTTAATGGGTCTTTCTGTTAATGATAATAAACAACTGCTTGTTTAGTCCTTCAAAATTATAAACTGGTTTTTATTTTTTTGTTGCCCTATCTGTGGTCTGCTGGGAACACATGCTATGAGCTATACAGAAGGAGGAAAAGTTGAAATCAGAAAGGGGCCAGTGGTCTAGGGCTGAGGTTGAAGGAAGGTCAGATATTCCACAGCTAACCCGGATGCTGGGGTCCCATTAGAATCTGATGTAAGTCAAAAAGAACAGAGATGTCAAATACAGTGGCTGAATATGAGTGACAATATTTCACTCTTGTCATTCTTAGAGTTAGGGTGGGGGCAATGTACGTCCAGGTGTATGCTTTTGTAGGTGAGGGAAAACTTTCCCTCTATACTCTGAGGGTTCCGTAATTGAGTCTTTGAAATAAAATTACAGCAGTCAAATTAACAGGAGAAAAGGTATACAAATTTATTCTGTGCATGGGGGCATCACATGAAAGAAAAGTGGACACCCAACAACACATGAGATCTGTGCCTCATGGCAAGTTTTTTGTTTCTACAGTTGTAAGATGTTGCTACATTGCAAAGGAACACTTTAACTGCTAGTTGAAATAAAATGCTATTAAATTTGTTGACTACTGTATTATTTGCGTTTATTGCTGCCTTTTTTTTAAAGCTATACTTTGTCAACAACAACTGCATTATAAATTCACAGTTTGAGAGATGGGGAGTACTGCTCAAACATTAAAGAGGGAAAGTACTGCTGCTGAGTTTAGTGGAGAAGTCAGAGTTAATGAAGCCTTTGCAGTTCTTTGGAGAAATGTGATAGATTTCACTAAAGATGTTATTTATAGACCAGCCTTTCTCTTAGCTGAAGCTCAGATGCAAAATTTAGGGATGATTCTGCTTCTGTTAATCACTATCTGGTTCATGGATTTCTCTCAAAGAATATAGGATAATCTTAAGATGTAATTAAAATTCTGGCAAAAAATGTATAAAAGAACAAATTAGTGGTCACTGTGTATATATTATAAGTTTATTCTAGGAATAGGAACTATTCTGTTATAAAACTAATGACTTTATGTATCTTAATCTATTACCCTTTTGGCTACCTACAAATAGTAAATTACTTTTTAAAAATAGCCAGTTTTTGTACCTTATAAATAATTAAAAAATAGTCATTCATTAAAAAATTTTCTCTACTAAGTACAAAATTATTCTTTGTTATTATAAATACTTTATAGTGTTGCTTGGAGTCATCCTCCACAGTTACTAAATTGTAAAGGTAAAAAACCAAAGATTCTAATTGCTAGAAATAGGTATTATTGTTGGGAATATAGGAAAATGAATGTCCTTTAACAAAGAAATTTTATATCATGATATTGACTATAATCAGAACAAACAATGCCCTTTGTAAGGCAGTATTTTACCTTCTTTTTTGAAAATAAAGATAACTTTTACCCATATTGTCATCTACCATTTTTTAATTCTCCATGATGGTTTAAAGACATAATTTCCATGGTGACATTTAGAGTTCTATTAGTATTTGGGACTTCATTGATTTTTGTCTAAAGACTTGAGCTCTTGGACATATTCCTACATAGAACAACAACAACAAAAAGTACGCAGACTTTATTAAAATCCCCCTGTGTTTCATTTGTTTATGTGCTTAATATGAAATTACATATGTAAGAGATAAGAGAATGATATATTTTTTACTCTTTGGACATTGATTAATTGTCTATTATTTTTTAGTGACCAATTCTTTATTGTAATACTGAACCAGGAAATTGGGCAGAAACTTCTAACAGTCAGGCATGCATTTTACAGAATATGAAATGACTTTCCAAAATTTAGGTCAGGGAAGTAGATAAATATAATGGGCTATTACAGACTGCTAGTATATGCATGAGAGTTTTTCTTAAGAATAGGGATAATGAGTTGTTATCCTGTGAATTATTAAGATCTGTATGCTTAAGATGATGTAATTTAGTTTTCTGTGCATGGCTTTCAGAAATAGTATGATCCCTTTCTCTATTTCTAACAAGTGCAAAATCCATAGAAATGGAAATTAGCTGCAGCTGTGGTTTTATGAATGGTTTCCTAGAAACTACATCAAAAGAGACTTCAATCCACAAATAAGTTTTATACTGCTCTTCTAAGCAAGTACAGATGGGAAATTTGTGAATTTTCACTGTTGTTACCAAAATGCATTAAATATGCGTTTTGAAGATGATGGTCACATTTGTTTAAAGTTTAAGGTAACATTTAAATAAGGACCATCTTTACGGAATGGAAGAATATACATGTTTTAGCAATGGAAACCTTAGTAATCATCTATTAATATGAGAAGCTAATTTATGACCTTTTAGAAGCTATTTTTTAAAAATAAATCAAAATTCATTGACTTCGTGTTAATTCACACAGACTTGGAACATCCATTATCATCTTTTAATCCAGGTTATCAACATTTATTTCTTTTATTAAATCTAGGCTTGTGAAATTTATTTATATAAAGTGTCCTTTGAATTCTTACTATATTCAAGGCTCTGGTAGTAGCCTTAGTGAAAAAAAATAATACAGAAAACATCTTTTCTTAAATTCATAAATTCATTGAGACAAGAAGTAATGTGTATCAACAGATTGTTGATAGACTCTACCCAATTCTAGAGCCAATTATTAAATACACAATTTTTGAATGCCCGAAAAAAGGGATGTTAGTAGAAGCTTATGATATTGTACTACTTGAACATGTACCATTTAAGAACCCGATTTTTCTTTGCAAAATTTTTATTCTAGTCAACAAAATAATACAGATGATGTGTCATATTTGGAACACAAATTTGACAAAGCTTCTTGTGGCAAGATAGTGAGATATGAGTAGATGATTGATAATATATTTAGTAGTAAATGTTGAATTGATATAAAAATAGAATTGGTGATTAAAAGGATTAATATCAGCCTGAAAGACAATTTTTAATGGAAGATCTCTTTTTTTTCTGACCTGTTCATCACAACATTTTATATACTTCTTAGATGAAGACATTGAATGTTTATTTGTCAAATTTATAGATGAAACAAATCCTTGATATGTCTTGACACACAGAATCAAGACCTAAAAAATTACAGTACCAAAGAATGATCCATTAAATCAAATGAGATACATTTTAATAAGCATTGATGTATGTTCTGCACTTGGGTTCAAAACACAAACAAAATGTTAAAAAATAAATGAGCAATAACTCATGTGAAGAAGATTGGTGAAGAGTAAATTCTACACAAAGGTTTAGCCTGTTATGAGTAGAAAGATTGCTAATTTGATTTTACAAAGGTGTTTGAATGAATGCATAGTCTCTCTGCTAGTATATACCATCTATCAATACTTATTTTTCTAACTTAATATCAATAGCTAACTCATACTCAACATAGTGAAAAGCAGCAATTCACCTTCCCATAGTGTCCCTTCTCCTACTTTTACTGTTCTAGCAGCTCCTTGTCCTTGATTGATCAATCCAGAAACTTATGAATCAGCCCCAACTTCTTCACTCCTTTCATATAATTAGTTAATATGTGCTGTGTATTCTGTTACTATAGCTGGAGATATATCATGAAGAATTTTTTTAAAAGGTTAACAACTTTAGATTTTATTCAGTAGGTAATAAAAGCCCTTCTAAAGATTTTCTTAAGCATTTACACGATTAACGTGCATTTTTAAGGTTGTACTAATGTGGAGAATGGGAAAGAGACCAATTAAAAGGTTAATGAAATAGCTCAGGTCAGAGATGAAGGCTAAGATATGTGGGAGAGAGAAAAACAAGAGGAAATGGGCTGAAAACACATGTACACTGGAAAATCTGTGAAGAGTTTTGGCTCAAAGTAACAATTTCTAATAATTAAAGTATTCTAATATTAAAAACAACCTTTTCCAGAGAAGTGAGCTATTTATAATTACAAGATAATTATAAATAGAATGATATGGTATAAATAGTGATATTTAAGGTCTCTTCTGAGAGGTTAAGATTCTATTATAAACATCTTTGAAGACATATAGGATCAGTGCCTTCTAAATTAGCAAAGTAAAATACTACAAGAATTCAAGAGAGAAAAAAAGACAAAGGTCAAATATTATGGAAGAAATTTTATGTGAATTGATAAAAGTGGCACTATAAACTAAGCAGTAGAACTAAGACAGTAAATGGAAAATCACATGGGGAATCATCAGTCTTAGGTTTTTGAACCAAAGGATGGCACACAGAGAAATTTTAGGAAATGTGCCTGGGAAGTCACTTTATGTCTCATTTCAGAATTTGTGAATGTCACAGTACAGATTTTGGATATTAGTCTGTAGTGAGTAAGTGTGGATATAGAAGCCGGTTAGGAAGTGCTCCCGACATTTAAATATGAAGGTGAAATTTTTTTTAAACTTGCTATTTAAAGTAGAAATAAAAAGAATGACATACATAAAGTAAATTGCAAAGAGGGTATTGAGCAGAGTTGCTTTTAGTATACTAGTGTATCAGCAGGAAGCCAGTGAGTCTGAATTTACACTGGGAAACATTAAGAGTACAAAGAAGAAAAGAACAGGAATAGGCTTGGATGTGAAGAATTCTTATGCATTTATTGGTAGACTTGAGAAGACACTAGGAATCTTGAGGGACAAATATCCATGAGATAATTAAATGCAACATTTCATGTTACAGGAGGAGTCGCAAATGGGGATACAGATTTACAAGTCATTTACCTTGGACTGAAAGTGAAATCGGGTAAATAAAATGCCACTGAAGGAGATAGTGTACAGTGAGTGAATAATGAAGAATACAGAGGACATTAAGGAATATGCATACTTACTGTGTATGAGGCTAAACTATTTCTAAATATAGAGAAAGGTGGTCCATGTTACAGTAGAAAGTCCAGTAATATGTTACTACAGGAGTGAAAGAGGAATAATGTCTCACAGAGGAGGTGATAGTCAACAATCTCACATATTGTGAAGAGTTAAGAATTCAGAAAATGCCATTTGCTTTGTCAGATAGGCCGTAACTGTTTATTCCTAAATTAGAAAACTTAAGATAACCTAAAATTCTAGATACTAATCTTTATATAGGCTGTGTGTATCCTATTGTTTCAAGCCATGTCTTGCTGTTAAACACAAGTTTTCTGTCGTTGTTAAAGGCTTACACTATATTCTAAAAAACAAACAAAAAGAAACTAATCTTTGCATAGGGAAAAAATTCATTTATTTAGGAAAAATCTAGGTATTTCTTTTTTGATCTTTTAGAGTTGTTCTTAAGGACACTGGAAACTAATTCTCTTTGAACTTTGCATTAGTTTTTATCTAACAATATAATATATAATTAGATTATTTTTATAATATATAATTATATTATTTTTTGTTTAGTAATATAAGTGTATTCTAAAGAGGCATTCTGTCTTTCTATGGCATGTAGATAGCTCCAATACATTTTATTTTTCTACGTTACTCCAGACTCTTGGAAGCAGATAAGAATTTGATGCTCTTTGTGTTAAGCCATTTCAAAATTCTGGAATAATGGAGGTTGAGATTATAAGAGTCAGAAAATGTAGTCACATATATACAATGGCTCGCTTTTTTGTGCCCATCTTCTCTATATCCTTTTTCAACATCACCCCCAACTCTCCTCTACCTGATTCAATATTGGTCATATACATGAAATAAAAATGATGATCAAGAATTATTTAGCTAAGAGCATTTGCATAATAATCAATATCCCTCATTACATCATAGAAAAAAACAAAGCCCTGGTAAGGAAACAAGCAGAAAGAGCATAGAAGGACTGTTGTCGTGTTTAGTTTATTAGATAGGCTTTTCCAAATAATGTCAACATTTCTATTATCTCAATGATAAATACACATATTTATGGAGTTGTACTTAGTTGAAAACTTAACCAGGCCTAGGCAATTTTAATTGGTTGCCATTCATCTGAAAAATTATTTATAGCTGAATTTGAATTGAGGAAAAATCAGCAAACTTCATTCATTCATTCACTCATTCATTCCTTTATGTCATAATTAAAAAATGCTTATGGAATAAAAGCTACAAGATTATATTTTTGAGGGTGTATATCCCGATAAGGAAATAAAAACTTGTGTCAGAATTGGAATAATACTTGAGAAGAGGTTATTTCTAAAGACAGTGATTAATATATTATTAGGAAGATAACACAATTCTATTGGCTTTTTTTCTAATATTTTCTGCTGAGGTTATCTTCTTTAAAAATATATCCATTTAATGAGTCACTGTAATAAATATTCCTGATTTTTAAAGTAAACCTTTGGCTTTTGGTGTATATCAGTTCTGATTGTCATTTTTATTTTGAAATGGTTCCTTGTTAATTTACTAAATTTAACAAAACAACAATCATTCTGAATATGCATGCATCCAAACTCAAAATATTTTTCTGTGCCTTGTAAATATAAAAAGAACCTAAAATTAAAAGCATGATATTATTCTTCAGAGAGGGGGAGAGTAAGATGTCTTTTAGCAACTTTGGGTGCCATCTTCTATTCAAAATGTAATAATATTTGGTTTTGGTTAAAAACTTCATTATACTTTAGAATTATAATGCAAAGAAATAAGGACATATACCTTTGTATGTTTCTGTTGTACATACTCATATTAAATCAAACATATTCTAAAAATAGTTCAAATATCTTCTATATGAAAAAAGTCTCCAATTGCCTGAACATGCACTGTACATTAAATGGCTAGAGTGGTTCCTTTTAAGTGATGTTCAGTATCTCAGTGTAATAGTTTCTCTCAATTTTATCACAATATGATAAGTTCTGCTGGAAACATAAACCTAGGAAAAACAGTAGAAATTCTGTCACTGAAAAATGTACAGGACAACAAGACCTCTGTGGTGACTTCCCTGCCTTCTGCATGTCGTAGTTCTTAGCTAAACTTATTGGAGGGCACTGAGTGCTCTAGCAGAACTGTTGCTGGTCTGCTCACTCACTATCACTACTGTAGCATTCATCAAAATAACACCTCAGGAAGAAAGCACAGTAATGTCCCCAAAGAACTGCTAATCAGAAAGTCTTTTTTGTCTTTTTTTTTCCTAACTTCTCTTTTCCTTGACTAAAAATAGCATTAAAACTGTGTCAACAGATATTGTAAGAAAAGATATGCACTAGAAAAAAAATTCTGACATACAACAGAGACAGATACCAGGCTGTGTATAGGATATATCTACCCTTGTTCAAACTATCAAGAAAAAACGTTAATCAACTTATTAGGAAATTAATTAGCAAAATGATTTTTGTGCACTATGAGTACTATAGAACAAAACTGTCTATATTTTATTGTATAGTAATCCGTTATTTTGACATTGCCTATGTGTAGTTTCAGTCTTCATGTGAATGATTAGGTAGGAAAAATGAAAGAGGTTTGACTGAATGTAACATGAACTTAACGGCATGCTATTTTTTCAATGTCATTTGACTAAATCTTTAATTTGTATTCTATTTCTAGCTGAATGGCTCTTTCACTTTAATTGCATTACAGAAAAATGTATAAATTAATTCATCTTGTTTATGGTTAATTAAGGTTTAAACCTATCATACTCAGGTTTTTATATTTTTCTGTATGTTTGTGTTATAGTGTTGCAATTCAGTAGCCCATTACTTGTTTCAAAGTCACAGCTGCTCAAAGAAAACTAAGTTATGGTTTAAAGCTAAGTTATGGTTACTCATTTTTATTCTGCATTTGAATTTACATTTTATAAGTTCTCTATTCTTTCTCCTTTACCTGTTATCCATAAGCTGTTAACTACTGTTTATCTCCTTCCCAAAGAATAAGAAAAGATACAATAGTACAATAGGGATTTTTTTTTATGAGTTATGTTAAATAAAGTGTTTGGGGATCATGAAGTCAAATTCACATTATGTCAGTTACAGATTTCGTAATTCTGTTGAGTTTTCTTGGGTTTTATCCTATTGCTGAACTCCCTTCTGTGAATGACAGACAAGAAATAAATGGTAACAGTGTGATAAGTGCAATTATTAGAAGTTCAAGAGTCAACAAAGGAACTTAGCTGCTTCACTTAACCAACTTTAAAAAGATCATAGAAAGTGTCTTTAAGGAAGGGATAATTAAATTTAGATCTAGCTAGGTTAAAGCTGGAGTGGGGTTAGGTGTTCTTGGAGTGTACACGAGGTCAGCATGACACTAGACAGCACATGGCAAGTCACATTCAAGACAGCTGGAGAACAGAGCTCTAGAGAAAGTCCAGCCAGTAGGTCATAGCTCTGAGATCTGGGGATAAATACAGAATTTGGTAATCAAGAAATTGCTGATTTTGTATAGAATTAGGATAGCACTTAAGGGAGCCTTATCAATACAGTGTGATGTTGCCATCAATAATTTCTATAGATTCATTTCTACAATAATCATTTTGTACCATTATATGTGCAGCATACTCCACTCAACTTGTAATAGGCCAATATTTTGGGCCGCCTTATCCTCTTGGATTAACATTATTTTCTACACCACTATAGTGAAAAGTTAGTGGTGACTACTGACGTAAGTATGTTAACAAAGATTTATGTGTCGTATCAGAACAAGTCAGCCATATATGCTATTTTCTCTGGGTTTCAATTTTTTTCTATTATACTAAAGAGAGACCAAGTGGATCTAACCACTCCAGGACCAGGCCCATCTTAAAATTGTCTTTGAGTGTCTTTAATAAACTTTGATTTTCTTTGGTTCTTCACTCACTACATAAAGTCTTCTTTTAATTTGTGTGTGTGTACGTGTGTGTGTGTGTGTGTGTGTGTGTGTGTGTGTGTGTTTTCTACTCACTATATCAATCTGATTATTTACATTGACTGTATAATTTTAGTGTCACCTGGTTTCTTGATATGAATTGGGTGTTTATAATCTTATTGCTCTTTCAAAAACATTCTTTGAATGTTTCAGATGAAGTAGATCAACTCACAAGAAGTATTTTTTTTTTTTTAAATCGGGTATTTAGAAAAAACATGGAATATATAGTTATAGCAGGTTTCAGACCCTAGTTCTGACACTCAACAACTATGTAACCTTGGCAGATGATTTAGATTGGTGAAATTTTATTTCCTAATGAGTGAAATTATGATAGTGTTTACTACAAAACATTGTTGGATAAAAGGTAGCATATTTATACAGCATTTTAGGCATTACTTTGTATTTAGCTGTTATTCAATACATGGTTATTATTGGCCTTATAAATGGACTCGATATTTTCAATTTTATTGTAAATATGTATTTAAGTATGAGGTCTTTTCTTCATATCAATCAGTGAGTCTCTTTTCCCAAGGTTAAGAAACTCATTGATAATTTTACTACTAAAAGTGTGAATTCAACACTTCCAAGTGTTAGAATGATAAGAATTACAATTACAAGATTACTTCCTTTTAGTTCATTTGGGCAAAACTAGCAGATAAGAAGCATGAAATCTGGACAAAATATTTTTTAAAAAATTGTTTGAAGATACTAGAGATTAGTCAGAGATAAGATCTGCTGTTAAAAGACAGGAACTGCACCTTGTGATATTTTGATTTTTCTTGTTTTTTATGCACTACGATGCTCCTCAGCCCTAGTACAACCTTGAGAACAGAAAGGTGCAGCTTTACTAGCCTGAGTTGTTAGAGGATAGAGTTTAGAACTAAAAGAGCAGCTATAAATTTAAGAGGAAATCCTGAAATGAAGGGATCCTCAGAAAGGATGAAGCATCCAAATCTTTGTACAAAATCTTCCTAAAACTTTATCTGACATATAAATTATAGGTTGAGAAATTGTGCATAAGATTGCTGGGAACTAGGGAAAAAGCAATAGCTAACAGCTGAGACAAACTGCTGCCAACCTTGAGGAACACTGAGTTTGTAGTTTTAGTTCAGCTAAGTAAACTGCCTCTTAGAATAAAATGTATTTTCAAAGAAATATAACAAAATCTAGATTTTTGAATGTGTCAAGGCTAAAATTCATTAAACAATTTAAAAAAACAGTAGTTATATTAAGAAACAGGAAAATGTGCCCTATTTTCAAGAAAACAAGCAACTGATAGAATATGACAATGGCATGATTAAATTGTTCTATTAGCAGACAAGAACGTTAGAACAGCTATTCCATTTTCAAGGACATAAAGGAAAATAAGCACATAATGAATGGACACAGAATGGAATCATAGCAGAGAAATTGAAACTACATAACAAAAGGAAATTTGAATGCCAAAAATACAATAACTGAAATGAAAAAATCACTGTGCTGGTTTAAGAGAAGATTGGAGGGGACAAAAAACAAAAAGTCAGTTGAGTTGAAGATGGAATTTATCCAGTCCAAATGACAGAGAAAAACGGTTGAAGAGTAGTGAGCGAGCCTCACAGACAATGCAAGCGGTCTAACATAATGTATTTGGAATTACAGAATAAGATGAGAGAATTGGGGCAGAAAAAATGCTTACAGATCCAAAAAGTTCAATGATGTTCACTAAGAGTAAATACGATGAAAGAAAACCACATCTAGGCACATTATAGTCAAACTGCTGAAATCTAAAATTAAGGTGAGATGTATATGAACTGGGAGATTTCATCATTAAGGGATCTTACTACAGCAAGTTGAAAAGAAAGTTCTTAAGTCTGAAGGGGAATAGCAGCACCATAGATGGAAACTCAAATCTACAAGAAAGAATAAGGTTAACAGAAAAAAATTAAAAACAATTAATGTATATAATGCATATAATCAATATGTGTGTATATATTCACATTACAGATTGCATTTTTTCAGCATTAACACTGAAAAGATGATGGAAAATGCCTTGATATTAAAAATAATTATCTAATACAAAACAATGAGATTTACTGAATTATATTTGCTTCTCTATTACCCTTCTCATCTGGGGGGATATCATCCAGGAATATATTAAGACAGTCTCATTCATTGTATAGATTAGAACCAAACATGTTTATTACGTTTGTGCTATGATTTAGTCTCCGGTTTTATATCTCAGTGTAAGAGAGTCTAAATATCATTCATCTTTTCACTTTATTTAAAAATCATTTTCCTTACTCAGATTGTTGTATGATTTGCATTCTTTTAACATAAAGGCATAATACCATGGTTTTCAGTTTTATAGTGCATGGTTTAATTTTACAGCATGTAAATTGTGGCACTGAGAAGAATGCTGATATTTTATTTTGAAAAGATAGGGTTGCTAGGTTTTATTGTTTCAATGGCTTTCAAGTCGAGCATATAATTAATGTATGTGCCTGTTAAAATATGTTGCAATTCTTAAAATGTTTTTTCACATATTTAAGTTAACAATTTGGAAGAAATGTTTCATTTGGAACAATACCTTTTCTTTCCTCTGCTCCCCAAAGAAAGCACATGCTTGTAATCAATTAAAATCGGCTATTTACTATATGAATTCTTTTATTTTCAAAATCATTCCTCCTCCCAACCAATTTTGCTGAACTAATTGAAGCGGGATGAGCCTTATTCTTAACTTTTTTTTTTTTGGTTAGAATTTCCCTATAGGCTGTGTTAAGCTAGGTCCACATTTCATCTTCATCATCTTCTTCCCTAAACTTTTAGCAGGCCATTGCTTACTGGTTGTTCTCTGACATATTATTTGAGATAGTTATGTCTTTCTTCCTTTCATGAACATTTTAAGATTTCTCTAAAATTTCTGGCAAAAATGGTCTTACAGAAAACCCCTGTAAACCACACTAATCTCAGTGCATGGCCATTGATTTATTACTTTCCTTACACAAATCAACATGTTGAAGTATAACATGTGGATATTGGGTAGTAATTTGTAGGTAGCTGAAAGGAGAAATCTGTGTCGAGTACAACCGGGTTTTCTTAAAAATCTCAAATACCTTTGGCTAATGTATCCTAAAGCTGGTGCCAGCATTATTCCACTCCTTGTTTTCTCTTCTCTCCTCCACTAGCCCCTTAGTAGATTGCTTGCAGCCCACAGAACTGATCCCTACTTCACTCCACTAATGATCCTATTGTTAGCACTCTTTATCTTCTGGGGGCAATGTCACCACATAGGATTGTGTAATTTGGACAATACACAAAGGCCCTTCCCTGAGTGGTGAAGAAGGGCTGAACTCCAGTTAAGATTGTGATCTCCGACTTTTATTCCCCGAAACGGATTGTATTTTATTCTGCGTTTGTTGGCTGAAAGGAGAGTCTTTCTCTTATTCTAGCATGTCCCTGATAGTTTAGCTGTGGGCCATTAGGGGATACATGTGGGGTTTTAGTATGATTAAAATACTTCCTATTTCTTACAAAATGTTGGAATAGATTAATGAGAATGCAAACCAAAGGGTTATCACCGGTCTTGGAAAGGCAAATCAGTACATGTGAGATGGTATCCAGAATCCTTGACAAAGAAAGGAAGAGCTGAGCTTCGGCACATCACATTTGAGATTCCATTTTAAATAAGGCAGCTCCCTGCAATAAGTCTAAGTTCAGACAATGTAGAAAGAAACTGACTTGGAGTCCTAGATTTGATGATTTGCTTTTATTTATTTGTTTGTCTTGATTGATTGATTGTATTTTTCAGATACAGTGGACAAGTAAGGATTTTTATTTTTCTATGCAGTTCTCATTTTAAAAATGTGAAATGTTTACTAAAATGAAAAAGACTTTACACAAAAAAATACACAGCACACACCAATTGCACTGATTTCTGCAAAGCTTGCTCTGAACCTGACACAATATAGAAGTGTGTCCTCAGAACAGTATTTCTTCCCTGAGAGCTCAAAATCTCAGCTGTCAAACTTCCCCTAAACTCATTAGGACTCATTTGTCTATGTCAGTGACACGTTCTCAAGAGCCAGTTCATGCCGACTGCTTTGTCTCACAGCTGCTTTGAATAAGGCCAGTTTACAAGAAAAAAGAGAGCCTGTGCTTTGGAATGTATTATATATAAGGAGATTACATAAATTTCTCTTTCCAAAGTTCCATTTGCAAGGAAAAGTTCAGGTTAAACATTGCCTAAATAAATTAAATGCTGCATAATAAAAATATCCTGTCTATCAAAAACTCAATTAAGAATACTGTATACTTGTCCAAATTAACATAGTAGAGATTCTGACCGCCTTGGCTGATGGACAAGTACTATAAAATAATCTCTTAATACTCAATTTAGAATTGCCTTAGTACCATATGCTGTGATAAAAATTAAACATATATAAATAACACTGATTATTTGTCTTAATTGAAGGGTATATTTTGTCTCATTCTAAGAATAGATGACAGAGTGAATATACTTAAAGCCATATTCCATAAATACAATTTCTCTCAATCTAGTTTTTTAAAAAATTGAATGTAACTGATTTCTAGGTTATAATTAAGCATTTATACTTTGTAGTACCAAATTTTAATAGCTGACTATTAAAGGTTGGAAATGACATTCTTTTTTAAAAATGGAGAAAACTAATAAAATTGCCCACATAGAAGTTTGCTAGAATGGTCAGTATTCTCTTCAAACATTTTTATCTGCTCTAATGTAAAGGAAAATAAACTACTGGAGCTTTCTATACAACAGAACACGACCACAAATGTCTTAGCCTCTAATGTTTTGTAAAGATGGATAAGATCTGTGGTCCCTGCCTTTGAAGGGCCTACAGCCTAGTGAAGAATACTGTATTTAACAAATAATTAAAATGAGATGCATGCTAGAAATTATATGAACAAAGTGCTATGGAAACATAGAGGAGGGAGAGCTTAACTATGACCTAGAAAAACATCTCAGAGATGTCATATTGTAACAGAATTTGAAAAAAAGTGTAGGACTCTACAAGGTAAACTAAAAGAAGAAAGCTATTCTAGCACCCCCTAAATCAGAAAGAAATGAAGGAGAATTATATGTTTGAGGTCCTGGCAAGTGTGGCTGACAGAGGGTCCATGTGAGGAAGTAGAAGGGGAAGAGAAATTAAAAGGGGAGGGTAAATAGGGGCCTTGTAGGCCACACTAATGCAATTAAATTTTATTCTATGGACAGAAGAGAGTGGGCTCTGAGGAAATGGAGCCAGTAGGGTGCCAGGATCAGATTTATGGACAAAGATAAGCTTGGAGGCATTATGGAGAGTCCACAATGGTGAGCAGCGAGTTTGAAGGTAGAGGGTAGGCCATTTCAGGGGCGAGGCTCTTCCAAAGCCCGGAATAAGAGCAATCAGAGTAGACGTGGTAGAGGGAAGGGATATGAGGAAAGAACAGAACAAATTGGAGAAACATGTAAGAAGCAGAACTGACAGTGCCAATTAGAAGAGTCAACAAGAGGAAAAATGTATCAGGGGTTACTCAGTTTCACTGTTGCCATAGATTGTTTATATGAAACAGCTGAATTTGGGATAGAAATTATGATACGATTTTAAGCATGATGGTTATTGCTTTTTTTTTCATGTGATGATTTTCTCTTTGTGTGTGTGTGTGTGTGAACATTAATTTTAGATCAGTAAACAGCACCTGATAGTTATTGGTATTTAATTCCAAAATTCTGTTTTTGTAAAGACCTGTCCATAGACCACCACCGCTAGTCTTTTTGTCCTTCCTTGCTCCTCTTTCCCCATCAGTCCAGGCTGTCTGGGTAAACTCCTGTTTGACCTGTTATTAACTGTGTGACCTTGGGAAAGATAAAGAAATCTTTTCATGCCATCAGTTATGCTACCTGTCAAATGGGATGTTGATAATAGAATTTACCACATAGAGTTAATGCGAGACTTATATTAGATAATACACATAAAGTACTTAGTTTATTTCTATTTTTGGAAAACAGAAATTAATTAAAGTTAAATTGTTACTTTGAAAGGTTCTTTGGAGAGAGCATGAATAGTCTCCAGATCACAGTTATCTTTGAGGTCTAACAGGTTCGTTAGCTAAAATTTTACCCCAAACATACTTGTTCATAGAATTCACACTAGGGTTTTTTTAACTATTAATCACTGCGAAGTGCCTTATGTATAATCCTTACTAATTGTATTATTGCCAATAGTTTTTGCCATTCCAAAAAATACCATTTATTTTTAAAAATTAAAAGTCTTTCACTAATTGAAGGATAATTGGGCAAAATTAGAGATGCCAGTCTCTAATTAGATAGGGAATCATTTCTCTTCTACACAGAAATATTTACTTGTTCCGTCAAATAGACATTAAATTATTATTTTTTCCACTAAACTCATCTTAAAATGCTCCAAAGCACATAGTATGTTAAATATGTAACACAAGTATTCCCCCAAAGCCACAAAATGACATATTTAAAAATGTCGCTTAAACTTACTGAAAGTTAATATTTTTTAATAGTACACTGTGACTTAAAGCATGCCTCTTTTTATTTTTTAGTGTGTTTAGTGCTATATTATTTACGAAGTGTTTCAAACACTTTTTTTTTTAAGCCAGTGATTTAGGAGGGGTCCTGATTTACCTTGCCACTCAGAATAGGGAGCTGAGAAGCTAAAGCCTTACCCTGAGGTTACAGACAACAGTAAACACTGGCGTCAAAACTCAACTCAAATACTCTGACTTCTAGGTCAGTGTTGCTTCGATTTCAGCATTGTTTTCTTAACTCGCCTCTATTATTATGTCTGTTTACATAATAGACATAGTAATACAGATAAAAAATTAAGTAGGTGAAGAGACAAGAAAATCCAAAGCTTGTAGCTTTTTACATATCTTTTTTTTATTTGAGGAATCTAAAGTAGCCACAAAATACGGTAAAAACAATTACATCTATAACCTCACTTTAATGTAGCAGGATTTAGCAAACTTGTAGAAAATATTAGATGAACCTAATTTTAAAAATGGAAAGATTTATAATAGGTTAGTTGCAATTGATGTAAAATTGCAAACTAAATCTTCATAATGAAACACGAAAAGTGATTTGACAACTCTAGGGAGTTCTAGATTTCCTTAAGAGCTTACTTTATGAGAAAAGGTTTGTCTTCGTCTACTTTTCAATTGAAGTGGATACTTCTGATTTTGCCTATTTTAATTTAATGTTCTGCCCAAGACACTGATTGGATCTGATCCGAATGGCTTTGTTTCAATACATTCCTTATTTCTGGATTTTTTCCACAATCATCATTAACTACTAACACCTTAACCCCGAGCTACACACTATTTCCTCAATTACTATGTCACATTGTAGATGAGCAGAAGCCCACTTCTCAAATAGAACACACTGACAGCCTCCCTATTAGAATAAACCTCCACAGAGACCTTCATGTCAGTGTCCGCCTCTCAATTGTCTAATGAAGCCATGAAAACTGTCTTTATCGGGGCTCTGGTTTGACCTCAATATTCATTATCTACCTAATTAGTGACTAATTAGCTCATACATATTGAAGGAATGAAGTAATGTTTATATTTTTAGTGGGGAAAGAGTGTGTTCTTTAGATTTCATATACAGTAAAAGAAAGACATATTTAGGGAAGGGGTTCTTGAATTCATTGAACTAGAGAAAAACAATATAATGCTAATGCATTACAATGATCTTTTTCTTTATGCTGACTGAAAAACGATCTTCAAGGGACTTTAAGAAGAATTGAGTCCAACTGGAGTGAAAGAGATAATTACCTGCTTTTTATTTTGTTGCTTAAAAGAATATCAGTATTGATTTCACTGCAAGAATCAAAATATTTCTTGCTCCATTTGTCTCTGTTAAACTTTTGGTGTCCATAAAGCTAATGATAACTTCATTAAAGCTGATGGCAATTTTACTAAATTTTACTTATCTTTATTTTAATAATCATGTCTGTGATCTTTAATTATCATGCCACTTAGATTTGCCTTCATACACTATGCTTTCAATTTTAATGACACAGTCTATACTTTTTTTTTTATCATTGAGGCTTCAGATCACAAGCAAAGACATTTTGTAAGAATTGTCTTGTCATAGTTCATAGATTTTAAATACAGTATAAGTCCTATAAGTCAAAATTTGGAAAGAGACAATGTTTTCTTTGGTGTCTTTCCACTTTCTTTTTGGGGGGCTTTTTGCTAATTTTTATATATTTTTAACACTTATTAAGCAGCATGAAATTTGGAAGGTCACTTTGCCTCCCTGAGATTTAGATTCCACATTGATAAAATTGGTATAATACTGCCTGCTTTTCCCTCCTCCCAGGCTTGTTCAAAGAATTAAAAACCAAAATGAAAAATTCTCTTAAAAGAATGGTATTAATTAAAATATCTATCAACCAGTAAAACCCAGTGATGAAAGCCAGCTGGTCTACAGTCCTGGCACTTACAGGCTAATAGTCAGTCTTGGGGTAAAACACTTGCTATAACTCCAAAATGCAATGCATATGAATTATAAGCTATTAGTATCATTATTCATAAAAATAGTAATAGATGGCTCTCAGAACAGAGTATCTTTATTTACAGATACATATCAATAATGGCAGGATTAAGGGAATTTAGGTCAGAAAGATATGTGGAGGAAAATTGTCCTTGCAGAATACATGATTGCATAAATAGTTAATCTTTTTGTCTCCTGTGTTTTGTTGACAATGCACTGCATATAGGTGAAGATTTTCATTGCTTACTCTAAATTTACTTATAAGATTAAATACCAGAACAATCCTTCTACATATTGGTAAAGAAATAAATGGAGCTAAATCAAACTTATTGATTTTATTTTTATTAAAATTTATTTATTTTTTCCTAGGAACTATGGAGTATCCTTGGGTTAAAAAAAATTAGCCATGACTTTGGAATCAGACATAGTTTGACTTAGATACCATCTCCACCATGACTGGCAATGCGACCTTCAGAAATTTAAGCTACTAAATATTTATTGAATGTGTACTATATGCCATGCAATCAAAATATTAAAATTAATACAAGATGTTATCTGCCTTCAATCTCCTCAGATTCTATTCAGAGGATTAGAACTGAAACCCAAATTAGGCTTTAGGCATTTTAGCTTTCTTTTCTTTCTCTGCAAATTGGAGTAAATAGCATGGAGTGTACTTCTGGGGGGCAGGGGGATTAGATATGATAATATACTGGAACCCTCTGCAACTGAGGATTGCAACTTGGCTTGGAACTGGCTGGAACCTAAAACAAGGCCCAAAGTAAGAGGATAAGGACCTAAAAAGGAAGGCTTGTGTTGTCTTGCAGTCCAGAAGATGTTAACACAAAAGCCTCAGGAAGGAGGAAATCTAGTCCAGTAGATGAATCGTGATATCTGCAATATAGGTACAATGAAAAAACCTAAATCTCTATATCTCTAGGAAAGAGAATTTCTCCGAGCCCAACGGGTCAGAACAAGTGGTTATCTTCACAACAACTGGATGACTGAGTCTCCAGGCCCAGATGAAGGGACAGGAATTTAGCCTTTCACCAGAGGAAGTTGTGGGATTGGGACAGGAGAGAGAAAGCTGGAGTTAAGGACCTAAAATGCACCAGAAAGTTATCAGACTGAAAATTTTGACAATGTATGGAGGCTGAAGTTCAGTTGCAAAAACTGGGACCCATGGTCAGTGTCAGGTAAGCAGTTTAGCTAAATCTTTATCTTTCCTGTTTAAGGTAAGCACTAGTTTAGAAGTTGAGCTGGGGCCAAGTCTGAAGGAGAAGCTCAAGTGACCCCAACAGTGGAAGAAATGATTGGCAAAAGTGGGAATTAGAGTCTGATATTTTATAGTACATTCTTCGACTCACTGAAAGTCAGCCCCAAACGTGTTAGTCAGCTTAGGCTGTTATACCCAAGTACCATAGACAGAGTGACTTATAAACAACAGAAAAAAAATTTTTTTGAAAGAATTTACCTTTATTTAAATAAATAATGCTTATGTATTAAATTAGTACTTGGAATTTTTAGGAATTGAAATTTACTTTTTAAAAATTTATTTGCCTTTTTAAAAAAACTATTATATACATATAGGTGGGGTAAAAAGTTGACTTTCAATAGTTGTGTACAATGTGTGATGGTCAGATTAGGCTAGTTAGCTTATTCTTCATTACAATATGTAATCATTCTTTGTTACTAGAGGTGGAAAGGGGAGGGGAACGGAGAGGGAGGGGGTTAATGACAAACAACAGAAATTTGATTCTCACAGTTCTGGAGGTGTAAATCCAAGATCAGAGTACCCGCCTGGTCAGGTTCTGGTGAGGGATCTCTTGGGGTGGCGGACTGACAACTTTTCTCTATGTTCTCACCTGGTGGAAAGAGAGAGGGCTAGCTCTCTTTTCTTATAAGGACACTAACCCCATCCTGAGAGTTCTATTCCCTTGAAATAATTAACTCTCAAAGCACTCACCCCCTAATGCCATGAGGGCTTGAACATATGAATTTTGGGAGCACACAAACAAGCAGTCCATAACAGTACAAGAAGACCTAGACTAAATATTACAGACAGCATCTGACTTTGAAATCCTAGCTTATGTAGGTGAATATTTCTGTAGCTGTGGGCAAATCAATTACCTTCTCTCATCCTCCTATTCCTCATTTGCAAAATGGAGCAGTAATATTTACCTTGAACTTGGTTTGGAGTATTTAATGGTGATTTTAAACATGTTTAATTTACTTTTTTATCTATTTGTTATCATTTATCCCGACCTTATCCAAAACAGAATTTAGTGAAACAATTGGGTTTGTACCAGACTTAATATATTGACTACTATATAAAATAATACTTTCTTTTTTAATCTTTATTTTATCATTACACTTACATGAGGTAGATGTTAAATGATCTCTAAGAAGTAGAATAAAATGTTGCCCAATTTTTGGTATATTAATTACAGGGAAGGCTAATTTTTCTTTTGTAAGTTTAATTTCATACAAAAAACTGTTAACACTATTTTTGTTTTCTTAAGTTGGGTAAAATGTTACTTAAGGTTAGGATATTAGGTGCTCATAGTTTTACATTTTTATTCAGTTTTCTAATGAAAAGAATTTTAAGCATTTCTACTAAGTCAAAGTGTCTTCTGGGTAAAACTGCTGGTAACTTAAGCAAAGCTAGTTTTTACTTCACATTTCCTTCTGTATTACTGTCATAGGAGTATAGTAATGATTAATACTCGCACTTTGAGACTGATGCTGAGGGACGTACTATGGTTTTATTGTGTACAGGTTTGAAAATCAATAAATGATTTAATTCAAATGAATAAATTTGACACTTGTTTTTGAGACACTAGAGATTCTGAATGAAGATTTTAATGATAATTTCTATAAGCTGTTAAAATTGTCACAGATATTTAATTATTTACATAGTAAGGTTAAATATATGGCCTAAAATGAAGCTGAAGGTAATAAAAGCAAAACTAACTCTGGATAGATGACTTTTGTAATAATTTAGGGGAATCAAATTAGAAAGATCATTAAGAAATTAAATTTGTATATTTTAAAATAATGCATAAAATCAAGATTTCTACCTGTATGACTACTAGGTAAGACACAGGAACATACGGTTGAATGAAATTTTAAAGTCATTTAGTTTATAGTTTTCTAAAGTTTAGGAACAATTTAAATTGAATAAATCAATCTCATCCATGAAACATATTCTAAAATGTTCTTAAAATCATCCAAGTTTTAGTTAAATAGGAAAAGTATCCACCTTAATGCTCTGTAAAATTATTCTACCAAATAATTCCCTTCATTAACAACGTAGTTGATTAAGGATTACTGAAAACTTCTGGGCCATATCTTTGCTGATCACGAGTAAGTAAAATTATAAAAAATGTTTAATATCTAGGCCACATCAATGGAATCCATTGTTGTTATGGGTTAAATTGAGTCCCCTCCCCCGAAGAGGAATACTGAAGTCCTAACACCTAGTACCTCAGAAAGTGACCTTATTTGGAAATAGGGTCATTACAGAGCTTATCAGGTTAAAATGAGATCATTAGGGTGGGCCTACTTTAGTATGACTGATATCCTTATAAAAAGTGTTGATTTAGACACAAAGACAGATATGCATGGAGGGTAGATGATGTGAAGAGACAGAGAATTCCAACTACAAACAAAGGAATGCCTGAGACAAGCAGAAGCTAGGAGAAAGGCATGGAACAAATTCTCCCTCACAGTCCCCAGAAGAAACCAACCCTGCTGACATCTTGATTTCAAACTTCCAGCTGCCAGAACTGTGAGACAATAACTTTCTGTTGTTTAAACCTGCCCAGTTTGGGGTACTTTATTACAGAAGCCCTTGGGAACTAATATATTTTCCTTCTGGCTTCCTGTGAAGGTCAGCCAATGGGAGTCACCAGAAAACGGGAGGAGAGAGGAGGCAAGTGAGGTCAGGGCATTTGTTCCCTTGGCTTCCTTTTTGCAAAGATCCATGTGTTGGCGTCACCCTCCTTTAGAGTACTTATCTCCACATGCTGTCTTCTCCGGATTCCTGAAACCACTGTCACTCTTTGCCTCTTTAGGTCCAGGTGTTCAAGGGGTCCCTGCTGCTGCAAACCTCAGGGTCCTGTGTCACTTCTTCTTAACTCTTTCCCACACTCTTTCAAATGACCACTTTATTAAACTCCTATGAAACTATTTGCTTTGCATATGACATCTTTTTCTTGACAGGACTTTGATACAGTACCTCTCCTCTTAAAGAGAATTGATTGCCCTCTATCTTATGCTACTACTGGATATTGTATGTATAACACTTATTACATTATATCATAATGATTTACTTAAGTCTTTCCAACTATAATGAAAAGTTCCTAGAAGCTACTTATTCTCCATTGTAAAAATAGCACCTTACACAGGTTCTGGCATATTTTAAGTCCTCAATATATACTTATCGGATGAATGTATAAATGAGTGTTTACTTTTAAAATGTTTGCATATCCTGTCTTATCCACAGAAAAAGAGTTTGGGTACCTAACAAAAATAAGCATCATATAATACTATTAAAATTAATAGGTGAAGGAGATCAAAGGATAATAAAGTCAGGGAAAGAACATGGATATAGTAATAAGACTAGTATGTGAAACGTCATAATATGCTATGTAATGGTATTAGGTGGATAACAAATAAGGTTCTGTGCTTTCTAACAGACAATGGAAAGGCAAAATAAGATTGGTTGAATAAATCACAGCGTCCACAAGTTAAATACAAACTAATTACTAGGTTAAGCACATATATTCCAATTAATGAGACCAGATGCAAATATTAAGCTCCAGTGAATCCTCATGAAGAGGTAAGTGTGTCATGTAGTGAACAATGGTTTCAATGTGCTTATACAGATAATGAAAAAATGAGTTATAAGGAGTTTTGCACCATGCTCTCATGTGGCCAATGTTATAATGCCCAAATAATGTTCAGTGAAGACTATCCTAATTGCAGGCTAAGCAGAGCAATGTAGATCAATGTAGTGCCTGAAAGAATGGATTAATAATCTGAACATGCAGTAGGAGGACCTAGAATATGTGAACTGCCTACAGTTTTGAAAATATTATGATTCATGCCCATAGTATCTTATGCATAAATAGTATTTTCTCCACTAATATTTTGCCCAGTATTTTGTAGCAATTAATTCACTCTTACAAGTACTAAGAATGCAGATACCCATTGTTTAACTGTTATGGGAAAACATGTGTTTTTACAAAAATCCAGGCTAATTACTAGATAAAAAAGTGCTAATAAATATTTTTAAACACCTCTTTAAGTTTATTTTATATTTAATAAATAAAATAAGAGCTAAAATGGTAAAAACAGAAATACATTTTGAAATGAATATATACAGCAAGTTTGTAAAAGCCAGAAAATATAATTTTCCGTTTGGTTCCTCCTAGATATTCCAAAACAGGTTTCAACGAATAATGAGATTTTGTGCCCCGTATAAGATATTTAGAATGAAAGATATTATGAGTAAATAATTTTTAAAAAATACATGTAACCTTACATTCCACACATATTTATTTTTGTTGACCCAGAGGGGAAAACATATCAGTGGAAAGTTTACTTAATGCTCACTTCTTATCCTTTTGAGAAAACTACATATTCTTCTGCTTCAAAAAATTTGTTACAAATTTAATATCACAAATTCCAGCATATTAAAAGTAAAACTACTACGGTCAGCTTTTGGACCTATCTATGAATAAATTAGCATGTCTCTAGATAGAACTCCGTGTGTGTGTGTGTGTGTGTGTGTGTGTGTGTGTGTGTGTGTGTGTGTGTGTGTGTTTTCTATCTATAGCACATCATCTACTCATCAAAGTAAAAGATAAACATGTTTTGTGGGATCCATCAGCTTCTCTCAGTCTCAACTGGTCATCTGGTCTGTGGTCTTCTCATTATCTTGATGAGTTAGGAGGAGAAAACTCAGATTCTCATTTCCCAGTAGCCAGACTTTGGCTTTTGCTTCTCCAGGCAGAATGGTCTTAATATCTCTGTGAAAATTATATATTTATTAGTTTTAGATTTATATTTAGATATGCATCTAAACATATACGTATATATGCATACATACATATACATACATGCACATACATACATATACACATATGTATGTATGTTATCTTTACCTTTTACATCAGTGCCTGTGTCTACCTTTGGGCCACTCATCATCTTATATGAAGGCATTTCCTCAGTTTTTCTTAGCTTAGGCAACTCAGTTGCTTTCTGGAAGCTTATAGAGTGTTCTAACTTCTGTAGTTTACTTTTTGCTTCTCCTATTCCAAAATTCCCTTTCCCTTCTTTAACAACTTTTTGGCTCAAAGCACTTCATCATATAACCATACCCTTTCTGTTGCTTTCTGCTAAACAATGATCCCCACGTTGAATTCTTCATCTTCTCTGACCTCTTCTGATGTTCCATTTTGACTCTCTTCACCTACTGAAGGGATTGTCCCCAGGATGTCACCTTTTCTCATACCAGCAAGGCAACATCATTTACTTTCTTGGGCCTTCTTCTCAAACTGTGCATATCTTAGGTTTCCTGCACTTTCAACAGGACCTTCTCCAAGTTCTGCTTATCTTACTCAGATCCTGGTCATCCTTATGCCACCAGAAGATTTTCCTATAGCCGGCACGATCCTGCCAATCCTGTGATCAGTCTGGGGCACCACCATGCCTAGGCTCAGGAGCTGCCTTCTTGAACAATGTGAGGAGACTGATATGATCATGAGTTTAAAGAGAGGGCTGTTCAATGGCTTGGGAGGTGTGGATTAATGGAATGGCTGACAACTGAGTTGAGATTTTGCCCACAATAATTTGAGGTTTTCTTTAATGAAAAGAAAAATAAATGATTGAGGTGCCAAATGATCTACATTATAGACTATGGTCTCAATAATTTTAGTCTTAACAAAATTAAAGGGATATTACCAAAGGTAAAAGTTATCCAAAGAAAATGTTAATATATTACCCAGCAAGTATCTAATTTGAAGAGATGCATCCTCCTGGTAAATCTTCTAAGGTAAACTTGTTTAAAACTGTCACTTTGGGCAACTGAATAAATTAACCTGCCTGTGCGCTTTTTAGCTGTGAGCCAATTAAGCACCAACTGTCATCAACCAAAACTGATTGCTTGGGTTTAAGATGAGTTTATATGAACTTCTTATTTCTGGTAATACTTAGGTGGGTGTATAAGTAGGGATTGCATTAGACCGCATATAGAAAATTACTCTGATTACAGTAGCTAAAAATTGTTTTTGATTTTTTTTTCTCACATAAAGAGCAGTCCAAAGATAGGCAGGGAGAAGCTGGTATTATAACAACATGATTTTATCAGGGGTCTAAGAATTTCCTTTTAGCTTTGTGTTTTACCATCTCCAGGTGGTAATTCTTGTTCTCATGCTTGCAAGATGTTTGCTAGAACTCAAGCTATTATGTTCTTTTTTCAAACAGAAGGAAAAATGAAAAGCCAGTGGTAATAAGGGATAGACCATTTGAGTCAGACTCCTTGGAACCTCAATGCTAATATTTTGACTTTTAGAATCTGAAAAGATATGATATGTCATAATGCAGTTGTAGATTCAGTGTAAAGTAGCTGACTGGACAGGTGAACTATTTCTGTATATATACTCTGTGTTCTAATTTAGTAGGACTGTGGCTTCACTTTCGTATGTTATCATTGAGTGAATACTGTATCTATTTTTATACATTAGCCAACCCTAGTTATTATAACCTATATACTTAACATTCCTGTTATATGACAGCAACTCTGAACACAAAAGTGGTATCTTTTTAGTTAAGACAGTGGTTTGTATAGAGTAAAAACTTAATACATTTTTATTGAATTGAATTGAGTGGTATTTACTGCTACATGATTTTGTTCATATTTCTTCAAGATATTCAGTATTTGTTGAATAAATAAAGGGCTGACTACAGCAGTTTCAGCAGTGAATCTGCTTATGGTTTTGGCCAAAAATGCTGTTTTTGAAGTTCCTTAGTTTGATGCCATAAAGCTGAGTAGATCCCATTACTGACGCTTGAACTTCTTTGGGCAAGTAACTTGGTTCTCTATAAGAAAAAAACTAATAAAGCATGATGGACTTCACAGAGTGTGGAATTGTCATGTTTATTTATATCAGCTGTGATTTTCCTTCTGTCCTGCATATGTTAAAATGAAAACTGTGTGTATATGGCCTATATACCATGATAAGGTTTTGTAGACACACATCTAGTCATGTAGTTCTTATCTTTAAATTATCATAGAATAAATAAAAGATTAAAAAAAATAAAAAGGAACATTTTTACCAATAAAATTTAATACAAGGAACAGTTAAAAACACTCTCATTTAAGCAGAATTTTCAGGATAGCTAGATGGAAATTTCCAAAAGACTTATTTCAGTTCAACACAAAGAAAAAAATATTTAACAATACAGACTTCATTAAGCAATTAATTATCTTGGAAATATTCAAGTAGGGGCTGGAATTTTTGTCAGGAGTTTTTACATTGCATAGGGTAAACAGGTTTCAAATCAATTCCATAAACATTCACTAAATGTGCATTTTGTTCAAGGCTTTGTTAAGAACATTTCCTCTCTAGTTGGATTTTGGAAAATGGGTAGAAATTCAGCAGCTGAGGTGGTGTGAGGCGGAAGTCATTCCAAATGGTCAAATCAACAAGAAAGAAAGAGTTTTACGAAGGATAGTGTTTAAATAAAGAATTCTTAAATATTGTGATAGAAATAAAGGTAAAATCCTTGAAAAATAGCCTTGGAACACCAGCTTGTACCAGGTCTTAAACTCAGCAAGAAATTTGGTTTTAATTCTTGTTTGAAGGATAGTCCTTGAAGGGCTTGAATTACATGATCAAGTCAGTGTTTTAGTAAGATAATTCTGGCTACAGTTAGAGTGTTGGCTTGTAGTAGAGAAATATTGGAAGTGAAGAGAATGGTTAGAAGACTATTTTTATGATTCAAATAAGGGATGATAAGGTGGTAGTAATGAAATATGAGGGGTCTTTAAAAAGCTCATGGAAAGTGTGTATTATGAAAAAACTTTGCATGGATTTCAAAATTTTTTCCATACTGCAATAAACTTCTCCTATCTTGTTATAACATGTCAGAACAGAATCTAGTTTGAGGCACAAAGAAGGATAAGACATCAATTTTTTAAAAAGCCTGTAGCAGAACAACATGAATTCTGCTAAAATTGAAGCAAAAAGAAATACCAAATTTATGGTGGGACTTGGGCGGAAGAATGGGAAAAATCATGAATGCTTTACAAAAAGTTTGTGGGACAATGCCCCAAAGATGTCAGCACTTTAGAAATGGATAACTCATTTTAAGAAAGGACGGGATGGTGTTGAGGATGAAGCCCTCAGTGATAGACCATTCACATCCATTTGCAAGGAAAAAAATTCATCTTGTTTGTGCTCTAATGGAAGAGGACGTACAATTAACAACAGAAACAATAGCCAACATTGTAGACATCTCAGTTGGTTCAGATTACAGAATTCTGACTGAAAAATTACAGTTGAGCAAACTTTTTCCTCCATGGATGTCAAAATATTGCACCCAGATCAGCTGCAGACAAAAGTAAAGCTTTCAACAGAAATTTTAAACAGGTGGGATCAAGTTCCTGAAGCATTTCCCCAAAGCACTGTAATAAGAGTTGAAATATGGCTTTACCATATAATCCAGAAGGCAAAACACAATCAAAGTCGTGGCTACCAAGAGGTGTAACAGGTGCAGTCAAAGCAAAAGTGAATGGACCAAGAGCAAAGGTCATGGCAACAATTTTGGGGGATTCTCAAGGCATTTTTTCTCTGATGGTATATTCATATCAAGGGTACAATGCTATGACTAAGACATCACTGATGAAGTTAACCTTGATCACTAGGCTGAGGTAGCGTTTTTCAGGTTTTTGCACTGTACAGCTTGTCTTTTCCCCCTGTATCTTTGGGAGGAAGTCACTACATGTACCCTACACATGATGAATGGGAAGTTATACTCCATCTTTTTTTGTGATTGACATATAATAATTGTACATATTTATGGGTTAAAGTGTGATATTTCAATACCTGTATAGATTGTATAATGATCAAATCAGGGTAACTAGCATATACATCACCTCAAATAATGATCATTTCTTTGTGTTTAGAACATTCAAAGTTCTCCCTTCTAGCTATTTGAAAATGTAGAATAAATTGCTAACTGTAGTCATCCTATACTGTTATTGAGCATTAGGACTTATTTGTCTTATATAGCTGTAATTTTGTATCCATTAACCAACCTCTCTCCTCCTTCCCTCCTCCCCTCCACCCCTCTCCAGACTCTAGTAACCACTGTTTTACTTTCTGTTTTTATGAGATCGATTTCCTTCCTTCTTCCTTCCTTCCTTCCTTCCTTCCTTCCTTCCTTCCTTCCTTCCTTCCTTCCTTCCTTCCTTCCTTCCTTCCTTCCGTCCGTCCAGCTGGCTGGTATAAGGACAGATCAATTTCTTTAGATTCCATATAGGAGTGAGATCAGACAGTATTTGTCTTTCTGTGCCTGACTTGTTTCACTTAACATAATGTATTAGTCCATTTTCTGTTGCTGATAACAGAATACCTGAAACTGGGTAATGTATAAAGAAACAAAATTTATTTCTTACAGTTTCAGAGGGTGGGAAGTCCAAGGTCCAAGGAACATATCTGGCGAGGGCCTTTTTGGTGGGAACACTCTACGCAGCCTATGGCAATGCAGGCAATCACATGGCAAAAATGGCAAGGCACTCTAACATGCTCAGTTGCTCTCCTTATTAAGCTGTCAGTGCCCCTCCTGTGACAACCCACTAAACAATTGATCCATTACTCCATAAATGAATTAATCCATAGTCTTCATGATCCAATCACCTCTTAAAGGCCCCACCTTTCAGATACCACAGTTGGATTTTCCACCCTTTTAATACTGTTACCTTGGGGATCAAGCTTCAATGAGTTTTGGGGGGACATTCAGTTCACAGCACATAATGTCCTCCAGGCTCATCCATGTTGCTACAAATGACAGGATTTTATTATTTTTCCATGGCTGAATAGCATTACATCATGTGTAAATACACATTTTCTTTACCTGTTCATCTTTTGATGGACACCTAGATTGATCCCATATCTTGGGTATTGTGAATAGTGCTGCAGTATACATGGGGTTGCAGATATCTTTTTGATACACTGATTTTCTTTTCTTTGAATTTTTACCCAGCTATGGGATAGCTGGATCATATAATATTTCTATTTTTAGTTTTTTGAGGAAACTCCATGCAGGTTTTCATAATGGCCATGCTAATTTACCTTCTCTCCAACATTGTATGAGTTTCCTTTTCTCCACATCTTCACTAGCATGTTATTTTTTGTCTTTTTTGATAAGAACATTGTAACTGGGGTGAAATAATTTTATGGTTTTGAAATGCATTTCTATGAAGATAAGTGATGTTGAGCATTTTTCATATATCTTGGCCATTTCTATGTCTCCTTTTGAGAAATGTTTATTCAGATCACTTGCCCATTTTTTAATTGAATTATTTGTTTTTTGCTGTTAAGTTCCTTGTATATTAATCCTTTGTTGGGTTAATAGTTTGCAAATATTTTTCCCCATTCTGCTGGTTTCCTGTTTTTTCTGTTGATTGTTTCCTTTGCTGTGTGGAAGATTTTTAGTTTGACCTAATCCCATTTGTCTATTTTTGCTGTTGTTGCCTGTGCTGTTGAGGTCTTACACATAAAATCTTTGCCCAGAACAATGTCCTAAAGGATTTACCCTGTGTTTTCTTCCAATAGTTTCACAGTTTCAGGTCTTACATTTGGGTCTTTAGCCCATTTTGAGTTGATGTTTGTATATGGTGAAAAATAAGGGTCTAGTTTTTTTTTCCACACATGGATATCCAGTTTTCTCAGCATCATTGATTGAAGATACTGTCTTTTCCCTAATGTATGTTCTTAGCACCTTTGCCAAAATTCAGTGGGCTATAAAGGGGAGTGTATCTACATACATTATTTGGAATGCTTCTGCATAGCTTTTTTCTTCTTTGACAGTTATTTATTGATTTAATCACTCATTTATATTATTAAGTACTCATGGATTTTTTTTTTATATTTTGGATTATAACACAATACTATATTACTTATTTTGTTGCTTAAATTGTTTCAGTTTTATCCATTGAGAGCTCATGGAGAATGGCATTAGGAACCAACGTCTAGGCACTGGGTGTGCTCATTGCTACTGGGGGTGTTACTAACTTTTGTAAAGTAAACTAAAAATATTTCCACCAATATAAGTTATATTACATCATATTGCCTGTATGATAAACTCCAATTTTCATTAAACTGAAGGTCAGAGATTGCTAATTGTTCTCCAGTATTTATTTTCTATTTTCTTCCCTTTCATAGGACTCCTTTTAACTGGATCTGGACACTTAGAATAAATCCCGCATTTCTAAGCTCCCTTGCAGTTAGATGTGACCATGTGACAGTTACTGAGATGGGCTAAAACAGATATCTTTAAGCGACCTTGTGGTCTTTAAATGGAGGAGACATACCCTTCTTCTATTTCTTCTTCCATTTGCCTGGATGAAATGTGGATATGATGATTGGAGATAGAGTCTGTAGGTTAAGTGTGACAACATGGTAGGAAAAAATCAGGCCTCTGTTCTTCACTTAGTCATCATAACAGACCTGGGATGCCAAAACTTAAATGAGAGAGAGATAAAATTTCTCTTTTAATGCTTTGTTATTTGAGATGTTTTTGTCAACCACACTCCAACCTAATCTTAACTCTATTTGATATACCCAATTCAGACTATTATGTGTTCCAGCCACTTACATCTAATCAAAATAAAGATTTATTAAGTACTTCCTGTTAGCCAGGCTCTATATTAGGAGGAAGAAATTTTTAAATAAACCAATTAAAATGGATCTTTGACCTGTTGAGGCTATACTGTAGTCATAAAATAGGATGTTTCCTGAACACTTTGTTTAGTTCTTAGGTCATGTTTAAATACATGCCTGTAATTGAGATGTCCTTCACTTCCTGTTGTCTGCATGGATATCTCCTAATTCTTTGTGAAAATTCAGGTGAAACACTATCTTTAGAGGGAAATCTTCTCTTACTTATACAAGCAATTTTAGCCATCCTTCATCTATGCTCCTGGAGCACCTACTGCAAACTTTCAGTCTCAATATCAAGTCATACCATTTTTCTAGTAAACTATAACTTCCTGAAGACTGGTTGTGTCTTTTCATTCAAGTATTATCATCTGCCAAAATGAGAAAAGGTGTTTGATGTAATTTAACTTTCTTAATTTAAAATGGGTGATATTCCATTTGGAAGAAGGTAATTTTAATATCTACTACACGGGGAACTCTTTCAACTTATTCAAGTGGCAAGGAAACTGGATTAATTGTCAGAAGCTTGGGTGATGATTCTAGAATCAAAATGCAGCTTTGCTATATGACCTGGATGGTGTTTGAACCAGGCCTTCTAAAGTATATTTTATATAGTGGGGAAAACACAAAAACAAAAACAAGCCTTGAAAATCCTCATAACAGCAGTATACTAGAGATATTCATCAATAGCTCCAACTCAGCCAGTTTTTCCTCTCAAATTAAAATATATCGCTCTATTTTAGTTGGATATGAGTTGGAATAACTGGCTTGCATTTAGGGGGCATTTTAGATAAAGTCCTATCTTTAAATCCTGGAATCAGAACTGACCTACAGAGATGCCCCTGCTGTGAAGAGGCATATGGAAACTGAGAAGATACCTGAACTTCTGTGAGTGTGGTTGATGCTCGGCCTGCAGCACACAGACTTAGAACGTGGTGGTGATTGGAATCTTCTGGACTGTTCAAGTGCTTTTTTTTCTTTCTTTTTCTCTCTTCCCCATCCTGTGAGTGTTTATAGTTGAATTTGTAAGTTTAATACACATGGATATACTTTATCATACAGTTTATCTAACCCAAATAGCCTACATGTTTCTCATTCCCTGGCACAACCAAATTTCTTGAGTTACTTTCACCTCTGAGATATCACATTTATTGCACGGTAATCTCACTGTTCTTGTTTGGGTGGAGGTGCCCTCATAGTTACAAATGAACACAATCAATTTAGCAGAAAATGATATGCTGATATGTTAAATACTAACAGTGGTAGTAATCCTTTGTAAGGCTCAAAGAAGAACACATGTTCTGTTAGTCTGTTTAAAGACCTTGAAAGTGAGGAAAATGTCTTTTTTTTAACCTATGTGCTTTAGGTGGGCACTTAGTAAATATTTGTAAAATTGACAATATAATGATGGAGTTTTTAGAAGAGCAGGCTGAATACGACGATACATAAAATTGTGGCAAATGAGAATGATGACAAAAACCATTTATTCACCAACCTTACTAGCCTGTTTGACTTTCACAAGGCTTCAGTGTGGAACCTAAACCCTTGGCCTTGTGTGTAGGCTTTGTGGTTTTTGTTAGTTTCTCAAAATCAACATTGTAATACAGGCTACCTGCATTCTCTGATGTCTCAAATTTACCCATCATCCATTAAAACCCACCTTTTTGTATTAGTAAGGTTTACATTATTGTTGATATTAAATAACAGATATTCTATATAGGAAAGTCTGACCTTGTATGAGGATGCTTAAAAATGTCAGTCTTTTCATCAAGACTGCCCTGTATTTTCAAGCTTTTCAGCACTATGATTGTTAGTAGAACATGCCTCTTGTCCTTCTCTTTCCCCAGTTATTCCCAGAAAAGACCACGTGTAATGTTTGATTATAGAAGCAGAGGTAATGCTGAATAAATGAAGAAAATTTGGTGAGATATTTTCTATTATTTCAAATTACAGAAAGGTGAAAGTTATGAACATGAAGAATAGTCTGTATCATAAGACAGGTCATGTATTCTGACTCCCTTTGGCTTTCAAAAGTAGGACACAGTGGCCTTTGTCTGCGGCTTTTCTGTAGTCCTGCCTGGAGGTTGGAGAAAGACAAGATGGCCTTTTAAGAGACATTTTCAATTCAGTAATCATCACATGAACTTTAAGAGTTAAGTAATATTTTTACTTAACAAAAGCTTTCACAGAAGGCTCTTTCAAGCTAAGATTAGAATTCATTGATTTCTATTGTGCTTTTGGTTTTCAGTCGTTTGGTTCATGATAAATTGCCTTTTTGTACACAATGTTTGTATATACCTCTGATAGTCTTCAGAATCTATAGAATTAAAATAAGTTTTTGATGAAATTCTGATAGGAAATATTTTTCTACAAGCATAAGAAGATATAATATATGTTCTTTTTAAATCAGGAATTAAATATTGGTAATGCTTTTTAACATGGAATTATAATAAAGTATCTAGAAAATGCTTATCTTTGTATTTATTCAAATATCGATGTAGCTATTTGAGGAATCAGTGCTTGATTTGTAGTTAGGAGGAATTATCAAGCATTGATCTAACTGCTTATAGTTTGTCTTTCTAATATTCTGTGAGTAAAGGCCTAAAAACCCTTCTTTATCACTTTCATCCCTTGATAATCATGTAATCCATGGGTCACGTTCAGACCGTGTGAGGATGCTCCTTAATTTTTAATTTGCTGGGTTGAATGATTTGCACTAATTTATTTCTCTTTGAAGAAGTTGCCTAACATGGGTATATTTTGTGGAGGTTCCCCACCGCCCCCACCACATTTTCAGTGGGACCTCGGAACCATTTCAAAATTTCAAGGAGCATAGAAATGGAGTGTGTTTTCGTTCTTTTCCCATCCTGTTCTAGCCCTCTTAGCTGCTGCTATGGCAACAGACTGGCAGCAGTTACAGAGGAAACCATGCTCAGACTAAGGCCAGATGGAGGAAGTTGGTGCCGGTGGCAGCATCACAGGGAAGCTGTGTGTAGCAGTGATGAATTCGAACTTGGCTACGTTCCTCTTCAATAGATAGGCAAGATGGAAAGGGAAGGAAAGGGTGGAAACTATGGAGCACCACATAAGCTGAGCAATTTTTCACTTGAGTGTGGTCCATGATAATGTGAAATCCAGCTTTCCTATTTCGTTTTTTTTTTTAATGATGTAAAACATGCTAATGTCTATGCTGTATTTTAAAAACAAGCTTTATGACTTAACCTCTGTTCTAATTGTCTCGCTATGAAACATTTCCTCCACAAATTATTTTTTTGTCCTATCTCTCTAGTCTCACGGCTAATGATGTCCTGAATTCTTAGCAGTATTTCTCATTATTGTTGATGATGGCAGTGGCAATATTTTTTTAATTAAGAAATGTCACCCTTAGTTTTCAGTTATAAAGCTTCTAAATGTATAAAATTTTGTTATAAATATTTTAAAGATGTTTCCTTAGAGTTAAAAAGGATTTTCTTTTGTTGATAAGCCTTTATAATATAATAATCAAGATTGATATTAAAAGAATGGAAAAGAATAACAATTAATTGAGTAATAAAACACAGATCTCTGCAGAGAGCTATACTTTAGTCAAACAATTTGTGTGGAAGGAAAGGCTTTAAAGTTTTTCCAACTCATAAATAAAAATGGAAATAAAATAAAAATAAAATATTTAAAAAATATATATTTGAGTGGTAATTTCCTCTTTTATTGATGATACACAGCTTGTGTTGTGTTTTCTAATTTTTTTCTCTATATTTTATTAAAATGAAAAAAAAAAACCTAGAAAAGAGAGGGACAAACATGGAATAATGTTTTCAATTATTTAATATTTTGACTATATCACATTACTTTTTCAAGAAGTTTTAAATTGAAGATCAAATTTGAGATCAATTTTGTTTTCTAAATGGTTAATATGAATCACCTGATGACCGATAGCTCTGATTTAGCTGACAGATTTGAAAATGTGGTTGTTTATAGATTTCTAGGTGTAAAACATGAAAGTTGTCTTAAAAACATATGCATTTGAAACATGACTATATGTATCAGTCCATTTCTGTTGCTTATAACAAAATACCTGGAGCTGTGTACTCTGTAAGAAAACAAAATTTATTGTTTACAGTGTCTGAGGCTGAGAAGTCCAAAGTCCAGGGAACACATCTGGTGGGACTTCTTTGGTGGTGGCTTTACAGCAATGCAGGGATCTCACTCATATGGCAGAAAATGGCGGAGTGGAGAGAGAGCCTAACTTCATTCATTCTCCTTTTAAAGCCCTCCAACCACACCCATGACCACCATTTTTAATCCATTCACTACACCATGCTCCTACAATCTAATCACCTCTTCAAGGCCCCACCTTTCAATTACCATAAGATTTCCCACCACCCCAACACTGTCTTAGTGGGGGGACACTCAAACCAGGGCACAGTAAAATAATTTTCAAAATGCTTTTTGGGTCTTAAACAAGAAAAAGTATAATCTTACCATCTAAGTTGGAACTTTAATTTAGCAGAAAGATAAGTGTAGTCTATAAGTAAACTTTTTATTTTTATTGTGAATTGCAGTTATTTATCTAACAGAATGAAGAAAGGCCAATTTTATTTTATTCTAGTGCATACAGCTATCCTTGTTACTTCAGCAAGGAGAAGATAAACAAGATTGCATTCTGAATTATTTAGATTTGAATTTATCAGGATATAATGATAACCTTATTAGGTCTGGATAATAATATACCGAAGCCAGCTCTAATAGCTAACATTCCTTATTTCTAATAGGTACTCAATAAATAGTCATATCAAATTGATGAAAAATAAAACTGGCATTTGAAAATGATAAAAATATTATAATGAATTGCCTTTAACCTATGTATATACAGATTTATACGTATATACACACAGATATTTATATATGAAAGATATAGATCATAGTATACTAAATTTCCATATATGTCACTTTTCTAGTTGATATTTTAATTTTATTTTACTAAATACATATGCATCCATTTTTAAAAACTTTTTATTACAGAAAATTTGAAATGTGTGCAAAAAATAGAAAGAATGATATAGTTTACCCTCTTTCAGCTTCAACAATTTTCAACATGTGGACATTCTTTTTTCATTTATATGTAAACTCCTCTCCCCATTTGACTATGAAGAAAATCCTAGATAGACTATCATTGAATTTTTAAATATTTAAGTATAAAACTGTAAAAAACTAAATCTTTAAAAATATAAAAATATTATTATGCCTAAAATAATTAAGAATATTTCTTTATTTTCATCAACTATTTAGTGTTCAGATTTTTCTGATTGTCTTCCTTAAACAATCTAAAGCTTTTCCTGATCAGAATCAAAGATATCTCTTAAATATCTTTTCATCTAAATCTACATCTAAAATCTATCTCTTGTCTTTATCTTTCTTTGTCTATGGTTTCTGTCTGTCTCTCTCTTCTTTCCTTACTGTTTATTTGTTGGGGAAGCCTACTCATTTGCCTTTAGCATTTCCCAAGGTCTGGAGTTGGCTAATTTCAAAATGTTCCTCTTTTCTTTTTATTTCCTGTAAATTGTTGCGATTCTGGTTTGATTTTTTGGCAAGACTCTATCATAGGTCGTTATATATGCCTGCATCCGAAGCCACTGCCTACATCTATTATTAAACGTTGCAAGACAGTGATATTCTAATTCACATACTCCTTCTTCACTTATTCACTGAATACCTAACATTGAATCAAATATTTTGTTAACCTACAATAAGGTTTACATAAGAAAAGAGAGATAAATGCTTGATTCTTTTTATTAATTTACTTTGTTCATTTTTAATTATTGTCCTGTATTCCATCACATGTATGTACCATTTGCATTGTTTCCAATTTTCTTACAGATATAAACAATACTGCAGTATTAATGCTTATACATAGTTTGACAATTTCTACTTTAATCTTACTAAATGTTTCTCACATGCAGGACATAATTTCTCTTGGGCCAACATTCTATTGTATTTATTATTTATTAAAATTTTATTATTATTATTTTAAATCTCATAAATGTGGAATGATTTATCATTACTATGATTAACATTTTTTCAGTGATTACTGTTTGTCAGGCCTTCTTTTGGATATTTTTCTGGCACAATATTATTTAATTTACACAGCAACTTTATTAGGTATATACTGTTTTTATTCTGAGTTCACACTGGGAAAATAAAGATACAGAAATATTAAATAACTTGTACATAGTTAGGGAATGGTACCCTCAAGATTTTAGTCAAGATATCTTAATAATGGTCAATCCCAATTGTTTTAATTTACATTTCTTGATTACTAGTGACATTGAACCTCTTTTTATATATTTATTGGCAATTCTGATTTCTTCTTTAGTATTTTGCCTGTTCATGAACTCTATCCTTTTTTTCTTCTTAGATTGTCTTCTTCATTTACATGCCAACTTCAGTCCAAATCAATTTCAGTCCATCTACTTACCAAAGTCATAATTTTGTCATTTTTAAGGATAAATAAAAGTACAAATATAGTAGGATACTTTCTATACATTTGGATTTTAATGTGTGAGGCTATATGCTTCTGAATCGTGAAGATATTGTTCAAATAATACCCTGTGACTGGTCAACATTAAAGCATATCGCATCTTTTGCACAGTAGTCCTACAATGGACATTATCATTAATATAATACAAACAGTATATCATACTAAGCTCCTAATGTGTTCAAGCTAAACCACGTGCTCCTGACTGTGTCAAACAATATGGGAAAGAGAAGAGGCTAATAAAATATTATTTCTAACCTGAAATTTACAAGCTGGTTGAGGCAGCAATTTCAACACTATTGAAATTGTTAGGGAATGGTGTAAAGGAGAGATATAATCAAGGTTTAGAAATACGGGGCATACCATAACTCTACACTAAAAAAAAGTGAAATTTGACTTTTAAGAGTTTTCAGATATTTTAATATATTCTTCTTAGGAGAATAAACATAAAAGGAATACAGCATTAAATTAGCTATTAGCTATTTAAAATAAAGCTAATTTAAAATTATATTTTGAACATTCCCTCTACCCTGAACCCTGAAGATACAGTGATAAATAAGGTGTGATTTTTCTTTCAAGGAATGTGCTATCTAGTAAAACAAAGTAAAATAATATGAATTGATTTTAACAAGCCATGCAAAATTTCATTCATGCTAATTATCCTTGTAGTATAATACATTGTAAGGTTATATATTAGAATGTTAACAGTGGATAGATTTTTGACAATAGAAATATATCTGTGGTTTGATTTATTTTTTTTACTTTCTTCTTTGTTCATATTTATATTTTCAAAATGCCTTTTATGATCCTGCATTTCTTTAAAAATATTCATCTACAGAATATTGGTTAAATGAATTTTGAAACATCCATACATTAAAATGCTATAAATCTGTTAAAAATCAGTTGAAGCAATTCTCTATGTGTTAATATAAAAACCCTCCAAGATACAATAATTGAGAAAAACAAGGTAAAAAACAGCATACATAAGTGTTCTTGTTTGTGTTTATTTTAAAAATTTGTGTACGTGTGTGTCTTTGCATGTGTGTGTTGTGTGTGTGTGTGCATGTGTTTGCATAAAAAAACTTCTAGAAACATAAGAATCTATGACTATAATTAATTCTTGGAAGTGGCTTTGGAGTTAACTCTTAAAAGATATAAACTTCTGAACTGTTTACATTTTTTAACCATGTGCTATCAGCTATTTTTATTATAAAATACAAAATTATTTACTAGGCAGGAATTCAGGATGTTGTAAACATTTGTTTTATAGAAACTATTCTATTAGCCTAGAGACAAAGATGTGCTTGGAGCTAATTGCTTTAAATCTGTAAGCAATAATTACTATAAATGTCTCAATGGGAATATACATATATTTCTTCTTGAACAGTGAAAAATAAAATATCAATATCATGCAACACGTGTCCTTGTGAAAGATAAAATGATTTAGGAGTTCTTGCAATTTTCTACCTTCCAATTTAATCCCTGGGTATTTTATTACTTGGCATCCGTATAATTATTAAAAATTTTAAGGCCAGTTTTGTTTGTTGGTTAGTAATATTCTTAGGAAAATAAGTGCGTAATTTGTTTTCTTTTAGGGTAAGAATCACAGATGATAGTTTAAAGTATTTGACTAAGCATAACAATTTGAATTACTGAAAAAATAAAGCATATTGTTAGATTGTTTTGCAATAATATAAATTCCAGAAGCCTTATAAAGACCTCTAAGTGACACTGTATGTTTTAATGTTTAAGTAAAAGAAATCTTTAAATCATTTAAAAAAATTACACATAACACTCTTCCTGACATCTCAACTGTACTGAAAGTACCTCTTTATATTGTCTGCTTCCTTCAAATATGTTTCGAGACATTTGTATTTATATTATTTTTAGCAAACTGTGATTTAAAAGATATGAAGTATTGAAATAATAAGCTGTCCTTGGAAATAAAAGTAAGGACATTAAATAATTTTTTCTACTTATGTATATTAACTTTCATTATATATCTCTACCCTTTTTATTATTTGACTCCCAAAATGAGATTTGAACTTACATATTTTTAGGCACTGTTCACACCAAATGAAAGAATCAATTAGGATATTTGTAAATGATAAAACTTGTGTCAAAAACACTATTATCAAAGTATTGTTTCTATTATTACTTCTGTGTAATAAAAAATTGATAATCAGAAAACGTTAAATATGGGTGTGTTTGCAATAACAACAAAAGCTTTGCTTTAAATAAAGCTTCATCACAAATATCCCTTTATATAATGAGCTTTATTACATTTACATTTTAATTTATTTATAAAGTAAATACATTTGATTTAAAAGAAACTTTTAAAGTCTATATTATATAAAAGGTTTATCTGTATGCATTAAATTATAATGTATTAATATTTAATTGTACATTAAATATTATTTCTCTCATTAGTTTATTATCAAGTATCTTTCTGTAACAGATAGGGCTTTTTAAAAATATCCACTTGGCATAAAGTTCAGAATAATTAAATATTAATCAGGGAAAGAAATAATTTTTAAAATTCACACTATTTCAACCACAATTACTTGAAGTTGATACAAGCAAACAGAAAGGACATTGTTGGGGGAGAGGGGGGAGGAGGGAGGGAGGGAGGTTTTGGTGATGGGGAGCAATAATCAGCCACAATGTATATCGACAAAATAAAATTAAAAAAATAAAATAAATAAAATAAATAAATAAATAAATAAAATAAAATTCACACTATTCATCTGCTCTTTCAAAAAGTCAAATTCCACATTTAATTATGATACAAATTTTATTTCAGAACACCTAGAGTAACAACCCTTTGCAAATACTTGACATTTACTTTTTATTTATTTTTATTACGAATATTCATGAGATACAAAGCTAAGTATCACCCCTCGTGCCCATGATGTGAGAGCCAGATTCATACTGGGGGGCATACCCATTACCAAAAATAACTTTTGTACCCCGTGTCCTCACCCAGTTATCTCCCAACCTACCTCCCCCTTCCCCACCACCCCATTCTGCTTTGTCACCCTAGGAATGTTCCCTCCCTCTGTAAGACCAGCGCACTACTGTGGTCTTTCTTTCCTTCCTTCTTTCTCTCTTAGCTCCCAAATATGAGTGAGCACATGTGGTATTTATCCCTCTGTGCTTTGCTTATTTCACTCAACATAAGTTTCTCCAAGTTCATCTATGTTGTTGCAAATGGGAGTATTTCATTCTTTTTCATAGCAGAGGTAGTATTCCATAGTGTATATATACCACAGTTCCCTTATACAGTCATCCACCGATGGACATTTAGGTTGGTTCCATGTCTTGGCTATGGTAAAAAGAGCTGTGATGAACATGGGAGTGCAGATATGCCTTCAACATGATGATTTCTATTCTTCTGGGTATATACCCAGAAGAGGGATTGCTGGATCATATGGAAGATCTATCTGTAGTTGTTTGAGAAACCTCCATACTGTTTTCCACAGTAGTTGTACTAATTTACAGTCCCACCAACAGTGTAGGAGTATACCCTTCTCTCCACACCCTTGCCAGCCTTTGTTATTCACCATCTTTTAATTATAGCCAGTCTAACTGGGGTGAGGTGGTATCTCAAAGTAGTTTTAATTTGCATTTCCCTGATGCCTAGTGATGTTGAGCATTTTTTCAGGTACCTGTTGGCCATTTGTATGTCTTCCTTTGAAAATTGTCTATTCAGCTCCTTTGCCCATTTTTTAATTGGGTTATTTCTTTTTTTACTGTATAATTGCTTGAGTTCCTTGTATATTATGGATATTAATCCGTTGTCAGATGCATAGTTAGCAAAAATTTTCTCCCACTCTGTAGGTTGTCTTTTCACTCTCTTGATTGTTTCCTTTGCTGTGCAGAAGCTTTTTAGTTTGATATAGTCCCACTTGTTTATTTTTTCTTTGGCTGCTTGTGCTTTCGGGCTCATGTTCCTAAAGCCTGTGCCCAGAACTAGTTGCTGAAGTGTTTCACCCATATTTTCACTTAGTAATTTTACAGTTTTATGTCTTATACTTAAGTCTTTAATCCATTTTGAGTTGATTTTAGTGTATGGTGAGAGATGCATATCTAGTTTTATTCTTCTACATATGGATATCCAGTTTTTCCAGCACCACTTGTTGAAGAGGCAGTCTTTTCCCCAATGTAGAGTTTTGTTGCCTTTGTCCCAATATCAGATGGCTGTAAGCCTGAGGGGTGATTTCTGGATTCTCAGTTCTACTCCACTGGTCTGAATGTCTACTTTTATATCAGTACCATGCTGTTTTGTTTTATGACAAGCCCACTGCCAGTATCATTCTGAATGGGGAAAAACTGAAGGCCTTTCCCTTAAGAACAGGAACAAGACAAGGATGGCCACTATCACCACTTCTATTTATCATAGTACTGGAGGTACTAACCAGAGCAATCAGGCAAGAGAAAGACATAAAGGGAATCCAGATTGGAAAAAATGAAGTCAAACTTTCTCTACTTGCAGATGACATGATACTATATATGGAAATACCTAAAGACTATCCCAAAACTCCTAGAGCTGGTTAATAACTTCAGTAACATTGCAGGATACAAAATAAATGCCCCCAAATCAGTTGCATTTATATACTCAAATAATGAATTAACAGAAAGAGAAATAAAGTAAGCCCATTTACAATTGTCACAGAAAAAAATAAGATACCTAGGGATCAATTAAGGAGGTGAAAGACCTCTATAGTGAGAACTACAAACCACTTCTGAAAGAAGTTAAAGAAGACACAAAAAGATGGCAAGATAGCCCATGCTTTTGGATTGGAAGAATTAACATTGTGAAAATGTCTGTTCTACCCAAAGCGATCTACAGATTCAATGCAATCCCCATCAAAATACCAATGGCATTCTTCACTGAAGTGGAAAAAACAATCTTTCCTTTCATATGGAACAAGAAAAGATAGCCAAAGCAATCCTGAGCAAAAAAAATAAAATAAAGCCGGAGGCATAACACTACCTGACTTCAAATTATACTACAAAGATATTGACATTTAATTAGCACGTTCATTTGACAAATACACAAAAAGTGCTTATCATGTGCCATGATAAACTAAAATAGGCCCTATATCTAGTTGGAGGAGAAAAAAAATATACAAGTTAACAATATCAAAGAATAATCTTGGGTAGAGATAAGTGCAGTAGGTACTGTGGAGAAATTAAAAACTGGGTAATGTTTTTGTATGGTTGAGAGAGACTGAACCTCTTTTTATATGCAGTCATGCACCGCATAAGGATGAAGGACCGCATATATGAATGGTGGTCCCATAGTATTATAATGGAGCTGAAAATTTCTATCTCCTAGTGTCGTCATAGCCATTGTAACCTCACAGTACAATGTATGACTCCCATGTTTATGGTGATGCTGGTATAAACAAACCCATTGCACTGCCAGTTTTATAAAAGTGTTGCTCATACAATTATGTACTGTACATAATACTTGATAATGATAATAGATAACCATGTTACTGGTTTATGCATTTACTATACTGTAGTTTTTATTGTTTTTAGAGTATGCTCTTTCTACTTCAAAAAAAAAAGTTTATGGTAAAACAGTATGTTGTGTTAGACTGGCAGCCGCTTCATACTTCTTGTGTTTACCTCATCTTTTGATTGCATTGTTTTCTCTTGTGCTTGATTTAATCTCATGTTATTTTGTTTATGATGGCCCCTGCTAAGGATTGAATTGTGTCCCCCAAGTTTTATGTATTAGAAGTCTGATTCCCACTGTGACTGTTGGGAGGGTGAGAAATCCTGTTACGGTAATTGAAAGGTGGAGCCTTGAAGAGGTGATTGGACTGTGAGGACTATACCTAGTGAATGGATTGATCTATTCACTGAGTAATAAGTTGATAGATTGAGGGTGGTTGTGGGTATAGTTCTGAGGGCTTTAAAAGGAGAATGCATGAGGAGCTCTCTCTCTCTACCGTTTTCTGCCACATGAGACTCCTGTGTTTCTGTAAAGCCAAGCCACCACCCAAGAAGGCCCTCACCAGATGTGTTCCTTGGCCTTTGGACTTCCCATCCTCCAAAACTGTAAGAAATAAATTTTGTTTCTTACATGTTGCCCAGTTCCAGGTATTTTGTTATATGCAACAAAAACGCCCTTAAGCATACAAAATCCAGAGCTAATATTGCCAGTAAGAGGCCACATTGAGGAACTTACCTTGAAACTAAATTAAAAGTGATTTAAGGATTACAAAGGTGGAAAATCAGTGATGGCTATTGCTAGCAAGCCAGGCATGTCCCATTCTATCATAGCTATGATCCTGAAGAAAAGGAACAAAGTGACTGAAGCTGTTAATGGATCTGCTTTACTGAAAGCAAGGAGACTATCAAAAATTTGAGAAAGGCCTATATCAGATATGGAGAAACATCTAATGACCTAGATTGAAGGACAGACACACAAGCATATCCCTCTCAGCACCACAACTGTCACAGCCAAAGCAAAAAGTTTGCTATGTTTAAAGAAAAGGCTGGACCTAGGCATGATGTTGAATTTACTGCTAGCTCTGGATGGTTTAAATGTTTCAAGAATTGTTATTCATTACATAATGTGAAAGTGAGTGGTGAATCTGTGAGTGCTTATATGAAGGCAGCTGAAGAATTTCTGAAAACTCAAGATGAGTTAATTGTGGAGGAAAATTACTTGCCAGAGCAAATCTTTATTATGGATGAGAACTTCCTGTTCTGGAAATGGATGTCTGAAAGGACTTTCATCCATAAGGAGGCCAAGTCAATGCCAGGTTTCAAGGCTTTTAAGGACAGGATAACCATCTTGCTTGGGGAAAATGTTGCAGGATACAAACTGAAAACTTTTGTGGTACAGCTTAGGTGTATAGTAGGCTATATCACCTAGGTTTGTGTAAGTGCACTGTGTGATGTTCACACAATAACAAAATCACCTAACGCATGTCTCAGAACATATCCCTGCTGTTAAGCAACACATGATTGTGTTTAATGGCCATTCTGATCTCTTCTTTAGTATTTTGCCTGTTCTTATTCCCTACCTTTTTTTCTCTTGTAAGATTGTACTCTTCATTTACACACCAACTTCAGTCCAACATAAATTTCAGTCCATCAGAAGTCCTAGTTTTCTAATTTTTAAGGATAAATAAAAGTTTAGTAAAATATTGAGAGATGGACTAATTTTTTGCTGAGTCTATCTGAGTTGTCCATCCTTCTGTGGCAATAATCTTTTCAGGAACAAAATTTGCTGCATTTTTATCTCAATAGACTAGATTTAAGTTTGCAAAATTTCATGTATTTAATCAATTATTATGTTGGATACATGAGGATTTTTAATAGTTGCATTTCCCAGGTGTTATAACAGATCCCAAATAGAATGCATGCTTCTCAGGGACTGAGCATCTGTCTATTGTGGTAACCGTAATAATTCCAGTGGCTAGAACAGTGTCTGAAATTGTTGATGTTCAGTAAAATGTGGTAGCTGATCAACCCACAGTTTCCCAGCTTTAAGGCAATTAGAATTCGATATTATTCTTAGATTTACAGAAGCCCTAAGGCAGGTGTGAGCCTGGCATATTGAATGAAGAATATGAAATTTGGCATGGCCACACCCAGTGAGTGATGAGGTGGGCAGTAATACATGGGGTCAGAGAAGTAACTGGCTCCATGACCTCTAGATCCACATTTTCCAAGGGGGAAAAAAAAAAAAGTGAGCCACATACATCAGCTTTAGTTTTAATGTTTTTAGTAGCCACAATAAACAGATACAATTAAGTTTTAAATTCTATTTATCCCATATGTGCAAAATATTATTTTTAATAGTAATTGACATAAAAATTATTAACAGTGTTTTACGTACATTTTTATTTGAAGTCCTGAAAATTCAGTATATACTTCACATTTACAGCACCTCTCAATTCGGACTGGCCACATATCAGGTGGTCAGTAGCCACCTCTGACAAGTGTATTGAATAGGGCAGCTCTAATGCTCTGCACACTAGTGTAAAGACTGGTTTCTAACTTCAGCTGGGAAATCATTTGAGGGTTTTGAGCAAAGGAATGGTGCGATACGACTGATGCTTTAGGAGCGTGATCTGACTGCTGTGCTGATAATAGCCTAAATAAGGGCAGAAGCCTGGGTTACTGTGAGACAAGAGGATGGCCTGGGTCAGGAATTTTAGTTGAATAGGTGGTGAAAAGGCTAGGCTCTGGGTCTGTTTTAAAGTGAGAGCCTCCAAATGGTTGGATATGGAGTTAGGAGGTAGGGAAAGGAATAAAAGATAGACTCTGGGATTTTTCCCTATATCAGTTTAAATCTGTCTAGATTTAATGAGATCTTATTTCTAGGTTTGTGGTCTCCAATTGGAGATGCACACATTCCAACGCATATACTAGACAACACAGCGGTGCAGAAAGAAAACAGGGCATATGAAATACTGGAAAAATGCTGGAACTACTCCTCAGAAGATTGTGACCTGCCTTCATGATCACAGAGCTTGAGGCCAGAGCTCAAATTCTTTCAATAGAGAAATGTAGTCTAATGTATTTCAAATATTTGCCATCTCCCAAAAAGGCAAATCACCTTCCTTTCATGTAGAGGACCCAAAGAAAGAAGGCAGCAATTTATAAAATAATAGTATAATGCTTCTGGTAGAGATTCATATTTTAGAAAATTATAACAGAAAAAAGATGATGGGGTTATAAAATGGTTAACCCTTCACAACCATGCAGCACATACACATACACAACTAACAGAGGGCCAATGTAACTTGACTTCAACTGGTTTCACACTGCTAATGAAAATTAGTATAATATGGCAGAATCAGGATAGTGTAGCATCTTTTCTCTCTAAAAGTAGATACTGCCCTTGGGAAGACCATAATCAAGCATCATTTTGCTTCTGTCACCCAATGAGTCATTATTTGACCCGCCACCTATTCAAGTTTGCGCCTGTTTATCAAACCTTTTATAATGTTACCAGTCATCATTACATGATATTTATTCTCTCTGGTAGGATTTTATTTTACTTTACAGTAACTATTAGGATAGAGAGTGAGGTGAGTTGGAGAAAAATTTGTCAGAAGAGGAGTGGCACATTTATTGAGGTAAATTTTCTTAAATTCTAGAAAAAGTGTCACTAGGAATTTTAATAAATTGGTGAGAAGCTCCTGCCACCCCTTGCTCAGAATCACTAAACAAAAATGTGACAGCTCACAGAACATTTCAACTATTTTTTCTCAAATAAAGTGATTTACATCTCCTAACAGATTGAATTAAGGATAATATGCCCAAGCTATTAATTTTAGGATTTTTTTCTTATAATTGTGCATACCTTGTAACCTGTTCCACTATGATGACTGATAATGGTTAGGCTATATGCTAAGATGAAATAAATTATTGCACAAATGCAATCCAACTTTAAAAGAGTCTTATGAGTTATTGAAGCTACACTGTAAAATAACAAGTTGGTAATTTAACAGTTGTTTTTACCAGATCTAATATTCATTCAACTAATCCAAAAGCCCTTCACCTGAATGTCTACATGCAACATATTACCCACCAGTTTTAGGCACTATCATTACTGTTTGTCAAACTAACTGAGAAAAATTGTGTGTGTGTGTGTGTGTGTGTGTGTGTGTGTGTGTGTGTGTGTGTGAGAGAGAGAGAGAGAGAGAGAGAGAGAGAGAGAGACAGAGAGAGAGAGAGAGAGACAGAGAGAGAGAGAATGATCTGGGAGGGTAAAAATGGCTTCCTGTCTCCAGTGTTTATTCTCCCTGTACTAAAGAAACCCTTCTAAGAATTAATTTCTGGTCAAATAAGGGTCGAATGCTGCATGTGGAAGCTAGAAATGATGTAGGAGAGCAGCTGGTCTCTACCCATTAATGATGGGCGCTAGTGTAATCTGCTGTTTGTGGAGCCTGATGAAAGTGCCCTGAAATTTAGTGGTTATCTAAAATTTTTAGTTAAAGGTAGGTCAATTGAAATGTTTATCTTGGTTGGTTATACTTTGTTACGTATTTCCAAGTTCTGGCAAAATTTCCTAAATGTCAACATGACATGATATTTATTTGTAGATAGTGCTGTTATTAATCATCTAACAGGGCTATGTGAGATCTCGAATTCATGAAAAATAGAGAGCTTGAGCGTACTATCTTACCTTCTTATAGAGGCCCTTCATCATTCCTCCAAAAATTACAATGTTTTTTCCATAACGCACATATTATTTTTCTCATTTGTTCTTCACAATAATCTGTTGATTTTTCATGATAAGATAAAAGACAAAAATAGGTTGGAACCACATTATTCAAATAAGAATGCCCACAGCATAGCACATATCTAATTAAAAAGCACACCCATAAGATATTGGCAGAATAAAAGAATGAGTGAGCAAATGAATGAGGCATGCAGGAGATCTAAAATGTTCAGGGAGTTTCAGCAACTTACAAAGTGACTTAAGTGAGTAACTAGCATATCTGTGATCAAGTGGCAAAGGCTTTGACAGTGTGAAGACCTGGGCACAGAGAGGGTAGGTTAAAGGACCTCCCGAAAATCCAAATTAGATTTTTGAGTGCTTCAACTGATTGCATAATTATAGGCTTGCAGAGTATTATGCATTCTTTGGAATATGGACACCACTTTGTGGAAACATTGTGAGAGATTAAGGGAAGAATTCAATGCTGATTTTGGGTAAGGTTTGATAGCACAAGACTTACCAATGTGAGTTTGCTTGCATACATATTACTGAAAATAGAAAAATATAAAAGTTACTTCCCAAATATGAGTATCAAATAATATTTCTGGGGAAGACCATGTTAATTTTTAATTTTCATATACAGACTCTGAGTGTTATTCACTTATTATCTTGCTGAAAGTTGGCTTAGTGAAATGAAGGAGGCACAAGCTAAACCTCAGTAAGTTCAGGAGAGAACAGGGCTGTACAGCAAGGGTAGATCCGTACAAACAGGGAAGCCACTGGGTGGGTAGAGTGGAAAACTTGAGGGAGGGTTCTCTATTTAAGATGGAAGAGCCTTGAACACACTCCTACGTGGAATATAGAGCCAGTTGAGTGGGAGAAGTGGATGAAACCGGCTAGGCAAAGGATGATTAGTGTAGAAAGGTCAAGTGAACTTAGGATAGGATGTGATCTGTCATAGAGTGAAGGTAGAGAAGTTATACGTTGATGAAAGTTGGATGAAAGAAAAGACTCCACTTTCACTGAGAAAAGAGTAAGAATGGTAAGAAAAGTTTGTCAAACACTTTAATAATGATGATTATGTCAGTCGAGGAAGTGGCAGGTGTATATGGGAGGAGGGATAATGGGTAGGGGCAGACTGGGAATTGTAGCATCACATTTTATGTATTTCTGGGAAGAAAGAAGCAAAGTACTTTGGTAAGAATGCTGAGAAACTGGCAGGCACCTGGAAGCTGGGAGAAAATGCAAACATTTAAAATAACTGTATGGAAATAATGAGTAATATTCATTAGATATGAGTGAAGAAACTGTGACCCATAAATTCGTTGGAAATCACTGAGGGACCAGTCAATTCTGGAAAAGCACAAATCCATAGGTACTATATCAGCAAGGCCTTCGGTATCTGTCTGTTTCTTTTATCTGTTTTCCTTCAATCCCATCATGATCTGACTCCTGACTACTCCTGAAAATTTATCTCTGTCATTGCACTGCTGAAATTCTATGATCTAGTTGTAGTGAGTTTCCTTGTAGTTTTCCAAATGAGCAAATCTTTCTCATAGGTTGTACGCATTGTTCCCTGTTTGAAATTTTGTTTTACCATACTTCACCTGGTTAGTCCCTATGCTTTAAGAAGCTGCTGCAGCAACATTGTATCCAAGCAGTGTTGTCAGGTAAAATATAGAATGCCCAATTAACTTCGAATATTTGGGGCATGCTCATATTAAAAAAAATATATATTCGTTTTTTATCTGAAACTCAAATTCAGTTGGAAGATCTGTATTCTTATTTTTGTATTTGTTAATCTTGGCAGCCCTAATTGTCAGCTCCCAATAGACTAGGTCAGTTGGTGGTTATGTTTTTTATGTTTTGTCATAGCATCCACTATCGTAGACTCTATTGCCATCACTCCGCATCTTGACTGGCTGTCTCATCAGCATATGAGACTTCTGGAGACTGGGGACCACATTTTGGTGGACTCTTCACTTAGTCAATTCCTAGCCCATTTTAGGTTGACTCATCATAGGCTTATCATGCTAAAGCGTTTAGTACCTTCATTGGAGACATTTAAGCTGGCTGCCTAAGGATCTGGCTAAAGAGATGCTAAGGTTCAGATTGAGCACAGCTTTAATCATTGATGTGGACACAGAGAGCCTTACTCTTTGTGGGTATATATGAGTGTGGGAGATGCATGGAATATATAAGGGATTACCAATCCTCTGTAGTCCTGTGGTTCTTGTGTACTTGTCAAACTGCTTACTATCAGAAGAACTTTTTTTTTCTGGAATTGATCCAAATACGATTATTTATTGTTAAATGCCTTCGGGTATTCCCCACTATTGATTTCAGGATTAAATGTAAATGCTGGTTCATGAGCTTCAAGGCTCTTCACTCCAAACTGTCTTTTCTGCCACAATGCTTATATTTTTCCTACATGTCCTGGATTCTCAGCACATGAAACTATTACTTCTCCCTGAAAAGCAATGAAACTTCACATTTCTGCAACTTCGTATTATACCTCTGTCTTCTCTCCCTTAGAAATCTTACTCCAGACTGTAACTTGAATCAAGTATCTTGCCTTCTGTGAAGCTCATGCCCCTCACTTTTCTGAACTGTCTCAGTGTCAACTGGGTATATTTCAGTTTTGCCTAATACACCATATAATATTTGGGGGCTAAGATGTGGTATGATTTGTGGCAGGCACTCAGTACATGTTTTACCCAGTTAATTGTATAATCAAGGCTTTGGGGCAAGAACTTCTCATAACACAAATTATGGTGAGCCCTTGAGGTGAGCTTTGAAGGTGTGTTTCCTCAATTTCTTGAAAGAATTACGGCCACAACACCCAGTATCAAATCAAAGACTAAACAAAAATACTGAAACATCAAATATAGGATTCAATGGAGGAATAGCAATAGCTGTGATATTATTCATCATATAGTTATATATTTCTGTATACTTTACCCAATATTTTCTGACTAACTATATTCTTTACAGTAAGACGCAACCTTTGAAGTTTCCGAATAACTTCCATTTTTTCCAGTATGAAGATTATTACAGCAGGTTTCAGATTGTTTTTTTATAAACTCTCGTAGCTCCTTCATTTTCATAAATATATTTATGAAGTATGGAAGTACCATAAATATATCTTTTAAAACAATATTATACACAATTCAATCAAAATATAGTTGACTTGTGTCATTATTTTTGTATTACAATGGAGTATAAAAAGTCCCTGCTTTCGGATTGATATGAATTGTTTTATCATGGGAAAACTAAATATTTTTGCTGATTTTTTCTCAATTCCAAGTAGCCTTTCACAAATATTTATTGAGCTATTAAATGCCTTTCAGTGTTTGGGATCAATCAGTGCAAAAAAAGAAAAAAGTTCCCCATTCTTCTGAAGTTTATATGTTAGCAGACAGGCACACAGAAATAAACATAATAAAAAGTAAATTACATAATGTTGTGAAATAAAAAGTTGTGTGTAAAAAGTTTAAAAGCAGGGTAAGAGGATCACACGTGCAGGAGCAGGATGTTGGCAAAGTGCTCGGAGAAGGCAGTTTGTAGTAGTAAATCAGGTGATCACTCACTGACATGTAAAATTTGAACCAAGACAACATCATTCAACAAGGAATGATGGCAGATGGCAGTGGTAAGTCCCATATGCATTCATCCACATTTAGATGGTCCTTATTTAATACATATTGTGTACTCTCCAGTCAAGATTACTATATTCACAATGTAGTACAATGTTTAAGTCTGAAAATCAATTGTGTTGTATCATTGAAAAACAGCAAAAGTCAAATCAATATTTTCACTTTAAGACCCCTGTGTTTCTTCTCTTTCAACTCATCAAATGGGATCTGGCTGTGAGTTTCTTTAATCCAGACTTCCAAGATAAATTTGCCTACACGATGCACATGTTAATCTTACATTTTCTAAGAACTTGGCCTGAATAGGTTAATCTGATTTTATTTACCTCTCTAGACATACTCATCTGAAAGAAATAATTTGACTAAGTTTTACTGCATTTTTCTTCAAAACTTATTTTGTGTAACATATTACTGATGGCAGAAGTAGGGTCCCGGGGGGCCGGATAGTTGGTCTCAACCCCTCCTATCCTCTTACTAGGTTCTTGACTCCGACACAGTAAAGAATTCAAGGGCAGAGTCACAGAAGAAAGTGAGAACAAGTTCAATAAAATAGATAAGAAGTACAGGTTCCACAGAGAGAGTGCGGCATAGACTGAGCGGGGCCCACACCAAGTTTAACACAAAAGCAAATTCAGTACAGACATCAAATCTAACACAAGAGCAAGAAAGACATACTTAAAGTTCAGTACAAAGTGCACGCTGGCTCAAGAGAGTGAGCAGCTGCTTGCTAGAGAGTAAAGTTTGATACAAAGTAAAGTATACAAACCTCAGCCAGCAAAGTGCAGGTTCCCTCCAGGAAAGTGAGCAACAACCCTGCCTTCTGCTGGGATTCAGCTTTTATAGTTTCTCTATCTAATGAATATTCAGTTAAGGGGGTGACTCCCAGTTATGTAACATTTAGTCTAGCACATGCTCAGTCAGTCTCTTCCTGGAGCATGTTCATTGGTCAGACCCTATCACATGCACCAGGAATATTCAAGAATATTCTGTGCTCTCTAATAAGCCTGCCCAGCCACTGGATTTGCATAAGCCAGCCCCTTGTCTCATTTTCCCATTGGTTCTGAAAATAGGTCTAAATTGCAACAGTAACTTTCCTCTGGGGGAGCGACTAAAGGAAGGGGCCTGAGACCTCAGGGAGTGGCTAGAAACCTAGAGGTGTGTCCTAAAGCCCAAGCCCAGGGAAACTGAGAATGTCCTATATCATTACTTCATAATAATATTCTTGAATTATTTTAAAAATATAAGAAAAGTTCAAATTACATCAACTGGAACAGGAACTCACATTATTTTGTCTATTTTCTCAGAAGTAATCAAAAATTAGAAAATGCCTTTGTATATGTACATGTCTTTGTACAGTCACTCATTACAATGGGTTTTCATGTTTGTGAGTGCGCATGAGGGCAAAGGTCTGATAGACTATGACTTTGTAATATTGAAATGGCCTAGATATATCAAAATTAGTGATTGGACTATCAGACACTGCTCTAACCAAAGAATATACAAAGCTGGTTCTGTACAATTTTCATCATCTTACCGACCTTTTAAATGTATAGTGCTGTTCTCAAAAATGTATTTGGTATTGAACAAGAAAGATGGAGTGTGAATCACCACCCAAAACTTTTATTTTTTGCATAAATTTACCAAATACAGAGTACAGAAAAAAATATGTGCTTACCATTTTCAAATTCTTAACTGTATACCTGATATTATGTACTAGATTTTCAGCTTATGTATGTGAATTAGAAACTTTTTTTAGTAACCACAATTATCGTTAAATACACTGTGAATAAAGACCTAACACTGTTAATGTAGTGATATTTCTATTTTGGCTTGTTTTGGCATTAAGTAGAGGAGTGTTTTAAAGTTTTAATACATCTTGTACAATTGTACAGCTTAAGAAAGTAAGAAACAACTACTGCTAAAGGGGAAGTAAAATGCCTGATGAATTACCGGAACACTAATGGAAACATAGAAGAGATGCCATTAAAATTTGCATTGGATTTTGCAAAACTAGGAGCATTGTGAATATCTGCTTTATCAACTAAAATAGATGATTTGGTTTGGTTGGTTGCTATTATTGACTTCATATTTGAAGATTATTATGAATTATCTCCTAATTTTATAAACCCATGAAATTTTAATTATATATAGTTAGATTCCTTTACAATATTCTTTCTTCTGATATATTTTTAGAATATTCCTAAAATATTTCACTAAAATTACAAATGAAAGATTTTGATGAGAAATTAAGATAGTTCTTTATCATTTATTTGTTAGTGCTTTGTTTTATTTTTAAACAAGTTTGCTATTCATTCTGTTACACAGCTTAAAAATTCACCTTGAAATATCCTATGTGTCACCATTGATAAAGGTGTGAATGAGTCCCACATAAAGGATAGAATTATAGCCAGTGATACAAGAATTGATGGTGTATAATTCAGGATACACCCAATGAGGGTGTATCTTTTATTAACACCATTTGTAATATTTATCTTTTATATGTTTCTTAGCAGAAGAATAGTTTATCTCTGGTGTGTTGGTTAAAAACCAAGGTTTTCAAAGTAGATAGAATGACTGAAATTTAGCTCCATTTCTTCCAGTTTGGTAAAATTTTGCAAGTTACCTAATTTTTACGACCCTTTGTTTTGTTTTTTCTCCTGTGAAATAAAGATAATTGGATAATACCAATCTTTGAGGCTTTTATAAAGGTTAAAATTGCAAACACCAATTAATCAATGTGTAATAGCTATGATTCTTCCTATTACAAAATCTTGTATAGATGACTAGTCAGATGCTCTGAATAATGTTAACTCCTTCCTCCTAGCTTTGGAAAGAAAGAAGCTCTTGAATGCTGCATGCAGAAAATGTTTTGTGAAGACTTGTGACTCCCTGTTGTACTTTATACTATGATCTCGAGTCAGACTGCGTGGATTTGAACCTTAGATGTATCACTTAGTATTTGGGATCTTGACCAATTTACTCAAATTCTCTAGCCGCACTTTTTAACTTGAAAATGAATGTAATGATAGTACATAACTCAAATAGTATGGTAATTCAAAACAGTAGCTAGTATTATTATTGCCACTTAGCTGGGCTTAACTATGGGGAGTGGGCTAGCCTCTATGTAGGAGGATTCATTCTCAAACCTATTTCTAAACACATGGTGTTCTCACTGCTGACACTATCTATCCATGCTACTTCATTACTGACCTTCACGTTCTGCACTTTATGTGATAATATAGCTTCATGCCTTAGGAATACTTGATCTTGACCTCTTGGATCTTTCCTAGCCTGCCAAACTGAGAACCACAGCACTGTCTTTTGCTTTCTTCTTTTCTAACCTTGAATTTTATTTTTTTCCAAGGATATGAAAAAATTACCTTTTGACTTTGGAGAAGAAAAAAAATTACTTTTACATAAGGATAAATTACACATTAATCCCTATTCTAAGGCACAACTAAATGGCTGGTTTAGATAAAGCATGAGTACTTCCCTATTGTAAAAATTTGAAAATTTTTAAAATAGAAATTACTTGTAATGATTCACATAAGATGAAAATGGTTTTCTTGTTTAGTCATTATTTTTAATAAGACTAAAATTTTACTGTTATTGCTTTCTGGACTTTCACCAATTTTGTGTGGTAATTTTCCAAAAATTTTGATTGTGTACTCAAGAAAGAGGAGAAAATCAGAAGAATGGAGAGAGAGAGGAAGAGTAAACAACCATGGTTTTCATTCAAGGTTTAACATTATTGATAGTCATATGCCTTAGTAGATAGAACTGGATTAAAATGTGCGTGGGAGATATTTCCAAGGCACCAAGTCATCATTTACTTGAAGTAAACTAATTCTGTTAGATCCTGCATTGAAACACTAACCAGTCAATCGCTTTTGGATATTCTCCTAGAACAGTAGTTCTGCCCGCCATTAGCAAGTGTAATAAGTGACAACATAAGGAAGCTAAGCAGATAATTAGCACATCTGACCGAAATCTGTTAGGAAATTAGGGCACATGTATGGAAAATGAGTTTATCTAAATTCATTTTTGGCCACAACTCAAAAGGCCAAGCTTATAGTTGCCAAATTGCCACCTGTGCCCTATATACCACAGGTATTCAGGCCTTCAGAACAGCTTTTCTTCCTAAGGATTTCTGGGGCAGCAGCTCCCCCACACACCCTACTGTGACCTCATGCATGGAATCAATACTTACTTCTGGGTCAAGCATTGGCATTCGCCTTGACTTTGAACACTTTCTAATCTCTTTTTATAAAGGTAATACCATAATAAAAATATGAGTTCTGTATCAGTTAGGATTAGGTTGAGATGTCATTATTAGAGATCCAAGATAACAACTAGAGTCCAGGGGTTCCATGGCAGGTCCAAGGTCATCAGGGACCCAGGCCAATTCTTTCTCTCCTCTTCATCATAAACGGTGGCTCCCATTAACAAGGTAACATTATAGTTACAGTATAACTGCTGTAGCCCTCACCATCATATCCTCATCTTAAAAGGCAGAAGGGAAAAGGGCAAAAGGTGTCCTCTTCTTTGAGTCGTGTCCCCCCCACCCCCCGCCAAAGAGCTTCCCTGGAAGCCCCAATGAAATTCTTTTATTTATATCTCATTGCCTACCATTATCTGTAAAGGAGCCTGGAAAATTTATAACTAGAAACATTTCTAACACTGTTAAAGTTACTTTAAGGAAGAAAGACTATGGGATAGGCAACCAGGAGTTTCTACCATACCCTTTTATATTTAAACTAGATCAATTATCTAAGTAAGTATGTATAGCTAGTAGCTTCTGTATAGCTGTGCTTTAGCTTAGGGACAATTTGCAATCACCTATAATATTCAAAGTTTAGCTTGCAGAAGAACATAATGGACATTTATTTACAATACAGCTTCCAGAGATTCAGGTCCCCCAGGGCTTGGTGAGGTTCAGAAATCCATTTGGAGGTCACTGAACCATATTACATATTACACTTATTGACAGCCCCCAGCTGTAGTGCTGTGGAAAGTCTTTTTGATATTTTTCTTTTGATATTTCTCAACAGTGCCAACTACAGAATTTTTATAGGAGCTTAAGGGTGGCGATCTCTTAAAGGAGGAAGGAGGCATATGCAGTGCTGGAAGCTACAGAAACAAAGCCCTTTACGTAATATTGAGAATACGCCCATAGTCAACATGAAAGAATTGGGCAGCTACAAATTGTGGGTTGGGGCATGAACCTTTTAGGGTCCCCTGCCATCTGGTGCTGCCGCTGTTTGTGAACTTCTTACCTTCTAATTCCTGACATTGCAGCACACCGAAGATTGGCAAATCTCTGAAACACTTCAAATTCATGCCCAGCTTTTGTCCTCTTTTTAAAATCTTTTTCAGGTAGTTGATAGTAGTGGAGTTAGAGTTTCATTGATCAGATAAACAATGACAAGACAAGAAGGAACAGATGGGCCAATTGAAGAGAAAATGAAAACGAAACAAGCCTAACCAAGATCATTTATGAGTACCTAGCAAATGCCTAGCTGTTTTGTTTTTCTTTTTCTTTTTAGCATTTCAATTAATCCTCAACACAACCCTCCAAAGTAAATACTTTATCATCCCCATTTTATAAATTAGAATACAGAGACTCTGAGAGTAAACTACTCAGAATTATAGTTGGTAACAGACAAAGGTAGATTCCTACCTGGATCTGACTTCAAAGCCATGTTCCTATGACTCTGATATACTGATTCTTCTGTGGGGAAAGTAAAGGAGTATGACCAAATCAGAAACATAATTAAACCTCTTCTTCCTTCACAACAAGATTGTTTCCACCTCCCAATTAATTGGCATAATAGATAAGAAGATTGCAAAAGGAAAATGGAACAGGTGCGTGTAGAAGGTAGCAAGAGAGGAAAGCCAGTCTGTTCCAGACACATCTCCCCAAGACAGTTCTCACCGTCCAATCCAGATCCTCCTTTAACATAACAGATTATTTCATTTTAGCTTCAGCTGCTGTGTAAGAGTTTTTATGTTCCTTCCCATTTGTCAGTCTCTTTCAGGTTTGATCCTACCTTGTTCATTTATTCTTAGTATCTATCTGACTATGAGAAAATACAAAGAAGCCGTATGTAACCCTATTACTATCTATCTTTGAACCTTTATTAGAAGACTTAATTAGGATCCAAGTTCTTTAAATCCCTCATTGTTCTGACTGGAAGAAAATATGTTGTGTAAAGCTTTGTTGGTGTTCGTGAAACTTGAAACTCAGCAGCCATTGATGCTAATTTCTCTTCTGCCTCTGCATGGCTTCAATTGTTCTGTTTGTCTCCTAATGGGGAAGGTCAACACCAGAATGTATTTTGCTGTTCTACTGACAAAATTTATCTTATCTTCATTTTCTGGGCTCTCATGTAGCTCTGATTGAACCATTAGTCTCTAGTAAGTCAGTATAGCAATGGTGATTCAACGTTTTCCTCTGCCATAACCAACTGCATATATTTGTGGACATTATTTAAACTTGAAACATTTTCTTCAAGTATCAGAATATTACAAAACTATGCTATCTACCCCAAGTGAATCATTGTGTGGTATATGCATGTATTGAAGCAACACACTATAGTACACAAAAATGTACAAGTAAATGTTAAAAATAAAAAAATAAATAAATAAATAAAACTACCAGGCTGAAGTTTTCTAAATATGTAGAAAAATAATTCTCAAACCTTATCTGGCATAGTGTTTGAAAATGCTGGCTGTACTACGAGAACTATCTCCACACCAACTCAGTAATTTTATTAGGATCCTAACAAAAGTGTAATTTAATCCGGTGTTACCAATATTGCACATTTCTCTCAATTGCCTTCCTTTATAAGTTTTTTACAGTCCACTGACTGTAAAAAAGTCAAGAAACAAATCAGGAGCACGTTTCCTCAAGGCTGAGTTAGAAAACATGTTGTTAATGGCGTTGAATAGAATCACAGTCTAGTTTAAAAACTTACTCTATTTGTGTCCCTGAACTTTTATCCTTGACTTTCCCAGAGAGTTTTATGTCCATTCCAGGCACTGTCCAGGTGTTAAGAAATGATCTTTGTCCTTCTTTCTGATTTGAGAGTCTCAGTCCAAGAACAAACCACCAGTTCTGATGTGCGCATCCATTTTCTCTTTTAAGGCCAATAGGCCTTCATGTAAAGGTTATCTCTCCAGCTGGCTCTCACATGCTTGAACTTGTAAGGGTTTTCAGTGGATATGCAGCTCTATCCCCTTTCTGCAATTTATTATTTAACAAATACATGTATTAAGAGCTAGAGGTATGCCAAGTGATTAAAATTTAGGGAAACATATAAGATCTTTAGTTTTAAAATTAGAATACAAACCAGAATAAGAAAACTACAGAATGGAAGTGCAGGGTATCAATGGAAAACCAATGATAAGTTTTTATATTAAAATTTGGTTCATGTAAAGGGTGCTAGAGCTAGAAATATGAGCAGGATTCAAATAAGTAAGGTTTAGTGATGTGAAATTTCACTAAGAACAACATGTGGAAAGGTACATTAGTCTATTTCTGTTGCTTATAACAGAAATACCTGAAACTGTGTGATTTGTAAAGAAACAGTATTTATTGCTTACAGTTTCAGAGGCTGGGAAGTCCAAAGTCCAGTGAACACATCTGGTGAGAGCCTTGTTGGAGGTAGTTACTCTTCACTACAATGCTGGGTGTCACATGGTGATAATGGTAGAGCAGAAAGAGAGCTAACTCCTCAGTCCTTCTCCTTTTAAAGTTCTCAGAACCATGCCCATGACCACCATTACACCATCAGTGGATTAATCCATTTACTTGGGCATGGTCCTCACAATCTAATCACCTCTTCAAGGTACCAACTTTCAGTTACCGTAATAGGATGTCCCACCCACTTAACACTGTCACAGTGGAGATTAAGATTTTTACGGGGGTAGGGGAAATTCAGTCCACAGCAAAAGTCGTAAACCGTGGGAAGGTGTAAACCTGTGGGAAGGTGTAAACATTTTTGTGGGAATGTAAATAACTCAATTAGTCGTAAGAGTACATCTAAGACTTTATTTCAGCACTTTAGAACTGGAAACCTGAGCCTCTTTAATAATAAAGTAGAACAATTTACTTAATTCAGGAGATAGTACTAAGTCATTGGGAAGTCTTTGTGCAGGGACCATTTGGCCAGAGATGAGTTTTAGAAAGTTTAATGTGTTATTGATTCTGTTATTGATTTTCAGAGTATTTTGGGATAAGAAATGGTATGTGAACTGACCAGTTAAAAATATAAGACAACTATAAAGAAGGAGGAGAACTTTGCTTTTTATTCAATGTTTCTGGATTGTCTGAACTTTTATTAAGAGAATGTGTTTATGTATTATTTGTGCAATTCCGAAGTTTAGCAGAGACTAAAAAGAAAAACAAAACAAATAAAAAAGAAATATTTCACAATGATCTCAATAATTTTTAACCCAGCACTCGCTTAAGAAATATCATCAAATTAAGTTATAAATATAAAATGGGATTCCAAGAACTAATTTTAAAAATCATGAATGGAGATTTGAAGAAGGGATGGGTTATGAAGTTGGCTTAGCAAATCATGGCTAACCATGAAAACTCCATTTATTGCATAGCTAACTTTTAAATTTTATTTGAGAGATTTCACATTGTCGCTCCTCATTTTCTCTGGGGTTGGTAATTAAAGATATGTATATATATGGCGCATCTTCTAGCAAAGCTATTCCCCTCATGGAATGTGATATTTTACATACTGCTTGCATAGGTTGTCTTATTTTTCTTAATCTTCTTTCTACTGTTTTTCTCCTAAGCCCTAAATTAGTTTTAGATTTTCCTTTGGTTATTTCTAAGTTAAAAAAAAACAACAACAACAACAACTAGGTAAAACATCTTTCAGTTGTTAACATTGGATCTTAAGAGCAAATATTTATGACTTAATTATTTCTGGATAATAATAAATTTATTTACTTTTTACAAAATATTGTTGGTCTTCGAGGTTTGCATCTTTGGACACTTTTCTTACTCTACATACTCTTCATGGCTATTTCATTCATTGTCATGATTTTGGGTGCAGGTTCTCTCAGCCAAAAGGAAGTGTTGCTGTTTCTTTGCAAAATGATGAATTATAGGCTATCAGTAGCCCTGAACATAAGTACCTCAGTGCCTCCCAAATTCTTGCCTCTTGCCAAATCCCTCTTCTGAATGTCATATTCACTTATCTACCTGCCTACTGGATATTTCCAATGGGGTGAACTATGGGCAATTTAATCTCAGATTGTCCAAAACTGATATCTGACTTGTTCTACTCTGAAAGTTGCTTTGTGTTTTTTATACTGGGTGTTGGATACCTCCATCCACCTAAATATCACAACTAGAAACCTGAGAACTACCATGTCTCTTTCCTCCTCTTCATCTCCTGCCTTGAGTTCATCATCAAGTACAGACAGCTCTGTTTCTTAAATTGCTTTTCATCCCTTCTGCCACTGGTTCAGATGACTATAATCTCCAGCTTTAGTTATTCCAACAACAATTTGGAGTCAGTTTCACTTGAGCTATATTTTCTTCTTTACTATTCTTTCTCCCATGTAGGTAAAGGAATGATATTCTTAAAATTCAAACTTGATCATTTCATTCCTCTGCTTAAAAATCTATAAGGTAACATTTTTATTTTCCTAAATAGATCTTCTAAAGCCATTCATATTCCAAGCTTCCAATATCATCTTTCATTGCAGCCCATCCTCTCCATCCTCATTCCCCTTCCTTTCCATACCTGCATTCAGATACTTTACTGAATTTCTTTACTTTTTTTTTTATGGTGGTAAAATATATATAACATATGGATTGGCGTTTTAAGCATTTTTAAACAGACAATTGAGTGGAATTAATTACATTCATAATGCTGTGTAACCACTACCTCCACCTATTTCCAAAACTTTTCATCATCCTACACACGAACTCCGTACCCATTAAGCAATAACTTTTCATCATCCTTTCCCCCCTGGTTTCCAGTAACCTCTAGTCTATTTCCATCTCTTGAATTCCCTGACATACCGGTATCTCTCACTTCCAGACTTTTCACAAGCTTGTCCATCTGCTTAGCTCATTTTTTACCAGTCTCACTTTTTTCTCCATTCGCACCACCAGCTCAGTTTTACTCATCAGTCAAGCTCCTGCGTGCCCCACAAAACCTACATACATACGCACTCCACACGCGTTACTTCTTTGGCTTCTTTTTTAGAAAGCTGCTTCTATTCCCCCCATACTGGCCGTGTCGGTCGCCTAGCATTTTTTGAACATGCCAGATATGTACCCACCTTAGGGCCTTTACATTCATGGGCTGACCTCTCTCACTGTGATTGTTTTCTCCCAGAATTATTAAGGATAATTCCATCACCTTATTCAAGCCTTTTATCAACCAGACCATCTGAATTAACTGATCTGACATTGCTCAGATTTTCCCTTTTTTTAGCCATGAAGCCATCTCCTAACATTCTGCATAATTAACGTATTTATCTTGTTTATTGTGTATTGTCTACGCCCCTTTTGCCACTAGAATGTATGCTTTGTGAGAGTGGAAATCTTTGTTTTGTCTACTGGTGTATCCTGAGAGCCACATGGACATATCAGACCATAGCTCTGAGTATTTTCACAGAGCTGACTCTTAACATATTAACTTACCATTTCAAAGTATGTGAAATATTTTGAAATATTGATGCCTTATTGCTATTTTTCTACATAAAGTTTGTACAAATTTATATTTCAGCCAATAGTGAATGAGTGTCTCTTTCTCTATTTCTTCAACAGATTAAAATAGTCCAAGTTAGTTATTATGATTGGTGAGAAATGGTATCTCATATAAAAATTGTTTTAAAATTTCGTATTATGCAGAAATTGAACATAATTTATATTTCATTGGCTTATTTTTTCTTTTGTGAAACTTATTTATAACCTTTGCATAATTTACTATTTTCTAATAGTATTTTCTTTGTATATCTGTTTAATAAGCTTTGCACATTACTTATGTTATTCTCTGACTTAAAAATAATTGATCAAAATTTTACTGCTATTTTTCTAATAACTTTTTTTCTGCTTTCTGTTGTTTATTGTCTATGCTAGCTTCACAAACACGTATTACCAAGTTTAATCACCATTAAAGCCAGGGGCTATTTTGTTCTCCCTGACGTTTTTTCCCCTCTGTACTTTTGTACCAAACCTGCCTTTGTCTTTGAAAGCATTAGTCTTGGCTTTTTCTTATTATTTCTTAAAGGACATTTTAGGTATTTTCTTTTTTTATATTTCTTCCATAGATTAACTTTAGATCACCATTCTGAATTATATTGTTTTCCTCAATATTCATTCACTGAACAATGTGTTTAACTCCCATAGCTTTGAGCAATATTGGTAAGATGATCAAAGTGTACCTTGCACCTCTTTTCTTTGGTTGAATCCTAGATCTTCTTGATAAAGTGATAAAATGTAGAAGTTTTCTTTTTCTGGAAAGACTGTCTTAATTCATTTTCAGAAATCATGGTATAATATAAAGTGTTGTCATTGACACAGTGCTGATTTATACTAGGTGGTAAGATTTTGAAATTATGTTGGATGTCATATCCTGATGTATTAATAATAACTCACTTGAGTATATCTTAGGGAGTTATAAATGTATCTTGGGAATAGTACAGGGCTAAATTAGCTAGATCTATGATCTTAGAAACTTGTTTAAATTCTTATGTTTTTAATTCAACAAATATTTACTGAGCCTTATGCAAAGCTAAAAATACTGGTAAGGTCCTAGAAATATAATGAAAGTCAAAACACTGTCCTTTTACCTAAGGGGTATAGTGAAAAAGACAGACAAATAGGCAATTATGCCTCAGTATGATAAATGTGAAAATAAGGCACAGGGGAGCTATGGGAACACATAAGGAAGGATTTCCAATACAATGTCAAGGGACACAAAGAAGGTTTTCTGGAGGAAGTGAAGTCTGTGCTGAAACCTAAATGTATAAGGAAGCTAGATGAAATTGTAGAAAAGGTGAAAAAAAGGTCAAGAAATCCAAAGACACCCCTGGCAACTTTAATAACTTCATAGCTTTTTATTTTCTTAATGATAAAATGATGAGGTATTTAAATGTGGTTAAAAAAATGTGATGTGCAAATATGACTCATTAGGAGCACCATTTATCATTTTTACTTTTGAGCTTGTTTTATAGCATAGACATGTCATTTGAAAATTACATTTTTGTTTGCGAATATTACAGCTTAATCCCTCTATTCATATTGTCTACTAGATAAAATAAAACTGTTATAAATGTAGTAAATAGCTGTTCATGTTTTCATCTTATGTTCTTTATAGAAGTATAAAATATTCTCTGATGAATAAAGAAAAAATATGTTGAAAAATGTAATTAAGTTTTCAATACATTCTAATTTATAGTTGTATTCTGCCTTTAGGGAATTTGGAGATATATATGCCCCTCATATATTATATATAATCTTTAAAATGGAATACAAGCGATGCCTCACAAACCGTTTCTACTATTGTATCCTAGTTTCAGTAAAGATGATAGATTTAAGGATAAGTTTATGTAGTAAATTTAAACATTTATAAATCAAGAAAAAATATTAATACGTAAAGGAAATTATTTTTAAGGCAAAATTATGTTATCTTTATATGGAGAAATGTTGATCCTAGTTAGATTTAAATGGAATCATGCCTTGAAGTAAATGCTGGTGTACATATTTTACATCATTGCAATTATTTTAAAGTGAAAGACAAGTTTTTTTATACTCTTTCATGGTGATAAGTAGGACATTAGTTTCCTACCCAAACTGCATTACTCCACTTGAACTGTAAAGTGGATAAACCTTTTTATATTAACTTCAATAAATAGATTTAAAAAATTTATTGACTCATAATTGATTATACATATTTTTGGGGTTCAACGCTGACATATGTTGATCAAATCAATATTACTAGTATATAATTGTTACCAATCGTACTTATTCTTTATGCCCCTTATCCAATCTCTCCCCATCACCCTCTCCTTTCTCTCTCCTCCCTCTAATTACCCTAGATTTCTTCTCTTCTTCTGAAAGAGTAATGGTTACTCTGTTGATTTGTCACCTAGATGATCTGTCCAGTGCTGAGAGGTGTGTTCAGGTCCCCCAATATTATCATGGAGCAGATGCTTCTTCTGTCACTCTGGAATGGGCTTTATGGCAAGAGACATCTTCTTCTTTTCTTTGGTCTCTACTGGAGACTCTCCTTGTGACAATGCACTCAAGTGGCTGGTGGACCATTTGCGTGGTGGTTGCAGCATCTAGCCACTTTTGTGGCAGCCATGGTTATTGTTGTTGCTGCGGTGGGTCACCCACATGGAGGCAATGTTTTTGGCATGTTCCTTGGCAATGGTGGGGTGCCTAGTTGTGGGAGGGGGGCCCAACTGCCCAGATCCATGCCTCAGGTTCCTGGGCGGGCCCTGAGGTGCTGGTGGTGTGCCTGGGATAGAACTAATCTTTTGTCCTTTGCTTACTTCTAAAATGGGGAAATTTCCTGTGGGGACCAGTACTTGAGCTGTGTGGTTTAGCTAAATTGCTGCTTTGCTGCTGATTCCCTATGGAAGGCTTTTTGTGCAGCTCAGCTTTTAATGGTTGACTTTATAGGTACTTCCAGCTCTCCAGAGAACTGGTGCACCTGGGTTGTGTAGAAACTCTGATCTGGGCCTGAGTCTTTTCATCGGACTGCACCCCATGCAATTCTATATTCCTGACCAGTCTCCTCTGAGTGGTCCTACACTGACTGGGGGGCAGATCAGCTGTCCTTTCTGTGCCCCAGTGTTCTCCTGATGGGCCCATCTGCCTCACCGCCCGTGCTGCAAATACTTCCCATGGGACAGGCTGTGTGCCAGTCCCTGGAGATGACTCACCAGCCTCTGAGTGGCTCTTCTTTTTCAGTTGTTGTGGCTCCTCAGTCCTATGTGGGTCCATGGGGACCCTGTTGGTGGTACTGCTGTCCTGGGGGCCACCAAGGCTCTCCTCTCCCCTGCTGCCTCCAAGCAACTCCATCTGAAAGGCACAGCTGTGGCTTTTGCTGGCTCCTGCTCCACATGCTCAGCAGCTCCAGCCTTAAAGTGGCCATGGCATGAAATGGTCAGAATGGTTTTTTCTTTCTCTCGTTGTGGCTTCTCCTGCCTTCATATATTCCATAGGTCTCTAGCAACCCCAGCGTGACTGTTGTTGCTTTTTTGTAGTTATAAATTGGTTGATTTGTGGGACAGAGTGACACTGAGGATGTCTATTCTGCCATCTTGACTGGAAGCCAATAAATAGATTTTAAATATTTTTACAAATTTTAATGGATTATTTGACAGTCATTAGGGTTTGTGCATTTTAATTTACATACTTCAAAGAGCAAATAGATTCTTCTAAAATTAAGTTTCAGTTAAAAAATTTAGGTAGGCCAAAGTGTATTAATGTGCCCTTTTCTCTTATATACTTAATTGTCCTGAGCTCTGGGTTAAAAATATGCATATAATTGTCAAAGCAATGTGAGAGATTTAATTGGTAGATTTTAAATTAATTTAGACATATCAGTAAAATATAAATATAAACCAATTTTGTTTCTCTTTTATTCAGGATGATCAGAGGTGTCAAAGACAAAAAAAGATCTATTACAAATGTGGGAAAAGATTATGGACACACACACACAAACACACACTCAGGAGAATTTTAAGGTAAAAGCTCATTTTAGAGTCAGAGAAATTTAGCACAGTCAGTGGGAAATGCCCTGAAGACAGTGAACAATACTAGTCCTTGATTTTTATATTTGTGGCAGTCAGAGCATTTATTCTCTTTGGCTTCCATTCTTTCCACCTGTAAAAAGAGCAAGTTGGAAGGCATCTTTTCTGCTGACTGTTACAGTTAAGAAATTGTATGATTTTTATAGATGCTCATTCATTTATCATTCTGCCTAGGGTTGCATTGATTATGAATAACGAAAGCTGCCTTTCTATGAACACCCATCCCTGTGATAAGTGCATCCCATCTCATTCAAACCTCAAAATTCTATGAAACAGGTATTGGTTGCCCATCCTAATATTGTTCTTTGTGGCTTTAAGGGACATCATGAACTGAGTGTACCTAACTCAGTAGCAGGCATCTTTTTACTGTAGCTGAGCCATGACCTTCCGCCAAGGGCAGACTCCTAAAGAACAGCCTTGGAGTTCCCCACCACTTTGAAGGATGGAGTATCCCTTCAAATTTTCCATTTATTATTGAATTTCTATTCTTTGATTTTTTCAAAAGGTATGTATGATGTTGAGGAATAAGATATTTTATCTATATTTACAGGGAAGCTTTAATGCCATATCATGAATAACTGCTCTAAAAATCTTGTGTAAATACAAGTAAAAAGTTCACCATCTTCATTTAAACATTAAATTTCTTAAATATTGACATGCTTAAATATTGTAATACTTTAAGTATTAAAATACTAGAACTAGAATGCAGTAGTTGTGCATATAGGCTGTTATCCCCAAATAAACACTAAAGGTGATGTTTACTTTTGCTCTGCTCGCATACTTCCTCTGTGTCTTTCTTCTTGTTGATTCTCTAACCTGCATGCATGCCAGGTTTGCCACTGAATCCTGGCTGCCCACTACACTCTAGACCTCAATAGTGTCCCATGCAACCCATCTGCCCTAGAGCCCCTTTTTTGGTTGACTGCAGCTTGTCTGAGCTTTTACCAATGAATATATTCCTTGAGTAATTAATTGTAAGATATTATAACAGGTTAGATTTAAAATGATGAGAATAAAATTTATTGGTACCCCCCCCCAAAATGAGAAGCATGAAATATCTAGGAAATAAATAAAAAAGAATGTGCCAAAAAGGGAATGGCTAAGGCTGAATTTCATATTTCTTGGCTGTCTAGATAAATGACTTGCCACTGACTAAAATGACCCAAAGTAAAGAATGTTTGGTAAAATTTGAGAATTTAGCTTGAGGCATATTGAGTTTTATATGAGTCTAGGGCTCATAGTAAAATAAGCAAATAAATAATAGGGACTATGTTCTACAAGAAGAGACTTTAAAGAAGGATGAAAGAAGTTGGCTAAGAGTAGGACCCTGGGTAAAATGAATTTTCAATAAAAGGCAACAGCAGTAACAATAACATCTATGAACGAGGATGAAAATAGTCTGGGTGTCTTCAAAGCACATGAAGCAGAAAGTTTCAAAAGGTCAATGATCCAAAGTGTGAAAAGCAATAGAAAAGTTAAGAAAATATATACTGCAATACATAAATTGGATATGACAGTTAAAGGGTGTTGTTGTGGACCTTGGCAAGAAGAGGCAGTGGGCACAAAATCTAGGCTGTTGTGGGCTAAGACTGAGTGGAAAATGAGGAAGTACAGATAGTCAATATGAACAACATTTTTCATAAATCTGTCTGAGGAAAAGAAAGAGAATGTTGTCTAGATGGGGATTCGAGTGAAGGAAATCATTTCTAATACTGTTGTTGTTCTTTGTTTTTGATTTTTTTAAAGGATGATTGAGATAAAAACACTTCTAACATAAGATGTAAAAATATTTAAATTAAGGAAAAAAGTTAGATGGTATATCACATGTGATTTTACATTTCCTTTCATTTTTCTGTCCTAAATTGTGCCTGGCTTAGGCAGCAGAAACACTGAGCTATTAACACAGACTAACTGACTGTAAAAGAGACAAGCCAAAGATGTGAGGCAGATTGGAATGAAAAGAGAGTTATAGATAAAAAAAATTTGACACAGTCCATCAAGAAGAATTCATTGGTGAAAAAGCCAGTCCAAAGACAGTGAAAACATGTATAACGCAGCAACTCCAACCCAGTGAAGAATTAATGTAAGTCTAGAACATGACTGAAGAAGAAGAAATGAGAAAAAGGAAGTCCAGATAAAAAATTGTTGCTAACTAATTGAGTGACCAAGAATCTCTAAGGATCTCCAGGTCTGACAAGATGTACGGAAGCAGTGGAGATCCCTGAATCTAGGAAGCAGGTCACTGATGCCACTGTAGCTGGAAGAGTCTGCTCCTTGTGTTGCCATTTGATGCCAGTTTCTCTTCTCTCTGACTTTTTGGTATTGATTCTACTTTCAGTTCTTTACTGCTCATCTATCACATCTCTCATTTCTCTGTGTGTGTTGGTCCAACAATGACAGTTTTACTTTGTGTTTACTTCCAATTTCACAATCACAATTGATTTGGTTGTAGACTTCCCTAATCCAGATTTAGGACCTGAACTTGCAGGGCCCTAGAAGAAAAGGCTATCTGACCATAAAATTCAAATATTTTTCATATATACTTAAAACACATATATTTCACACTAACACATATCACTCATTTAACATTGTTTTTACTACAACTCACTTAATAGCAGTTTCACTGTAAATTTTAATTGACACTATGGTAGTGTCAATGAATATTTAAAGAGGTATGATTTGTTTTTTTCATATATTTAGTTAAATTGTTTATTTAAATTTGTTAAGTGAAGATGCCTTTCCTAATTTTCAAATTCACAGTCAAATTGATAACTCCCTGTCTTAGTATGCTTGTACTACTATAGCAAATTACCATAGACTGGGTGGCTTAACAACAGATATTTATTTCTCGCAGTTCTGGAGGCTGGAAAGTCCAAGATCAAGACATCAGCAAATTAGGTGTCTGGTGAGGGCTCTCTTCTTGGTTTGTAGAAGGCTGCTTTCTTGTTGTATTTTCACATGGCAGAGAGAGACAAAGAGAGGAAGTCAGCTCTCTGATCTTTTCTTATAAAAGAAATAATTCTGTCATGAAAATTCTACCCTTATGACCTAATTGCTTCCCAAAGGCTTCTCCTTCATTGTTCTGGGTGATAGGACTTCAACATATGAATCCGAAGGGGACATATTTCAGTCCATAGCACTACCTTTTAAAGGGCGGCTGCCTGTAAATTCGATGGATGGATAACAGAGGGTTTAAAATCCTTAGAAGAACTTTGTGGCATTGACTACATCTATAGGAATCTTGAGAATGTTTTTGTCTCTCTGTAAGGGTAAAAATATTACCCTGGAGCTACTCTCACCTGTGATTTTAAAAAATGTTTTGCAAATATTTCTATTTAAAATTTAATACTAAAAGTTTTATACTTTATCTCATTCTTTATATGCAACCCAGAAATTGGACCCTTGAATATACCTATTTTTCTTTTTTCTTTTTTTTTTATTTTAGGAAATACTAATTTCTTTTTGAAGGGAGTTAGGAAAAGGGTTTCACAGAAACATAACTATAGAGAAAGACATATTAAAACTTTTCTCCCTTGTTAGTCTTAGAAGAGAACTGCACGTTTTTCTCTCCAAATAAATTACTAAGCATACTACAAAAATATTATCTTCTATTAACTCTCATACTACATAAATATACCAAAGAAAGGAAACGATATGGAGGCCAGAGTCCATGCTGAATTTAGCAGAAAACATGACAGTGATTAGTGAGCTAGAATGCTGGGTGGAAGCCCAGATAATAATGGTAATAATCTTTTGGACTCCTTCATTTAGAACTTGTCAGAAACACTGAATTCTATTAAGTTTAAATCATGCCAACTCAATAGAACTAAGTCCAGATCTTATTTTTTAGAGTGGATTTTGGCACAGCCTACATGTCTGTTGCCAGGTTATCCTTCTTAAATTGATAATGGATCTGAAACTCCTTAAAACACATTGAGGTTTATGTTGTCAGATCCAGTATCACTGGAGACTATTATTTTTTGGTTAAGTCAAAATAGTTCCAAAAGCTCAACATAGTCTGCACCATTGTAAAAAATATTGCCAATCCTATAGTATTTTAAAAACTCTGCAAGCGTAGCATGCATTCAGAACACAGAAACTAAGTTTCCCTGTTTAATAACAAGTTTATGATTGTAGAACGTATGACAATAAACATAAAATAATTAAAGCTGTTTTCTCATACTTATTATGTGTAATCAAAATTTAATTAATCACTAGTTTATTTTACACACTCATTATGCAAACCACTATTATATTATTGATAAATGACAAAGAAATATTTCAGGTAGTTTCTACAAAAATTGACAGAAAAAGAAATATCTCACTGAAATCATTGAGAATTTTAAAAACATAAGTTGTGTTCAAGTAAGTATACCTTGATTGTGCTCTTTGTGTATGATTCATTTTATATAAAATGAAATTGAATAAATATTAACAGGTAGTAGATTTTATTCATTCAACATATCTTAATTCTAACTGACTGTGTGTCAACCTTGTTGAGCTATTAAGACAGTAAGGTTATGTAACCCAGACAGTGGCTCTGTAACCCAGCCTAGTGGGAAGAGTAAATCATAATTTTTTCAAATGAGAAGACTAGAAGAAAATGAATGTGTAGACTAAGAGGAAGGAAAGCAGATGAGGCTTGATGAGTAAGCAGTGGCTAGAGCATGAAGGGTTTCTTATAGTAGAAGAAGGAGCTGCTAGGCCTTTATACCAAATTTAATGGAGCACTGGCTGAAGATTCTTAACTAGGATGGTAGCATCATCCTATGTGTATTTTGGAAAGGAAGCACCAATTGTACGGTGTAGAATGGCAAATCTAGATAACTGGAAGTAATTTAAGATGTTTAGAAATAACAGGTGAAAGATGATAATTTTCAGAAGTAAGGAATTTGCAATTCAAGAATTTTTACAGAAGGAGATTTATCGAGCTTAGTTACCAATTGGATGTGGAAGGCAAGGGGATAGAGTAAGTCTAGCATTACTCTCATGAGAGGCTACTTTGAACGTCAATGTGTATTACTATATGTAGAGGATGCAGTAGGGATGTGGAGTGTGAGAAGTGATTAATATTGTTTTGGACATCTTCAGATTGACATGTTTATGGGTTTTAGGATTGAAACCATTGTCTTCAGTAGAGATCAAAATTATGGAGTCAAATGACTATGAGTAGTAATTGAAGTTATGGACATGGAAGGATTCCTTCAAGTAGAGTGTGTAGAGTGGAAACAGGGTAATTTCAACTAGAGAAAGCAGAGAAGGAATAGCTTAAAGACATTGAATATAAATGACCAAAGAAATGTCAGTAAACTCAGGGCAAGAAAGAAATTTGCATTTCAGAAACAGAGAAAGCAGTGTCAAAAAGAAGTAAATCATAATGTGCAGAGAGAACAAGCAAAAGTGGCTTGAAAACTGTTTATGGGATTCAGCAACAGCAACATATGCAAATTTTACCATGGCTATTTCAGATGACTTATAGGACATGCCAGGTTATGAGATGGTTAAAAGTCAAATATGTTGCTGTGTAAGGCTTTTTATTTTGATATTTTTCCATTTGTCTATTTTTGCTTCTGTTGCCTGTGCTTTTGAGGTCTTATTTTAAAAAATCCTTGCCCAGACCAATGTCCTGAAGCATTTCTCCTATGTTTTCTTCTGATAGTTTCATAGTTTGGGGTCTTACATTTCAATGTTTAACCCATTTTGAGTTGATTTTTGTAGGTGGTGAGAGATAAAGTTTCATTCTTCTGCATGTGGCTATCCAGTTTTCCCAACAGAATTTATTAAAGAAAGAAGGCTTTTTTACAAGGCATGTTCTTGGCACCTTTGTTGAAGATCAGTTGGGTGTAAGTGTGTGGATTTATTTCTTGGTTTTCTGTTTTCTTTGGTTTGTCTACATGTCTGTTTTTATGCCAGTACCATGCTGTTTTGGTTACTATTACTTTGTAGTACATTTTGAAGTCAGGTGGTGTGATGCCTTCACCTTTGTTCTTTTTGCTCAAGATTGCTTTGGCTATTTGGGATCTTTTGTGAGTCCATATGAATTTTAGGATTGTTTTTTCTATTTCTGTGAAGAATGTCATTAGCATTTTAATAGGGATTGCATTGAGTCTATAGATCTTTGTTTAGTACAGACAATTTAATAGTATTAATTTTTTCCAAACCATGACCACGAGATATCTTTCCATTTATTTGTGTCTTCTTCAGTTTCTTTCATCAATGTCTTATTGTTTTGATTATAAAGATCTTTTCCTTCTTTGGTTAAATCCTAGGTATTTCATTTTTTTTTTTAACTATTGTAAATCAGGTTGCTTTATTTATTTTTCAGATAAGTTGCTGTTGGTGTGTAGAAATGCTACTCAAGCTTGTATGTTGATTTTGTATCCTACATCTTTACTGAATTCATTTACTAATTCTAACAGTTTTTTGGTGGAGTCTTTGGGGTTTTCTATGTATAAGATCATGTCATCAGCAAAAAGTCAACAGAGTGAAGAGAAAACCTGCACAATGGGAAAAACAATATTTGCAAACTATGCATCTGACAAGGGACTAATATTCAGATTATATAATAAGCTCAAACAACTCAATAGCAGAAATAATAATGGTAATCTGCTTAAAAAATGGGTAAAAGAGCTGAATTGATATTTTTCCAAAGACATACAAAAGGCCACCAGTTATATAAAATAACTCTCAACATCACTAATCATCAGAGAAATGTAAATTAAAATTACAATGAGGTATCATCTCACCCCAGTTAGTTAGAATGACTATTATCAAAAAGGCAGAAAATAACAAATGTTGGTGAGGATGTGGAGAAAAGGGAACTCTTGTTCACTGTTGGTGAGAATGTAAATTAGTACAGCCCCTATGGAGAACAGTATAGCAGTTCTTCAAAAAATTAAAAATAAAACTCCCACATGATTCAGCAAATCCACTATTGGGTATATGTCCAATAAAATGAAATCAGTATGGAAATCTGGAATCAACCTAAAATGAATGGATCAGGGAAATGTGGTATATTCACAAAATGAAATACTATTCAGCCATAAAAAATGAAATCCTGTCATTTGGAGTCACATGGATGGAACTGGAAGACATTATGTTAAGTGAAATAAGCCAGTCATAGAAAGGCAAATACAGAATGACCCCACTCATTTGTGGAATCTCAATAAGTTGATTTCATAGCAGTAAAGAGTAGAATAGTAGTTAACAAAGGCTGGGAAGGGTAGGGGTATCAGAAAGTGGGGAGAGGTTGTTCAGTGGTTACAAAGGTACCGTTAGGAGAAATAAGTCCTAGTAGTTCCATTACACAGTATAGTGAACATATTTAATAATAATAAATTGTACATTCAGAATAGCAAGAAGAGAGGACTCTGAATGTTCTCACCACAAAGAAATGATAAATATTTGAGAGGATGGATTTGCCAATTACCCTAATTTGATGAATACACTTTGTATACATGTACTGAAACATCACACTGTACTCCATAAACATTATGTATCAATTAAAAATAAATGGGAAAGAAGTTGAAGACAGGGTTAAAAGTAGAGAATGTGTAAATAATTCTCTAGTATGTTTGAGAAGAAAAGTAGACAATACAGTGAATGGAGAGGAAAATACGTTCAACATATATATATTTTTTAATATAGAAGAGATTTAAGCACATTTAAATACTGGTGAGTAAAACATGGAGAAAAGTCCAGGGAAGAAGGAGGAAGTAATTAATGATGCGAGGTCACTGACGATATGGGAAGAAAAAGAATAGAGGAGGTGTCAGAGAGAAAAAGACACACAAGGCTCCAAAGTAAGAAGAAAAAAGGATGAATGTAGACATGTTTATAAATGACAATATTTTGTCAGTAAAATTGGGAATTAAATATGTTCTTGTGAGCAGGCTTGGTATGGTAGACCTGAACAGTTTTAACTAGCTGCCCTGAAGAATCTGATATGTGCTGTCTAGAAACATGCAAATCTCCTTAAATAGTTTTGAAAACCTAGTTGATGTTAAAACCATGAGGTAGCTTTGCAGTTGTAGCGTTCTCTCCAGAAATATGTAGAAACTCATGTATACAAGTGAGAATGTGAACAGTCGGGTGATATTGGAACAGGATATTGCCATTGGAATACAACAGAGCAGAGTCACACTGACAACTTTGGGAAGGTATTGGTCGAAATAATGGATCTTTGTGTCAGACTGGATAGGGAAGGAAGTGATGAGGAGCAGGGAAAAGAGAGTCGGGAAAATTAGAACTTTTTAAGGCTTAGCCACCTCAAACATGGAAAACGAAATAGTTCAGTGAGAGTAAGACAATGAATAGTAAAAGCTGGACACAAACAAAGATGTGATCATAGAAGTAAGTTTTGGTAATTAAGAGTTTGCATAAGGACAAACCAAAATGATAATAATGTCTATATGGATATTGGTCATGTGATGAAGAATAACAGATATTCAGGAATTAATGGGTTTCAAAATTATATGTAAAATTTTTATATAAATTTAGCTTATTACAGGTACATGATAAGGATTCATTTCAAATTAGAGGCCCCATTCTGTCATCACAAAGAATATTTGGAAAAATATATAATAATCCCAAAGGTGCTCATGTAGTAAAATGTACCACATTTCTCAACTTGAAGCTCCTTCCTTCCTTCCTTCCAGAAAGAATGTGCAGTTATGGATTTCAGTTATATTAGTCCTTTAACAATAGGGTTGACAATTCAAATAATTGGGGAAGGTAAACTTTAAAAATGAAGTTTTTGGGGTTTTGAGAAAATGCATAAGATGTATGTGGGCTTTCTGTTCCTCCTGAGATTCCAGGACAATTAAAAAATAGGTGTTAATAGAGGTGTGCATCTATAAATGGAAGAGAGCAAGTGCACAGGACTCTGATCAAGACAAGAAAGTTCTCAAAATTTTTAAAAGATTGAAAGCCAATGGCATGAAGCATAAAGGATGACACAGGAGAGAAAGTCACATCCTGGACTCTGCTTCGAAAGAGACTGCTGAAGAAGTGGGAGCCAGTCTGTCACATGAAATCTTTGAGACATTTGGAGTTGGAGTCAGAAGGCACAATGCAGAACATAATTGAGCAATAGGAAGGGAGCTTAAGGTCAGTATGACACGTCCATGAGTCATCACCTCCCACTCCCTGCACACACACATTCTCATTTATCCTCATTTAAAACTCTTATCTTTTCACTAAAGAAATTAAGCCAATATTTGGGGAATGGTAGAGTTTCACTAAATACTAGGAATCAAGTCTCTAAGTATCTGTGTTCTCAAACATATACCTACTCCCTTAACCAATCCCCCTATCCTCCAGTAAAACTGTAAACTGACACTCAATGAGGCTACTACAAGATATGCTAAAGGAAATGATTATTACAGTTCTATGGCAGATTTAGAGAAAAATGAATTCTGACTAAAACAGTTTGAGAGATCTCTAGAGAAGAAAGTGCTTGTGTGAATTAGGACATGGTTGGATGCCATGAGCCAGTGCCTGTGATCAAATTCTGCATGTAGCAAATGTTTGATAGGTGGTTTTTGTGATAAGAAAAATCAAACTTATACAAATAAGGCTTATTACCATTAAGATCCTACCACATATATCAGTTTATGCAAGGAACTTATAACAGTTCTAATAATTAAGTATTTTTAACACTTCTGGTGTTCTGGCAAATACCTAGATGCACTATTACCTGAATTGGTGGAGCATTTTAATACATTTTGAGCTTTGGAAAGTGTCCAGCTAGTGAGTCTGAAGTCATGCTGTTTTCCAATAGATCAAATCTTACTCAAATGTTACTCGGGTTGCTAGCAACTTGGCCAGCACTTGTTTATTATTTAAGGTTTAGTTTGTTTTGTGCGGGGGAGGGAAAGAGGGGTTGCACTAAGGTATTTTTCTCTCTTATTATGTTTTATCAAAAAGGAGAATGTGTGGTTTGTTCACTAAGATTTGTAGTTCTATTGTATTGGCTTTGTACCAAAATCATGTACTTAGAGATTTCTTTTGGAAGGCATATGCCAAGACAGTGAACCAATACCACTTTTTCTCCCAGAGCATCTCTGACACAAATCCACTCAAATCAATGAGTATTCTGCACTTGACTGGCTCATCAGGACAGAATAACAAGATGGTGTGCAAATGCATGATGTAACTCTTGATGGCCACTGCATAAAAAACTATGAAGAAGCATTGTTCTCATCTTAACAGTTTTTTCAGAAGCTAGTTTTTCTTTCTCTTATCTCTCCTATAGACTTCACCTGCTAATTGATGCAATAAGCTGGTTTGCACATGGCCTTTCTAGACTGAAAATGATGAGAGGAGCCTGGGGATGTTGAGAAACCATTTTGCAATTTATCCAAATATAATAACTTCTACCATGTTTTACTCTACCACACATTTATATTAACATTATTTCTATTATTACCTTTTTATTTATTTGTTTTACCAAGGGGAAACTGCTTATATAAAGGAGTTTTTTATTTTCTGGTTTATCTTCCAAATGGGGTGTGTGTGTGTGTGTATGTGTGTGTTTGTGTGTGTGTGTGTGTGTGTGTGTGTGGTGTTGGATGCCTTGTGTTCTACTATTAAAAATCACACTTTTTGTTTTTTTTATTTTTAAAGTAAAAGGTATTATGGAGTTTCATACATGAAATGTATTTCAGAGGTCATTTGCTTCATCTCATTTATATTAGTGGAAAAGCTAAGGTAAAGTTTAGATAATTGATTACTACAGAGTCAGGACTGGAACTCTCATCTTCTGGTTTCAAGTTATGTGTTTCCCCAATGGACAATTTTTTCAAGGATTTACATTTGAGAAACTTTTATTTAGTGATTTAGTGTCTTTTTCTTTCATGATAACTTTGTTATTTCTAAGATTAACAGAATAATTGTTTGAAATGTGAAACTATATATATTGCTTATCTTGCAATTTAATGTTTCATGAAAATATATATGACAAAATTTTAAAGATTTTTACCACACTACAACCTCTACAATTTGCAACATTTTAAGTCAAAACAATTGGTTGGCATGTCAAAAATTTATTATTTATCATTTATCTTTGAATTTAACAATCTTTATGAATGCGAGACCAAAAACATTACAGTAGATTCTTGCTCATGGAATTTATAGAAATTGTAAAACATAATATTATTTTGGGGTATACTAAAAAATAAATTATCAAGGATACACCAAAATATGTTATGCATTTCATAAATGTTTCAGGGACAGTTTAAGAGAATTTGATTAACTGGTCACTGTACAAAAATTCTTACTGAATGATATCAGAATAAAAAGAAAAAGAAATGACATAATTTTTCTTGGTGATTTCAAGTCAATTCAATAGCTATTTATTGACTATCTAATACCTGCAAGATACTGTCTGTAGTAAAACAATTTACAGAGGACATAAAATGAGTGTAAACATATCCCACAATGTTTGCTTTGACAGTTCAGTCTCCTGTCTGTTTTAAGAGTATACATTATTTAGATTAATAAATACTCCAAGATGTTGTCTGGGAAAAAAAAATTATAAAGACTTCTAAAGCACAGGCAACAAAAGCAATAGTAGAGGAATGAGATTATTGCAAACTAAAAAGCTTCAGCATAGCAAAAGAAACAATCAACAGGGTGAATAGGCAACCAGCAGAATGGGAGAAAATATTTTTAAACTATCCTTTCTGACAAGGGATTAATATCCAGAATATAAAGGATCTTAAACAACTCAACAGGAAAAATAACAAATATTCTGATTTAAGAATGGGCCAATGACCTGAATAGATATTTCTTAAAAGAAGTTGTACAAATAGCCAATAGGTACATGAAAAGTGCTCAACATCGCTAAGTGTCAGGAAAATGTAAATCAAAACCACAATAAGATATCATCTTACCCTGGTCAGAATGGCTATTATCTAAAAAACAAAAAAAAAAAAAAGAAAGAAAAAGAAAATGCTAGCAAGGATGCAGAGAAAGAGGAACTTTTGGTGGGAATGTAAATTAATAAATACAGCCATTACAGGAAAATGTATAGAGGTTTCTCAAAAAACTAAAAATAGAACTACCATATGATCCAGAAATCTCACTGCTGAGAATTTATTCAAAGGAAAGGAAATAAGCATACCAAAGAGATATCTCCACCCCCATGTTTATTGCAGCACTATTCACAATAATCAAGATATGGAATCAACCTAGGTGTCTGTTGACAGATGAATGGATAAAGGAAATGTGGTATATATACACAATGGAATACTACTCAGCCATGAAAACGAATGGCATCCTGAGATTTGTGGCAATATGGGTGAACCTGGAAGATAATAAGTTAAGTGAAATAAGTCAGGCACAGAAAGATAAATACTGCATTTTCTCACTCATATATGGGAACTAATAATAATAATAATAATAATAATAATAATTAATAATAAAGTTGAACCTTTAGAAAAAGAGAGTAGAACTGTGGTTACTAGAAGCTGTGAAGGGGAGGGAGAAGGGGGCAGAGGGAGAAGTTGGTTAATGGACACATAAGTACAGCTAGGTAGGAAAAATAAGTTCTAGTGGTATATGGTGGTGCTAGGCATGTATAATTAACAATGATTTAATGTATGTTCTCAGATAGCTAGAAAAGAGGAGCTTAAATGTTCTCATCATAAACAATAAATTTGTAGGATGATGAATTTACCTACTACCTTTATTTGATCACTATGCCTTATATACATGTATTGAAATATAACTCTGTACCACACAAATATGTATAATCAATGCATTTCAATTAGAAAATAAATTTTAAAAATAAAATAAATAAAAATAGACTCCAAAGTAAAATATCTGTACTTTAAGAGTAGGTACATTTCTGCATATCATTGTACAATGTATTTTAGCCCTTCAGAAAGCCTAAATCCATGTGATTTGTTTTCATATGCTGAAGAAAATAGCTGGTAACAAAACTGGAAGAATTTCCCTGTTTGTAGTTCAAAATGCAGAGATAACTAAATGTGTACGCATTGGAGCATGTAACATATTACAAATCTGATGAGACAGCAGTTATACAAAAGCCAGAGAGAGAGAACAAAAGATTGATGTGAGACTATAAAGATAAAAATGAAACTATTATTAGCATTGTTATTTCTAAAATGAGTTCTTCCCCAATGCCCTCAAAAAATATAATGTTATGGAAACATCATTTTAGATTCATTCATATGAGCTGTACAAAATTCATAGAACATTGCTAATTTGGTTATTAGTTTGATTTTTTTCACCCTCTTTCTCTACCTGTACACACACATACACACACATATGTAGCTATTTATAATTGCTTTTTTATCATTTTTTTCTGTGCAAGTACTAGATAATGAAAAGATAATTTTTCTTTTTTTTAATTAAAATTTTCATTTTGTTTTGAATTTTCAAGATAAGTTTCAGAAAAAGTTTCAGAAAAAGTAGTTATATTTTATTAAGTCAATATCTTGCAGTTGACTTTGTTCTGAAATTGTTCATAGTAAACATCAAATAGTCTTTACACAAACATAATTAAAATAAGGTTCAAGGATCCATCATAAGATAGGTGTTTTTTCCCTCATTTAAATATTTCAGTACTTTTGCAATTTGTATATATTATCTACATTTATAGCCACTTAAAATTATAATAGAGAAACAGGCAACAATTTTAAATTGTTTCATTTTCATTCATTTCATTTTTTCCAGACTACTAATCCATTGAACTTTCTTCTAAGTGGGGTCGTTTTCAATATTTATTTTCAATATTTGTACTTCGATTTTGCCAGTGTGGAAGCTACTTCCTAAAGTAAATTAAGTACACTGGGGTTTTGCTTGCTCTTTCATTTTTCTGGGGCACAGTACAATAAACAGATGTTTTGTTAGACCACATAGGCCTCATGAAAGTCAAAAAGATATACTCCTTATTTCTAAGGAGCATAAAAATACAAAAATTTTGACAACATTTAGCAAAATGTAACCCATTATATTAAAATATATATTTTGAAATATGATATTATATAATATTAAAATATAACCATATCAAAATATAACCTATCAAAACATTTTTGTTCCTGACATATTCCCAGTTGTCAGCTACTATTGATTTGAAATTCAAAGGAATATGAGTAAGATTACTGGAAATGGTTCAGCTCAGCTAGGTAATCATTAGTGCTAACCCATTTACACAAATGCATTGTTAGTTGAGTAACTTCTGTGAGACAAAAAGCATTGTTGAGCATTAGCTCTGTACCTCCAAGCATTTTGCTTGTCAGCTTTCAAATTCTGTATTTTTACAGTTCACTCTGTAAATGTTTCCTATCCTTGTTTCTACCAAAAATGTCCAAAGGATTTATATTAAAATATTTTCATACTTTTTCTCATAATTCTGTTAGTAATATATGATCTTTTATTTTTCTCAGACTGGTAAAGCTAAATGAAGAGCAAGTTTCCATAAAGACACATTTTTCTTAAATGCTTTAGATACATGGAATTAAAATCCTATATAAAGAAAGTATGGTTAGAAATGGTGCATACATTGTACAGTAGCGAAGTAATGAAAGATATATATACAGATTCTAAGTAATACTCAAGGTAAAAGATGGTTTAAAAGATAGTTAAGAAACACGGCACATTGCTTTTTAACTAAAATATCTAAAATTGCTTTTTTTTATTCTATACAAACATTCATATCTTTGTTAAAGAAATGTTTGGATATGACTAAAATAACCCTTACATGGTCAGCATACTTTATTTTTAATTGCCATGATTGATAACAAATACATTCTCTTTAAAAGTACTTCTACAAGCATTTAGTTATTTTGGTTATATAGTACTGTTCAGTATACTGCAGAGACATGTAATAAGGCATAGCCTTCTCTACGTTTTAAATGATATATCTGTGCCACTTCAGAAAGATTGCTTACATAGGTGCATATTGCTTCTTCAGTTTCAATTCCCCCTTTGGGGAAATGAAGTCAGTCTTAAATATCTTCCCATTCCCCTCCTATTTATAGTAGAGGGAGAGGAACAGAGAAGTACAGTGACTATAACACATATGTCCTTCAGGAAATCAAATTTTGCTTTGTGCTAGGTAGTAATTTGCACGTTTAACTGTGAAAAGGAAACTGCTGTACCCTTTAGAGCAGGCCAGCTCTCTCTCTGTCTCAGTGTTTTAATAAAGACAGTTTTTTTTGACAAGCTAAGACAATACCATAAATGAAAAAAAGTGAATTTGGAAAGTAACTAGGAAGTGAAGATTCATTTTCAATTTTAAATATTTTTGAAGAATTGAGAGGTTTTATTGTTTATAAACATTTGGGGTAAGAAAAAGTAATCAAATAAAATTATAGCAATTTGTTATTGCCACCACATCTAAGTGCATAAGCAGTAGGCATAATTTACGTATGTCTTAAGATTTTTTCAATTTGTATTGCATTTTATGAAAGTGTCTGTCCACAACTGATAGGGGAGAGGTCTGGATTTTAACATAGGTTGAGGAGCTCTGAACTAATTTATTGGGTTCCTGGAGGAGAAAGATCAGATGAATATCAAAAGATTTGTAGGGATTAGTTTTGAATGAAAGATACACCTTCTTTTGAGACTGGGAAAAAACAAGTAAGAAAAGTTACCAAGATATGTCAGTTTGAAGGTATGGGGGTAAGAGTTGAAGAAATTTAAACATAAGAATGTGATTTTCCTCTGGACAACATAAAACTTGCAGCTGACACTGAGAAGAATAGTTATGGGCTTTGCAGAAGTGGGAAGAGATCATAGGATGTTGCTAAGAATAGGAAAACGAATAGACCCTAGCCTAGGGCCTCAACTGAGATTGATATTTATTTTAAAAAGCAAGTAAGCAACAAAGAAACGATAATCACAATAATAAATTGAACTTTCAAAAGGAGAAAACAGAACTGTGGTTATTGGAGGTGGTAAAGTGGGAGGGAAAAGGGGGTTAGCGAGAAATTGGTCAAGGGTCACAAACAATGATCACGTTTTCTAATGATGAATATACTAATTATCCTGATTTGATCATTACACACTGTACACAGGTATTGATATTCAACTCTGTATCCCACAGATATAAATAATCATTGTTTCATTTTTTAAAAAAAGTTCCAGAAGCAAGCACAAAATTTCATTATGATTAAGAAGATATTTTATTTGGAAATATAATTTAATACAAAATAAAATAATCACAATCCTATTTAAAAAAAATTAGTAGTGACAATCCAGTTTCATCTCTAGTAGTCTTCCATAGCTCAGGAATAGAAGTGGCTGTTTTGATAAACTGGAAGTTGATTTTGCAGAGAAAATGTAGTGGAAAAAGACCTAGTTCTTAATAAATGGTGTGGTGGGTGGAGAGTGGGAGATTGTTAGATGCCAGAAATAAGGAAAAGTTATGGATTATGTAGCCATACAAAATGAATGCTAAGAGAGGGATTTTTTACACACCTGGATAAATAATGTGTAAAAGTGACAAAGGGGAGCTGGGAAATGACAGTACTGCCATCAGAACCTGAGGCTTCTGAAGTAGGAGAGAATGGAGCGAACTGCGTTTGAGAAAGCTACTAGGGAAGCTGAGTGTTTGGTGGAGGTGTGGGGGCTTGGGAGCAGGGAAGGAAAGGACGCATTTTATGAAGAGGCTGAGAGTATAAGAGCATTAATTGAAGATGTAGGAAGAGTTTTGGAAGAACAGTGGAAAGACGAATCTGGGCAGAAAGCACTCATCCGCATGAGGATGAGACAACAGGTGTGGGAGGTCGGGAAGTGGAATCCAACTTTGTTTCACACCTTGTTAAATAAGAATGTTCTTTGTCAAAAGAGCCACTTACAGCCCATTTGATTCTTGTAGGGTTACCTCGATAGGAATTATGAAGGTATATTGGAAGCCTTAAATTAATATTGAGATCATACAAAATAGCCCATAAATGATCCCAGTCTGTGAAGTCAAAGACTAAGAACAGATCAATACACACTATGAAAAGTCTTAAATTATTCTTGACATTATTTTTTGGTTAGATAAAACTCAGTGAATCAAGAAGTTAAGGATAGGTTAAGGCCACTGGTTTCATATGCAGGCTATTAGATTGAGAGACCCCCAAATCCAGTTTACCAAGAAAGAATATGCAAATATTTTGAAAGAATTCAGCTAGTTTTGGATATCTGTTGTACAGCATGGTTCAGGATTTGGCCTTTTAAAAACAGAATGTATGGAATATACATTGCATGCAGGAAAAATATTACCAAAATTATACTTAGAGAACAATTCTGCAAATACTAGGGCAGGATTAGGAATTCTTACACCAAAATATCATACTCAGAGCATTCTTCAGTTTTAGAAAGTTAATTAGTTTTCCTATCTGGAGTCAATGGACTCCAATTGGGCAGAATTCTGCAATCATAAGATTATAAAAGAAATTCAATGAGAATTTTGAGCAGATCTTTCCAGTTACTGAAGTCATATGAACAACACAATGTCCTGAGATGGACAAATGTAAAGCACAGTGCCTTCCACTTATATCTTTTACAGTCTAGTTTTTGGTGAAATTAAATTAAAGTGCTACTTTAGGAACTTATTTTTATTCTTTTTTTTTTTCCATTGACTACTTTAAGTACCACTTGTAAGTGTATTGCTAGTGGGTCAGAACAACCTGTCTTTCTGTTACCCACATCTTGAACACTGAAGTCTGGTTTCAAGTTAGATTACTTGGAGTGTGGAGAGTATTGAAGATTTTAGTTTGTTTGTTTGTACTTTTTTAATTCTCTGGTTTAAAATTCAGAAGCAAAATCTGCACACTTTTAAGACCATAAAAGTTTGTTTATGCTGTCATCATTAAACCCTTTCAACTTTCTCATTCATTCATTTGGCAACAATTTACTGACTGTCACCTATGGTGCCATTTTTGTGTGAAGTCTAGATTTCATGCAGGAGTATTAAGATAATTATTAAGATAGGAATTTACCACATTTTGATGTTCACCTCATAAATGAAGAAAACTGAAAATATTAATTAATCAATGGTATTGGTCACATAGTAATGTGAGTAAAGCCATACTTGGATTTATCCTATAGGTGTCTGTTAAACAATGAGACGTGGCTATGCATAAATTAGATCAGATGTTTCCTTCTTTGGTTAACATGACTATCTGTTGATGTGTGTGCTCCCAAGGAAATAGACTTTTCACTCCAAATCTTCCATGAGTAAGTTTTTAACAAGGCCATTAGTAGCAACATTCAAGTCACTTGTAATGATCATGCCTGCCATAGTATGTTAATTATAAGAGTTTAAGAGACAATGAGATTGCATCATACATGCATCAAAAGTAACACTATATACATTATGATGTTCCTTTATCAGTTAGATAAGTCAAGATAGAGTTATATGATTTTGACTATTTGAAATTAGTCTCTGATATCAACCAGTGCCAACATAGCCAATTTGCTTGTACCTCCTCCAAAGTTAGAGTTTAAGATAGCTCCAAAAAGTGAGATTACTTTTGACACATATACTAAAGATCTTAAAGGAGATTTTTTATAAAATTAATTATGTCATCTATTACTGATTATTCTATAGTAGAGTTAGTGTATAAATCTAACACTAGTCCTGTATACTAACATTATGGGGTTGGGAATGGAAATGAGATAAAAGATAGTCTTAAATCTAGGGATTATTGTGTTACAATAGTTTATGGAATTACATGGAAACAGAAGCACTCCAGTATTGTGGAAGGCCTTATGTCCCCCATAACTTCAATAAAAATAGTGGTTATGTTTCTCTGGAGAACATTCAGAGATAATAGGGTTTTTTAAAAAAAGGAATTGGTGGATAACAGTTAGCCTATCTTATCTTAATTCAGTAAAAAAATCCCGTAAAATTCCACACAAAAAAATTAATTCCTCAACAAATAGAAAGTGCAAAGAAGTCAGCTCTACTAAGAATGGGCACTAGTTTCCTAGAACATCCCAGACTCCACTCTAAAGCATGATAATTGAATGATGGTTGTTACCTGTATACTTATAATTTGTGGATTTTGGCAGAGTTTCAGGTAGTTACTGTTTACTTCAAATAATTGGGCTGAAAGGTGATAAGTTTCCTACTTGATCCAGAAGTTTGTATTCTGCAAATTTACCCTATGTTCCAACAAGGCAGCATTTACCCACAGGGCATCTTGAACCATTTTCTTTGGAAATGCTTAGATATAAATAAAGAATTCTATTACAAAACAAACAAAAAAATCTAAACTCGTTTTATTCTCTTTACCTAATTTATCAGTAGAAAGTTTTTAAATTATGTTTTACTACATTATTTTACTGAGAAATTATTGGTGAAAACATTGGTACAATTTCTATTTACAAATTCAGTGACCAATAAATATCAAATAATACCAAAAGGATATTTCTATGGGTTTGCAAAATACAAAACTGAATTAAAAATAGATTAGAGGAAAATAAAATTCTCAATGCTGTAAAATAAATTGTGTGCATAGTTGTCAGAATAACAAAATTTATGATCCATTGCCTTTAAAATTTAAGATCTCCCTATCTTACTTTTAAAAGGAATTCAGAGCACCATGTACATTGCTACAAAAAAGAGTTTTATTGCTCACTATAATTATTATGTCAAAAAGAATGATTTTTTAAAGAAAGAATTAACACTCATAGAAATGTATCAAAGTGAAAAACATTTAATTAAAGACACATTTGGTGATTTTATAAAAACAAAATCACAGATGCCCTGTCATTTTAGTTCGACAAACTTCAGTATGCATATCTTAAGAATTACAGAAGTTTTGTTACAAAGATACCATTTTTCAAATCAAAATATAAAGTGTGTGAGTTTTTTTTTTCTCAGCCAGTTTCTTAATACATGTTGACCTTATTACTTCAAAAGTACTTTCAGTGAATTATACAAGAGATGATTCTAAATACCTCAAGGTATTGTGTTTATGTGTATATATGGATATTTGTTACTTGTATTTATTAACTTAGTAATTCCTTAACAAATAAAAGAAAACTTCATTCTAGAATGTAGGTTTGCTCGCAAGTGGGTTTTGTTATTCTAGACAAGGTGAAATATAAGCAAAAACCATAATAGCAGTTGGAGAGTGCAATAAACTGGTAAAGGAAGGAATCAGGTTCTGATTCTATTTCTTGTAATAACTAGAAAAATGAGTGACTACAGTAGTAAAGCTGGATGTTTCCACTTCTAAAATTTTGATCAAGTATATTGATTTGTCATAACAATCCATATTGGATTTCACAAAAATACAAATAAGAAAGGATCATAGGAAAGGGAAGCCTGTACCATAAAAATACAAAGAAAAAAAAATTGATGGAAATAATTATTTTAAAAATTTGCAATCACACTCCTTTTGCTTATGGTTTGGAGTCCTAGGATTTTTTTTGTTTTGTTTTGTTTTGTTTTTGTTTTTGTTTTTTGACCTCCCACAAATCTACTAACTTAAGGAGGGATGAGAATCAGAGAAGAGGCTACTCATTATTTGTCAATTTTGCTACCTTGTTTTAAAGCAGCTTTACTAAAATGTCCAGAAGGACAGTAAGTAAAACCACTGGCAAAACCAATGTTCTTTAAAACATATATTTACGAAAAAAAGAAAACAAACAAACAAACAAACATATATTTATGTATTTATGCTATTTCTCTTCTGTGTGAAAAACTTACAGTTGGTTATAATATTCATAAAGCAAAGTGCCAACCTCATAGTAGAGAAATTTAATCTCTGTTTCTATTTCTGAAAGTTCTCATATTTTCATTAAGTTAGTTACACTACACAACATAAATGCCTACTGACATTGGTAATATGATTTTTTTTAATTGATCATAAGAATTGATTTTATATTTTGGTCAACAGATATTCCACATGACGTATGATCTCGCCAGTGCGGTGGTGAGAATTTTTAATCTCATCGGCATGATGCTGCTCCTCTGCCACTGGGATGGCTGTCTTCAGTTTTTAGTGCCACTGCTGCAGGACTTCCCACCAGACTGCTGGGTGTCTCTGAATGAAATGGTTGTAAGTAGTTCTTATTCTTTTACACTCCGCCTTTTCAACATTTGCCAAAAACTTTCAAGTATTTAGGTTAGAATGATCGGAGACAACTTGATTTTGTTTCCATGGATATAAAAACAGATGTTTTCTCTTTTTTTCCTACAACCAAATTTTGTTTACATAAAATGTTCCTGGAGATCTATTTTTGTATATTTTACTCTGTATACTAAGACAAATTTTATTTCAAAGGTACAAACACATACATATAATTACAGTACAACATTCTTCCAAAAATGCCTACAGCTTAGAATAATTCCTTCTTTCGCCCTTTTCTTTTTTTAGAATGTTTGAGACGTACAATTGTAGGGGTTGTTAGACAAAGACGTAAATATCAGTATAGATCAAATGAGATATGTATAAAGTGAAATGAGATTATTGATTGTACGTTTTGCTAGGGAAAACAAGGAAAACTTCATGGAATAGGTAGCCTTTAAACTTAATTCTGAAGGATATGTAAATATTTAAAAACCTGTAAAATATAAATTTGTTTTATGCAGGTAAGTATATTTTTATTCACATTTAATTTTAGGAGCATATGTTTTGATCTACATAGTGCAACATTCAACACACAAAAGAATTGAAATAACAGTGAATAATTTTAGTATATATACATATATATTCACATATGATGTATTCACCAATATTTGTTTTCACTTTATGTAAGTCCTCACATTTTTTTCCCGCATTACAATTTTAATTACCTTGCATTTAATAAAACATTGTTTAAGTTAACTATTAATTTGCTTCCCTTATATGTGAAATTTTATGGGAGATAAATTTTATGAGATTTTCACAAAATTTTTACCTTTGGCATAAATAAAATGTTATCTGCTTTTCCCAAACGGCTCTACTATTAATTTCTTGGTTTATTATTGTAGAAATTATATGGACATTTTAAGATTATAGATTTTTCTTTCTCCTAATAACTTCAGTTCAGACTTTGTATTTGAAGTAAAAATAGGTTTACATTACATGTTGAGGAGTATCGTTCTCTTTTCTTCTTTCTTGGTTATTTTCTTTCCTTCCTCCCTCCCTCCCTCGCTCTTCCCTCCTCCTTTTCGTACTGTTTACTTTTATTGAAATATCCACCTGGATCTCCCCTTCATTTCATTCATATCTCCTTAAATATCACTACTTCACAGAGACCTTCCATGACCACTCTACCTAATATATCACTAAAATGGTTTCTATTTTAATTATAATAGCATTTAACAACAACAACACACACACACACACACACACACACACACACACACACACATGCACGCACAAACACATATACTCTCATTTATTATTTATATTTTTCTGTGTCTCCCACACAAGAATGTAAGTTCAAAAAGTTTGTTTTCTCCTGTCTTTTATCTCCAGGGCTATCTTAGACTAGGTAATTTATAAAGACAAGAAATTTATTTCTCACAGTTCTGGAGGCTGGGAAGTCCAAGATCAAAGCATCAGCAGGTTTGGTCTCTGATTCCAAGATGGCACTTTGTTGCTGCATCTTTGGGAGATGAGGAATGCTGTTTCTCACATGGCAAAAGGTGGAGGGTAGGAACCTACTCCTGCAAGCCCTGTTTCTAGTTGTATTAATCCGTTCATGACAGCTCCACCCTAAACATCTCCCATCAGGCCCCACTTCCCAACACTGTTGCATTGGGGATTAAGTTTTCAACACATGAACTTTGGGGGATTCATTCAGACTATAGAAAGTACCTAGAAAAGTACCTGACATTAATTTGTTGTAACCTAGTTACTCATCATCAAAGGATTGAGAAATGTTTTATATGGGAGCTTCCATAACTAAAGAATAAAGCAAGAGTTTGATCAGCTTACTTTTCAAATTTGTGATGTTTCCTTGATTATAGATCTTTAGCTTTACTTATCTTTGAAGGAGCAAAATATGTAGTAAAGACAGTAATAAAGATTTTGGGGGGAGAGGAAAAGCTATAATCTTGCTACTAAGTGAATAGTATAAAAACACTAGCACTACTGCCAAAAAGTGACTCATCATTGGCACCAACCAATATGTAACTTGGAAAATAATTGCTATGTTAAATTTTCCTAGGTATCCTTCAGAAAAATAGTAATTGTCATTATTAAAAGAGTAAAAGAACTATTTTTGGGTTACTATAAAGTGAAAATGATTATGTAATTATAATTTAGGGCAGTATACTACTTAATATATCTAGTTGTAAGCACAGTTATTGAAAAGAAATTTTAATATCTTCTTCATTTTTCTTTAAATATGTCTACATGTGCTCGTGTGTGTATGGTTGTGTTTGTGATATATGTTTAATCTAACATAGCCAAACCTTCAACCTTCATTGTATCTTGATGTTATACAAAATATCTTTCCTGAATTTGCAATTTGCTTCGTGGCTTTTTTTTTTTTTTTACTTATGAAGTTGGCTTTTATTTTCTTTCACATTTATTTAACATTATTTCCACGTGTCCATGTTCAAATGTAAGAACCAGAAATTCTTTTATATTGTGGGTATTAGTAATATGGAAGAAATAACCATAAAAAGGATGATTTTTGTATGAATAAACAACCTTGATTGTGTCATTTGATCTTGAAGATATTATTTTCCATCCTAAAGCTGTAGAATTCTAGAAAAACTTCCATTACAAGGACAACAACAAAATAAAGTATATTTATTCACTAAGAGAGTAATAATGGAGAAATGAAAATCTAATATAAGAAAAAAAATCAATCTGCATTAATTTAATACAGTTACTATTTTAAAAACCCTGTACTCTGAAATATGCTATTTTATTTGATCCTCTGAGCAACAGAGTGAGGTAAGCACTATTACGTCTCATTTTATGGTTCAGAAAACTGAGAACTGAGTTTTTAGCAGTTAAATGAGTGGTCTGATGTCACACAGGTAGATTATAGAACCAAGAATAGAATGAATATATATCTGACTCTATAATTTCTGCTCCAAACCACATTATAATGTCTTATGTTGCATAGATTATATATTTTTAAAAAACAGTTAATAAAAGCAATGATACAAAGGGAAACCTATAGTCACAGCACTCCAGTTGCAGTAGAAAGTCACTTAAAAATCAGCATTTGAACTCTGACACTAAAAAGTGACAAGACTAAAGTTTTTCTAGATAGAGAAAAAAAAATCTAATTTGAAAAGCAAAAATTGAGAAGCCAGACCAAGACGTATGCAGTACATATAAGTCATTCTTGGGTATGTCCTTGACAATTATTGTATGATATTTGGCTTTGATGCTAAATTATTTATGGTAAAGATGAGTGTGTTTAACACATTTCTTATGTTGTGGAAATTAGTCTTTGACTTAGAAATGACTGAAATATCTTGATCCCCACTTTGTTGAAGGTTCCAGATCCAAAACCAATAGACACTAGTTAAAATTAAATGTCTCCCTATTTTGTGTCTCCCCAGCCTTTAGTTTGTACTCCTCATAGACCTTAATCTCAATCCACTGTCACTAGCATACTGTTGGGTGAATTAGAAAAAATTGTAATTAGGAAAAAAAAAAAAGTAGTGAGAATTGCTTCATTTTCAAGGGCACACAGCTTGACAAGCAAAAAGAGGGAAGTATTTCACCAGCACTTGTCCCACGTGCAAGAGTCTTTGGGCACAAAATTTCATGGGAATAAAATTAACTTTATTAGACATTATTGCCTAATATGAAATTTTCATTTAGATAGAATTCTATAATTCAGACTTACTTCTTGAATGAAAAAAAAAAAAAAACAAATATAACAAAAGCAGAGCAAGATTCATTCCTGATCATGTTGCACTTTGCAAGTCAGTGTCTCTTTTCTAGTCTTAAGTAGCCCACCGTGGTTAGTTAAAAGAATATCTAAATATTTTAGGCGTAAAATTTTAAAATTGTATTAATTCATTATAAAAGGGATTAGGGTAATGGTTTTTGGTTTAAATTTAGAAACATGAAATATTCATTTAAGAATATAAGAAAATAAAAACCATAATGTATATTAACGTGCATATTAATTTTGAACTGAATCTAAAATACCTGGTATAACTTAGGGAATTATTTTACAGAGTAAATAAAGAAGGATTTACAGCTAAACAGTAGGTTCCTAGAGCAATCTTTTATTGAAGTGTGCAGGTTACTCTCATGGAGTTCATGTTTTCTACTAGCAATCTTATAAATGTATGTTTACATGCTGGTGATAGTTTTAAAGGTTTCAAAGTAAGCATTTTATGAATCTAAGATTATATGAATAGCCTACATATAGAGTTTGGATATGCTTTTGTAGTTGGAGTGCGTTGTGTCATGAATTGTTACACTGAATAATTTTGATTTATGGGCATAATTAGTAAGTGATGCATTTATACCAAATGAAGGCTAACTGATATAACATTAAATGCTGAATAAAATTTTCACCATAGTCAAAAGGGAGAAAAGGTTTGAAGACTGAGTCTTTCATTCATAGCACTCAGTTGTAAGAATAATGTGTAAAAACCACACAGTCTACAAAAGCTAGTGGTATGACAGTTAGCATTAGATGAACATTGTACGCAACTACTTAGTTTCAGCAAACATTATCCATCAAAATAAATTTACAGTAAGTCATGTTTGTTAATTTTTTATTTTGTTAATATTTGATTTGTAGGATTATTTTTGTTATAGATTTATAAGAACTATAAGGATAAGGAACATTTATCTAGTTTTATACTTGTATTTATCATAATATTATAATCAAAATACTGTAAGCCAACTCAAGGGTATTTTATTATAATGTTTTATTTTGTTGTGATTTGAGGGAATCTACATTATTTAATCGTGATAAATGCTATTCTAGAGGGAAGGTCTTATATGTTTCTGCATACCCCACGGATCCTATACCAACCTTGCATACATTGCTAATTAAATAAATATTGATTGTTTATAACTGAAAGGGTAATTATCAACAGTATTTGAAAAAATGTGTAAAGAAGTTATTCTGCTATGCATTTTCTTCCTTGGATAGTTTTTGCTTTAAATTTCTACATCAAATCATTTTTTAAAGGTAGGTAATCACTTGACCAACTCATATACTATAAACATAGCATACTACGAATTAGTGAAGTCCAAATTAATGAACTTCTAATGATTTTTGTTTCTATAGAAGTAAGATAACAATAATTTCTAGAAAAAATTAAGATGTATGATCCAAACTAACTAAGAATACCAGATTAAAAAAATACATATATGTATGTATGTATGTATGTATCTATCTATCTATCTATCTAAGTCTGTAAGGGTCTAATTAATAAAATCTATGTGAAGAGATTAATTGGTTCAATTAGAAAATCAAGGTTACTGCCCAATTTTATTTTTATTTGGACCAATGTGGCAGGGACTCTTACTAATAACCAAATGGGGCCCTGTGGCATTTATGGTGAATAGATTATGAACGGCAGTATCATATTTCACTTATAGGTCGGAACATTGAAAAACTGGTGTACCACCCTCTGGCTCTTTTTTTCCCTCTCCAGTGGTATGTCTTAATATGTAACCCACAACATAACACAACCTGTCCTGACTCATCTAGATAGAAACATAGAGGGGAAAATCTTCAGAATTGAATTTAGAGACACACATTTCAGGGTTGCCTCTACCACTAAAACCTTTGTGATTTTAGACGAGTCATTAAATTTTCCTCTACTTAGGGTTTTTAACTCTAAATTTAGTGTATGTTATTTATTCTTTCATTTACATAATCTTTTGGGTATCTCTTCATGCCAGACGTTATCTTAGGCACTGAACATTCAGTAGAGAATGAGACAAAGTTCTTTCCGTCATTAGGCTTACGTTCTAACAAGCTTTCATTCATACTACTTCATTCTAGGTGCTAAAAACTATGCAGACCTTAACAAAATGTAAACTCTACTACGGAGGTATTTATAATCCAGTGAAACAGAAAATTATGTGTAATAGCCATTAATATGAATTTGAACCGAGGCCTCTGAAATGTATACTCTGCCCAAAGACTCTTGCACGTGGGACAAGTGCTGGTGAAATACTTCCCTCTTTTTGCTTGTCAAGCTGTGTGCCCTTGAAAATGAAGCAATTCTCACTACTTTTTTTTTTTTTTCCTAATTACAATTTTTTCTAATTCACCCAACAGTATGCTAGTGACAGTGGATTGAGATTAAAGTCTATGAGGAGTATAAACTAAAGGCTGGGGAGACACAAAATAGGGAGACATTTAATTTTAACTAGTGTCTATTGGTTTTGGATCTGGAACCTTCAACAAAGTGGGGATCAAGATATTTCAGTCATTTCTAGCTCAAAGACTAATTTCCACAACAAATGTGTGCTGGGCTTGGGGGGTGGGCAGAATAGAAGTAAATGATTTGGGGGAAAAAGTAATAAATTTTATTCGCATGTATGTAAGTTCACATGTACAAATACAAGTGGAAACCTAGGATGATTATATTATCTGTTGATATACCAGAAAATGTATAAAGGCAAAATTAAAACAGGTTCACTTTTTGTTTTACAAAGTCCATTTAACTACTTAGATAATGATTGATTGAAATGCTGTAACTAAGGTAATATAACTAAGAAATGAAACAAAAAACCTCTTAATTAAAAACATACCTGTCATCTCTGGAGGTCTAGTAATCTATTTTAAATTTGAATTTCTATAAATTCAAAATTATATTATTATAATGGTATTGATATTTCCTAAATAGGATGTACTGGCATAACAGAATTTTTTTAAAAAGTCATAACAAAAAGTAACTAATTTGCTGACAAGTCATTGTAGCTTTACTGGAAAAAAAAAAAAAAACAACTGCATTCATACCTCCTGTGAGTTATAATAATAAAGTAGGTCAGCAGCCTGCTGAGTGTTGTGATTCTCTTTTGCTTTCCTGTTTTTGCACATTAGGAAAGCCTGCCTGGCAACTCTCTCTATTGGATAGAAACGTCACCCATCCCAAAAGGAAAACAATTTTCAAGCTGTGTTCTTCCTTCTCAGATGTGGATTCTTTTATGGGAACAAACATATGAAAATAAACTCTAATCTGGTATTTTGTTTTCAAATAAAATGTGCATTTCAGAAAAACGTTAACTTGAATTACCATTCTCTGATAGAGAGGGATAAAGGATGTTGCTTAATTGTATGTTGGCTATGACTACATTTAGTTGCTTTAGCAATATAAGACCATGCCACAAGTTCCAAACATGGTTGTTGTTGTTGTTTCTTATGTAGACTAGCTCTTAAAGTTTAAGCAACAAATGGCTGAAAGAAGTGCCATTCATGAAATTACCTCATCTAACAAGTGGTACCTGCTAAAATTGGGGAAGGGAAAAAATTTTTTGTAGTCCAATATTTCCTCCAAAAAGTCAAATTTTCTAGCCTTAGTTCACCATATATATTTATATAGTCTTGATGAATGTTGTTGAGACTTTCACAAATGTAGTGTAAAGGTATGTGTAACACATCATCTCATTTATTCTGAGTCAAATAAGTAAAAATAAGTTCATTCCCATTTTAGAGATGAAGAGCCTGACACAGAGCATTGTTGCTCCATTTGCATAAAGCCAGAGGCAGACAGCATGGGGGCTGATGTTAAAATTCATGTCTCCCCTCGGGTTAGTGCTGAACTCACCATACCATTCTACTTCATGGGCCGCACAGAACTTCATCCACCATAAGCCATTGCCAATTTATCTTTATAAAAAACTACTATGAATTGACTGCACCACTGGAAGAACTCAGAATATGTATGAAATATATGTACAAAAGCCATTGTTTTTTGTATTTGTGTGTTGGTTTTTAAAGTTTCTCCTTTTACTACTGCTATAAATCCAAAAGAATCTGATAAAGAAAAACAATTGTAACTTCTCACTTATTCTGAATTGCTCATGTACTAAGGTTTCACTTGAAAAATATTGTTTAGAATTGGTGTAGGTTGGAATAAAATTGTATCATTAGTTTCAGTCTGGGAATCAACAGGATAGCAGATTAATGGTTTCTACTGTATTACCCCATTTATAGATATAAGGATGTCAGGCAATTCATATGAAATTCTTATCTGTTTAAAAAGTCCAGGGCTATGACTGTTTTTTAAGAAAAAGAGAGAGAGATTTATACAAACTTAAATTATGTAGGTTAAATTACCTATTCTCATGACAGTTACTTCCCACAATGGAGTGCTCTCCAGAGTTTTCTCTTTTTCTACTCATTCCATCTCATCTTTTTTTCCTTCCTGCCACTATCGCTGACCTACACTTGCTACTCTAGAAATATATGGCAGAATCACAAATGACATGAAGAAGGCCATGTGATAAGTGAAGAATGTAAGAAAGAACAGCAAGGACATTTTGTGAATCTTAACATGAAGGTTTTTGTAATCTCATTACATACTCTGTCTTTTTTGAGAAGTATTTGTTGTTTCTAGAGATGAAATATATTCTGAAAATGAGTAATATTTATGACAAAATGAATCTGGCGTATAAAACTTTAGTTAATTTGAGTTATTGCACATATATTCTTAAAATATATCAATAACCATAGGCTATTTATCAAATAAGATCTTAAGAATGTATAATGGAATCATTCGCCAGTCTTCTTTATGCTTTGAAAATGCAAAGGTGAGTCCAGTATGATCGACATTTACATATTCTTCTGTAATTTACCAGCCAACTGCCTCTGAAAGACGGCTCCAACCAAGCAAGAGTTAATTGGCATTTTTCTCTAAATTACTATCCCATATTCCATGCATAGAGAAATGAGCACACCCATCTGTGGACTATAACCATTTATTCTCAGTTCCAGCTTGGCACTTATGACAACTACATAGGAGAAGTTGGGAATTCACCATATCTTTGTAATTCATAAAAACTATATAACAATAAATCACAAATATACTCAGTATTCCAATAGCATTGGGTATTTTCTTGGGCATATCATAAAGTCAATCAAAATTTTCTCTAAATATTTTTGAAAAATAGAATAAATATCAATTATAATTTCTACTTCTAATGTCCACCAAGGTAATTGATGTATATCATATGTACTGATCGCCTTTGCTATCAATGGGATAATTTAAGATCCTAATTCCTGCAACTTAGGTAAAGGCTTCCAAATTAATTTCAATTATGTTAAAATGAGAACATAATTCAATTTTACCATCTCAATTTTGCAGAAACTATATATTTTTCCATAAGGCGATTTTATAGAGTGTTTTTTTAATTGTTGTTGTGTTTTTCCTATTGATAGCTATTTATTCACTTTTTTAAAAAGGACTGTTAGTTAAATTATAATATGATAGGGAAAAATATCATTTCAAATGGTACACATTACTGTCTTTTCACTGTTTCCAAACTAGAAGTAAAGTATTAACTATTTAAGGATGATTACACTATTCTGTCTAGCACTCTTGTAATTCTGCTCTCAACTAGTTTATAAGGTAAAAGAAAAAAAGGAGTTTGATATATGTCTATCATCAGTGAGCATTAGGCACATGATAGACGTGTTATCCTATAACATTTATGGAAGTCATTCTCCTGAGGGCAACTTTCCATTCCATTCATCGGTGTTATTATTTCTCTTTAGCTTTTTGTTTTTCTATCAGGAGGTCAGAACTTTTTAAAAAGTAGCTCTTCTGAAAAATATGAAAAGGAAATTCAAATATATCCAGATTTTTATACAGTGAAACATGGAAACATGGAAACCTTATAAATGATAAATCTAGGTACAGTTTATATATGAATATTATGAGAACATCATGTTCTACAGTTTTTTGATGTATTTATCATTTAATTTCTATCTTGATTCATTGTGTGAATAGACTAATTTTCATGGTGGTTTAATGCTCTACAGGAATAAATTAGCCACAAAATTTGAAAGAAACAAAAAAAAGGATAAACGCTGTACAGAAGAATAAAAAGAAAGATAGAATAGGATATAAGCCAAATAGCTAAAACAGTCAAGGCAGATTGTCTTTTCTCCTTCAGGCTATTTCTGCCATTGAGGCCATTCACCATTGTCATTAGATGTCTTCAAAGTCTTTTCTGTTTCTTCAAAAGGAAATAAAATTTATACCCTTTATCGTAACCATCTATTGTTTGAGATAGTAATACTATTTCTTTTGCTGAGCTACATTCCTATTATGATCTTTTATTTTTTGACTTGAAAGTCAATAATATGTTTATGGGTATGTTTCTACTAACTTTTCAAATAATAACCTATTACAATAATTCCTATAACAGTTATAACTTCTACCAGGAATCTAATATTGAGTATAGGTAATCAGCTATTATTATTATTAGGTTCTTTATGCATCTGGCAGTTTTGTGATATCCATTCACAACTATGTGCAGCAAACTGTATTAAGTGATGAATAAAGAGCTGATTAAATATAGTGTAATAATACCTTTTAAAAGTACTTTTATATACAGTAAGCAATATTATGAATACATTGTGAATTAGGAAGGAGACATTCAAAATAACTGAAAAGTCAAGCAGAAAGTTGGTGACAGAACTGGATCTAAGATCTCACACAGTCTGCTTACTTGTACTCTACTCTATTTCTCATTAATGTGTAAATGAAGAAATCATATACTGATGTATTAAGATCCAAGTGACTTGGTAAAATGGGAATTCCTTTCCTTTTATTGTTTTTTTTTTCATTTTAAAAAAGGTGTTATCCTTACCAAGTTGATAAGTTAGCAACTGAAATAAACAGAAATAATGTAGAGTTTACCAAAACCTCTCTTAAGGAAATAGTTTGAAAGAAAATCATAAGTAAAACCTATAGCCTGGGATGTTCAATATTCTCATGCACAGGTAGGGCAGAACGATACAAAGTCTTAGGTAAATTATAAAATGTGTTGGACTAGGATTTATGGTTGAAATAGGTCTTTTTAAAAAAAATTGACCTAACTAGAGGAGACCATTTGTCAGATAGGTGCCAATCTACATGGAAGTCTAGCATGTTGGAGAAGATTGAAGTAAACAGGCACAGAGAAAACATTAATGAAGAGGTATTGTTAAGAGCATACTAGAAGGTATTCAACTAGTAAAATGAATGGGAGTTGTGGCAAACTATAGAACTGAGAAAGACTATCTGTGTTGTGGATTGGACACTTACTCTCCTTAAAGCAGAATACCAGTGAGGTCTAGTTGACAAAAAACAAGAAACAAAAAACAAAAAAACAAAATAACAACAACAACAAAAAAACCCTAGCAGAAATGAAAAGCATCTACTCAACCAATGTTGCTTTGTCTCATATGGATTTGTCATCTCTCTTCCCCTGGGTGATGGAGCCATAAAAAGGATTACTGATTACTCAAAGCCCATCACTTCCAAGCAGTGAGAGACCCCAAAGAGGTTAATTTCCCAGAACCCTCAAGGGAGGGGCATTCCTTCCTTTGGAAATTAACCATGAACTGGGGTTCTTGCCCCACATTTATTCTCCAGACCAGGGAGTTACAGGAAAAGAACATAGGTGGGTTTTTAGCTAAGTATAGTTTAACAAGTTTAACAACAGAGGCTGGTAACATTCAGTGAGACAAGCAAGGTGACATTCCATAATGCAATTTGCAAAAGGTTAAGTCAATCCAACAACAAAAGCCTGATTTTAGCAAACATTCTCTTACCCTACACCAGCTTCCCCAGCATTTTTACATATCAATCAAGTAATTTATCTGTCCTTGAGCCAGCAACCTTGCTGTGTTACAAAGACTTTATCCTGAGGAAAGTTTCCTGTCTTTTGCAAGGCTAACATTTCTATATGTAATTTTAAGAAGTTAGGCTAAACCTAAAATTGCAGGGCTTTGGAGGCCCTGTGAAATATATTTGCTTTATAAATATTGGTATATTTCACACCCAAAATTGAAGAATTTTTTAGTTAGGGTTAAGTGATCAAAATATGAAAGGAAGCATGCAAGTAAGCTTAAACTAAATTTGAGTTTGAGAAGTGGTATCATGAAGTGGTTAAGCAGCATGATCAAGTTCTGGAAATAGATTACTTCAATTCATCTCCTGGTTTCTCTCACACTTACTAGCTGTGTGACCTTGAATGCTTTGGTTTTCTTATAAATAATGTGGGGGTGATGATCATATTTACTTACAGAGTTTTGAGGTAAACAAAGGAGTTTGTGCATGCCAAGTGTATAGACCAGTTCTTATTACATATTTCAGCTCAGTAGACATTATTGTTAATAGTTGTAATTGTGTGTGATCTAGAATTGATTTTTCTTATCTATAAATGGGTACCTAACCCTCTCACTTCAAAACAAATAATAATATGTAGCTGGGAGCAGAAACAGATATACCTGGAAATATTAAGAGAACAAAGCCAGAGAAAGAAAAAGTTTATAATGCATAATCTGGCTAAAGAAACCTGCAGAATTTGAATGTAAACCTTTCCTTTAATTTGGAAAACACATACAGAATACTATACAAAATGTTCTGATCCCATATGAGTAGCTGCAAAGCACATTTAGGATGAGAGAAACATTAATAATATTTAGTAATAGTTGAAGCAAGGACCAGCAAGTAGATAAACCCTTCACTTGGGATCCATGGAGTAATACTAAATGACAGAATATAAGTGGAATACTTTCAGTCTTGTTTAATAATGTCTTTTGTCAAGGTGAAATATTTTAAACAGAGCAGACTAGAATAAACTCTAGAGAAATTAGACTCCAATTCATTACTTTGGTACTCCAAATGAGCTCAGTCCATCCCCAGGCCCATGTGAATTGTACCTTAAAATGGTGATATCTTGGACAAGGAATAGGAGCTGATTGTCTAGGACCTTTCAAAAGCTGTGAAAATGGTGGAAGAACTGGTTGTCCACGGAAGATGAAAATGATATATGAATTTACAAAGAGAACATGAAGAAAAATGATGCAAATTAAAACTTGGTATGTTTGATGTTAATTCTAAGCAATACAGCACTAAATTATTAAAGTAATTATTTGTGAGCACTGAGAAAAGGCAGTGCTATTTGGTCAGAGCAAGCACTGGTTTAATGAAAGCAAGTTATAACAGATTAGCTTTTCTCTCTCTCTTTTCTTTATCATGAAAAAAGAAAACCCATTGAAAACCTTGCTAAATACCTATACCAGACACTATTCCCTTTTTTAGATGAAACTTAGACTAGCTTATGCATTTATACAAAGCTTTCTATAAGGTTCTTCATAATATCTTAATATGAGATATATGGACTAACAGACAATAGAATTGAGTGGACTAATAGCTGTTTCAGTAAGTGTTTTCTGCTCCCATACCCCAGAGTGCAGATTGACAGATTGATATCAACACAGAAGATATTTAAGTGGACATCTGTAGAATTCTTTCTTCAGATGTGAGTTTTTTTCCAACGTAATAATAATGACCTTTGGGTAAAGTCACCAAAGATGCAGCAAACACAAAGCAAAAACAAAAGACTGACATGCTGGGTTATAGATTCAGATTTAAGAAGTTCTTGTTCAGTAGGAGGATGGACTGAGTCTAATAGAATGGATTTGTATATGGCAAACATAAGGTTCTATAACAAGATTGGGGGGAAAAAAGGAAAAGGACAAATATGATAATTAGACATGGCTCAGCCAAAGACATGAAAAATACTTAGGGTTTTTGTAACTGTAACCTCAATATATGTCAATAATTGAAATACTGCCCATGTTAACTAAATAGGAAATTCCAAACAATAATATTTTAGAAGAAAAAACATTTAGTTTAACTTTCAGTGCCAAATACTAATATCTTTTGATTCTACAGGCAATTATTTTCTGACCAGGGGATACCTGATTATCTCTTTGAAATGTAAATAATCATTGGTTCTCTACTTCTATTCCTAACACAATGCTTTCAAAACTAATTTAGATCCACTTATCAATTTATTTGTATATAAGATAAATTAAGGACATTATGAACACATCAATAATTAACTTTGTTTTTTAACAACTGTTTTTCTCAAAAAACTCACTTGATTATTTGCTAGATGCTTAGTTATAAAAAAAGCAGTAAAGCACACCTACACATTGTAAAAACCTACCAAGAGCATAGCAGAGAATGGAATTATGCCAAACTGAACAAGAGACTTCATTATTCTTACAGTTAATCTTTTCAGTTATGCAAACAAGAAACAGAAGCTCATTCCTTTGCAATGTGTTTCTCATTTGTAGTACATTTCTTACCATGTTGCTGAATTTAGTTTATAAATTTATATCACTCATTATGACCAATTATGATGATAAAGCCCTTGATTGAGAAACTTAAAAGTATGTGGATCTCTTTCCACATACCATTTGACATCTTCTTATAAATATTCATTGTATTTTTCTTTATTACTAGCAATAGGACAAATCTTTAAAATTATAACAAAATATCCTTCTAGCTAAAATTAATCATCTTTCAGTTGTTATTTGGAACACAATTAGAGAAAAAGATTGAATTATTGTTTAACTTGCAAGAAGAAAGTCAAAAGTTGCATATTTCACAATTGATTCCACCCCAAATAATGTCATCCCTAATATAATTATGTTACATCTGCTTGTTTGTTTCATTGCTGATTACCTTCATTGTAGCCAAGTTATGGAAAATGAACTCTATAGTTTCCTGTAAATGCATGTCTATTTATTTAGAGATAAAAAAGATAATAGATGTTAACTCATCCTCTTTTTATAATTTTTTTTTTTTTTTTAGAAATTACATTTATCTTAAAGACCCAGAGCAAATCTTGGGGGGAGGGTTAAATCTATATGAAATAAACAACCAACTAACCAAACACTTGTAATCCACTTTGTTATGGAATTAAAACACAGCTAATCAAAGCCTTTAAATATCTCACTTACTTCCTTATAATTTGGTGCATAAAAGTTAAAATGGCAAGAGAAATGGGAAACATACCTGAGAGTTATTCTAAAAAAATTATTATTGGGTATAGAATTAATACAGGTTCAGCCCAGTTTATGTCCTCTATATGCTTCTTTGTAGCATAGGATAGCTGAATATATTATAGTGATCCAAAAAATCCAGCTTATCAAATAACAATTTAATACAGTTTACCGTATTTCATTTAACATGTTGGGAAAATACTTTTTTATGCTAACTTTTGAAACCAAAGTTCCCTTGTTACTATAAGGGTCAAATATATTCAGAAAACTTTATTCTCTAAAAAATTAGTTAATATATAAATCATACTGCATATAGGAAAATTTTCCACAAGGACATGAAAAATTGAGGCTATCATGTTAAACTAGATTTTGAAAAGTAAATTTACAAAAACAGTCAATTTAATCAAGTACTATCTGGGCTATTGCCCAGATATATATCCAACTGTGGCCTAACCAAACTGATTCAGTGTGCCCAGAGTTATCAGGGAAAGCTGGATGTTCAGACTTTCATTGGCAATGCCATAATTTTTGAGATACGGCAACTAATTCATATATATGTGTGTGTGTGTGTGTGTGTGTGTGTGTGTGTGTGTGTGTGTGTGTGTGTGTGTGTGTGTGTATACATTTGTATGCACAGGTATCTATACATATATGTAAATTTTATTATTGTATGTATTTATGTATCATTTTACATCATTATTAATTTTCAGAAAAACAATGTATATTGCAAAGAATAATGTACCAGCAAGCCTGATACAAAGCCAGTTGGCCATCAGTTGCCAACTTCAGAAATTAATCAAACATGGTTCATAGAGTTGAGCACAGGAAAACATGCTTGGCCACTATATCCATTGGTCTCTTTCCTCAGACAGTCCCTAACAGAATTCCTCCTTTCTCCTCCATTCACAGAAGGAAGAATAAATCAATAAATGTAATAGGCAACTGGGGAAAATGGGAGAAAGGGACTTTGTTCACTTTAGTAGCTCAGCAGGACTTATCAGATTCATTGAATTAATTTGAATTTTTCTACATGAATGTAACTGGTTTGGCAATTTGTTTCAATAATGATATGATAAAACAGCAAGCAGCTATGACTAACAGAACAGGCCTAAATAAAATAAATAAATAAAATTAAAAAGACAAGTCAGGCAAGTTAAATCAGTACTTTCCAGGAGAATTCTTTATTGTTGCAAGGGAAAAAATAATGCATTTACCTTGAAGTTATGATGTTACTGCAAAGCAGCAAACATTCACCATGCAAAATTTTTTGAAGAGTAAAGGTTTTCTGATAGTTAACATCACCTGTCTTCTTCACTTCTCATGTTGCTTATTGCTGAGAAGCCTCTGATGAGCAATCCATTAATTAATAAATCAAGATCTAGAGCTTTACTGTGTCCATAGCCATAGTACACAGTTACATGACTTAGGAGAACTGGAATTCAAACTTTTTATTCTAAATATTGTAGATAAAAAGAGCTTTATTAGTAATTGGGTATGTGGCATCAACCTCATGTCAGTGATAAGATAAAAATATATCCAGCATCTTAACTTTATCATAAGAGAGCTGTTGTTAAGTTTTAAGTATGTAGTGTCCAGGGTGGACTGAAAAAGATTTGGAACTGTGTTGCATATAAACCTAGGTATAAAACTCCTTCCTGCACCACAGGTTCATTTGCATCCACTTATTTGTATGAGATTATGATGCATTAAATAGTATCTATATATCTATCTATCTTTCTATCATCTTATTGGTTTATTCTAAGGAGAGATAATTTATGTAAATGTATTTTTTTCATTATGTTAACCAACAAATATTTACTTACTGTCTGCCCTGTGCCAGGTGCTTTTGTGGGCACTGATATCATGCCCTGAAAGTTCTTCATTCTAATTGAACTATTTGCTATATAAGGAATAATTCAGAGTAAGCTAGAAATTCCTCAAGTGTCACGATCAGTGAAGAGAAACCAAAACAAATTTTGGTTTTGGCAGTCTTGGATCTTTAGTGATGCTTGAGTTCTTTTATTTATGTTTGCATCCTCATTATTAGAAAGACTCTCAACTTTTATTCCAAACTGAGGCAGATTTTTTTGTTAATATATATATAATACAGATTATCAAATATTAATATTTTATTTTTCTTTTTACTTCCTTTTAGTTTCCTTAAATATTACTTCTTTGGGGAAGTCCTTTTAAAGTACTCTTTGCACTTACATTTACATCAAATGAAATCATTAGGAATCCACATTTATAATTATAAAAATAATATCCTGTTGGTTAGCTGCCATCTTGTTTTAAGTCTAAAGAGAACTTTTAAAGTCTCTGAGCCATTTATGCTGTTACACTTTACTTATAGCATGATACAGGGTACTTGGAATAACTCCATGGAAATAAAACAGAACTTCATTTAAATAAAAAGGGAGTTGTGGATTTGACCAGTTCTTTAAAAAAGACAAAAGATAACATACTAATTTATAGTATTTCTTATTTTAACTTATCACTCATTATATTTTATTTTTTCTTTTGCTAGAAGAAAAAACTTACTAGAAAATATTAAATCACTCCATGTATTTAATTTGAATTCTAAAGTATCATTTGGCTCATTACATTTCCCCAATAATTATATATTTTTCTCATCTGAAAAATATGTGTTCTATAGCCACTCTGATATCTATATGGAATTGTATTTGAGAGACATTTTCTTTGAGCATTATACTTCAGTTAAATTACTCCTGCCCTGAAAGAGAGAAAGCTGCACTTAAATCTCACTCTGCCTATGAGATTTTAATGGACTTCTTGCAGTTGAAAACATAAAATAATTAATTAGCTTATTAAATTGAAATAGTGCTTTATTAAAAATACAATAATGGGATGAGAATGCACACAGATTGTCCACTGAAATCTATCTTCCAGTTTTATAAATGAGTTATAAATTTTCTTTTGACTCATTTAAAGAAAGATGTTAAAGGAGCCTAAGAAGCACTCAGAATGTTACAGAATTCTTTCATGTTATTACTGTCTAAGCAGGCCTTTGATAGTTGTGCATAATTATTGTCACAGAGGTTGCTATGAACAGACAATTTAAATGCATATTCTTCCTTTAGCCAGGGCTAGGAGAAACATATTAGTCACAATTGTAAACCAAATTAAAGTGTGTACTCCTCTTTTTACTTGGTCCTTGATTTTAATAATTATGCTTACTATGTGTTAGGGACCCTATGTGCACATCATCTCATTTAATCTTCACCAACATTAAAGTATGCATTGCTAATCCCAATTTCATTACAAAGAAACTGGAGCTCCAAGTAGTTGATATCACCTATTATAAATGGTAGAGCTGAGATTTAACTCAGGTGTGTTAATTCCGTGCCTCAGGGGCTCTTTAATCATTTAGTCATTCTGTCTCAACATCTAGGACTTTCTTAACTATCTAACCTGTTTTAACTCTTCTATCCAGCTTAACTCCAGCTTGGCACATCTTTCAGGTGATCAAAATTGGATGTCAACATATTAATTTTTCATGTGGTGTGGTCGCAAGCCCCCTGTGGCCCTGCTTCCTAGTATTTAAACCCTTATGTTATCCCCTCCCACTTAGTACGAACATTGGTCTGTGTTATCAGTATGATACAGTAGAAGTGATTGTATGTTACTACTGAGATTAGGTCACCCTCTGTCTTGGGTTCCTTCTCTCTTGGATAATTTGTTCTGGGCGGAGTCAGCTTTCCTGTGTGAGCTGCCCTATGCAAAGCCACTGAAGTCTCTTGCCCACAGACGTATGAAAAGTTGAATGTGGATCCTCCAGCCCTTCTATGAAGCATCCCTGTCTGACTTATGGATGGGCTCTGTCAGGAGAGATCCTGAGCCAGAAGCACCAGCTAAGCTACTCCTGGATTCCTGATTTTGAGAAACTGTAAGAGACAATTATTTCTTTTTTAAACTGTTAAGTTTTATGGTAACGTGTTACATAGCAATATATTCACACAGCATTGTATCTTATTTTTTGTCAGCATAGCCAAAGAAGCCTCCAAGCCATTTCTGTTATCTTCTCCACTGAGAGCATACCTCAAATGTAACACTCTTCATGAAAATTTTCATTCACTTTGGTACTCTCAGGATTTAAAGTTGTGTCCTAGGTTAAAAGCATAATGTGACAAATTTGTCAAGTGCATACTGTGAATGTGAATGGAGGAGACTAGAGGAATATATTCTTGAAAATAATAAAATCTCTTTATTTAGATGCCATACATCTTGAATTTAAGGTTATTTGTCAGGAATCAGAATGAAATTTGCCCTTTCATTATCCATGGAGAAAGTATTACTAAGCTAATTGAAAATCATTTATTTGTAAAGAAGGAATTAAAATATATTATGTAAAAGCATTTTTAGCATTTGTGTTTTATAATAACATTGATAGGAATTTACGTTTATTCATGTTGATGCCTACAGCACAATGAAACTGATCCTCCTATGTGGCTTGAGCATATCCCATTCATTTATTTCTAAAATTTTTGTATGTATTATATTATTACCCTAATGTGTCTACTTAAATATATCTTTACTGACATAATTCTTAAATGATACTTAACTGAGCAACAAAGCTGAGCAACAAAACTGCATTTCTTTTTAAAATAATCTGATTTTGACTTGCTACCTTGGCCATGCCCACATGGGTCTACAGCAGGGATGCTTTGACATTAAAGAAGCAGCATTATGTAGACCAGAGAGCACTAAATAGAGAATTAGGAAAACTGGGTTCTAATCCAAGTTTTCCGTTACTGTACTATTTAATCTTGAAAATAGGGTTTGTTTTCCATTACCTCTCTTCACTCATTTGTAAAATGAAGGAGCTAGACCATTTAGTAGTAGTTAGCTTTAGACATCTTAATTCAAACAAAAGCTGCAAACCAATACATCAAATGTGTGAATAAAAGCCTAACTGATCTGGCTGAAGTACAGATGGGGCCCTGGAGCCTAGACTCCATCCCTCCGAGTTTGTCAAAGGCCCTGTCAATGTTGCAGGGAATGCAGTATGACAACCCAGTAGATTAGGTGCTCTCTGTAGCTATTGTATTTATAATATTCCAAGACCATTCAGTAGAAATCATTTAATAAAATATATATGCTACTTGCCCTTGCAAATAGAAATTGAATAATTGTCTTTGGAGTTCTTGTTAATTCATAACCACTTCTTTTTAGTAGATTATAAATAAATTATCACAACTTTATTATTATTATATGCCAATTATACCTTTGTATAGAGGCCTATGTCAAAATTCAGTGGGTTTAATCAGCCCCCTTTGTAAAGTAAGTGTAGTAAGTAACACAGATTATTGCAGAACCTTTTTTTGCCTTAAGCAACAGATGTTTGAGCTAAAGGAAACATCTGGAGCATTTCATATAGTAAGGTGGGATTAGGTAAGGAACTGGTTATGTGTGCCGGGCTTAGTTAAAGTTGATTGGACAAACCCTAAAACTGAGTAATCTACTGCCAAAGTGAAATAAAAGCTGTGCGAATCAGCAGATCTGTGCCATAAGGTGTCTTCCCCACTGACATTCACAGAAGCCATATAGCAGATTGCATACAAGTGCTTTCTATACATCCTTATAATATTTATATATATATGTCTGTTAAATATTTGTAAATATAGAGAAAACAGAAGCTTCAAGTGTTTTTTACAGCATGCATAGAATAATCCAAGAAGTCCAGATAAAATGTTGAAATGATGGAGTCTTCAGTGTAATTGAATTTCCTAATTAGCAAGAAACTTCATTTTGATTTCTTGGGGGATCTAAGGAGCAGGCCTCAAATCTGAAATGCATACGTTGAACACATATCAATATTTCCTATAGTAAATTTTTTTTCCTTTTGAAATGTGCTATAGAAGAATAGCTTTATCATAACTACTAATTTTGTAGTGTTTGGGTGAGTTTATCTCTAATTATTTTTGAGTAATTTTCTAACTTGACTCTTTTTTTTAAAAGAATGACAGAAGAAAATATCATTGAGAATTTTGATTAGTAAATTCCAAGTTATCAAAGTATTATGTAATACTTTTTTTTCTCTTTATGAATTTTAAGCCCATACCTCATCTCAGAAAGTGTGATGAGTGGCTAATTTATTATTTTAAGTCTAACAGATATTTTTGATTTATTTTTATTATAATTTGGTCATTGTCATCAATAAGGTCTAGCTGCCTGAGCCTTTTCTAGAATATGAAATATTGTATTATCTTATTGATAGATTTTTCTAGTTGTTCTCCTGGAACCCATTTACCAAAAAACCAACATCTATCTCATCTTTTTTATATGTAATTTTACTGAAAAATTGATTATTTATTGGGTTGACTAAATTTTAAGAGAAAGTTAGAAAAATAATCAATTTTTAAAATATTTTTAAAGTGAAATATATATTTTATTTACTACTTCTGTTTTGCAAGAGATATATCAAAAGAGTAAAATACCTTGATATTATGTAAACTTAGTCATCTACTTCATACCAATAAGTTGGAGAAATATTTGATTTTTTGGCACTGATAAATTTTCCTTTTTAATGTATAAATTAGTAATTTAATTATATACTTAATAAAATTATAATATAGAGTATATTTCATATTAGCTAGAATTTTCTTCTTGTCAATAATAATAATTAATGATATTCTTGTACTAATATATTGGATATTTTAATTAGCCTTAACGTTGGGGACTCTTGCATTGGTCTAAACCTAAGACAAGGTAGCAAGTGCCATTTTAAAATAAATAAGGACAATCTGTGATTGCAATATTCTTTAAGGACCTGTTGGCTCTTCTTGATAATAAGGATTATAATTCTTTTAGAACACAAATGTAATACATGAAAACAGAACCTCATTTTGATTATTCTGTATTTTCTGTCACCTCTCTCCTCCTGGGTGATAGAGATGCAAAGGATTACTCAAAGCCCATTTCTTTTGAGCAGTGAGAAGCCCTGAAGGGGTTGATTTTCCAGGAACCCTCAAGAGAGAGGCATTCCTCCGTGGAAAAATAACACTGGACTGGGGTTCTTTCTCAGTATTTATTCTCCAGGCCAGAAAGTTACAGAAAAGGAACCTAGGTGGAGTTATGGCTAAGTATAGTTTTATAATAGAAGCTGGTAACATCAGTGAAATAACAAAGTGACATTCCATAATGCAATTAGTAAAAAGTTAAGTCGATCCACCAACAAAACTTGTTCTTAGCAAACACTTTTTTTCCCTACAGCAATTTCCTTAGCATATTTACATAACAATCAAGTAACTTTCTTAACATATCAAAGTAGGTTAACCTGCACCAAGGACCTCTGTCCTTGAGCCAACAATTTTGCTGTGTTACAATTCTTTATCTGCAACAGAGACTTTAGCCTGGGGAAATTTTCCTGTCTTTTGCAAGCTTAATGTTTCTATATGTAATTTTAAAAAGTTAGGCTAAACCTGAAACTACAGGGATTTGGAGGCTAAACCCTGTGAAATACATTTGCTTTATTAATGTTAGTGCTCTCTACAATTTTCCCTTTCAACGTTTCAAGAGACCCAGTGATGCCCACCTCATTGGGTTGTTGTAAGATTTATAAACACTGTCTACAAAATGCTTAAGACATCTGGCATGTAGACAGCACTCAAAAAAAATATTAACCATTAGCAATATAATCCACTATGTGCAAAAATTTGACAAAACTGGCAATTTTCAAATCATCCATACTCTTCATTATTGTTTAGACTTTGGCCAAATATCTTCTTGACCTATGACTTTGGATACTGGCGATTCTAACTCTCATTTTATTTATTCCCACAAAAATGTCAACCCTCCTCACCCCCATTCTTTTATTTACTTTAATTTCTCTTCTCTATATTTCAGAATGCTTCAGCGCTACCCTCCCTCTGGATTCCTATTGACTGAGATTTCTCCATTGTGTAAAGAACAGTAGTCTTTGTTGTGCTTCAGAAGGCTGCCTGGGGGTGTTCAATCTGGCACTGTGAAAGCCTTTTAGATTGAAGTATTGCTGAGGAAATGCTTTATTGGGCAGACCACAAGTCTCTCTCCAGGGGTGTTACCCATATTTAGGAACCCATAATCTCGCATAGCCTGTAAAAATGAAAATTCTATCACTTTCTCTCTAAATCACTACCTTGTATCACAAGTCTCCAATATAAAGTCTATAAAATTCTTCATAAGCTACTTAAAATTCATTTATTTTTATTCTCTCCAGAGAACTGAAGAAAGTACTCTTAGAGCCATAACCTAACACCTGGTATCAATTAAACCACTTTTACTGAAAAAAAACCTTGCAGGGAGTGAGGAATTCACCCCAGTGTTTCTCTGATACTGGGACACCACTCCATTTGCTTAACTAATACACCATGCATGGATTAATATTCTTTAGGGACCTATTGGCTCTTCTAAAGGGGAGCCTTTAGATCACATTCCTTAGGTTTGAGTGTAAACTAACAGTTTTTGTAATTGCCTCCTACATGTGATATTTTGCCAGTTTTAATTCATTCAACAAATATTAATTGAGCATCTATTAAACATCAGGCACATGCTAAGTCTTACATATGTGAAGAAGAAAGAAAGGGTGTGTTTTGCACTTCAGCTTTGATTCAGGAAATGAAACTGTCTGATTTGAAAAGGTACATTTCTTGAGCCTTTTAACCTTCAAAAGTGCACATAAAAATTGCACATTTTCCCAGGCTAGCCACAGAAGAGGAGAAAGGTAGAGAAAGAAGCACTAGCAACTATGTTGTACTTCCTAGAAACAAAACGTTGACTAAAACATGGTCTCACCACTTCTTTGAGAGTGAATCAGTGAGTTGTTATAGCAAAGTCATGTCTTTGGTGATGTCATTATCTGTGCTTTTTGTAGTTATGATTTGCCTAACTATAAAACAGAGAATTTGATGAATGTGGGAGTTTCATTCTTCTATATTCATTTAATTATCCAGAGATGTACAAGAAACAAAATCTGTTGGGATATTTTTGTTTTGTGTTTGCTTTTGTTAATGGCTTAATTGTTATGCGTATAGCTGCTTGCAGACCATTAACACTCTTCTTCCCCAAACATCCAGTGTTGATGTCGTTACTATGCCATTAACTACCACTCCTTACCATAGTCTACCCCTACAGCTCCTACCCTGTCCCCCATGAAAATTACTTTCTTATGTTCCTTGAAGTTCTCAATTCCAAACTTTCTGTCTCTGTATCCACCACTACTCCTATTATTTTTATTATGGATTTCAACATCCTAGTAGATAGCTCTTCCAGCACCAAGAAATCATTTCTTTCAACAATCTATCTTCAACTCTACCATAGCCACTCACTCTAAGTCTTCACTCAGACATTTTCATACCAATGCTATATCCCTTCCAAAATCTCACCTTCAAACACCCCACTCTCTGGCCACCACCTCATAGATTTCCAGTTCATTTTCTCTATTTCCTCAATTCCAACAATGTTCTGCTGAGAAATTCAATCGATTAATTGATTTTACCTTCTTTTCCTTATCTCTCATGCAACTCATGTTTGTCTACTCTCCCCTCCCAAAAGAGATGAGCTCTCCTTCCCCAGCCCTCAGGCCCAACTGAGGTTTCAATAGGTAGCCAACACCAACTTGTCAGCTATGTGAGTGAGACATCTTGGAAGTGGATTGTCTAACCCCAGTGGGGAAGCCCCATATGAAGCTGCACAGAGCAGAGAGGAACCATTTTTACTGAACCTTGCTTGCTATCAGTCAAATGTATCTCCCAAAAACTAATGTATTGGAAGCTTGGTCTTCATTATAGCAACGTTAGGAGGGTGGGAAATTCTATTGTAGTAATTGAAAGGTGGGGCCTTTAAGAGATGATTAGATTGTGAGGACTGTGCCCTTGTGGATGAATTGATCCACTCATGGAGTAATGGGTGTGGTTCTGATAGCTTTATAAGGAGAGCAAGTCAGCAAGTTAGCTCTCTTGCTCAGCCTGTTCTTGTCATGTGATACTCTGCATTGCTGTGGAGTCACCATCAAGAACAAGGCCCTCACCAGATGTGCCTTGGACTTTGGACCTCCAAGCCTCTGAAATTGTAAGAAATAAATTTCATTTCTTCATAAATTACCCAGTTTCAGGTATTCTGTTATAGGCAATGTAAACTGACTAATACACTGCCCAAACTTCTGATTCCTGAGCAAGGTAAGTGATTGCTGTTATTTTAAGCCACTAAGTTTTGGACTGGCTTATTATGCAATAACATAACTGGAACAGGTGGCCATAGGGACAAAATCTTGAGATTGTAATTACTATCATTTCTTACAAATTCTGTGATTTTTAGAGTGCTAATTAACCTCTTTTAGCATCAGTTGCATCATCTATAAAATAAAGATAATTATAATTAATACCTCTTAGGGTTATTTTGAAGGTTAAATAAAAACGCATTTAAAATTCTGAGAATAGTTACTTAGCACATAATAATTTCTCACTAGTTTCTGGCTATTATTATTACTTTGTATACTAAGTATTTCCCCCCTGCGTATGGAATACTGTTTCCATTTTTTTCCCTCTCAATCCTCTATTCCTCTTCCTATTCTCTTTTCAGAATACATACAAAATATTATATTACATTGTATATAATATATGTGAGGGTACTTCGAAAAAGTTCATGGAAAATTGGAATTAAAAGATAATACAAATCCTTCCAGGAACTTCCATTTTTCCATGAACTTTTTGAAATGCCCTTGTATCTATGTTATATTAATACTTTATTTAGCTTTTTCTCTGTGTGTTTCCTATTCTTTTGTTTCTAATTCAGCCTTTTCTCTCCCTTTTTGTGGACTATTACTCATTCCAGCCTTTGTATCTTTCTGTTAGATCACTCTCAGTCTAAATTTGATTTTCAAATGCTGCAGGGTGGTAATAATGCATTAATTTAATAATACATGAAAGATATTAAATCGTTACAAATCATACTAAATGTTTAATGTAAAATATGTGCAATTGCCTTTATTGCTAGTAAATCAATGTTAAGAAATAAATGTGTATGAAAATTAGCTATTAAACACTTACGTATAAATTTTACTAATATAATTTTTTTTTAATCTATAAGAGCAAATGGTAAATTAGTGGCTTGAATATTTTTAGAAAATGAATGTACTGTACCCCTTCAAATTAGCACTAAAATGACTGAAACGCAGGCAGCATGTTAGAGATGAAAGAAAAGCAAGGATCTAAATGACCCTAACATGGATAATCAAAATTTTAAATAAGACAAAATCCAAACTAAGAGCAGAATTGAACTCATAGCAGAAAATTTGAAACTGACTAACATTATCTCTAAAAATCAAATTGTGTAACGTTACTTAATATTTACATAGTGAGAATATGAAACATAGTTTTTAAAAAAGTATTTATCAGCAATATTTCTACTATGTGCCAGGAGCTTTGCATTCATTATCTAATTCAGTCCTTTTAATGGTTCTACGTATTTCATCCACAGATAAATAATAGAGGAGAATAGTGGTTAAGTGGCCTACCCAATGTAAAACAGTTAGTGAGAAGTCAAGCAATTATTTTACTTAAGAATCATGTCACTCCAAAGTGTTCCCTCTTTCCACCATACTACAGATTTTGCAGGCCAAAGACATAACGTTCTCCTTCAGGTTATGCCCAGAAATTTTGAAAATAGAGCATAATCAAATAACTACCTCCAAACAATCACAGCAAAGCAGGATCTGTTCCCAGAGCCAAATTGAACAGGGACCTGAAATACTCCTTTCTACTTTATTTGGCATAGAGACAGCGTCATTAACTACTACATCATAATTTCAGTCAGATAGTTTCATCAGTGTTTACAAATCAAAATTTTTATGAATCAGTACTTACATTGAAAGAAGTGTTTTTCCAGCTTCTACATGAAACTTCGTGAAGACCTATATTCTTTACAAGCATTTTACCCTTTGTTTTAATCATGATGATTTTATCAATAACAGTAAGTTAGTAAACAAAAGTACAAATAAAAGCAATTTAGTGGAACCATACATTTGACATATGTATCTATATCTTAGAAATATTACATTTTTCCTACACTAATAATTTAATCAACGCAATAATAGCTTTTCCTCACACATGATGCCATCAAAACTGACACCTTGTCAAATCTAACAAAATACCTGTCTAGTTTGCAAGATAATTTGTAGACGAAACTAGGAATATTGTAGAAGGAAAGACTGAACAGATTTTTGAGAAAACATAGGTATTCAGATATTTTAGAAAGATGCATATAATTTCTCTCAGCAGAGGAGTTATAAAGCTTAAATGTTAACCCTAAACACAGAATTTGTGGAAGGTTTTTGTTTTTGTTTTTTAACAAACTCAAACCTAGGTTTGAGACCACTTGTCTCCCCCAAATAAAAAAGATATTTCAGTGAACATTCTGGCTACAGCCACTATTTTTTTTTTCCATTTTGTTTTTGACGTTTAAAGGTTGAAAATTGTAATGTGTTCAACCTTTGGTATCTTAGAAACGGGCAGCATGAAAAGCACCTTAGGAAGAAAACATTTTAAGAAATATAGAGCTGACCAGTGTCAGCATGCTGTGTAGGAGTCAACTTATAGAAAATGCTGGTATGTAAAAAGAATTTAACTTTATCTTATATGAAGCACAGCAAGACTACTTGAACATGCCTTTCATATTATAAGCATATAATATGAACTGTAATTAATATTATAATATTTTTATATTATGTATATTATTAGTATAATAATTATAGCCATATAATATGAAGCACAATAAGACTACTGAATATGCCTTTCATGTTGTAGACATATAAGCTGCTAAATATTTTATTGTATTATGAATGCAGATTACAGTTTTATCTGCATTACAGTTTAATTTTTTATTTTTTTCCTTTAGCAGGCAGTTGGAGAAGAAATGTTTGGTTTTTTAAATTATAGTTAGATGCATAAACACATTAAACATTTCTAGATTTAATTTGGTGAGCAAAAATGAGTGCTTCTGAATTCTTCTCTGGGGACAGATCTGTTTGAATTCTTACCCTGCAGAGAGTTTTATGACAGACCATTCACATTAGCTCCATAATCCATTTGTTTGTAGTGTTCCAAACAAATGATTCTTAAAAGAGATACAGTGAAAAGGCATTCAGGATACATTATAAGTATTGCCATGTAAGAATCATATTCATTAGATCCATAACATGTTATTTCAAAAAGTTTTACCTATTTTAACAATTAGATAAAATTAACTTCACGGAGAGATGAAGCAGCCCTTCTTTAGATGAAGAGAGGACATAGGAGAATCACGTTCATCCAGGCTCAGCATTATAAATACCTACTATCTATTTTCTCATCCCATGGAATTACAGCAAAACTATTCATTACTCATTTTTGCTTCCACGTCATCATTATAATTTGTTGTATGCTTTGTATGCAATTCTTCCTCTGCCATTCCCAAGCCTGTCTCTTTCAAATCATCATTATTTCTTTTCTTTTTCTTTTTCTTTTTCTTTTTTGACCAGTAAGGGGATCGCAACCATCGCCACGGTGTGGTCTGCACCATAATCAGCCAAGTGAGCACACCAGCCACCCCTATATAGGATCCGAACCCGCGGCCTCGGCGCGACCAGCGCCGCACTCTCCCGAGAGAGCCACAGGGCCGGCCCCGTCATCATTATTTCTTATGTAGGTTACAAATAAGATCTCCTACTTAATCTGCCAGTCTTCCTTCTCTCCTTACTTGATTCCACATCACATCCTCCTACCAGTAGAATTGAAATTAATTATTAAGCAATTAATAGAAATCAATCACAATACATTTCTAGCCTAGAATCCCAATTACCCCTTTCTAGCTCTCTAATTCATTTCAAACTCTGCAGCATGGAGTTAATTCAAAGCTCTTCTCTAAATGACTCAAATATATCATCTCTCACTGCTCCATTACTTAGTCCTATACATGGTAGTTGTTTCTTTGTTTTCACTTACCGGAAAGTAGATTATTCTCTCCTCTAAATCTTAATTCTCCCTGCCCTCTCTTTCCATTATTGCCATCTAATATAAAATATCCTCTGCCATCTTTTCAGCTAAAATTACTAAATCACTCTGTGGTACTTGAAAGTATTATTTGATACTTTGATGTGATTGCTAATATGTTGCCAAAAATTCTCCTACAGTTATTTTATGCATTTCTGTCATTTATGCCCAAGGATTTAATGAATGATTTTTGAGATTATCAAATGATACAATAAATGCATTTCTTAGTACTAAATGAAATGCCAAACAGATGGAGTTAGTTAAAAGTATGTACATGCAAATTGTGTAAGTGCTTTATTGTGTGATACACAAGGTAAGAAGTTATGAGCTGTTAATTGTGGACATATACCTCTGCAATTCAATTTATACTGATGATCTCATACTATCCCATGCATTCAGGGACTCGTTTAAAAGTTTGGCAAGAAAATCACAAACCACCATTCATCCTTTGTTGTTATTTACTGTGTGCCAGGCATTAAATAAGCTACTTACTAAAACATCAATGCCATCTTCCCTGATTTTAATGTATTCACATACTAACCAGCCAAACTATGGACTGTTAGTGCGAATTATAAAAAATGACCCCATGATGGAAAACAGCTTTTATCATTAGTGATGATACAGATAATTTTCTATGCATAACACATAAGCCACATGTATTTGTGTGTGTGTGTACATACACAGGCACAGCATCAGAAAAATGAATATGTTTTTTCAGAATAGATAGTAGCAATAGACATTTTCCCATTATTCTATCAAATTATGTATTTAATCTAAATAAGTTTATTTTTAATGGAGACCTAAATCACTGAGACTGCAACTCTGTATTCTGGATAAATTTTTAACATTGTCAGCAATAGAGTGAAAATGTGTGTACTAGGAATGTTAAAGTTTATAAAATGAAACAATCCTCAAATGTAGGTATGGGAAATAACTTAATAAAATTTGTATTTTTATATAGCATTCCATGCCATTTTATTAGTAAAAGTAATATTTTTCTCAAAATTTTGGAAAATTTTGGAAAATTTGTTTATAAGGAACTTTTTTCTCTTTTAACTTTTGATTCTTAAACTTACATAAACTTGCTCAGAGGACAAATATAAATTCCCTAGTTTCTATAGGAGTCATTAGCAATTTTTGTGGAGCACTGTTTATAAGCAATGAGCTTGGCAAGATCAGACAAAGTAAGTATATGATAGATTTTTTTCTCGCAAAGAAATTTAGCTGAGAAGATAAGAGAAATATAAAAATATGCAATTTAAAGAAAATCCTAAGAGTGTAGTTGAAGGTGTTTTGGAGTTCGGGCACTCAGAAACTTTGTTGAACCTCTGTCACATGCTAGACACTGTGATTAGTATTGGCAATATGGTGCTGAACAAGTGAGATAGGAGCAGAAGACACCTTACAGATATGTCAGCAAATAAACTCTTGACAAGTGAAAATGTTTATATCAATTCTAAGGAAATATATTCAAGGAAGAGGTAAAAATTGAGCTGAATTTTCAAGGATGGATAGGATTAAAATCTGGAGAAAGAGAAGAGGAAGTAGAATTCTCCAAACCTGTAGAATGCAGTGAACAAAAATATTCCTTGGAAGGAACTCTGAAGCAGGGAAGTCAAAGGGTTTTTTGGAAGTAAGGTGGAGATTGGCTACAGTGGAGGCTTTGTGGAGGGATACTGAAAAAGAGAAAGTTAGAAAGGTAGAAAAGGAGGCTGGAACCTGATGGTGTGGGTCTTGAATGCTAGGATGAAGGAAGTGGATTTTAGGAGATGGAGAGCCACTGAAGGATTTTTGTGTCTCCTGCTCTTAAACCATATGCAGTAATATATGTCTATTACACTTCTTGCACTTAATGTTTCTTCCATTAACATCTCAGTAGCACAAAAGAGGCTGGAAGGTCACTGAATGACTTTGTGAGTGGCAGAGATGCAAAAGGGGTGGGATAATTGATTGATACATATTTTTTCTATACTGATATACCATGGCGAATAAAAGAAAAATCTGATGACCCTGGAAGGTTTTATAGAAAGATTTGATTAGTTTAGAAAAGTGAACCTAGAAAATATTTACGAGATAGATACTAGATTTTTAGCATGTTTAATTCATAATAGATGAATGGGTTTTTCAAACTGAAAATGTGGAATAGTTTTCTGTCTTTCAGAGAAGGTAAGTCAGAGAATTCTTTTATGGCCAGCTATCTCATAGAAGGGTGAGAAACTGTCAGAGAGTGAGCATCCTGCTTCTGCTGTTTTCTCAGTTTTCAAGATGCCACATTTTGGGGTAGCATTTCCTGGTCAATGGGTTTAATGCCTCTACCTGCATGCGCACACCAAAGACAGGCCAGGTGAGGACATAAACAGAAAGAGGGACCTCACTAAGAACCTCACCATGCTGGCACCCTGATCTTGGACTTCCTTCCTGAGAAATAAATATTTGTTGTTTAAGCCACCCAGTCTATTTCATTATAATATCCTAAACTGATTAAGGTATCAATCAATATTGAATTTTGTATTTTTCAATTCTTTGAATTAAAAAAATAGTTTTAAAATATGTATGCATACAAAAATGATATATTTTTCAGAATATACTGTTTGATTTTAGTTTGTTGTTGTTTTTAATTATGTAAAGGTTAATAAGCTGTACCTTTATCTTGTGGGATTTTTTCCTGTCCCTTATTTTGTTGTCACATTCATCCATGTTGTTGCATGCTGCTGTAGTTCACTCATTCTAGGTTCAGTATAATATTCCATAGTGTGCATATACTCTTTCTAGTTTTTTGTTATTAAAAATCATACTGCTGTGAACATTCTTCATACATTTAACTGTGTAAGAGTTTCTCTTGGATATTTACCGATAAGTGGAACTGACAAGTTTTAGGATAAGTAAAACACCTGGATTAAACAATCAGCTGTCGCTTTTGAAATTAGAGCCTTATGTGGTGTAAGCACAGTCCTGGTAAATTTTGAGAGACTGGGTTGAGTATAAGATAAGGAAAAAGTAGGCTGTACTGGGCCATTTGAGTACAGAGTCCTGATCTGAATGCTTCAAGGAGTGCATGGTGTGTGTGTGTGTGTGTGTGTGTGTGTGTGTGTGTGTGTGTGTGTGTGTGTGTGTGTGTGTGTGTGTGTGTGTGTGTTACAGTGCTTATATTCTGCTAGGAGTTATAGAAACATAAAAGACTGCACATTAAGTAATCTGTCAGTAATAAGTTGAAAGACAGGCCATCTAAGGCTGATGTGACACTTCTCTAATGTCATCAGCTCTTAGACTCAATCTGCTATAGAGTGTGACTGCCACTGTCATTTTTAGGAAAACTTTCCCACCAGCCATCACATTCACACTTTAGGAAAGAAGAGGAAAGGCAAACGGTAGGAAGAGGAACACTCCACTGAGGTGGCCTCTTGGTTTTCCAGAAGCCCTGCCCAGTAACTTTGTCTTTCTCATTGGCCAGTAGTAATTACTTGGTTGCCCCATTCTTCCATAAAGTATAAATAATGTGTTTTATTAAGCTGGACATATTGTCACCCAAATCTTTAGGGATTCTGTGGGAGAAAGGGAATGTATATTGATAAAGCAATCAGCAGTGTACCACAGGATGTAAGAAGTATGTAATAAAAATGGACACCACTTCTCTTATAATCAAATTGTTTCTATATTTAGAAATAATAGAAATATCACATTTTTGAGACAGAAGTAAACTTTAGATTTGTCATCTAAATTTGCTTTTTAAAAATGAAAAGGTACCTAGAGAATATCAACAACTTTCTTAAATTCACAGATTTATTAGTGACTGATCTCTTGAGCTAACACTTCTTGACTCCTAGGTGAATTTTATTTGTTTCCCCATACGGATTCTCCCCTCTCCAACTAAGGACTATACAGGCAGAGGACCAACAGAGAATAGATGGCACCCTCAAGTTATGAAGGTGAAGAAAGGTTTAAAAAGGGGACTATTAACCAAGTTGTGAGTAGGCTGTTGGGGTGCAGCAGGGTCCCCAGGGATAACAACAACAGAACTGTTACCAACATTAAAACATGCTGGTTGTTTTTATCCCTGGGGACCCTGCTACACCCCAACATCATACTCTCAACTTGGTTAATAGTGGATCTTCCATACGATCCCACAATCCCACTTCTGGGTATATACCCACAGGAATGGAAATTATCGTGTCGAAGGGACACCTGCACTCCCATGTTCATTGCAGCTCTGTTTACAATAGTCAAGACATGGAACCAAGCTAAATGTCCATCGATGGATGATTGGATAAGGAAAGTGTTGTATATATACACTGTGGAATACTACCCTGCCATAAAAAAGAATGAAATTCTCCCATTTGCAACAACATGGATGAACCTGGAGAAACTTACGTTGAGTGAAATAAGCAAAGCACAGAGAGATAAATAACACATGTACTCATTCATATTTGGGAGCTAAATGAGAAAGAAGGAAGGAAAGAAAGTCCTCAGTGGTGAGTTGAACTTGCAGAGCAAGAGAACATACCTTGGGATGCAAAGTGGAGTGGGGCAGAAAGGGGGAGGGGGAGGGAGGTTGGGGGAAATTGGGTGGGGGACACGGGGTACAAATGCAATTTGTGGTAATGGGTATGCTGCCAGTATGAATCTGGCCCTCACATCATGGGCATGAGGGGTGACAATCAGCTTTGTATCACATCAGTATCCAAAACCAATAAAAAATTAAAAATAAAAAAAATAAAACCCAGCATGTAGATAGGGTTGCTCCGCAGTAGGGACCGTTGACAGCAAACACAGCCAGCTCACTTTCCTCAGAGTAAGAGTCCAAAATACTGACCACATTCTCCTTCTTCCCTCTGATCTTCTATCAGGCTTTCCCATTGATAGCTTCCAACTGAAAGTCAGAGGGCATGGGAACATTTTGCTGCAATCCATACAGATCAATTTCCTAGACAAAGAGCAGGTGAAGGATAGATACGGATGGGCGTGATGTCTCCTAATTCAAACACTCACTTTCTAGACTATCTTAGGGGGCTTCTGACTCCAGATAGCTCCTGCATCCTGGGTATCAGTATTCCTTGGGGTTTCTGATTAGCATGCTGTCGTTTGCTTCTTCCTCTCACATTTCCCATGCTCTGAGGAGATCAGCCTTTCTCCTAGGGCACCGGTTTCTTGCATCTGAAGTACCTCCCATTAGCTACTTTGTAAACTGTTCCAGTGTTTCTACAGACTCTGCATCGTAGTAGCTGTGCCATAGTTCTTTCACTACATGAATTAGTAGCTTATAGTCTTTTAGGTGTGTTAACAATGGGAGCTTATATAGTGTCATAATGTACCACACTCTGAGCTTCTCCACATTTCATCCTAAGTTCCTGAAACTGTCCAGCAAGATACCTGGCAAAAGGCACTAAGTTCTTCATCACTGGTGCTTCCTAACACAAAAGGACACATATGCAGAAGCAGTCCAAGGACACCTCTGAAAATTTCATAGTATTTATGATGAAGATAAGTCACTCTAATGTAATTGTGAATTACATTAAATGTAATATACTCTGGTAATACTTTTGGATTGGGTATGCCAGTGGCACATAGAATTATAGTTGGCCCTCCATACTTACCGGTTCTGCATCCACGGATTCAACCAAATTCACATCAAAAATATTCAGAAAAAAAAAAGCAATGAAAAATACAACAATAACTAATAATGCAAATAGAAATAATACAGTATAGCAACTATTTACATAGTATTTACATTGCATTGTGTATGATAAGTAATCTAGAGGTGATTTAAAGTATAGGAGGATGTGCACAGGTACAACTAGTACACCATTTTATATAAGGTATTTTGAACTTCTGAAAATTTTGGTATCCACTGGGGTCCTGGAACTAATCCTCCTCAGATACCAAGGGATGACTTTATATATAAATCTACAAATAAAGTATTTTTACAGAGAAGCATTAGAACTTTCTACAGGCAAACTGGGTTTCAGATGTACATCTTATACTCAAAGAAGCAATTCCCAGATGGCTGATATCCTTAAGCATAAGGTTTGCTTCCATTTCCACAATTGTTTGCTTTCCTTTCCCACATCTGTGTTAATCTTAGGACAGAGCTGTTGACAGTTATATTGATTTATCAGCATTAGATGCTAATGGGAAATGTACTATTATTTTCCTCACGGGTTTTCCAACCTAAACACATGGCCTTTTTCCTACCATAATGTCATTTAGAAAAGATCAAAATGTTTGGTCTTAAAAGCTGCATGTAAAACAATATTAACTAGATTAGAAGTTCATTAATGCTATCAGCATTATTTTTTAGGCTCAGATGAGTTCTGTAATAGGTGATTATTTGCTCTAATGTTATATATCTATATCTGTTTCTATAAACATGCATATATACACATAGAGACAGAGGTAGAAAGGGAGGGGGAGAGAATAGCATGTATAATGGGGGACAAACATGTTCAATCCTTCTGTTTGCATATATTTTTCAATAAATATAGTTTAATGAATACATTTTCTCATCTTTTTCTGCTTGCATTTCAACAGAGTACATTATGGCCACTTTTTCTCTTATTCTAAATATGGCAAGACAATATTAAATGATAAATAGAAAAATGCATTTGTATCTATTCATAAAATTAATTTACAAAGTGGTGTTGACTTTTTTCCTAAGATGTAATTCACATAAAACTGCCACTTCAGTATTTTGAGATATCCACTTTTCCAGATACAAACTTGTGCAGTGATAATTCTGTGTATCATTCTAATAAGAGACATTCCATGCCTACCTCCAACCTTGTCAACTTTACTATGTAAAAACATATACTGCAGTATATTTAGAATTTCTGCTTTTTTCTATCTTATTATTTGTCCAATGGCCTAAATGAGATTTTAAAATATGCCTGACAGTTTTTTCCTATATCTTTGGTTTCTTTCTTGGGAGGTGTTTGGAGGATTGGAATTTTCCACCATGAAGTCATACACCTTGAGCATGACCTTGATTTTTTTTTTTTTTTTTTCCCGTCTACACTAATGAGACCCTGGGTAGCTCTTATTTAAGGAAGCTGCTTTGTCTGCTTGGCCAAATTAAATTGATCATAGCTGACTATGGATAACCTTCATTTATATTTTTGAGTACATTCTAAAGGCCTGAAAAAATTCTTAGCTTTGTGTTGGGTGTTACAATTAAGAATATTACAACGTATTCCTTTCAGTCATCTGCTGCAGGCAATGACCTTGTATTTATTTTCGAAATGAAACTGGATATTACACGATCACTTTCTCTGCAATAGCTATGGCATGACAAAACATCAGTTTAAAGGTCACATACTACAAGACCTAGCAAACATAAACTATAAATTCCACGCCTAACTCTGACCTTGATCTAACTTAGAACCAAATACTAATTAGAAAAATGACTTCTCTGATAAAAGCTGTTATTTTTTTCTCAGATGCTAAAATATTACAGCAACATTACACTAACACAGTAGACTTAAAAGTTAATTATTAGTTTCCATTTGTTTAATTAGTTGTACACCTGGAGACAGGTGTCCTAGAGATAAGAATGCAACTATTTAATATAGGTTGAGTATCCTTTATCCAAAATGCTTGGATCCAGAAGTGTTTTGGATCTTGAATTTTTTTGATTTTGGAATATTTGCAGAATACGTACTGTTTGAGCATTTCTAATCTGAAAATCTGAGATCTGAAATGCTCCAATGAACATTTGCTTTGAGCATCCAGTGGGCGCCCAAAAAGATTTGTATTTTGGAGCTCAGATAAGCAATGCTCAACCTATAGCTTGGTCTATTTATCAAAAATAGTCAATCCACTAGTATTTAATGGTTACACATTATGTTTCTGACACTACACTGAGAGAAAACCACATCTGAATGTTCTCGTTTCTACTGAACTTGAACCCTACACAATGCTAACCTAGTTCAAGTTTGCTGGCAAAGCACCTTCAAATTTTAGTGTATTTAAGTATGTTCTCTGTTATTTTGTTCATATGTGGGGAGTGATTCTGGGAAGCCTAGGAAATTCTAAGATTAGGCAACAAGATTTTCTAAGATTTGAAGACAGAAAAATTTGCATTGCCTTTGTCCTTTTTCAATTTGTTGGGGATAGAGGGAAATAGGGAAATGGTAAGATTCAGTGTTTCTTATTCACCAAACATTTGTAGCTTATTCTTATATTGGGAAACCTCTGCCACTTTTATTCTCTACTCTAAAAAGAAAATTGGAGCATATTGAGAGTAATCTTAACTGATTTATGTTTTGGAAAGCAATAAATAATTTTGTTTTGTTTTTGTTTCTAATATGCTCAGGTATCATCTGAACTGAAATAACACCACCGTATAAATAATACTACATATTGATGTATGTGCTGTCTTTCCTTTTCTCAGCAGATATGTAAGACTTATTCTAAAAAGGCTAGTCATATTTCTAAATTTGAGTAATGGACTACACTTTATACCTCCAATGTAAATGCTAGATTTGTTATCCCCATCTAAAGGAACCCAACACAACTTCTGATAGGTAGTTTGCCAGTTTATGTATACTGGTTGTGCATTACATTTTTGTTTTCTGAAGAAAATATGTAAAAGACAATATCTGCATTATTACAGTGGTGCTTCCAAATTTAACTCTCAGCACTTTGAGTCCAGAAAAACATAAATACGTCATTGTGAAAGGACATTTGCTTTCTTCCTGGGAGCAAATCAAATGATGAGAGAAATATTTGAAAGGATGTATGAAAATTAGTCAGTGATGCTTATCCCCTGATAAAGCACTGCCTTGGACTGAATGTTCCTCCAAAACTTAATCCCCACAGTAACTGTTGAGGTTGAGAAATTCTATTATGGTACTTGAAAGATGGAGCCACAGTGAATGAATTAATCCGTTTGATGGTGTCATGGCGGTTATGGGCATGGTTTCGAGGGCTTTAAAAGGAGAGTACCAGAGGAGCTTTCTCTGCTCCTCCATTCTGCCATGTGATACCCATGTACCACTGTCACCACCATCAAGGCCTTCACTGTATATGTTCCCTGGACTTTGGACTTCCCAGCCTCTGAAACTGTAAGCAGTACATGTTGTTTCCTTATAAATTACCCACTTTCAGGTTTTCTTTTATAAGCAACATAAAGAACTAATACAAGCATTTATGAGGAAAAGAGTACCTAAAAAATTGGAAACATTTAACATTATTTCAATTTTTATATAAGTACTTAAATATACACTGAGTTGTTTATGACATCTGCTGTATAGATATCAATTGGGAGAATGGTTGATCAGATTGCTAAGGGCATCTGTTTAATGTCATTAAATTTAAAGTTTACATTTCAATCACAGAAGAAATACCCTGAATCTTAAAAAGAGATCCTGGTTTTCTTTGTGGGTCAGGTAAAGGCATCTGACTTTTTAATTTCCCATGATTCAAGGTAGCCATGTGTATTAGTCCATTTCTGTTGCTTATAACAAAACACTTGGAACAGGGTATTTTATAAAGAAATGAAATTGATTATTTATAATTTCTGAGGCTGGGAAGTCCAAAGTCCAGAAGACACATCTGGTGAGAGCCTCGGTGGTGACAATGATGGCAGAGTATCACACTGCAAAGATGGTAGAGTGGAGAGAGGCTAACCTCCTCATTCACTCTCTTTTCAAAGCCCTGAGAACCACGCCCATGACCACCATTATTAATCCATTCATTACAGCATGGTTCTACAATCTAATCACCTCTTCAAGGCCCCACCTTTCAGTTACCAAAAGAGGATTTTCTACCCTCAACAGTTACAGCAGGGATTTAAACTTCAGTGAGGTTGGGGGGGCATCCAATTTGCCGCATTATGGTGACATTACAGAAAGACAGTTAGCATATGGACCTTGCTCTTCAGGAGCTTTGATTATACTGGTGAAGATAGCACAGTACAATCAAAAGGTAGATGGAGGCACAAGTGCTGGGGCCATACAAATGAGATGGTAGACCAAGCTGAGAGAGCTGGATTTGAGTGATGAAAGCAGATCTCTGAGAAAGGTATAAAATGATTTATATCTTGACAGAGTAGTAAAAGTGGTCAGGCAAAGAGGAAGGAGATCAGAAAGCATGTTGAGTCAGGAAAAACTACCAATGTGGAAGCATGGAACAGAATGAATTGTCTGGGGGAACTGCAGGTATTTCAGTGTGGCAAGAATACAGTCTTGGGTTTTGGCATAGTGGTTAGGAAAGTTAAGGGATATTGCTGAACAGAGAGGAAGCAGCTGCTTCAACACTAGCTTCTTAAGATTCCCATGGTAGGTTTTGTTACCAAACCAGGCCCTCAGGCTCTCTGTGCAATAGAAATTGACAAAAAACTTAACAGAAGTCACAGGCAAGGGTTTATTGGGGCTTATGCTCAAGCACAAGGGAGTCAGCACAAAGGAGTTTCCTCAGGTTGGTTTGTTGAGAGGTAGGTCAAGGAGACTATTAAAGGGAGATAGGCGGAAAGGGGTGATATCTAAACATGTAGAGGTGGGGATTCTTGGCACTTGCCCATTTGAAGGTCATGCTTCTTCATGCATCACATGTCTCATTAGCATGTTAAATATCCACCCTTAGGCATGGTTTTTAGTATTATAATGAGAGAAAAAGTCGTTGAAAGGTACATCTTGGTGCAGGCCAGTTTGGTCCAGTTTTCACAACTGGGTCTTCTCCTTTGGTTGAATATCCTGTTTCCCCATTCCTGCAAGATACCGCCCAAGAGATACTTGGCTTAGCCTTTCTCTTATGTGGGTGCGAGTTGGTACTAGAGGTTGGGAGGCTATTTGTGTCAGCCATTTCTAGTCAGGGGTTAGTGCCCCAGGTCCGGACCCTACTCTGTTTGACTTACTCTTGAGGCTATGAGAAAACTTTAAACATGGGGGTGATGTGATTTGACTTGTTGCTGGATGCTGTGAAGAACAGACAAGAAGGTAGTTAAATTGAAGGTAATAAATTATTGTAATTTGTGTTAGAATTTGTAGTATTTAGACAAGAAAAAAATTAAGAAAAATGAAACATTTATTTTTTCATTGGGATGAAGAAGAGGAGCTATATTTTTTTTCTATTCAAGAGGAAAAAATAATAAGAAGAAGGGACTTTATATAGCTCTAGAAATGATAGAATCAAAGTCCAAGAATGGTGAAAGAATAGGTGAGTTGTTTATGTGAGTCCTAGCTTACAAGGTGTGATGGGATGGTAATATCTAGTTATGACATAGTGTTGATCACAGAAGTGTAATTTAGTTTTAACAAAGCCATGGAAGGTATTGATGTTCAATGCTCTACCCCACAGATAGGTACAATCAACTATGTTTCAAAACAAACAAACAAACAAACAATTGAAAACAAAATGAAAAAGCCACTGAAGGAAAACAACTGGCCTCAGAGTTGTTAAGGGTCACAATCAAGGAAGACGTACATTAAAGATAAGCATGGTTATTAAGGATGCCAAGTCATTTCCCATATTATAAATACATGATAATAGAAGTAAACAAAAGCAGGACCAATATGGCCTCAAGTCAAGTGATACTATATATAATATGATTGCCTGGTGCTACTTACTGGCAAAGGAATGGAAACCAGGGTATGATAAAGAGAGGTGACAAAAGACAGATTCTTTTTAATTGTTGTTCATGTGTGTTTGATTTGTTGTTTTGTGATAAATATGCCCTTTCAAGCCTGCTCTGCTGATAGCTATTTGGTATTTGGGTGGTAGCAGAAACAGATACTGTTTAGTGCTCTCCTGCCTAAAAGAGTTGTATTCACCCAGTGGAGAGATGGGAGTACAACGTGGAGTCAATCAAATGATACTAACCTCAGGTGGGGATTTAGGGAAAACAGGTTTTATTGGTGGCAGTCAGGTTAAATGAGTTCTTTCTGGAGTCTGGGACTCTGTCTAAAGCTGAGTAGATGTAAATCTATCCAGATAAATAGATAAGTCTGGAAGTCAGGAGAGTGGTCTGTCTTATTTTGATGAATCATATTCAACTCTGTTCATCTAAGTAACTGAAAACTAAACCAGATTTATATTTGGTTTGTTTCTTGTTTTATGGGAAGGGGAAGCATGGAGGGGGAGACAAGATAAACAAATAACAAGTTCTTGAGTGTAGTAAGACCTGTGATAGTTTACCCAATAGTGAGTAAGAATACATGAAAACATCTCCTGCTTGGTCTAGTGAATGGTAGCTCAGAGCCCCTGTGATGCCTTCAGATTTATATTGTGATAGAATAATAAGGTAAATTGGCTATGGAGGTTCATTTTCTGGAACTTCTTTCCTTTCTAATGGTCCAGTTTATTATCTAGAGTATATGACAAGGCTCAGATATTTAGTTGTTTTTCTTAAACTTTGGGGACAACTTGTTGGGCTTTGAGGAATGTGAATCCCACGTTCAGATTAGTTTTTTTTTTTTTTTTGACCGGTAAGGGGATTGCAACCCTCGGCATGGTGTGGTCCGCACCACGCTCAGCCAGTGAGTGCACCGGCCACCCCTATATAGGATCCAAACCTGCGGCCTCGGTGCTACCAGCGCCGCACTCTCCCGAGTGAGCCACGGGGCTGGCCCAGATTAGTTTTAATCCCTTGTATGTTCATAGGGATATTGTTGATCATTTAGTTTCCTGAAAGAGATACTTTACTCTGAATCTATTTTCTGAAGATTTAATCCAAGTAATAGATTACTGTCTTTGAAAGTGCCTTAGTTCATTATCAAATTTGTCCTTAAAAATGTCTTAATGAATTCTAAAATAAAATTTTCCTAATGTTATCAAGATCATTACTTTAAGCAAATTTTCCTGCCCCTTCTTCTTCCTGTGAATATACAAATATACATATTACCATTTTAAATACTAAATATCCTTCTATTTTTTCTTACCTCTGAAAGTTCTGTACATAAACTTTGTTGACAACTTTCACGTCTCGCTTATGCAATTTACTCCTGCATGGTGTAGCTAATCTGCTATGGAGAAAATATGTAACCGGGAACAAATCTGAATATCCTAAAATTAGCATGTACAGGGATCCCCAAGTAAATATGTCATTGTCAATGTGTGGTGCTGGCTAATAACAGTAACATTATCATTTTTACTTTTATGGAGCCAACTGGTTTACAAAGAGTGTCACTACATTTACCTCTTCTGGTAAAACTTGTCTTGTATCTGAACAAGTCAGTCAGATAAATTTACAGAAATAACTAAAATTAAAATATTTTACTTTTTATTCCTGACTTTTTCTGATACTAACACTACCTCTTGCTTGGATCCTACCTTCATTACAAATAAACAATGCTCTGGGATTTACTCTCTTGTGAACTAAACATTTTTTACTCTAAGTTTTTATAAAACCTTTTATTTCTCAGATGGAACCATATCTATCTGATTTTTCATCCTCTGGAAATATTCTAGGGTGACTCCTCATCAATCTAGCATGTCACTTCACCATAATAAAATAGAGGGGAAAAAAAACCCTTTGAATCATTCTTCATTTTAACCATGCACTGTATTTCCAGTGGTAGACAAAGGCAAGCCAAAGACATCCAAAAACAACAGCAATCTTTGCCATCTTATGTATTTGATACACATTGACTTCAACTCTATTTCCTTTCATTTGGAAGGTCCTATCTCTGTCTTTGCTTCCAGTTTTATGGCACTCGATCCTTGTCTTTCCCGAAAGAATTTGTCTTGGGTTGCTTCTCATGCTCTCCTCATCCTGTGTTAACCTGTGCTCACCCACTTCCAGCCTCTTGTGAGTCAACTTTGAACCCTGTTGGGGCATGCCATGGATACCCAGGCCATGGCATGAGGATATTTGGATACTGACTGAAAGGCAATGCAAAGGCATTTAAATAGAGGTCTTTCAGAGATAGTTTCATTGACTTTACTCTCTAATCTAAAAGAGAGAGACTCAGAGCTAATTTCAAATCTCTTAGAAGAAGATATGGGAGAGATTTTTGAGCAGGCCATTCTTTGTTTTGATGGCCTGGTTGGGTAACTGGGTATTTCCCTCCCAGACCTCATCTGCAGTGTGATTGCCGTTGTATCCCTGAGACTTACTGCTGCTTCAGGCTGCACTGCTCACAGAACCTGAGCACACAGTGGTACCAGAATAGCACATTGATTGTACATAAGAGATACCACTATGCTACAGCCTGTGGTGAACATACACATATACCCACACCAGAATACATACAGATGATTTTGTTAACCTGTGACACTAGTGCCTAAAGAAATGTGAAGATGAAAAACTATTGACTCATTGGAGCAGATAAATCATTTTAGAACTAGCTTGGAAAAAACTGGTATGAGTCATAGAAGTTGAAGCACAAGAGAAATCATTAAGCTTTGAATGTTTACTTCTTTTCCTGAGCAGTCCCTGTTGACTGAGAAATGCATGCTGTTAATTATTAAGGTGTTTTCTAGCTTTGCCAGTAAGCCATGGTGTTGTTTCCTTCCACGTGGGAAGAAGGGAAGGCAAGACACATTTATGACATGTCTGGGTATGTTTCTTAAGACTAGTCTGCCAATTTGTGGCAAAGTCGGCATTCTGCCTGATTGAGATTTTAGTTCAGTCTTCTACAAGAATTGCACAAAGTGGTGCTCCCCCTTTAAAAAATGCCAATTATTATGCCTCACACCCAAGGTGGTCAAAATTATGGGAGGTGTTGGCATTAGGTAATATCAGAATTGAAAGCAAATAAGAATTCTACTGAAGGATTTAGGGATGCTCGATTTCTGGGTCCATTGTTTATCTTTCCCATTTCTTCTCCATTTCTGAAAACTGATACCTCATAAGTGAATTATAGTACTAGTTAGGTTGCATTTGTCTATTTTTTTTTTTTATTATGCAGAAATGCAGTAAAAACTGCTCCTTTCTTAAAAGTAAAGTAGCTTTAGTTTTTTTTCTCCAGGGCCATAAAATAAATCGTTAGAATATCCTCATTAACATGATTTCAAATGGAATCTACTGAAATTCAATGGAAAGCTGCTTCACATTACTTTCTTCATTAATGCCATGTTGAATATGAAATATTTGGCCACGTATTTTTGTTCTGATTTTAGAGAATTTAAGGAAGTTCATCAGATATAGGAATTATGCTTGAATCACCATTTTCCTCATCTTGTAAGGTGATAGAATCAAAAGCCAGAAGTTAAAAAACAAAAACCCAAACAAACAAAATAAGAGAAAATAAAAGATTGTTTCAAATACTCTTCTTTCTGTGCTTGTTTGCTACAGATTTCCAAATCAGTATATACCTGAATTCAGGGATATGGCTGAGAGAACATAACCTAGGCCTTGAAAAAACATCTCTCTCTCTCTTTTCAACACAGACTCACATACACACAGAGACTCAAATGTAATGTGAGTGGCACATTCATTTATCAAAGATAACTGAGACTCTAGGAATTTAACCTTTCTAAATACAAGTAAAAGAGTATCTGGCTTGATTCTGCTGATCTAAGAGGTTGTGTTTTGCCTCTCTTAAGTACTATTTGCTGTCTGAATTTCTTGTGAAGTTTTACATGACACCAGGGAGTCCACAAATTATAAAACTTACATTTGTATGAGGCTTATGTAGATTTAGAACACAAAGCAGAATATTCTCTCAGAGAGGTGACTCTGACACAGAAGCCTTACATACTAAGAATACACTGAATACGCATCACCGGATAAGAGCTTTAAGTTGGGAGTTAGGCTTCTAAAAATAACTGTAAGTGCGCAATACTTTCTGCCTTTTTCTACAGCCTTACACAGCAGAGGTTTTCCTGCGCTTATTTTATTAGATTGCCTAATCAATAAACCAAGTTCTATCATTACTTGCAATTGAAGGCTTTATTTGTTTGCATGAAATTTATGTTCATGCCTTTAGAATTAAGTAACATGCGTTGCTGCTGATTTGTGTAATTATTACTTACCTGTAAATAAAAAGATGACTTTTAAAAGTATTTTTCTGAAGTAATGCAATAATTTTACCTGATGCCATTGCTTAACTCTGCTTATTCAAGTTTTGAGCACATTGGGCGTGTTAAAAGATGCCATTCATCTTTTAAACTTATGATTGAAATAACTTTAGCATAGAGGAATGATTTTCTATAAAATTTGTTCAGCTACTGACCTCATAAGAGCGTATTTGCCTGAATTAGATAACTCTGTGGCAATGTCAGGCAATACAGAACCTAGTGGGTATCCTTATTATCATACCCAAGTATATTGTAATAATAATTTGAATTGCACTGTCATTTTTAGAATGGAGATGGTTTAACCAGACCATGGTTGACTTTTCCTCTTAAGTATCCATATATTAGAAGAGTACAGGATAGCAATTATTAAGGCACAGCTTAAAGTGTACCATATCTGCAATCAGCAGGCCAGAGATCCAGTAGAGAGATGCTGCTACATACCATGAGGACACAGTAAGTTAATGAAACTCTGAACTTTATCCTCATCAGTAAAATTAAGATAATGAAGGCTCTTCTAGCTACCATAAGGTTGTTGTGATAATCACCAAGTCTAGTAAGATTATTATCATAAGAGATCTCTCTATAAATTATATTCTGTGTTTATTAGTGGTGGCATTATGGTCATTATTATGATTATGCAAATATACTGAAAATAATATTGCAAGCATGTAGAGATATGAGTTTGTATTTTTTGTTTGTTTGTTTTCAATTCTTAAATAAACCAGTGAGACCCAGGGTAAGTAACTTAATATTTTCCATTATTGTAAGATGTACTGTTCTTTGCATATTAGATTAAATTAAAGTTGAGTAGTCCGAATATAATATTTATTGTTTATTTGTCTGCTCATTTATTTATGCATTTATTTATTTTCATCTTATAACCATGCAGATTCTGAATTTCAGATTGCTCATAAAAAAGATAAATTTTTGCCCAGATACCTTATAAATTTAACTTTTTATGAATCTATGAATAAAAGTCAGTCTACTATAAAAAAGTTTAATGGATCGATATTTTATTTTATTTCACTGTCCCTCTTTACCTCTGGTAGTGGGAAGCTCAGTCTAGTAGAAAATCTAGGTAGAAAAAGTAGAGAAGTTTGCATCACACCACCAAATTTAGATGGATATGTTAAGTGTTAAGAGCAAATTATACCATTACTAAGGTCAAGTTTCACAATCTGTAATAGTGAGAGCACAATTTTGAGATATTAGAAAAGGTCTTCTTAACCTCAACATAAATAAACAATTACTAAGTAAATTTCTTCTCAGTGTACACATTTCTTTTCTCTATGGTTCAATTTTTTCTGTATTTTAGTTATGCTTATCTCTGAACATTAGATATTAATAAATTCTTTATGATTTATATATTTCTAAAAAGATTAGAATTGTACCTGATACCAGAAAGTGCTATAAACATGTTTTTTAAAAATTAAAACACACAGACGTACCATTAATAAATTTACCCCTCATTTGCATGCCTATTTTAGATAGAAAACAAAAAGTGTATCATTTATTAGCCTTTTTATATCCAACCTCTTTATGTGTCAGCTTTTTATATAAAGTCTTTCATTTAATCCTCATACAAAGTTCACATATTTTCTACATTGCACCATCTATAATATAAATTGATAAATATGGAAATTACCTAGAAAGAAAACCTAGCGTCTTACTCCTTTATAACACAAACGTTTGTATAAAAAAAATGCATGTTTAATAAATTTTGTGATCTAATAATTGACAATAAACATCCAAGGACTACACATATGCTAAAAAGGCATTCTTACTGCTTCTGCTTCTTTTGTGTATCAGGTGGCTACTCTCGCTATAAAGAGCAGAAATTTGAGCCTAGCAAAAAGGATTGTTATTCTTTGTTTTCACTTCAATTTCACTTTGGTTTTAGTAGTTTTTAACACGCCCAATGTGCTCAAAACTTGAATAAGCAGAGTTAAGCAATTAGTGAATTCCATCAAAAGAGATGATTTGGGAATCATCAGTGTAAAGGTGCTTGGCAATTTAGAGGAAAATTTTCTAAGGTTTTCATCAGAAAAAAAACCTCTGAAAGAAAATTCCCTGAATTTTAATTTAAATAAAATTAATTTAAACATACACATTAAATATTAGCCCTTAGGAAATATGACATCAGTGCTTATTTTACTTTGTCCAGGTGATGAGCAAAAGGACACAGTGTTGATTAGTGTTTCAGATTGAACCTGTTTCTTGTGCCATCTGCACCTTCCAGATTCTGGAGGATTGAGCCTCAGGCAAGAATGTCCTTCCAGAAGACTTTTCCCATTAGATAATAGGATAGGTTGCTTGAGTCCGGGATTGGGATAGGTGGAAAAAAGAGTTCTTGACCAGTAGGGAAATATGAAAGTGAGGTAAGATTGTATGGCCAGACTATGTTGAGTGACCTCAAAATCTCCAGGGAATTTTCTCTCAGAGGTTTTTTCTGATGAAAACCTTAGAAAATTTCCCTCTAAATTCCCATAAGGTATATTAGAGGTTCCTTTATGCTGGTTGAGATGAAATATATATTTAAAAAAAATTTCTGTGCTGTGGTCATGTTCTTAAAATACTTGAAAATCCTACATAATAATTATTATGACTTTTACTCATATAAATGATCGTGAAATAAATGGCTATGGTATTAGAATGGACGGAGATTATACTGTGGTTCAGACATATCTGGGATTGAATTCCAGCTTTGCGAGCTACAATAGAAAGGTCAAATGTGTGACCTTGAGAAAGTTTCTTAATTTTTCTGAGCTTTGGATTTCCTACTTATCATAACAATATCAGGTTAGATTTCAAGACTGTTAAAAAGAGCAATGAAATAATGTAATAGTACTTGCTAGGAGTAGGTGCTCAGTGTTTGCTAATTTATTCCATGGCACCTTTATATTTATGCATATATGTAGGCATATGTATAAAATATATTTATTAATATTTATATATAAACATATATAAAATATATTTGCTAGCCTAGCTCTGCTGAATTCTGCCTCTACCTGGCTTTCTAGTTCCACTATTTTGTTAGCCTCCTAATTTTTCAATATTTTAGCAGTTGATGTGTATACTTCTGAGTCTCTGAGTCCTATATTTCAAATTTGGCAACAGTCTTACCTACTTAACATATTCATACTCATATTTGCTTGCACATGATAAAGAAGAATTAATTCAAGTATTCAACAATCAAATATTTTGGCCCTCTAAATTAACCAAATTTCAGTTCAGGTGAAAAATGACAGATTAGAGAACTTTTGTTCCAATGGTAGTTTACTAAGTGGCTTAACATGAATTTGAATGTCATGTATTAGGAGGTTTAGGACACTAGAATAAATACTCCTTTTTTTTTGCAAATAGTATTCAATTTGACATTCCCCACATTAATTAACAATATACAAATATACATAGGGTGTCAAAACAAATGCCTAGGAGTATTTTCAGTTAAACCTAGAGAAAGCTCAAAATGCATTATTTCTACATAAAAGTTCTCAGATGGAATAAACAAGTTTAATTATATATGTTCCTGTCAATTTCCCTCAATATCTTTTCCCAGAAAAAGAATTATTTTCAATGATGCTTCAGCGAAGTCGTTAATTAAATGAATAAACACTGAATAACATAAGGAGCAATTTGTTGGTAAATCATTACCTAAAACAAGATAAACCCCAATTAAAACAGAGTTCACAAATAACTGATTTGTTTATTGTCAATAGGATTTAGATTATAAGTAAATTGGGAATATGTGGAACATATGGTAAAGCACTTTCAGTATATAGTCTTCCATTTATATTATAATTACTGATGTAGACTAAAATGTAATGGAGTAATTTTTAAAAGATGATCATGTAACACAAGAAATAAGCCATATTGTGATTACAAATATTCCTGGATTTTCGGGAAGCCCCAGGTCATAGCTTTTCTTTCTTTTAGCCTCCTCTTTGGCTTATTTTAATGTACTACCATTGAATAAGGGCTTGAATCTGAGATTCAGGTGGATCAGTCTTTCACCCTTAATATTTTGTCTGAAATTATAAACATAGTGGGCTTATGAAAACTAAAGCCTTATGCTGTAGCAGTTAATAGTGTGGCCTCCAGAGCCAGACTGCTTCAATTCAAAACAGTGAATCTTCCACTTACAAACTTTCAACCTTAAATGAGTCATTTATGTTCTGTGCTTCAATGTGATTATTTGTCAAGTGATGATAAGAATGATTGTCATGACAAAAGCAGTTTAATATAATAATTGGTGCTTTAAACAGCTGTCAAAGAAAACCTGAGAGCAGTTAAATTTAACAAAGTTTATTTGAGCAAGAAATAACGCAGCAGCATTCTGAAGATGGTTCAGAATGCCCCACCTCACCACATGTGCAGGTTGTATTTATAGCCAGAGAAAAAGTGAAAATAAAACCACCTGATTGGTTATAGCTTGGAAGTGGCCTTATTTGGGCATGGTGTGATCAGCTGGCAGCTTGTGATTGGCTGAAGCTTGTCTCACATGATTGGCTGAGACTCAGGTATTTGTTACAAGAATATACTTCCATGCTAGGTTGCATGGTCTGTTTACCTATCAAGTTGTGTTACATTTCACTATGTAGAGAGAAACCTTTAGGTCAAGCTTAAAATAGGTATGGAGGCAACTTTAAGCCAAACTTATTTAAGTTTGATGCATTTTAGAACCATGTGTGGTGTTTGTTATCATCACACTGTTTTCAGGATAACTCGATGTGTGTGTTTTATCACAGCCAATCTAATTTTCCTCCTTGAGTTATTTTTGCTGGTACTATAATGGTGGCTGGAGATTGTGCAGTAGGAGGTTAAGATGGATAACAGATAAAGGTAATGGTATAAAATTCCATTCCTCTACTTCTAATTCTTTCAGCACCAGTCTTAGAATCACATGCTGCCACCTAAATGCTCACATTCCACTGGGATGGTTCACTGAGCCATTGTGCATATAAATAATGTGGGCAGACAAAATTCATTGTCCAAAGATAGCAATGCCAATCTTACAGAATGAGAGAAGATCCTTATATCTCAACACTCTTCCCTGTAAGAAAAACCTATATTTCACAAATCTTTCTGAATTTTCCATAAACCCCTGAATTATTCTACTTACCTTTTTCTTTTACCACTTTATAAAAATCTAACATGCTAAATTCTATAGATATTATCTCCTCAAAACTATCTGATGTTGTTGTTTTATACCTTATGTTTTACTATGTAAGTTCTCCTTTCATCACCCTTAAACTTGTAGTGCTTAAACTGACTTCTGTATCTAGTTATTGTTACATCCATCTGTTACATCAGGATTTCTCAACCTCACCACTGCTGACATTTGAGGCCAGATAATTCTTTGTTGTGGTTGGGGGCAGGGGGCTGTCCTGTGAATTGTAGGGCATGTAACAGCATCACTGGTCTCCTACTAGATGTTAATAGCAACTCCTCCAGTTACAAAAATGGAAAAGGTCTCCAGATGTTGCCACATGTCCCCTGGGTGGTAAAAGTCATCCTTGGTTAAAAACCAGCTCATTACAATTTTGCCTGATCAATCTTCCTAAAGCACAGTTCAGATCATATCATTCTCTACTCAAAAACTTTCAGTGGCTTCCCCTTTATACTGAGAATGTTCTGACTCCTCAGACTCTGGCCATCACTATGTTTCCATTCTCTCATAGATCTTCTACGTAATTTAGACTGGCCAATCTGTGAGAAACCCTTCAGAGTATATGGATATATTCTGATATGGTGAATTTTCTCAGCCACAGTTTTCTTCCAAATACACTGTGTACCCCACATCCAGCACTATATATCCAGATTTTTACCTGCTTAACCCGTGGTCCTGCTCAAATTTCTTCACACAGTGAACACACTTTAAAACCCTGTTGGAATTGAAAAGGGTCCTTGTTTTATATACACATTAAAATATGTTATGGAGTTACTGTAATTAAAACCATATGGTATCAGCATAGAAACAGTTAAATAGATCAGTGAAACAAAACATTGAGCCTGGAACCAAACAGCAATGTATATACAGAAATATATAGTAAAGGAGGTATTTTTATGTCAGTGGTGACCAGGTGATTTATTAAAAGTTATATGCTGACATAAGAGACAATCCTTTTAGAATAAAGGAAGTGTATAAATTTAACCAAGAAAGTGAAAGATCTCTACAATGAAAACTATAAAACACTGGTGGAAAAAGTTGAAGAGGGCATAAATAAATGGATAGATATACCATGTTCACTGGTTGGAAGAATTAACATCATCAAATTATCCATATTACCTAGAGCAATCTACACATTCAATGCAATCCCTATCAAAATGCCAATGACATTCTTCACAGAAATAGAAAAAAAAAAAAACTTGACATTTGTATGGAATCATAAGAGACCTCATATAGCTAAAGCAATCTTGAACAAAAAGAGCAAAGTTGGAAGCATCACCCTTCCTGACTTCAAAATATCCTACCAAGCTATAGTAACCAAAACAGCATGGTACTGGCATAAAAACAGACAAATTCACCAATGGAATAGAAAAGACAGCCCAGAAATAAACACACATGTACAGCCAACTGATTTTTGACAAAGATGCCAAAATATATATATATATGGGGAAAGAACAGCCTCTTCAACAAATGGTGCTGGGAAAATTGAATATGCACATGCAGAAGATAGACTAGACCCCTGTTGAAACTAGATTCCATACTCAAAAATCATCGCAAAATGGACCAAAGATTTAAATTTAAGACCTGAAACTATGAAACTACTACAAGAAAACATAGGGGGAATGCTACACGAAACGGGAGTGGGCAGCACTTTTTGGAGTGATACTACAAAGGTACAGGCAACTAAAGCAAAAGTACATAAATGGGACTATGTCAAATTAAAATGCTTTTGCACATCATGGTATACTATCAATAAAGTGAAAAGATAACCTATAGAATGAGAGAAAGCATTTGCCAACTATACATCAGACAAGGAGCTAATATGTAGAATATATAAGGAACTTAAACAACTCAACAGCAAAAAAACCCCACAAATATCCCAATTAAAAAATGAGCAAAGGACCTGAACAGACATTTCTCAAATGAAGACATACAAATGGCCAACAGGCAAATGAAAAAAAAAAATGTTCTACATCACTAATCATCAGGGAAATGCAAATTAAAACCACAATGAGATATCTCACTTTAATTAGAATGTCTGTTATCAACAAGACAAAAAAAACCAAAAACAAACAAATGCTGGCAAGGATGCAGAGAAAAAGGAACTCTCCTACATTGCTGGTGATAGTGTAAATTGGTAAAGCCACTGTGGAAAACAAACAGTATGGAGTTTCCTCAGAGAACTAAAAATAGATCTACTTTATAACCCTGCTATCCCACTGCTGGGTATATACCCAATGGAAATGAAATCAAAACATCAAAAGGACACCTGCACTCCATGTTCATTACGGCACTCATGACAATAGCCAAGAGATGGAAGCAACCTACATATCCATCATCGGATGAATGAATAAAAACACTGTGGTATATATACACAATGGCTATGAAAAAAAAAAAAAACCTTATCCTATCATTTGCAACAACATGGAGGGACCTGGAAATCATTATTTTGAGTGAAGTAAGTCAAACACAAAAAGACCAACACTGCATATTTCATTCATATGTGGAATCTCAATAAAAGAGGAAAAAGAAGTGGTTCTCATAGAATTAAAAGTAGAATAATGACTATCAGAGGTAGAGGTTTGGGGAGAGGAAGAGAAGTGGAGGATTAATGGGTACAAAACTATTCTATCTACCCTAAGTGAGTCATTGTGCAGTATATGCATGTATTGAAACAACTTATTGTACCCTATAAATATGTACAAATAAATGTTAAAATATTTTGACTTAAAAAAATGTTATGTGCTACCATAAGAGACAATCTTTTTAAAATAAAGAAATTGTGAACTTTTCCATATACAAAAAAAAAAATTATTTAGATAAAACATGTAAATATAGGCAAATATAAAAATAACGTATCTCCAAAAACATATATGGCATGTGAATAATTTGGAAGGATCTTCTTAATCAATATAGGAAATCCAGCAGATCTGAAGGAAATTACAAATTTATTTTTCTACATAAAATAATCAAAATGCTTGCATGGCAAGATATATCATTAAAAGGTCAATAGTTAAATAATAAATTAGGAATAAATATTTATATAACTTAATTAGTCCATTTCTCTTGCTTATTACAAAATACCTGGAACTGGATAATTTAGAAAGAAAACAAAATTTATTGCTTACAGTTTCTGAGGCTGGAAAGTCCAAAGTCCAGGGAACATAGCTGGTGAAGGCCTTGGTGGTGGTGACAGTGATGGCAGGTTATTACATTGCAAAATGGTGGAGCAGAGAGAGAGACTAACCTGCTCATTCACTCTCTTTTTAAAGCCCTCCAAATCATACCCAGGGCCACCATTTTTAATCCATTCACTACAGCACAGTCCTACAGTCTAATCACCTCTTCAAGGCCCCACCTGTCAATTACCGTAATAGGATTTCCTACCCTCTCGACAGTCACAGTGGGTAAATAACAAATTTTAGTGAGTTTTGCGGAGACGTAATTCAATCCACTGCGATCACATATCAGTAAAAGGGTTGACATTCAGCCTTCAAATAGGCATTAAAATTAATAAGGAAAACATAAAATTTTCATCAGAGATGAGGAAGTCCACTTAGTCAATAAATATATGAACACCTTCACAAATTCCCTAATCAGGAAAATTCAAATAAAATAACAATGTGTTACTAGTTCTCAGTATGGTAAAGTGATAGTGTATTTTCACACATTGTTTTGGAAAAGTTACTGCCTTTTGAATCAGTCTGGCAGTATATTTTAAAACGAAATTGAAAACACTATTTTTTGAACCAACAAACACAATCCTGGGAATCTGTTTGATAGAAATAAAGGATATATGGATAACGTTTTTTATTGCAAAATAGTTTGTAGCAGCAAAAACTGGAAAAACATTTGGCAAATGGATGAATTAAGTATTGCATGATCAACAATGGACTATTACATGGTTGCATGAACACTGGATTATTTGGAGGGATTTTTCTGTGATAAAAGTGATATGCAAAAAAGTATATGTAATATGATATATTATTGTAGGGAAAAAAAAAAAGCCAGTACCTGTGTATCTCTGTCTGTCTGTCTGTCTGTCTCTCGCTTTCCCTCTCCCTCCACCCCTTTCTGCGTGTCTGTGTGTAATAACATGAGAAAAGTGCAGAGAGATCCATACTGGTTTTCAGGAAGTGTTAGGTGGAGAGAAAGGGAGGGAGATATGGAAAAAACAAAGAATAGAAAAATTGTCCATGGTTTTTAAAAATAATAAAGCATGTGTGATATGTATTTATTTCAACTCATTTAAGAGAGTGTGTGTGTGTGTGTGTGTGTGTGTGTGTTTGTGTGTTTTGAGTGCTTAAGGAAATAAATCAAAAAAACCATAAACAAATATCCTTACAAAAAAGAGTTCGGCTACTGTTAGCTACATTACTTTGGGAAATGATGTAAACTTTCTTTTCCAATTCCACATCTTGCCTCCCTTCAAAAGTGAAGAAATAAAAAATGCCAACAGGATTAAAGGGCAGTATGCACTGGACACACCACTGGAATTTTTAACTATTTCCATTATATCTAAGTACATCAAGATTCCCTAACAACATACCTTCTCTGTGCCCTTGTTTGAAGAAAGGAATTTGAATTAGATTTTACATTATAGTAAAAATTTATTTATTCATCCTTTCATTCAACAATAATAAAAACATTGAGTGTTGTCACTGAATCATGCAATTTAGACTCTGGAACATGATCAATGAGACATGGTCCCTGCCCTGATCTATGAGCAGATTCAGGGACTTAAGATCATTGCTTTGAGGATGGAATACATGGCAGGTGAATACTTGAAGTTGCTAGTACAAAAGAGAAGTGAAGAATGAATCAAGCTTAATTTTTGTTTGAATGGATCAGAGGGAATAGAGCCTATGATTATTTTATACTATGGTTTGTAATGAATCCATTTTGAGTATGTCAGTATGTTATTGAATTGAATTTCAGGAATTTAAATGTATCATTTAAAATATCATACAGTCAAGATTTTTGTAGGACACATTACTTTACTCATTGAATATTTCATTTCTTGTTGATATAACATCTAGAATTTTGGGAACCTTAGATGTATTCCTGAGAGTAATTATACACTTTTGTGTATGCAAAAAAGATGTAAAGAATGAATCTGTTTATTCCCCCAAATAAAAACTCGTGCATAGGCTCATTATACTATCTGCTCAGTAAAATATAATATACGAATAATATACATGAGTGTGTATATGCATATATATTTTATATATATGGATAATTTAATATGACAGCATGACTTTATTTTACAAGCAAATAATGAATCTAATGTATTTTTTAAAAATAACTTTAAAATTTTCTTATAATTTAAGGGTTAATATGACAAAGGCAGGGATGGCTTCACTGGTATGTGACCTTGAAGTTGCACAGGACCCCACTCTCAGAAGGACCCCGTGCTTGGTTTAATGCTCTGCTGCCACTGTCTTGACATTCTTAATAATTTTGTCTTTGAACTTTGTAAGTGAAGTCTACTGGGACAATAGATCATGAACATGAGCAGCAGAGCTGCAGGGTAGCAGCAGTACACACACAGGTTCAGGCCTGCTGGCACAGCAGGAAGCACAGATGCCAAGCGATTGGCCTAGCAGTCATATGCATGACTCAGCAGTCTGATGCTATATGTCCCCAATGTGGCCACACCAGAACTGGGCCTGGATAAGCCGTGGCACCAGTAGCAGCAGAAGCAGCAGCAGTGACAGAGATGATCATGGGAGATAGGAGTGGATCCCATGATGAGAAGCCAGCTTGCTCATCAGTCTGACGAGCCCATCCCTGCAGTATGTACACAGATATTAAATCTCTTGCCTAAATTCCAAGATGGTACCTGTAGCACTCAAATAGTAAGCTTTGTCAATAAACTATTACAAAATAAATGCGTATGCGTGGGCATCACAATAAGCACTTCAGAGAGTTATTAGAATTCTTTGCGGCTTGTGATGTCCGGTTTTGAAAACTGCTGCAACATTGCAATGCAAATGCCCACAAACTTAGGCATAGAAATTAAATTTACGCATGACATTTGATGGAAAATAGCACAATTTTCATCTGAAGTTTTAAATGAACCAATTATTAACAAGGAAGTCAGTTTTAAAATTTCATTTTCCTTATAACTGAAAATACAACAATAGAATATTTAATTAGGCATTTTGAATGATATGCAAACTTTGAAACTACTTTTGGTTTCTTGCACGACCTTGACAAGTTACAGGAAATGTCAGAGGAACATTAAAATACCAATGCATACATTTACATTTAACATTAAACTCAATAAAAGGCTATGTAAATGATTCTTGTGATGAAATTGTTCTGTATCTTGACTGTGGAGATGAATACACAAAACTACACGTGATAAAATTGTGTAGAACTAAATACACATACAGACAAACATCAATTATTATATTGACATTAGTGAAATAGGAATGAGATCAGTAGATTGTGTCAATAAAAATTTCCTGGTTGTGACATTGTATTACAGTCTACAAGATGTTACTTTTGGGGAAACTGAGTGAAGAGTGAATCTTCTCTATTATTTCTTACAACTTGCATGTAAATCTACAATTAAAAATTTAATTAGAAAATAAAATTCAGAGGTACATGGAACTGATTTGTATGAAGGTGAAGAGTTAAATCTTTATGGAAAAATTATTCCAGGAGAATCATCAGCTCCAGATGTACTAAAATTTATATTTTAAAATAATCAGAAATTTATCCCAATGTTGTCACAGCCTATAAAATACACTTAGTAGCTCCAGTAATGGTTGAATCAACAGAAAAATCTCAAAACTAAAAAAAACCAAACATTATTTGTGATCTTGCATTAGTCAAGAGCAACTGATATCATTTTCCAGTTTGTCATTGAAAATGAAGTTGCTAATTGTCTAAATATCGATGACCTAAGAAATATATTCACAGAAAAGCCAGAAAAATTTTATTATCAATCAAGGTATCACATTAATACAGTATTATTTATTGTATTACATATAATTATGACCCCAAATATTAATTATTATAATTTGTAAGTTTATATTTTTACTCATCCATCATTATTATCACTAAGTTTTATAAGTAATGAAATATTTTCAAAGGAAAAATCTTACATTTCATTATCTTTAACAGGACTGTTCTTCCTGCATTGTGAACAAGGAGCCTCACATCTTCATTTTGCAGTGGCTCTGACATAAGCCCTGAGTTAGGGAGTTTGATACAAATTTATTAATTTTTTTTTTTTACATTTTATCAAAGGGTGGTAGGTAAAATACATTGAACAGCTTATTTTTGTAGAATTGAGCTTGGAAGAAAGTCTTGAAATGACATCAGAAGTTACAACTAATAACTAATGTCAGAAGTCAGCTTCTTCTTCAGAACATTAGCCAAGGTTTTCTTTAGCCCATTATATTTTATTTTATTATTTTATAAGAAGCCAACAAGATTCACCCATCTTCAATTCTGACATTTGAATTCCAATATACATTGCTTTGAGAGGGGACTTCGAGGAAGCCATTATGTTTAGCAGACCTGTATTTCCAACATAAGTTTATTTTTCATTTAAGAAAGATAACAGTATTAAAGAACACACAAATACCATATCAATATGGATTTTGAAATCTGAACATAGTGGTTTTTATAAAAAAACTCCCTGTATTTAGGCTCATATGCTTCACATCCATCTGCTGAATTTCTCAGCTTGTAAACATATTACTAGGGAATGACCAGACTTCTTTGAAACTTTAAAATGAGCCCATCAACATTCTTTCTTGGCATTGTTATGTGATACTGACACCATTGTCTCAAAAGGAATTTTAGTTTTCAAATCAGCAAACTTAAAATTGACTAAGAATGCATGTATTAACAGTAGACTTTTTCTATTTCGTCATGCTAGGCAAGATTTGGAAAACATCAAGTCATTTGATGAGCAATTAGTGAGAAGTAGATGTGTAAATGCTCCATTATAAGGATTTTCCCCCTATACTCACTATTCTATAATGCTCCTGTGTACAGGTCATACTCACTTTTCATTCTGCTATCCTAATGACTCAGTCTATTTTCTTTTTCTCTCATGTTCCAGAATGATTCTTGGGGAAAGCAGTATTCATACGCACTCTTCAAAGCCATGAGTCACATGCTGTGCATCGGGTATGGAGCCCAGGCCCCGGTCAGCATGTCAGACCTCTGGATCACTATGCTGAGCATGATTGTCGGGGCCACCTGCTACGCCATGTTTGTTGGCCATGCCACGGCATTAATCCAGTCTTTGGATTCTTCAAGGCGGCAATATCAAGAAAAGGTAATTTGTTTGTCTCTAATATCTTCAACCCAGCTAGTTAGTAAATTGAATTAATTGTGTTCAAGTTAACTAAACTATCTCTAACTATCAAAAATAGAATGAGCTAAAGTATTTAAAGAAAACACTATCTGTTTTGATTTTTTGAGGTTTCTTCAAGATGTTCCTAATAGCTTTTATTTGTTTTTAAACAGTAAATCTTATTTTGCATCTACGGAAAAAATAGCGACATGTTTCAAAATGTATGAAGCTGAGATAAGATGTTATCATGGTTCATGACCTATCATATTTCAATATATATATATATATATATATCTCACATCTATAATATAAACCCTTCTCTAGCATATGTTAGAAAAATGTTAGTTGATTAAATGGGGACAGGCAGCCATTGCACATGTCCCTCTGTGCCTATCCTCATGCTATAATCATAATTTATATTATAACCCATACGCTTAGCTGAACATATGTTGCCCTTATATCTAGATAAGTCACCACATCCTCCAGTCTTAAAAATGCATATTAACAGTTGCTATGGTGCATTCCTATACTCAATGTGGTAATTAAAATGATTGCTGCTCTAAACTTTTCTCAAAAGAGAGAGAGAAAGTAAGTATATTCAATGATTTATTCATTACTTTTCTAAAATGCTGAATTACTTTGTCTGGGGCTAACCACTGAGTAATTGGAAAGTACTAATATTCTTGACCAAATGTCAGTAACTTTCTGACATATAAATAAGAATATTTCATAACTGAAGAAAGAATGTATAATGTGGGGCTCTGTTGATTATGACAGAGTATATAGCTTACACCTTGCCGAAGATCATTTCTGAAAGTAATGGTTAAAATGGTTGTAGAATACTTCTCCAGGTGAGCGATCACAGCTTAGACTCAATTATTTTCAAAACAGCCAAAGATTGTTTCAGTTGTTGCTTCATTTATAGAAGTTTTCCACACAATAGGAGAGAGGAAACCTAGATATTTTATTTCACTTGAATGTAATTACACTGCCACCAACTATTACAGTGAACAAGTTGGTGTTTTATTACTGAAGTAATGAAAAGATGAACCACCAAAACTGCTTTAGGTTCATTTAAAAATAAAGCCTCCAATTAAATTGGAAGGAACAAAGAGCTTAGTTAGGGAGAAAAGGCTTTATACAATGGTAAGTTTGACTGAAAATTATATACTCAGTGGAATTTGGGCTAATTTTGTGGGGATTTAAGATAACACTACAACATGGTATATTTGATGTTTCTCGTAAGCTGCTTTTAATAAAAATGCTCCTTTCCTACCTCTATTTTGTCTGCATCATTTCTATGTATTTTCTTAAAAAGAAATAAACAAATCTTGAATTTCCAAGATTGCATTGATTAGCATCATATTGCATATTAAATAAATTTATCTCTCCATTTTTATGATTTAGACTTGCTATATAAGCCAAATTTAACTTGGGAACCCAATTTATTCAACTATGGAATTCTAGATATTTATATGCAAAGATGTTATAATATTTGTCATAATTCAAGTCATTAAGTTCTTGATCTTACAAAAGCATATTAGAGGGCAAGGATACTGGGGTGATCCTTTGTCATTTTCTGATGTTTGGAACAATTTAATCAGGAACATCTTGGTCCATCAACTCTCTTCTTACTCTTATATAGACTACTAGCAACTGCTGTTTGTCTTCTCATCAGGGTGGAAGACAGAAGGAGAGGAGAAAGGGAAGGGAAGAGGCAGTTTTAATGTGCCTGGTAGATGTTCTATGCCCGTGTCCCTGGGTGGGTTTACAGATGATTAAAACTGACACTTCTCTTGGAATCTTAAGTGGGCCCTGTTGAATCCTCCTTCATTCACCTATGAGGCCTTAAGAATCTGACAGTTCATCTCCAGCCTCTTTCTGCTGAGGATTCCCTATTCCACCAGGAGGCACTCTTGGACGAGACCCAAGATGCAATGCTGGTCCTTCTGGATGTCTCAGATCTGTTCTCCAGAGAAGCACTTAGCATCCTTTTCTTAGACCATCTCTCAGCACTCCCCTGCCTCCTCCACCAAAACAGTGAAGAGCCTGTATCTAGCCTTCCTTCGTGAGAGTTAGACTCCATTTTCCACAGACTGTTTACATAATTTCAGATGTGATTCAGGCCCCACGCCCAAGTTTCCCAACTAAGTGAACTCATTTCAAAGATTCCCAAGTGGTTTTCTTGAAGTGTCCAGCACAGGTCAGGTGTTAGAACATAGCCTTTCCACACCCTTATCCCAAAAGAGGCTGGGAAGGGACTCACCGCAGATCTCTCTCTAAAGAAATCTGTTCACTAATACCATCAGGAAAATTCTCACTCTACCCTCTGATCTCTATACAGTGTTGATTGAAATTAAGGCCAGGAATGTTGACCCTTGGATCTCCATTTACGATTGTAAACCTGCATGTAAGACAGCTTCTAATTCAACTACTGTTCTGATCTCTCAGATGAGCAGCTCAGTGAACATGAGGCAGAAAGAGTCTGTCCCAATCCAGCATCCTTTTAAGAGCTTTCTTCACCTCATCTCATCTCAAAGCCTCTTCCACAGATAATTTCAATAAGTATTATGTGTAAACAAAAACTGTGCCCTGGTCAAATGAGTTTAGAAATGTTGATTGAAACAATGGTATTGAAGCGTTTTTGTTGTAGATGTGTGTGCCCTGAACATTTAACATGATATCTCTGCCCTCCAAACCAAGCCTGCATGTATTTTAAGGTATTAAGGCTCAAAGAAATAAACGTGGGGAAATACCTTTGTGGGCAAACTTCCATCAGTGACCATTCCTTTCTCTTTTCACTGACCTTGCGTAGTTAGTCTCTTTTCTAGCTATACCTGTAGTTCGTCTAGCTTTTATGAAATGAAACTGCTTTTGGTCACCACGTTTCTTTACACTAGTGCATCTTAGTTCCTACATTTCAGAACCTGTGGGAAGCTTACTATTATTTCTAGTTTTGCCATTATCTTTCCTGTCAAATAATTGTAGTAATAGCATTTTTCTCTGTGCAATTTTCCCTCTGTAGTGAGTGAGAATTTTAGCACAATACATATTATGAATTTAAAATAAGAGATTTTCAACTTTCCATGGAATGTTTGATGTACATAAAGTATTTTTAATATGGAGTTTGAATATGATCAAAGAATTACTTGCATTATGTCAGGAAATTGTCAGTTCCAAATACCTTTATACACTGAATAGCGTCCTGAAACCAGGAAGCGGACTGGATAAATCCAAAGCAGGGCAGGTACAGGATGGGTTGTTTAAATAGACTGTGCTTTGTAAGGTAGAGCACAAGACACTGAGTCAGTACTGTACCTGGATTCAATACGTATGGATTGTGTTGTGTAAAATTTTAAAAAAATACTGAGTCTCAGTTTATCAAGGATATGAAATAAAAGTTCTAAACTTATCCAAATGGACAAAATGATCAAATTTTATTCGTCTTGGAAAGAGTCTTTATGATGTCCATTAAAGGCTCTTTGGATAGGAAGGTACAGTTTAATGTAAGTAGTTTCTCAACGGTACAATTGAGATATATGTAATCATGCATGAAACTGTATTGAATTATACAATTTTATGTAATTGTGTTTTAAAATATCCATGAAAAGTTTTTTCTTGGTTTTAATTAATGATTCTTAGATCCTTATTTTTTCCTTGTTAATGAAGATCTATAAGCAGGACTGTCACCTAAATTTCTTATTGCATAGAAATCTTTTTTTTTTTTTTTTTGGTCTTATTTAATCAGCCTAATCTTCCAAATCTATATGAGCTAATGGTACAAGGCTAGGCACCAAAACCTGCTCTCATGTTGAAGCTATTCAAGTCCCATTTGCAGTAGAGCAGATTTCAGTTTATTTAAAATAATTATGTTTGAGATATATACTTTCTTGGTAAATTAAATACTGTGTATTTTAGCCCCACACAGATCCTGAGGGTATGACAATACTCAGATAAGACAGTGAGGATTAAAGATGTTTACAGGCATTCAGCCTTTATTCTAATATATAAATAAGAATAAGAGTTTGTAATTTCAACTTTTCTGAATGCTGTCACTTGAGTATACATGAAAGGATCTTTTTAAAATTTCTATCATGTCGTTTATTTACATGTATGCAAACATATTGCCACAAGTGTTTCAGCAAGCGCTTGCTTATTTATTTAGTTTGTTCATTTGTTTATATTTATTTAGTTAGTTATTTATTATATTTTGTTTAAACACAGATCACGTTTTGCAAACCAAATTTGAAATCTGCTTTCCCTTCTGAAATTCTGAGATTGATTTTCCTGGAAGTAAAAGGTATATTATCAAAGTGCCTTGCATCAGGGTTGAAGGCGTTTCTTAGTGTCTGGGTTGATCAGGAGTGTGTTCTGCTTCAAGACATGACAGAACCTTTGGCCTCAGAAAAGATGATGGATGGGAGAGTTGGTCACTGCTGTCATGTAATTCTGTCTTCAATTAAAAGAAGAGAGAGATAGTATGACCAAAGTAATGGCTGAGCAAGGAGGAACAGTTTGGAGTAATGTTCATAATCATTTATAAACAATACTATTATTTAGTTTAAAAAAATACATCCTGTTTAACACCCCATTTTCATTATATCAGGAAACTTAGTTGAGCTGCTAATTTGGTTTATTGATTTTGTAGGGCACAGTAGTATTTTTCTTCAGAAGAGTAGAGGGGCTTTGAAGTTGTAATGATTTTGACCTCATAAAATCATATCAACTCAGTGCTTAAATGAAAAATGGTTTGATACCCTAATTTTCACTGGGATCATTCTTAAGGCAAAGAGGTAGCTCTGAAATCCATGTGCATTCAACACTAAAGTTTTACTTGGTTTCTTTCATAATTTGTAAATGCTTTCTTCCTTCCTTTACAAATTAGAATGCCATGAACATAACTCCCACACATTTCCTTAATTAATCAGAAAATTCTCCATTAGGTTATACCATATACTTTTGCTTCCTGGTAACTGAATTTAATGTACTCTGATATGTTAAATTGGTATTACTGCCAGGTATTCTCAGGCCAGGGAGATTCTAGGACTGGTGATCTCTATGAAATTCTCTTGCAGGAAAACAATAGTGTGATAACACTGGGGTTAGTTTAATGTAGCCACTTGAGCTGCTAACAAATTAGGCTTCCAGTAGAATAATGATATTTTACATTCTCATATGGGAAAAATAATTTTTGCATTAACTAAGTGCTATTATAAAGATTGGAGCAAGTAAAGGAAGGGAATTTGAGGCTGTTAATTTAACTAAAGAGAAAAATATAATTTTGCCAATTATAAATCACCTCTACCACTGGTTTTCAACTTTATATTTTGATACATGCCAGTGAAGGATATGATATCCCCATTTCTTCAGTGATAATTTCTGTACTAATATTCTGTTGTATGCTGAAATTTTCCACATGTATATTATAGATATCCATGGTTTCAGGGCTGTGCAAAGCTCTAAAGAATTGTCCTCCCTAAGCCTTCATTTAGTTATTTTCAGTTTACAGTTATTTACAGCACATCTGACAGCTTCTTGTAATGGATCTAAAGCCCAGTTCCATTTTGTAATATTTTCTTCTTTTTAATCTTATTTACTTTTAATTGGCACATAATACTTGTATATACATATATGGGACACAGTGTGACATTTCAATACATGTACATGTATATAGTGTATAATAATAGGCAAATCAGGCTAATTGCCTATCTGTCACCTCAGATATTTGCACACTTATGTTTATTTCATCACTATTTTACTTTATTTATTAATTCATCTGGATCTGATTTTTTTAAATGGATTTGATTTTTTTAAATGTTTAAATTTTTATTTGTATTTACTCCCTGAAGTTCTCTTTCAAGTGTTTGCTTTTATTTTATCCATGCCTTATATGCCATAAAATATAAATACACTGTTAAGCACTTTCACAGGGCAGAACCTGGAGACCGGGAAGCTACTAATCTGATAAGAACCCACGGTGGCAAGAATCACCATACATGTAACTCGCATTTGGTTAGAAAGATCACTGGGATCCATTGGGAACAGGCCTTGAAGAATGCAGAGGAAATCAGCAGGCAGAGATGTTCACTATGGGATAAATGTCCCAGAAAATGCCCTGATACTGAGTGGATTCCTGGGAAACGGGAACAGAGTATGCAAAGGCCTAGAATGGAGCTGTAGGGAATATTTAATAGTCTAATTTGAGTGAAGCACAAGCTACCTTATTGGGCAAAATGTGAAATAAGACTGGGTTATGGTCACCTAAGAAAAGTTTTGAGTGCTGGAGTGATGGGATTGTACATTAAGAAAAGGATATACCTTGCAAAATTTTAGCAATGTGATGTTGTAATTAGAACAGTGCATGGGATACGGTGCACCCCTAACCTAGACTGTACTAACTGATAGAATGACTAACACAAATGTTTTAAGCCTTTTAAAGTAGATATGGACAGCTCTGATAAATAAAACTATTGGAAACAACATTCTTTTATAAACAACGTTCTTTTATAAGTAAGTAGGATCCAAACAGTCTTCAGAGATAAGACGTCATGTGAGTTGCGTTTCAAATAATCCATTTTTTCTCCATTCAATGCATATTTATTGACACTATGTGTCAGTCCTGCTACCAGATGCTGGGCATATAGAGAGCAAAGAGACATGGTGCCTTCCCTCATCAAGCTTCTTATACAATAGTTTGCGGGGGAGGGAGTGTCATAACAGCCAGCAACGGGATTCATAGAAAGCACTACATTATTATAAAACTTTTAAAATGCTATGAAGGGAAATGTAAGTGCATGATAAAAGATTTTAAGACTTTGGCTTGATCCATGGGATGGGGTGGGGTGGGGAGAGAAAAAAAATTATATTTAAGAAGAGATCTAAAAGATGAGTACTACTCAGCTATAAAAACGAATGAAATACTGCCATTTGCAACAACATGGATGGACCTTGAGAGAATTATATTAAGTGAAACAAGTCAGGCACAGAAAGAGAAATACCACATGTTCTCACTTATTGGTGGGAGCTAAAAATTAATATATAAATTCACACACACACACACACACACACACACACACACACACAAACCGGGGGGGGGGGAAGAAGATATAACAACCACAACTACTTGAAGTTGATACGACAAGCAAACAGAAAGGACATTGTTGGGGGGGAGGGAGGGAGGGAGAAGGGAGGGAGGTTTGGTGATGGGGAGCAATAATCAGCCACAATGTATATCGACAAAATAAAACTTAAAAAAAAATAAAAAAATAAAAAATAAATGAGCATTAAAAAAATAAATAAAAAAAAAAAAAAAAAAAAGATGAGTAGAAGTAAGATATTTAAGTGAGCAGCATGGGCAAAACACTGAGGTATGAAGAAGCTTGCCAGGATTCACCAAGAGACATAAGCAAAGTAAGACTAAAGTAGAGAGAAGGGTGAAATGGCTCTAGATGAGATTGTAGAGACTGACAGGAATCATATTATGGCAGACCTTGTAGTTATCCATGTTGTACTTGAGCCTAAATGCAATGAAAGTATAGTAAGGATTTCAAGTGGTAGAGTGGTGAGATTAGGTTTGCCTTTTTTTTACTTCCCAATGAATGTCAGTAAACTGTGTGTGTAATACATTAAAGGAAAGCAAAAATAGCCTAGTCTTCTTTGGCACTAGGCAAATGGTCAAGTTAGCAAAGAACCAGGCAAGATTTCAATTTTAACAGGTGGAGATATCAAACAGGGTGTAAATATTAAACAGGCCATCCCATATTAAAAAATAGTACTAGGGCAAATGCTAATTTTCTGGAAGAAGGAGATCCAACAATTTGTTGACTTAAAGCACTATATGATTTCACACATTTTTTGAGATGAGAGGCCAGGTTACCGGGGTGGCACTGCTCCACATGGTCACTTGTGGACCCCAAGTTGTTCCTCCACTAATGCCTACAAAAGTGCTTTACAAATTTTAATGTGCATCATAAACACCTGAAGAGCTTGTTAAAACAGATTTGTGGGCCACTCTCCCAGAGTTTCTGGCTTATTATATCTGGAGTGGGGCTTGAGAATTTGCATTTCCAATAAGAGCTCAGATGCTGCTTTTGCTGCTGGTCTAAAGACCACCACTGCCCTAAGGTATTGTTCTTGTCTGCATGTTTGAAGCTGTGTCATGGTCATGTCTGTCTTGCAGCTCATGACAAGCAGAAGAGAATAGGCACACCCACGACTTCTGCTCGCATTTCATTGATGAGAATTTAGTCGTATGGCTACTCAAGGAAGCTGAGAAATTTAGCTGAGCAGCTCTGTGACTAGCTAACAGCTCTATCTATAGAGAGGAGGCAGAGAACAGATTTAGATGGGAAACTAGTGATTTCCATCACAGATATAAGAGCAAAGATGAGGAGGCAGGAAAAATGCTTGAGATTTCCTAGTAAACTCATGCACTCTAAAGGGGCATAGAGTACTTGAAAAACAGTAGTAGATGTAAGACCTAAATTTGTCTGTATTTTGTTTGGTAAACAACACAGAACTATTGAGACTGAATTATATGGCTTGACTCTACAAGAAGATAGATGATAGAGAATGTGGAGATATACAGAGTAAGAGATGATAGAATAAAAAGTAAGGAAGAACTTAAATATCCCTCTAAGCTGTCTGTTAGTAAACTTGGAATACATTATCTAGAATTCTTCTTATGCACTGTCTTATCTACCGGGAGTAATAAAGTGACTTTAAATAAAACATTTACAGTGCATTTCCTTTATTAACAAAGATGTCATTATAGTTTATTATTTTAAAAATCCAGCATATAAAAATGTTATGTAGTTATTGCCCCTGGATTTTCAATTGTGATCTTATCATTTATTCTGAATCACTAACACAAATATTCTGTGACATTTTCCATGAAAGGCAATTTGTATAAAACATAATTGCATTATATGTATCATGAACAGTATTAAAATTCACTTTCTAAAGTCAAAAGTTTTCTCTCTGAAGAATATATAAAATAAGAACTCATGAATTTCAAACTGAATATATTGATAGTGTAAATTTAAAATACAAATTAGAAACTCTTGATATACAAATAAAGCAACTATAAACCACTCTGATGAAAAATATTTTCAACTTTTTAAAATGGCTATACCAGTATTTTACTTAAAGGTACAAACATATATTCAGATGATAATATAAGATAAATGATTATATTCCACATTCATTGCCTAAGGTTTGCAAAGTAAAGTTATCCTAGAATAGTATTTTCATTTTAAAAGATTTTTTGCTATTCTCCTATTTCACTGTTATTATTAAAATTAATGAACTAAAATTTGGAAAGTTACTTAAACAATAGGGGAAAAGCTTCTATTAAATACTTGACATTAGCATATTTAATAAAAAAATTTTCAAGTTTAGTATTACAGTTTTAGTAAGTGATATTTAGAGAGACTCTAAGATATCTGTTAAATGATGCAAATAGACTATTTCAACTTTTTCCTCCAATGAGAACATAAAATACTGAATTTAACTTTAACATGAGATAATTTGTTATTTCATTTTCAAGTAGTAGGCTGATTATTAGAGCACTGAATCATTATTAGTTATTTACAGAAATATCATGAATTTGGAGCTCAGATTGCTATTAACAAAGACTTTCTGAACTTAGTTCCACCCATGAACTTAGTGGAAAAGCAACACATTAGAAGCAGATGCAGAGCTGCTTAAAGTAGGTGCACAGAGAGGAATGAGGAGAAAAAAAAAAGAATCTACATGTAAGAAGAACAGAAAAATGATAAATGTAGTATTCAGCAACAAAAAGACTCTGCATCACCATGGCACAATGCAGTGTAGGACCATGCCATGTAGCTTTCAACTGGTTTAGATCAGGTTCTGGTTGAACAGCTCCCATTCCTCATCTGTGCTCCTCCAAATTTTGATCAATTTATAAATGTATTTTTACTACCATAAGAGTTCCTTCTGTTTTGGTGGCATATGGTGGGCAGATTGTGGAGCTGATCTGGTTCTAGAGAACTTGAAGGAGATTGGGTCACGTGTGCTATGAGTAAGAGGTGAAAAGTCTCTGAATCACAGAATGGCTGTGCCCAGTGAACAATGTGACTGTTCTCAAGGAGCCACATGGTGCTCAAATAGAATATAACTGTGGAATTTGTGTTTGCCATTTTACCCAAACTTACTTTTTATTTTTAATTGCATTCACCATTTAATTTCTCCATATTTTTATCCAATTTTTTGAGTATTTAAAAACAAACAGGAATTTTAATGACTTCTGAAACACACCTTTAAAAATGTTATAAATGTTGTTTTAAATATAAGAAAAAATTACAGTACATTTGAGGAAAATTCACAATGAATTTGATTATACTGAAATATGTTAAACTGATTTTAAGGGGTGAAAGGGTACAAATCTCAATTGCCTGAAAGCTTTTCTTATTGGGACACTTTGTCTCCTGATTGGATATCTCATTCTTCCCAATGTCTTGGTAATAATGTAGCCTCCTAGTCGTGCAAGCCCCAGGAAGTTATATGTTAGAGAAATCACGAAATTTAGGAAATTAAATTTATACATCGTTTCTCTTTTTTTTTTATAAATAAGCCATATGACTAGCTTGGAAATTTCAATAAGTTAATATTCTCTATGTAGTTACAGCAGTAACCCCTTCTATTAGCAATCTGAAAAACGTAGCATAAAGAATATGAGATCACTATATTTTATAAAAATATTGTAAAATAGCATCCCATTTTCAGCCCAGTTTTAGGTTGTAACTGGAAGCTACATTCACACAATGCTAAAGAATGAGAACAAAGAAAATAGTATTGTAAGAGGGTGCATGGGGCTCACCAGTATGAGAATACAGAGTATCTACATTTTAAATGACTAAATTACCAACCAGATAATTATTGCTATATAGACATCATTAACACAAATTCTTCCTTAGCTTAAAAGCTGTCAGGTTAAAATTTTCAAAGTTTGCAGTACTGAAAAGATGAGATTTTTTTTCTGTTTATGTATCATTATTATAATTTTACTCTCAATTAATTCACATGTTAGAGATAAGAAAACTGAGGTCCAAAGAGATTAAATGACATTCCACATTTATCCATCTAACTAGAAAAGTGACAGAGATACAAAATGGCATTTTTATTTTCCAACCTAGTGTGCTTTGAAGAAATGCGCAGATAACCGAGTTTAAAATTTTTGGAAGTACTTTGTAGATCAGTCTTTCCATTACTTTTCCAACCTCCAAAACTAGACCATAACATTCAGAGGAGATCTCACTGTGAGCTAGAATTATTATTCTAAGATTGTGCCATTTGAATAAACAATTTTACTTGAAAAGGATCAAACACATGATGAAATAGATTGATTAAATTCTTCCATGTTTGATCCCTGTGTTTATTAAGTATGCAAAGTATCCAATTATAAATAACTTTTCACTTAAAAAGTTTTTTTTTTGCCAATGTTGTTTGGGTGTTTTGGCTGTATAATCAGTGAATTTATACTTTAGAAAATCAATTTTCATGAATTGTATTGACCTAAAATAATATACCACAAATTTCATATTGTTCCAAAGTTTTTCTTTGACTGCTTTTGATGTAATATAGACATCATTCAGATATCTGTGGGAGCTGTTAATATCCTATTACATTTATCCATCAGATTTGTATAGAAACCCTTTATTTCCTTGAATGGAAATGTACGTGGTATTGCAGGCAGCTTTACAAAACACCTTATACTGTATGGTGATCTGAAGGGAAACATGAGTGTATGTTGTAGCTGTTAAGCTTTTACAATTAGAATTCCCCCAGCAAACTCTTAGAGGAGTTTTGCTTCGTATTTAATTGTGGTATAAGTGGATTATAATTTTTCCCCCCAGGAAATAGAACCTTTCACTATTTTCAAATGTAAATGAATATAATCAATTCCATGGTATATTAGTCCATTTCTGTTGCTTATAAAAAAATACTTGGAACTGGGTAATTTACAAAGAAACCAAAATTTATTGCTTACAGTTTCAGAGGCCAGGAAGTCCAGTGAACACAGCTGGTGAAGGTCTGGGCGGTGGCCACAGTGATGGCAGGATATCACATTGTGAAAATGGCAGAGCAGAGAGAGACTAACCACCTCATTCACTCTCCTTTTAAAGCCCTCTAAATGACACCCTTACAGTGGAGACATTCAACCCAAGGCACATGGGAAATGATATGATTTGCCTTTAGTTTTGCAAAGATCATGTTGGCTGTGGTGTGTGGGGTAGATCCAAGTTGGGACAGGAATGGAAGCAGAGGAAGCAGATAAGAGACCACAGCAAGACAGGATGGAGATCTGGGCTAGAGAGATGGCATGGATATAGCAAAGAGTAGGAAGATCGGGATGGGTTTTGGAAGGAGAGGCATCAGGACTTGCTAGAATGGATAGAATAGATTTGAGAGGTTAGATGGATGGATGGGTGGAGGATAGCTGGAATGGATGGATAAATGATGAATTGGGAAAGTCTTCTTTAAGAAGATGCCGAACCTAGCCCTGAAGGATGATATGGAGCTAGCAATGCAAAGAGTAAGGAGAGAGGGGTTGTCACATGGGAAGGGATCATTATAACAAAGAGAAAAAGAATAGCTTTTGATGGATAAAATTTTTTTTAAAAAAATTGTAGTTCTATGTCAAATTTCTGATGACCTATGCAATATGTAATTCATCTAAATACAGAAGATGTAGTAGAAAGTAGAAAATTAGGGCCGAACCCGTGGCTCACTTGGGAGAGTGCTGCCCTGGGAGCGCCGAGGCCGCGGGTTCGGATCCTATATGGGGATGGCTGGTGCGCTCACTGGCTGAGCATAGTGGAGGCGACACCAGGCCAAGGGTTACTATCCCCTTACCGGTCACAAAAAAAAACAATTTAGAAAATTCATTTGGCCCTGATGTTTCTATAGTGGTAGGAGGAGCACTCTAGAGCCTATGTTTTGGGTAAAAATTTATCTGAAACTGTGTTTTCTATCTTATATTATATAATAGGTTTCTGCTAGTTCTGAGAATTTCTTAGAGATTTTTAAGGAATATCAAATTATTAGGTTTTATGGGGCATATATCTTATTAATATACCTTATTAACAGACAATGTTCTTTATTTCTGTACCCATTAATCCTATTATTATTGTTACAATTCTTGCGTAAATTAATTTTAAGAAACTGTATAAGAAATCTAGCTTTGTTCTTTTGAAAAGAGCTTTGCAATCTCATAACAATTCTCCTCTAATGGAAGACACTATATGATTCAGTGTAGCCGAAGATAGCTGCTAATAATTACTGTGCTCTCAGCACATATCTTGACTGTGCCATTTTCTCTGGAAAAGGAAATAACATTTTATATTTTGTAGTTTTATATAGAGGAAGAAAATTAACCTCTCTTTGAATGAGCAACAGGGTCCCTTAATCTCCTGGTCTCAGGAAGTTTCCTGTCTTGTAAGTAATAGAAAGATTTCCTTATAATACTTTGCTACCAAATTAGAGTACTATTATATTTACTATAATATAATATGTAAAAGGGACGTATGGGTCTAATAAGGGCACAAAACTGAAAAAAAAAAAATTAGTGATTCTTATTAGATGTCCAGGCCATGAAATCTTATGCTCTTTCATTTTCCCTACTTGTAATTTTTAGTAAAATATACATAACATAAAATCACCATTTTAACCATTTTTTTGATTGAAAATGTACACATGTTTATTATAAACATATTTAATAACCTGGAACTCAGCAATTTTGAACACCAATGTCCCGATAACCTAACCCCTGATATAACTTAAGTTCTTCCAGAATGTTGTCTCAGCATACACTAGATATTTATAGAATATGCAGAGAATAATGGTGCTAGAGTTTGAATGTTTGTGTCCCCCCAAAATTCATGTTGAAATGTAATTCCCATTGTGGTGGTATTAAGAAGTAAGGCCTTTTGGGAATTAAATCATGAGGGCTCAGCCCTTCTGACTGTATTAATGCCCTTATAAAAGTGGCTTCAGAGAGCCTCCTGGCCTTTTTGCCCTTCTACTATGTGAGGATGCAATAACAAGGTACTATCTTGGAAGGAAAGAGCAGCCCTTACCAGACACTGAATCTTTGCCAGTGCCTTGGTCTTAGACTTCCCAGCCTCCAGAACTGTGAGAAATAAAGTTCTGTTCTTTTTAAGTTACGTAGTCTAAGATATTTTGTTACAGCAGCACAAACAGACTAAGACAAGTGAATTCACACTTTTCAAACTTGTTCTTCATTTTTTTTTCACTTAATGTATCTTGAATATATTTTCATATCTGTCCTTGTAAATCTACTTCTCTCTTTTTTTCTATATATCATGGTAGGTAGCCATCATCCCTATTTCCAGAACTTTTTCATCATCCCAAACTGAAAGCTCTGTACCCATTAAACAATAATTCCCCATTATTTTTGTTGATTTTTTAAAATCAACTTTTAGATGTGGTCGTCCCTCTTTACCAAATAGTAGTTGAATAAATTAGTAGATATGTGAATAAGATTCTAACATTGTATTCTGTAATGATACCCAATCCCCTTGTTATGCTTTCCATGGAAATATTTGTTCGTCTAAGCTTTTTTTCATAGATCTTATATAGATTTATGGTAATCATGATGTTCTGTTTGTGTTCGTTCCTTGAGAAGGCAAGTAAAAATATAGGAAGTTTCATGAGACTTTCATGCCAACCAAGAAATACATCATTTCTGCGGATTAATTATAGACATAAAAGCTTATTAATTTTTGTTGTATTATTATATTAGACTTTACTATCAGGCCACTCCCTTTTATTTTCTTTATGTTGTTTCAAACATACAAAAGCTAAAATTTCTAAATGTGATTTTTATTTTCAGAGAAAAGAATGCTTATTAGATATACAATTCACAGACCATGTAAAGTAAAAATTATCCTAAGTAATGTTTCAGATTAAGAGGAGCATATCACAGAAAAGTGTACAGGAGAGAAAAAACAAATGCTAGTGACCCAACATTGTAAAATTAATCAATGAATAGATGAATCAATGGACAGATGGGTGGGCAGCAATTACTTTAGACCTCCACATGGACAGAAGGTACATAAACTCCCAGTAAGGGCTGAGGACTAGGTTCTGATGTTGCCTGGATCCAGCCTCATCTTCAAGCTCAGATAGAACACATACTGTTCCTCCAGAAGGGAATAGTTCTCCCTTCCTGGACACCTTATCTAAGTGCATTTTTATTTAGAGTTCTGAAGAAAATTTGTGCTCTAATTATAGTTAACAGTGATATAAAAATTTGACCCAAGAATTAATGAGAACCAAAGAATAACAGACCATGCTGAATGGTAGGGTGGTGTAGGGATAATTAAAAAGACTGTGTCTTGGGAATTCAGACACCTGGTTTCATTACTGATATTTACTAACTAGATGTAAAACTTGTGGAAATAAATTTGCCACTCTGAGCTTTTTTTTCTCATCTGTGAAATGAGAGAATTACAAAGAATTATCTTTGTGGTACCTTCCAGCCTGATTGTTTCTTTCTATACTAAATATATATTAATATCACTTGGACCATCCAAAAGGCATTTTAAATGTCTTTTGGGTCATCCTTATATACATGACTCATTAATGTATAGTACTGTTTGGGGATTTAGGGAAAGGAGATACACTTTCTTAAAATTATACGACACCTTTTGTTCTGTATAAATGACTTTCTGGGTTTACACCAACAATTATTTCTAAGATTTAATACCATCTTCCTATACACCCTTCTTGGGGGATTTTCTTTCAGTAGCTTTGGATATGAGCTACAACCTAGTTTGTTATGACATTACATATTTATAGTCACACCCAATCGCACAGCTACCTGACTTCCAACAATCTCAAGTAGGCCAATCACAAATCTGGAAAAAATTAAGCTAAAACGCCCCTGAATCTTAGGGAAATGATGTCAACTTGTAGGTATAGAGAGTGTGTGTATTTCTTGCCTCCTCAAATACATTTTTTTAACTGGTTTTACCAAGTAACATTAACATTGCTCTAGGTTAGCTTGAGCAGGCAGTCTGACAACTGAGGCTGTGAAGATTAGGTTGCAGGTGATTGGTTGCAAAACAGACCCCTAAGTGTTTGTAAAGTATTGTAAAAAATAGGTCAGATCACAAAAAAGAAGCCAGAAACAGCAACAGTAGGCAACAAAAATTTAGTAGAGAAGCCAATACCCTACACATGTTTGGATACTGTGGAATGAGAAATGAAGTTAAGAAGTACTAGGAAAAAGCAACCAAGGAATATGGAATAATCAAGCTAAATAACTACTGCACCATAGGCAGTACAAAAGGTGCTGTTCATAATGATTACCACGGATCATCAGGAACAATTTAAATTAAGTTCAGTATGTTCCATGTACTGTGGCCATGAAATGAAAGGTCTGAGAGTGATTTGGAATCAGAGTTCTAAAGCTGCAAGAAATGTTTGAGTTGTGGAATTCAGTGATCTCTAACTTTGAGAACTCTAGTGAGACAAAGAAATATCTTCATGTCCCTTTTTATTTAAAAATGTAATATGCTTATATAAATACTTTAATTTTTTTATACTTTCATATTTGAAATTCCTTGGCCATATTCTACAAGTATCCTTTGTTTGTGCCATGGGTGGAAATTGTTTCTAATTCAGGTGGTCATAATTTAGGAAACTAACATTTATTTAGTTCTATTCTATAAAATATTACATTTAATCTTTAAACGTAGTTTTGTAATTTCTGTTATATCTTTCGATGAGTTGGAGAAACAGAAGATCAAGGGAGTCACGTTACTAGTTCAAGGCATGTAATTCAAAAGCAACAAAGCTGAAATTTGAATTCAAATTTCCGTCTCCAAAGGGCAAGTTCCTTCCAACACATGCTGCCTCTCCTGCTAAAAATCTTACATGGGCACATGGATATTGGCTTTATCCTCAGTCCATGGAGACACTTTCTTCCTCATATATTGTAAGGCAAGAAAGTTTAGAAGTTATTTTTGAAATGAATATGTTTGTTTTTATTATTAATAACTAACAAATGCACACAATTTCAACTAGTTATGAACAGAAGAATGGAAATGAAGTTCAAGACAAATGAGAAAGTGTATAACTATCTTGAAATGTTAGAGCCTGGAGTGATCACTTACATCACTGTCCGTTGATGACTGGCTTTCCACCATTTTACTTGATCTATGGTTGTCTATTTGTGCTTGGACACTTTTCTGAACACTATAACTTCACATGACATGCATTTATTTGAATTTTTTTTTATTTTACGAATGTCAAGACTCTTATTACTCTGGCATTTCTCTCTGTATAGTTCCTAGCCACTTTCCCTAGTTCTGCCTAGTGCAGTAAAGCTCAGTAAGTGAAACCTTTTCTTTTAGTTAATTTCTGATCCAGATATCAGTCTAAGTTTTTTCAACAAGTTCTCATATGTCATCATATTCTCATATGGCAAACTCCTGATTGCATTCTTCATATTCTAGAACAGTGGTTCTCAGCCTGGGCTAAACGTTGAATCACCTGGAAGCCTTTAAGAGTAATAATTTCAAGACGTCAGGACAGATTTTCAATGCCTTCATTACCAATATGTAATAGATAGTTCACAGAAAAATGGGGGAATGTTCTGTGTGTAAAAACATGCTTCAGAGTTCCAACAACACAGTGAAATTGCTACCTGGCCTTTGCCATGTTATTTCCTGCCTCTGGGTCTCAGTATTTTTGTGAAGATTAAACATAATCTTGTCTGCCCTGCTTGACTCATGAAGTAGCTGGAAAGATCACGTTCTTTGTAAACTTTAAATCATTATACAAACATTATTACTGTTATCATGATCCTTTAAATTTTTTAAATTGATTGCTTTGCCAAATTCTCATTGTTCACATCACTGGTTACCCAATATGTTCCCTAACATCTGTAGCCTTTTCTTCTTTTTCTAGATTTGAAATATTTTTCTCCTTTTCATTACTTGCCAATGAATGTAAGATAACCACAAACCTTCCCCCCCAAAATCCACGTATATTTGTGGAGAGTCAATAAAAATAATAAAAAGGGGAATTCAAGTTATTAAGTGTCTGATTTGTCTCAGCCATCACTATACTGCTCTTTATTTCTTTTAGACTGAATGCACACGAAACAATACGTATCTTCAGCTTTTTTATGTTTTGTGTTTAGCAAAGAGCACCATTCTGCAATCAAAAGATAATTTTTCTAGTCCTTTTTCTTACACTAGCAAGCTCTGTGGTCCTATGGAATCAGAGAGGAAGTAATTAGAAAAGAAAGAGGCACACAAAAGTAACGTGTGGTAAATACGAGTCTGCTTTAAGAAAAAACGATTTATAATTATAAAAAAATTTCAAACATGAGAAAAATCTGTGCAGGTTCAACTATGTACACATCGAGTTTATATTTTTTTATTTATAATTTCCTAGTGATCTCTTTCTGCTTTTTCAAAAACTTGACGTTAAAGTTTAGAAGATCCGTGAAACAAGGTATATACACACCATTTTCTAATCTGACCTATAACAATGTGTTGGGTATGCGCCAGTGTTTTCTGAAGCACCAAAAAGTCTGATATTTTATAGGAAAAAAATTAAATACTGGGACATTATTTTTAAGGCGGGAAAATTGGGTGTACCTAGTGAGTCAACTTTTTCGGTTTACATCTTTAATAGTACTTTGCTGATCCAAGTTTATTATCATTTCAGGATTTTTTAAAACTTTTTTTTGTATTTGATAATATTAGAGAAACATTTGTTATTAATCAAATGTCTGAATATTAGTTGTTTTATGGAAAGTTATTTCTATTTGAAGAGCAGAAACAGTCTTGTGTTTTTCACATTGCTGTATTTTAACATACTCCATTAACAGTGTAATAAAGCCATGGTGTTATGTTTTTAAAAGAAATATGAGTCTCATCTCCTAACATTTTCATTTTTCCCAAGAAAAAACTACTGGTAAGCCATTTCCATTCTACCTAATGAAAGTAAAATTCTAGTCAGACATGAAGTCCTCTGGCACAGTGTGTTTTGTTGCTGTCATTTTCATTGTTACAATCCTGAAAACTTGATTTAATAAAATTCAGAGCAAAAATGATTTATTCCTAGAATTTCTCTTACTTCTTAGGAGTCTTAGCTCAGCTTGAGCCATAGTTAAATTTGTTTATGCTCATGATCCAGAATGATTAATTGAGGCAATTATTTTCATATTTCTTTACTAAGTACAACTAAAGTTCAGAGAAATTTAAACACATACATACACTAGGGTGTTTTGGGGTACAGACTCAATCACTCAAACTTCAATCTGAAAATTTATTGGCAAATTCAATTTTTATAATATATTCTAAAATTTATTTTATTTTAATATTAGAATTCCAACCATGGTTAGACATATTTTAGAAGGATAATACTGGTTAAAGAGTTAAGAACAAATTATGAGCACACAAAAGTGGAAACAAAGAGACCAGTTAGAAGCCTATTGTAATAATTCACATTAAAGATGATGAATTGGGCCAAGTTTGTAGCAATAGAAATGAATAGCTGAATATATTGTATTTAGATCCAGGAACATTATTCAGGAATGTTATTCAGCAATAAAGAAAAAAAAAATCTACCAAATAATATGCAACAACATGGATGTATCTTGGAAAAATCATGCTAAGTGGAAAAAAAATGCAAAAGATTAAATAATGCATTATTCCATTTATGTGAAATTCTAGAACAGGAAAAATAGGAGTGACAAAACAGATCAGTGACTTTCTGGGATCTGAGGTGGGAATATGGCTTACCTTCAAAGGAGAATGGAAGAACTTTTGGGAGTGATGGAAATGTTCCAAAACTTGTTCATGGCAGTGATTGCTCAGGCAAATATGTTCACTTCAAGTATGTGAACTTCATTATATGTGAATTATACTTCAATAAAATTGTAAAGAAAAAATAAGTACGTTCCATAAGATTTTCTATCATAAAATATGGCAAAACAAGAACTGCAACGTTTTTGCCCTCAGCTACTAGTAGAAAGTGATCGTTATCTGACATGCATAAGATCATCATAAGATGAGGTTTTGGTGGCAGATTTCCACTTTGGATGTGGAAAATGTGAGATCCTTATTACATAACCAAGTGGAGATGCCAATCAGGCAGTTGGACATATGAATCTTTATTGAAAGGAGAAGTCTGGTCTAGAAATATACATTTAGGACTTACCAGTGTGTATATAGTACTTAAAGCTGGAAAACTGAAAGATAATGGTATTTGCTATCAATGAATGTTGATATAGAAGAGAAGTAGTAAAATAGAATAATTTACAAATTCTTGTATCATTTACCATTTCTATTTAAATGTCTATAGCCCATCCCAGCTCCCCAACTTAACTACAGGAAGAATGATTGTTGTTTGTATTTTTACTCTTGTTTTCTCATTGCCTGGCTAAACAGCTGGCTAAAAAAATTCTCATCAAAAGTGACTCAAAACACCTCTTTAAACTGATTATTCAACATAGAGAAGAAAAGAAAAAGATCCAACTAGTGTCACCATCTTGTAGCTTCAGTTGATTCTGAGAAATTATTTATAACCTGAGACTATGAAATACTTACCAAATGAAACAGAATTTGCTCTTTATCTGTTAAAATAAATTAAGAAAACAATCATATTGATTATTACCTGCCTGGTAACATATTTGTCTTAACTCACCTTCATATTGTATCTGAAACCACTGCTCTTGCAGTAGATCCCTAATTTGTTAGTAAGCATCTGCTCTCAACTATTGCTAAGGTGTTTACCTGATAAGTTTTTTGTTATGTTTTGTTTTGATAAATGGTTCTGACTTTCATAGGATATTTGTGAATTTATTCTGGTTAGATTGGAAGTCCTTTGTCTTCTTTAACTATTTCAGGAAATGTATTTTGGAAATTGTGATGATGGATTGGTACCAAAAATCCAGTCAAATTTTAGACTTAGATCAACCAATGACAATTAGTTTCATACTCTGAGCTGTGAAAGTTTGGATTCCTTTTTTTTTTTATAAATTCCATGGCTGACTTTCTGAAAATGTCATCTTTTCTTTGGTAACAGTGTGCACGATAGTTACAATGCTATGCAGATTTGCTATCAAATTCAAAGCAGTATCAATAGATACTAACAAATCACTGCCAACTCAAACTACAGTAATACAACAGTACAATTTATGTTATATACAGACTTGCATTCAGAAATCCTTAGTTCTATATGTTTATATGTATGTATATATAGAAAATACATACATATGTGTGTATATTTCTTTTGAAATAAATCTCCAATATTCACCAATATGGGTCTTATACAAGCAAGACTTATTTTTAACTTAAACAAGACTCAAAAGTCTATAATTTTTCTCATTTTGCAGTGCTGTACTTCGAACTTTCTTCTAATAGCATCTCCTTACTCTTTGATAGGTGTCTACCAAAAGGTTATTTTAGTAATTATATAACTTCCACGATTGGATTAACACAGAAATTTAAAGTATTCCATGGTGAGACTGACAACTGATCAGTACTCAGATGTGAAACATGGATTTTGAATAATTCTGCTTAATATATGTGTATGCTGATTCGTTGCTTCTTAATACATAATTTCAGACTTGACAAGTACTATAATAACATCCATTTTAATCTTGTTTATACACGTAAACATAATCTTATTATGCACATAAAGAAAAGTATGCTTTTAATTTGTACTGAAGAAATGATATCTTTGTTAGAATTTTTCATTTTTGAAAAACAAATTAATCGAAAGGAGAATAATAGTTAAGCACTGTAAAAGCTCCTTTCTTCATCAAATATGTTGCTTCTCCATGGTAATTTGCTAGTGAGTTATTAATTCATTGTCTTCTTTTAATTATTCTCCAGATGATATTTACTCCTAATAATTGTGTGTATCCTCAGATATTCAGTTTCTTTAAATTTGGCAAGCTATGAACAATGAAACAAAAACTGTTGTATTAAAAATAAACTAGAAGGACTTACAAATGTAAATCAAGCTATTACTAATGCTAAAAAATATTTGTACCAAAAATAGTGAAGAAAAATATCAGTGATATTTAAACAATGTCCTGTTTCAAACTATTAATCTTTTTAATGCACTTATGTATACAATTGAGGTCAGAAGTGGGTGGAAATGCAAGGGTAGAAGGGTTACAGGAGGCATCAGTAGTGTCTGCTACTGGTATTCAGTGCTGTTCAGATACCAAGTAAGAAAATCTTTGTGAACTGTCTAAGTATTATGCTAATAATCAAGAAATCATGGAAATACAAGAGCATTATTAGTGAAATAGAAGGAATGGGAGCTATAATTAAATGCTTAAGGTAGAGAGATAGTGAGATAATGAGTATAGGCTACTCTTTCAAGAAAGTGGTTGAGAAAGAAGGTGAAAAATAGGATGGTAGGTGGGGGGGTACTTGTGATCACTTAAGAATCATTTTTTGAAGAGAGGAATATCATATAGTGAATAAAAGCACAGACTATGGAGTCATATGTCAGGGTTCAAATCCTAGTGCTTCAGCACTAATTAGTTGTGTGATTTTACACAAGTTATTTAAATTCTCTGTGCCTCAGTTTCATCATCTGTAAAGTGAAGATAATGGAAGGTAATCTCATGAGGCTATCATGAGAATTAATGAGTAAATATGAGTATAATGTCAAATTGAGTGCCCAGAAAATAGTATGTAATATTCAAGTGTTAGATATCATTATGATCAGACTATGGTTACTTTAACTGGAGAGGTGAGTATTTTTAAATGTTATTTTGCTGGAGCTAATATAGAGATACATAATTGCAGATAGAAGATAGAAACTATACGTACAGGAGATAGGATAATGTTCCTGAGGAGGGATGAGAAGAGGATATTCAAGCACAATTGAAAGATTAACTTCAAATGGAAGAATACACACTATAAGAGAAAGAAGGAAAGAAGGAGAACAAACAGAGTGTCTCTCAGTGAGTTAGATGTTCTTATGTGAAAGCTTTGATTTCTTTTTGAAATTTTAGTAGGGTCATCATCTGTGAGTAAATGAAATTGTTAAGGGAAGAAAGTAAGAGTGTTGAGACAACATAGAATGTTTTAAATGGTCCTATTGAAAAATGAAAAGCTGATTAGGTTACCATTGTAGGCATGTTATGTCAATCTGTATTCTTGTTCAGTTAAGGACCAAAATCATTTTCCTGTACAGGAGCATGGGTGCGCGTACAGACACACACACCCCAAGAAAAACTGCAGTAATAAAGATCAAAGTCATTTAGAGGGGGAAAACACTCTAAAAGACAATTAAATATACAAGCACATATTTTAACTATTATAATGATTATACTGACTGTTTCTATTTCTAGCAATCACATATCCCCTTGACTTTTACTGTATAATTATGAATAAATTAACTTTCTAAGGATGTTTTACATGGGCAATTTACCTACTTAGTAATTAAGCATTTTCTTCTAATTGCAAAATACACTACCCTCTCATTATTACCATTTTTTCAATTACTTGGTTAAGTAATAAAAATGTTAAACTGACTTTTAAAAACAATGCTCAACCTGGCCATTTTCAAACAAAGATATCACAATAATAATTAATAAAGAACTATGTAGTGTGAGCAATTTCCAAGTATTTTTAAATATCGAATTTTAAAATAGATAAAAATATAATTCATTGTGAAATATCTGAAAAGATAGGAAAGTTCCATAAACAAGAGGACAAGTAGCTGTTTACGTTGAAAAAGATCATTCTGGATGGAAGAATAACAATTTTACCATGTAATATTTTCTGCAAGGATTTTCAGATTGTTAAATTGTAATTTTGATAGTTTTTGAAGTAATGTTAGATACTTCTTATTGCTTATCAAAAGATTTTCCCTCTTACCTTGAAAGCTGAAGGATTCACTCTTTTATAGAGAAACTTGTTTCATCGCCCAGCTTTCCAAAACATGGAAATAAAAATACAGATAAAATGGAAATATCTGACACAAACTTCTGTTTAAAAAAAATAACTTTACAACTATCTGCTTTTCTCATTTGTGATTTTCCTTTAATTACTATTCAATTTAATTTTTTGGAAGTCAAATTCAGGTAAATTATGATATCTTTATTATTATATGACTTACTTTGTAATGAATATGCTGCTTAAAAATTTTTCACAAAATAACAAGGAACCCATTTTTACTAAAAGAAAAAATATTCTCAGTAGATATGAATTGAAGATTTTTGCTATGTTTTCAGCATAGTTCTTGCAAATGATTTCATGTTGCTGCAAAAATTTTAGAAACAATACTTGATAAACTGATTTGCATATAATCTAGATTTTTTAATATCTAAAGAAGGATTAGTTAATTTTTAAATTTTGGATTAAAATACAAAACATGGCTTCAATTATTGTATAAATAAGTGGCAATACTAAAATTATGCTTGGTAAAAAAATATAGATAATTAATATAAATCCAATGATGTTTGACTTAAACATTAAAAGAAAGTAATGTATGATTAACTGTTGGCCTTTAAGAAAATATTAAATATTTTTATTATTATTTTTCAAATTATGTTTAAAACTTACAACATGTAATCATTAGAATATACAATTTACATGGATTTTTCTTATTTATTTATTTATTTATATTATGAATATTCATGAGACACAAGGTTAATTAATTATCACCCCTCATTCCCACGGTGTGAGGGCCAGCTTCACACTGGCTGCATACCCATTACCAGAAATTGCATCTGTACTCCGGGTTCCCCACCCAACATCCCCAACCTCCCTCCCACTTCTGCTCCCACTTTACCCCCCACTCCACCCTGTAGCCCAAGGCATGCTCTCTCCCTCTGTAAGACCAACGTGCCACTGTGGTCCCTCTCTCCTTCCTTCCCTCTCAACACTCAGATAAGATTGAGCACATGCGTTATTTATCCCTCTGTGCTTTGCTTATTTCACTCAACGTAAGTTTCTCCAGGTTCATCCGTGTTGTTGCAAATGAGAGTATTTCTTTCTTTTTTATGGCAGAGTAGTATTCCATGGTGTATATATACCACAGTTTCCTTATCCAATCATCCATTGATAGACGTTTAGGTTGGTTCCATATCGTGACTATTGTAAACAGAGCTTTGATGAAAATGGGAGTGCAGGTATCCCTTCTACATGATGATTTCTATTCCTCTGGGCATATACCTGGAAGAGGGATTGCTGAATCATATGGAAGATCTATCTGTAGTTGTTTGAGAAACCTCCATACTGTTTTCCATAGCGGTTGTACTAATTTACAGTCCCACCAACAGTGTAGGAGTGTTCCATTCTCTCCACACCCTCACCAGTATTTGTTATTCTCTGTCTTTTTGATTATGGCCAGTCTAACTGGGGTGAGGTGGTATCTCAATGTAGTTTTAATTTGCATTTTCCTGATGGCTAGTGATGTTGAGCATTTTTTCATGTATCTGTTGACCATTTGTATGTCTTCCTTTGAAAAATGTCTATTCAGCTCCTTTGCCCATTTTTTAATTGGATTATTTGTTTTTTTTTTTTTACTGTATAGTTGTTTGAGTTCTTTATGTATTCTGGATATTAATCCCTTGTTGGATGTATAGTTTGCAAATATTTTCTCCCATTCTGTGGGTTGTCTTTCTGCTCTTATTTGCAAGAGAAAATGTTTAGTTTCTTGAAATAAATTAGATGACTGAGAAAGTGGAAAATATGCATTTTTCATGATAGATGTTTTAGTAATGCAGGATTCATGCTAAATACTACATGCCAGTATTGAAGAAGATTAATGTAGCCTTAGAAACCTTATCTGTGTTTCTACCAAAGTTAGGAAGAAACTCAAATAGAGGTTTTTATGGGCTTCCTTTAACAATAAAAATCCAAGAGGGAAATATTTAGAGAGTAATAACAGTGACTATATTTAAATATAAGGTAATAATTTAAAGTTTGTATGGAAGAATTGTTTTATATTAGGAAATCTTTTCATATATTACTTATGAAATCAATAAAATTTAAAAGATCATATTTTTTAATTCAATTATCACTATTTATTTTTAAAGTATTCATAAAAATGTAGAAATATATCCTTAACATGATAAAGTATATAAAGTATACTGTTACACTAAATATAAGGAATATTAAATACATATTTAAATATTTTACTAAATATTACACACACTTTGTAATATGTGTTTCCAGCATACATAAAAAAAATGTTTTTCAATTTTTGGTATGAAAAATTATTTTTGGTGTATGCTAGAAATGCATAATACAAAGTGTAAAATTTAATAAAATACTTAAATATCTAACTGATGTTGCTTATATTTACTGTAATTGTATGCTTTATAATACATAATATATCTCATATTATATATAATATGTTATACATTATATTATACAACATATAAATTATATTAATTATATATTATATTATCAATTAGAGTGTTATAAATATTTAATTATGCTATTTATCATATATGATATCCATAGATATATATTACATCTATAGATATATAATTATTTCTATGTAGATGGAAATTATTCTTAATAAATTTATCATTTGAAATATTGTTATTAGCCCAGTATTTTATTAGAGTCAATCAAATTTATTACCTAATGAGGTTCCCTATGGACACCTTGAAGAATTCAGTGTTTGTGTATGTTAATATTAATTGAAAAAGTATACTTTTATCCATCTGTTATAAAATTGGTATAAAGTTTTAGCTAAACAGGGCAGTATAATCTATTAATTATTAAATTGTTTCAATTAATAGATCAACAACAAATTAATATTTGAGATTAAATGTAGGAATTAAGATTCCTTCTCTTAGGTTATCTTGGGCATATTTATTATCTTTTCCAAAGACTGTAATGTATTTCAGCAAGTATGAGGAGTTTCAGTGACAGTTTTCTCACCATTAATTATTGTTTCTGCAATCATTTGAAGTCTCCCTACGTAAAAACTTTGAAGAGTGCTAAAATGACAATTACTATAACAGTCTGGGTCATAAGAGATGATGCTTTAATAGTCCCAATGTACTTAAAGATACCCCACAGAGTCAATTGTGGGCATGTGCTACACTATAAAACTGTCTTGAGATATTAAAAACCAGGTTACTGTACAGTAATTCAATGTTTCCTGAGAGTGAAATATTAAATTCTTATATGCAATGTTTTACAGTTTTGAGGACTAAGCTTAGAATCATGAACTTAGAGTTCCTTCTGAATTGATGAGTAATTATGAATAATTCATTATTTTTCATTTTTGTATGATTTGCTCTCCTAACACAATGGAAAACACAATTTCTGATCCCCTATCTTCCAGAAATGTTCAGTGTATAATGATGCCGGAAACCTGAAGAATATCTAGTTTTTTAGTTGTATATCTGACTCCATTGGTGATAAAGAAAACCTCATTATTTTTGAATAGAACACATATTCAATGGGAAATTTGTCTTAGCAAGTCTCTTCCTTTCTTAAATAATCACTGTATTTTCTGGTCAATTAATTAACCCTTAAGTTTCTTAGGACAATGACTATGTCCTGTACTTCTTTTATACTCTCCATGCTCCAAAAAGAAAAAAAATGAAAAGAAAAAATAAAATAAAATAAAAAACAACGTACTGAATAAACTCAAACTTAAAGAAATTACCACAACTTCAAAATCTCAATAGAAATAGTTGAAATAAGAAGACAGGGGTGGGATGGGGTACTGGCAATCAACCAAATATTTGTTACTTAATATAACAATTCATATTCTTTGCACATATTTTGGTTAACTTCTGCTATTTTCCTAGGTTTTATAAACGGAAGATAATTTCTCCTTTCCAATTCATGATTTCCTCCTACTTACACTTGCATTTTACGTCAAGACTGATACACAGATTCAGACAGAAACTGCAGATTCCTTAAAAAACAGTTTAATTTAGGATAATTGCAATAGGTTAAAAGGTTCAGAATCTCTCATATTTAAAAAATGTTCTATGAATGATAAGCAATAATAAATACTAATCCCAAATGTCGATCCATGTGGGAGAGTCTCCCTACCTGGCATCGTCCATTTATCCCATTACTTCTCTTGAAAGGAGGCCAACATCACATTCTGTGTCTTCTTTATTGAAAGAATTTTCAGAAAGTGCGTAACAAACCAGACTTCCACTGAGTGAATATTTGAGAGCTTAATATGTACAGACATCCTAGCAGATTCAGTGGTGAACAAGGCAGGCAAGGACAGACAATAAGTAATTACAGGTGCTCTTAGCATAACTAAGATAAGTAGCATTCTTTGTAAGTGTATAGCACGGAGATTTTATGTGGCCTAGAAAGTCAAAGAATACTTTCCTAATGTAGTGACATTTGAGGAAAGAATTATAAGATGGGTAGATATTAGCCAAGAAATTATGGGGTGGAAGAGTATTCCAGACAGAAAAAATAGCATGTGCCAACATTTAGCATCCACAGGCTAGGACAAGTTTAAGAAAATTTTTAGAAAAATAATGTTAAGAAGACATTATAAACAAAAGAGAGACTTACATAGGATAGAGCAGGGGAGAGCTATATAGGCTTAAAGACAAGGAAATTGAACTTTACTCTGAAGGCAATGGGAAGACATTAAAAGGCTTTACAGAAGGGAGTGACAGAAAAGTTAGCATTTTTAGAAGGATGTTGTATAGGGAAATTCTACAGAAAAATCTCTATTGTCTACCTGGATGGATAGGAAGGCTGGGGGAAAAAAATGAGACTAAAATGAAAGCTAATTGTGCAGGAAATAAAAGTGATTAACAAGTTCAAGAAACAAAAGAAAATGCCATCAAATGCTCCACTTGGCACTGTGGTAAATACTTACATGATCAGAGTAATGTAAATACTTTATGGGTTTGGAAGTTCCAATTATAATTCACGTTTACATTGTAAAAGAGATGACAGAAGTTAGAAAATGGAAGTGAAGGAAGGAAATTGTCACTTTCACTTGGTAAACTGTCTGGAGTTCTCATAACAAGAAATAAAGGTAAATATGCTACATAAGGTTACAAAGGAGACCAAGGGAAAAATTAACACTAGTGACACAATTATAGCTTAAGAAAGGAAAATTTGGGGTACTCTAGGTGGCTAACTCCCCTTTTTCAGCAAGAAGTCAATAAACAATGCCTGTAATTAATCTATGTAAGAAATAGAAACAGAAGCATATTGCTTAGTGATATGGATAAAACACCTTCAACGCTGGAGGAGTGAGACTGGTGGGTTTGAATGTGGATCCTTGCTATTCATTATAAACACCCTTGTCAGATCTCATTTATAATATTGTACATAACTCAATTTTTAAAAATAAAGTATATTAGAATTTTAAGTGGTAATTATTTTATAGCATCTTTAGATCTGAAGGGATGAACTTTTGATCTTATATGTTTAAGAAATAAAGTATTGCATCCTTTCTTTTCAAAAATCTTTTTATCAGTGACTTTTAAATGTATCAAGTAATCTTTTGCATTTAGCATATTACTACAACTAATACAAACTTTGACATTTTTTCTTTTTTTTTTTTACTTTTCCAGCTTAACATCTGGTTTAGTTGGTTGTACAACTACCAATAGTAGTCTTCTTTACAGAGTATTCTGTTGTTTTTATTTTTCACATCAAAAGAAGTTGATATTTTCATATATTCTTACAAGTCTTGTTAGGTGCGAGGGAAACAGACAAGGAGAAATACTCCTACTTCTAACGTGTTATATTCTAACAAAGATTACCACCTAATTTCCAGATACACTGGCCACTGTCCAGTACCTCTCTTCTTAGAATATGTTCTTTTACCCACTCCCGCCTTGAAACTTGATCTTTCTTTGGATTCTGCTAATCACGTATTTCTGGTTCTGCTCTCACATCTTGTTGGCGGTTAGTAGAAGTACCCTTAACTTGATCAACATGCATGGCCCCGCTGCTTTTAAAATATAGGTTCCATTTTTTGCCTCTTTTCTCCTCATTTGATACAACCTCCCTCAGTGATCACTTAATTATAGATGACATGTATATTGCCTTCTCTGAGTGCCTCAACTATATATAAATACAAGGGATCTTCAAAAAGTTCATGGAAATATTTGTATTATCTTTTAATTCTATTTTTCCACGAGCATTTTGAAGTACCCTCGTATTAGGATGTCCCCTGGGCATTTTAAACTTAACTTGTAAAAAACTGAATTTATCTTCTTTCCTCTACTCTCACTCAAATGTGTTTCCTTATGGCCTAAGTTAACACAGTATTTGGCAAATAGCAGTGGTTCTGAAACTACACCTAGAGAACCATTGGGACAAAATAATCATTTAATATTTGTTAGATCAATAATTACTATGAATCAATGAATGGTTAAAATGAGTAACAGAGACTCAAAAATCAAACTTAAAGAGTAAATGGCGAGAAATATTCATAGAAGTTTAAAACTTTATTCTGAAAGAACAAGAAAGATCATTCAGTCTAACAGCCTCTTACTGTAAATTAATAAACTGAGGTCTAGATGGGTTAAGTGACTTGCATGAGGAAAAATAACTATATTCAACCAGCCTTGCTTTTCCATAAAAATAAAATAACTTCAAATGTAACATTTGTATTTAGCTAATCAAGTAATAATTTTCCAATTTCAGAAATGGAGATAGAGCAGATTATGGTTTCCCTGGACGAATAGGTCTTTGTACACAAGCACCGATTTTCTGGATGTGAATAAAATACTCCTAAGTTTTAGTGCTGTTCCCTGTACAGCTGATGTGCACAGCAAAAAAAGGAGAAATGTGAAGTTCAATATGTTGATTAAGGTTTCAGATTCTCACCACTCCAAGCAGTGTTTGAGAAAGCAGTATGTTGAAGAAAGTAACAGAGATGATTTGACACCTAGTGGTCTCAAAGACTGATGAATTCTTTATTTTGCCAGAACTAATAGCACTTCTAGCAATGCATACCAGTAAGTGTGAAAAGTACAGCAGTCTTGTTTTCTTAAGCTGTTTTATTATATTCCCAAGTTTAGATATTTGGTAGGACTCATCAGACTCCATAGAGTCTAAGGCTTTTATTTAAAGGCAAAGGATACAATGCAGCAAGAGAAAGAGAATACAGACAAACACTGAATGTCCAAGAGCCTTTTCATAACATAGATTCCCTGTGGGCCCAATCTCTGGGCAACTGGAGCAGGCTGTCTCTGGCTTGAACTGCCAAGACCTGTGCAAGGACTCTTGGTTTAAGGAGAGCTCACCGACAAAGCTCTCAGTGGCTTTATAAATAATCAAGGCAGACTAGTCAAACCAAAAAGGCTAGTTGCAAATTATTAGTGCAGAAGCTTATCTTGAGGGTCTCCAATGGAGTTGCAGACCCCAAATAGTATGTCAAATATCCTACTGCTATCTTTTTGGCCAAGAGTAACAAGATACACAGACGTTTCCAGAAATAAAGATAATACTTTTCTAGTCCAGCTATAAACCAACTTTATCATGCATAGAAATCTTGTAAAGAAGGCCACTGAAGCTTCTTTTTTATGGACCAGCAGCATAAGAAGCCAAGCAGGCTGACTCCCAGGTCTCTAGAAGTGGGCTACCAAAGCATATTGAGGTTAGGTAGGCCTGCAGATTTTGAGCTCTCCAGGAAAAATTGGTAACCCAGTCCTTCCCAAGTATTTATTAGAAGCCACTTACACACAATGGTAGCAATAGCATTGGTGCTATAAAATCAAAATGTGATATCATAATCAAGTTGCTTCAGAGAGATGTACATTGGCTTGAAGGCTTTAAATACTTTGAGGGACAAAGTCTCATGACAAAGTAGAATTTCCTTTGAAGGTACTAGTATCTAAAAAGTAATATCCAAGCAATATGAATTTTATGTGTGAAGAAAGTATTCAGAAAAAAATAGGAAAAATTCAATGCAATGAATTGCTGTTTCTCATTAGATATGTCTGTTATCAATTGCCAATTACAATTACAATAATTATGAACAAGGAGTTAGGAGACATAGAGCTCTGTTATCTGAAACAAATTTGAGAAAATCTTTTTCATATATATGGACATACCAACTGTGTTATTTAAGGGAAAAATCTTATTCTAGAATTTTTATCCAGTTTTTTTTTTTACCTACTTTTTTATTTCTACTCAATTCTGTCATCTGTTACCCTGATATTCTCCTAAATCCTAAATCGGAAGTCTGACATACTCTCTTAGTTCTCAGTACCTTATAGGGCATCTATGTTGCTTGAGTATCTATGATTTGCAAACAGCTGCTGCAGTCTTTGCCTTTAGATTCAGAATTAATTAGGTTCAGATCTTTTGCCAGAAAATCTAAGATAAAACATTTTGCAATATTCACAGTTACAAGATTCTTCTACCAATTAAAGAACCAAACAGTCACTTCCTATTTTATTTTAGAGCTCAACCCCCCCAAAATTCTAAAAACACAGCATTACAATTTTTTTCTCTTGCCCCATCACTGGCTTTTTTGCTGCACCTTTAAATTCACTTTGAACTCCTTTCGTGCCTCCTCTCCACAACACCTCAGCTCTTTACAGGAAATGTTTACCTAAATAAAATGCTTTAAACACTGTGTGACTCAGAGTAGGTACATTAGAACCTGGTACATGAGTTCATTCCTCTTAAAGAATTTCTTCTTTTTGTTACTGAGTTCTCGAATTTTACTGAATGTAGCACAAAATAAAGTGATACAATGATTTCTCATTCAGCCTAACAACGTTTTCTATTGTCTTTTTCCTTTCCTGACAGTATAAGCAAGTGGAACAATACATGTCATTCCATAAGTTACCAGCTGATATGCGTCAGAAAATACATGATTACTATGAGCACAGATATCAAGGCAAAATCTTCGACGAGGAAAATATTCTCAATGAACTCAATGATCCTCTGAGAGAGGTAAGATTTATATATTCCTCAGTCTTCATGGTACATGATCGTTGTTTACGTTCTCATTTCATGAGATATCCCCAAGTCCATGTTATGACACTATTCGGGGGGGGGGGGAGCTAAATGTTAAGATATCATTTTTCCTTTTACTCTCTTTTATATTTCTCCTATGTTTCTTTTCATTGTTAAAAAATACTATAAAAATTATTTCTCTAGTTGTGATCCTCAGAACTGTTCAACTTTTCGTATTTCTGGGTCTCAAAATTCCTTCTTATAGCCTCATTGCCCATATCTTCTCAGTCTCCCATTTGTGCTTACCAAACCATTCATTTACCTTTTTTTTTTTTACTTCTGTTCTCTCTCCTATCTTGATTTTCCCTGTTCATCTCCTTTATCCTGATCATGGACTGACCTGCTGCAAGCAATTCATTTCCTAGTACCTCGTTATAACACTTTGCAACATCAATAACCAACTCGTTGCCTTGCATCATCTTTCCATCCCTCCCTAAAAGTCTTTTCTCAACCCTTTAGAATGTTCAAGACGCTCCTAGACCAAAAGAACATGGTCTTGATTATCCATATTTCTTACACTGCTTCGCTCTCTCTTCTTTCTTTTAGTACTGACCTTTACAAAAGATTACTATGTAATTATTGCACTGTGGTTTGATCTCCACTTATTGACCAAAATTGCTTTCTTTAAAGTTATCAATGACCGGTTAATCATCAAATCCTATGTCTTTGAGCTGTTTCTGGTACTTATTTATGCTGCTAACTAAACACACATCCTGAATCTCCTCTTTGGGCTTCTTCAACACTGATCCCCTGGCATTTTATTATGTCTTTGAATTTATTTTTTTAAATTTCATCTCACACTTCAATTCCGTCAATTGGAGCTCTAACTTTCAGAAATAAATTCTATTTTCCTAAAAGCTACATGTTATCCCCTGTCCCCACATATATAGTGTGCAACGTAATAAAGCACTATCTTCCATCACTAAACCATTTATCTTTTAAAGTCTCTCTGTACATTTTTTAGTCTTTTTTCCAAATCACTTGTAATGGAAAACTTTAGTTCTTTTTTGAATCTTTTTTTCCCCTCTGTTCTATATACCCTATCACCAAATGCTGTCAATTAACTTTGGTAATACATCTTACTCCCACATCCTTGCTTCCTTTCCCAGCACCATCCAGTTATCCTGATTTTGCTTACCAAGGCTATTTGTACTATTCTCTCTGCTTTGCCTTCCAGCCTTTGGTCTGTTTTCTCTAACTACCATTTAAAGCATCACTACCAAATTAATTTTTGTTTGTGTGTACAAGCTGGCTATTTCTCTGCTCAGAAACTTTCAGTCTTTACCTTACAAATTTAATCAAATATAGACTCCTTCAGTTAATATGTCAACCCTTTTTCACTCTGACTCCAGCTAAATCTTCAGCTTTCCTTTCGCCTGCTGCCCTACATGTTCCAAAGTGGCCTAAAGCCAAACTGTGCAACTTGCTGTTTTGCAAAAATAAATGATAATTTCTCAACCTTGCACCATATGTTTTTCAGAAATGCCTCTCTACTGTTGGCAAAATCTAGTTCAAATAATACCTCTTTATTTCTACCTTCCTTGATCTACCAGACTGGCTCTGATCTCTCTTTTTTCTGACCCCTGTTCACTTAATCCATAACTCTTGCATGCTACTCACTTGTTCTATGTTACTATATTTTCAAATTTATTTTCTCCCATTTGTCCCAAAAATTCCATAAAAGCAAGAGCCATTTTGTTTATATTTTAACATTTTCTTAAATATTTTCATCCAACTAATGTCTTTGCCATTTACCACCATTTCTAAATTTCTGTATCCACTAAGTTATTTGTATTATTTTTTTTCTTGAAAAGTCATAAGATAGCAGTTAAGAGTTTTGAAAATGAAAGAGGCTTAATATCTGTTACTTATTAGCTTATTTTCCATACAAAGTCCTAGGCCAAGCTAGAATGTATAAATCTTTTTGCTTTTGGAAATATAATTCAAACCTTTTCTTATATATTTTTAAAAGAAAGCAATATATCATTTGTTTTAATAAAAATCTATCCATATGCATTGCTTTATCTCTTTGCTGGAATACAAAAGTTGTTTTAAATCGAAATCTTCTTCACTACAAGGCAGAAGCTGAGGACACTGGACCAGGTTGAGTTGTCAAGGTAGGGTGGGGCATGTCATAGCAGAGAGACAAAGGTAATCCAAGACAGCATCAGGGATAAAGATAAAATGAAAAGACAGGAAGATATGATAAAACTCTTTTTTTTTTTTGACTGGTGAGGGGATCGCAACCCTCGGCATGGTGTTGTCTGCACCATGCTCAGCCAGTGAGCACACCGGCCATCCCTAGATAGGATCCGAACCCATGGCCTCAGCGCTACCAGTGCCACACTCTCTTAAGTGAGCCACGGGGCCAGCCCAGTATATAATCTCTTGAGGTAATGCAGAAAGTCAACAGAACAAGTTTTAAAATGAACCCTAAGAAATTGCACCCTTAAATGGGAAGCATTCTTCTGTGCTAAAATTCTCAATGTAATGCAAAATGGGAATAACAAGAGAAATTTTTGTATTATTTGTGTTTTTGTAACTGTCCTTTCTCTTGCCACCATGTAATTTACAGTTGTCTTCAGTGGAAAAAATGTACTTTTCACTTTTACCAGCATCCACAGACATATCTCCACTTTCCTCAATTCCTATACCATTCAATCACTAAATTATGATCAATTTTCCCTCTTAACTTTTCAAATACCACAGTTTAGGTTCCCAGCCTCTTTTACCTCAACTTCTAAAGTGCACTCATAAATTTTCTCCCTGGCTTGAATCTCAACTAGCTCAAATGCACCCCATCATAGGGCTACCATATTGATTGATATAAAACACAAATTTGACGATGTCACTCTCTTCTTAAAACCTGAACATGATTTCCCATCCCCTGTGGAAAAAAGCCCAAGCTCCTTAACATGGCACAGGAGACCTTTCATAGCCTGCCTCTGTCTTCATTTGTATACATTAATGCTTCATCCATAAGGTATTGTTAATAATTTCTTGGGAATAAAATGCTGTTGATTGCCTCTTTGCCGTTCTTCATGCTACCTTCTCTATCTTCAATTCAGTTATCTTCTCCTTCCCAAAAAGTGCTCTTAAAAGGCATTATCCTCTTCATAAATTGTTCCTGACCACTCTGTCTCTATCACATTATTTATCATTTGTCAGTTTATTGTCTCTTAAAACTATGCACTTCTTGAGGGTAGAAATTGTGTCTTAACATTCTTGTATCTCTAGTGACCAGCATGTAGTAGAAACTCATATTTGTGGACAGTCTTCTTCAACAGAATTACGAATGGAAAACAGGGTAAGAATCAAGGCTACTTGATAAAATTAGAGATCCTTGAAATGGAAGCACAAAACGCTCCAGACACTTGACACCTTAAAGAGGTGAAAACAATGTTTTTCCATTTGCTCCTCTGCTCTTCAGCTTTTACTGCTCTGGCACCTTAATCACACAAAAGTCTAAATTAAATTTTATAGTGAGTTGAGACTTTCTTAGAAGGAAAAAAGCATGAGCAGTGTAGTAAAGCAAGGAAAGACATGCCAGAGAGATATCAAAAGTCATGTTTTTTGAAGAAAAGGCCAGTTCAGTAAGAACAATGAGAAATATGCTCCCTATCAAATTGGAGTACTGTGTACCTGCTACATTCAAGTCATGGTGATACATCACCAGGAATATCTAAAAAGTGATGAAATACATCATTCCACCTTGTGAAAGCTGCATTTTACTTAGGAAATGAGACATAAACATGCAAACGTGTGTTTTGGTCACTATTGTACTCTTAGTGTCTAGAAAGTGCCTAGCACATAGAAGACATTGAGTGACTGACACAATAATTGTCAAATGAGTGAACTAGTGTACTAAGAAAGGCAAAGCTAGATTATTTATTTATTTTGTGACAAAAGGTAAAAATAAGATTGCATATCCACACACATCACATGCAATTGCTAATCATATATTCAATTTTGAGTCAGCGTCTATGTTATCTTATAACAAGACTTTTAACTTAAAGTGCTCCGTTGTCCAGAAGGCTCATATTTATGAAAATAGTTTGCATAATTTGAGATAAGAGCAGTGATTTGGGCTAACACAAGTCTGGAAAGTCAGGAATTTATAAAAGTGAAGGATTGATCACACCCACAGAGTTTAAAAACATACAAATGAGTGTAAATGAGTATACAAACTAGTTTAAAAACTTATACAGATGAGTAATTCTTAAAAATAGAGAAAGAAAGTGAAATGCAGTGACAATGAAAATGAAAATTATTCTATATTCATAATCAACTAAGTCTATATTATGTTTTATACTCCAGAATTTCTTTGCAATATGTTTGAATACTGTTTAATATAAAGAATCCTGAAGATGTAAAATGGCACAAAGAATTTTATTTGTGTGACCTCTGAAAGCTCTTAAAAAATCTCATCTCATGCACATAAAATTAATTCAGTTACTTGATATTTCACAAAGACACTATTGAAATCATTCTTCTATTTTCATTTCTGTGGTGAAAATTAGGTGTTTTGTCGTTTCCATATGTTAGAGACAAATTGTTGAAACACCTTTAACAAACAACTAGTGCATTCTGATTACTGAAGTCTCAATTCAATTATTACCTCTTTGGAGAGGGCTTTCTTGAGGAGCTCATCTAAATTTGTTCCTTCACAGTCATTCTCTAACACATCGGCCTTTTTGTTGTGTACATATATATATCACTGTTGTGTTATTTTCTCTTAGTGTTTACTTGTTCATTGTCTGTTCTACTTTGTGAATTCAGGATCCAAGAAAGCACGGACTTTTTCTTAATTTCCATCATAACTCTGGCCCTCAGATAGTACATATTTAGTAATTACTTGTAGGATGAATAAACAAATGAAAATTAAATAAGGATCACATACTTGGCAAATCATCTCATCATTAGAGCTTGAAGAGAGCATTTTGTTGACAGAATAGTAATACTTCTGTTGATAACAAAAGTGATGCTCAGAATGATGAAGTGCTCTGTCCACAGAACTTTCTTAGTATCACTGTGAATTATTCTATGGTCAATATTTTTTCTAGTGTATGGCAAAAGGATGCTAGCATCTTTAGATTCTTCTGTGACTGTTTGGTGTATGCATTATATGCCAGAACATCCTTTTTTCACGTGGTTGTTTTCACTTTCTTTTTAATTTTCTCCAGGTTTATGCATTAGTCATTTAGTGTATTGTTAGGTCACAGGGTGGGGGGATATTTCAATAGAGTACCATTATAGAAGGTACAAAAATGTTCTGTCCTATCACTGTAACCCAATAATATCCACGGAAAAGATAGAAAATATCTTTTTCTCTCATGTTATGGTGACTGTTTTTGTCCTTCCACCCCAAATTCATATTGAAATCCTAACTCCTAAGGCAATGTTATTAAGAGGTGGGGTCTTTGGGAGGTGATTAGGTCATGAGCGTAGAGCCCTTATGAATGGATTAAGGCCCTTATCAAAGACACCCTAGAAAGATTCCTTGTCCCTTCTGTCATGCGAGAACACAGCAAAGAGATGGCTGGCCATCTATGAGCCAGGAAATGAGCTCTCACTAGACACCAAGTCTGCTGGCACCTTGATCTTGAACATCCCGGCCTCCAGAACTGTGAGAGATAAATTTCTTTTGTTGATAAGCCTCCCTGCCTGTGATACTTTGTTATAGCAGCTCAAATGGACCACGACAATTGCTGTGCTAGGTCTCCTGGAATACTGTCAACGGCTCATCAAACAGTTGTTGCTGGCTCCCTGTCTAAACCTAAGAAGTGAGATAGTTCAGGGTGTAGAAGATGCACAGTAGCAGAGAAGGTTGTCTGTTGGTATCCTTGGGCTAGACCATATGCACACTGAGCTCCACAGGAATTGTCAGCATCTGAGAAGTGATCGAAAAGTCACATCAGAAAGTTGTCGTCATTTCACTGTGAGCTAAAATACTTGGGCCGAATCAAGTATAATTTTCTGAGGAAAATTCTTAACATGTTAACCATAAACTTCACATTTTAAATTATAACTATTATTTGTGATGTATTCGTTATCTCTAATCTTCTCTCTAGTTGCTCTGTGGCTGTATCTAGTCAAAAATGTAAGACTGCGAAGTTGGACTTCAGTGATTTTTTTTATAGCCTGCCCTCCCTCCCAGTTGCAGCCTGACCTGGTATTCCCTGGAGAACACTTCTCTTTCTGCTCCTCCTGTCCACTAATAGTGTGCTCTTATTTGTCCCTAGTGCTGAGAAATATTCAAAGTGTTATTGTTTTGGATAGTTTAAATTCCCTTTGTGATTTTTCTCAGTGTCCTTAGTAAGTAGATGTATTCTTTCAGCAATGTAATAAGTAAAGAATGAGACTTTCTATTCAGTGTTATGGTTAACAGCATGGCCTTCGTTCCCAGCCTCACTACTAAGTAGATGCACAACTTTGGGCTATTTTCTTAACTTATATGGACTTCATTTTCCTCATCCCAAAATGTAAATGATGATAGTAATAACTACTTCAAAGAATTCTTGTAAAGATTAAGTGAGAAAAATATACAAAATATAGTAAAATTCCTGCCACCTAATAAGTAGACCATAAAATTTAACTCTTGGTGTTACTGTGATTCAACGAAGACTAGGATACAGTTCTTGCCCCCCCTGGATGTCACAGTGTAGTGAGAGACAGACATTTAAGTGACCGATTATAACAAGTAAATGCTGAGAGGGTGTTTGGCCAATACACAGGAAGGACACCAAGCACACCCTTATCTTATGCCCCGTTTATTTTGGAACTTATTCAATCTGCTAATAGGCTCTCCTTTCATTTCAACAGCCGTACTTATGGAGACAGTGCCGTAACATCAAAACTTGACATTGAAACGTTAGGGTCATAAGACTGATATATGCTTTAGTAAATGCTGTCAGTATATTTAAAAATAAAAATTAATTAGAAGAATTCAGTGAACTATGTGCCTCTGCTTATGAGAGCCTGTTGGAATGCGTACAAAGTAGGAAAGTCTATTTTTATTATGATCAGACTCATACTGATTCGATTAGAGCAAAATGGCAAACTTAACAGTCAAGGAAGAGGTTAATGCCCTTCTAGGCCTGTCTCCAAAGTTCAGAACTGATCTATTTTTAAACAATGGAGTGTGAATAGCCGTGGGCTAAAAATAGGTACAGATCATGTGTCCCAGTAGAATATAGAACGTCAGTATATTTCATTTTCACAGAACATGAATTGGGCTGAGAGTATAATCCTGTCCTTCTGACTTTAATTTGTCAGAATAGACTGTTATGTAAGAAAGAAAAATTTGCTTGCATATTTATTTCGTGTAATTCTGAATCACTTTTTAAAGTACATTCTTGTTGAGTTTTTAAATGCCTTCTGCAAATAGTATTGTAAAGCTACAGTAGTATTGTAAAGCTATACTGGGATCTTATAAGTGATCAGATAGTCACATAACAGGCATAAGTAATGAAAGATGAGAAAAATTATGTAAGTGACTTGGTCGTGGTCACAATACTAAACAAAGAAATTTGCTCTTCTCTCTTTTGGCCTAGAGCTTTTTTCATACATCCCTGGATTCTAGAAAACAAACAGACAAAACATTTATTGATTTCTTAACATGTGCAAGACATTGATCCAGGAGTGGTGGGGAAGGTAAATTGAAAGACGTGGTTTTCAATCTCACAGAAAGTGCTTATTATATGTTTGGAGAGACATGACATAAACATATGGAAAAGAAAAACGAAAAAAAAAAACACTGAGGAAAAAGTAAAAATCTATTACTAAAGAAACAGGAAATGTAGGAAGTCACATATGGTTAGCTGCCAGAGAAAGGCAGACTATGTGTACTAAAATTATTGAGAAAAGAGTGAACTCGCCATGGCCTGAAGCAGACTGGAAAAGCATCAGAGGGAAAGGTTTGCACTGAATCTGGAAGCACATGTAGAATTTGGGTAGACAAAGGAACACAAGATGACATTTTGGGTAAAGAAAATAGGGTAAATAAAAGAGATGCCTGTAATTCCAAAATCCAGTTTCTGCTCAGCTTCTCTCTTGGTCTAAGAAAGAGGGAAAATAAATTGAAAAAAGAACTTTTCTTTCTACAACCATTTAAGTTACAGTTTGAAATATGTGCAACTACAACTAAAATACAAGCTTGCTTTCATTGTTACAATAATTATTATTATTTTCTATTGGGAAAACCATGTCCTTTTTCCATGGTAATAATAACCATGAAGATTATTTTAAGTGATCTTGGGGAAGGGAACTAGAAAATAGAATTCAAACTAAAATAATTAAAATAATTAGAAACCAAACTCAAGAGCAACCCTGATTATTGCTAACAAGTCAATGCAGTCAATAGTATGTATTAACATACTTAAGATTAGAGAGATGCCTGTGTTTTGTAAAGCTTACATTTTGCATCCAGGCTCTATATTGAATTAAATGCAAATCCAAAGTACATAATATTGTTTTCCAGTGTTTTAAATTTGAACTATTAAAGGAGAGTATGTGTTATACATTTGTCTAGCTTATACAAATCAAGTTTCTCTTGTTTAAAATACCCCCCAAATTGATATGTAGCTAGAGCTTCACATGGGTAAATTATGTAATGATTCAGATATCTATCTCATATTGTTGTCTGATTTTGAAGCTTGCCTCGACAGAATATAGAGTAAGATAATGTGTGTCATGTAGAAGTGTTGATGATGATGATGATGATGGTGATGGTGATGGTGGTGGTGGTGGTGGTTGTTGTGATGATGATATTGATTTTTAAACATCCAAATATTCAGGTAGTTTGGTTTCGACATTACTTCAATCATCAAATAAGTCGCTTAGGGACATTATGTGCAGGTGTGTTGAGACAGATAAGCATATAAGCAGTGTAACCTGAGAGTTAAAAAGTGACAGAAAACTACTAACATGAGAAAAATCTGAGCTCTTGAGTTGGACACAGAGTGATGATTCAATATATACATGTTGGTCATTTAAAAGTCAAATATTGAGAAGTCTAAAAGGAAAGGAACAATATTAGATAATGCCTCTGAAATCCTCAAAATGCCTTAAACTTGAGATTTTAAAAATACTTCTGTCACAGGATTTATAGACTTATTGTGTTTATTTATAATTGTGAAGTAGGGAAAATAAATCTATTTTATATAGAAGTGACTAGCATGGTGTCTGTTCCCTAGTAAACTGTGTGTGTTTATGTTTTAAATTATCATGTTTTATAATAAAGAAAACACTTAGCAAAGAATCCAGAGTGAAGTAGGTGCTCAATAATATTATTTTTGTAACAATTACCACCCTAGGAACTCAATACTGATATTAATATATTTCAATGTTGTGATCTCCTAATGTGAGTCCTGTACTTTACCTGACATAAATATGATTGATTTATACTAGATCAATGACAAAGATCAGAAGCAGGAAAATATAGAGGGTTAAGAATTATGTCTCAAAAACTAATGAAAAAAAAGTAGATTTGACAAATGACTCATATTGGAATTTTTAAATCTAAATCATACTTTTCAAGGAAACAAAAGAATGATCATAGAAACTAGAATGAAGATAAAAAGACATATGTAATACATTTTTAAGCTTTTATGAGAAAGACTTCACAGTAAATTGTACACATTAGAAATTATCCCAATATAAAGCAATGCATGCTTTTGTGAAAGATAAACTTGCCTAATATATAGAATAGTTTGAGAGAAAAATATATTTAAAATTATTTTTAAATGAAGGAGCACACGTTAATAGGGCAAGAAAAATCAGTACCAAAGAGGCATTTGATTTTTATGGAATAATCTGCAAAGTATTATATCTAATAATGAGAATATCTTCTATAGCTGTTTCAATGAATTACAAAAAAAAGTCAAATGGCATGATGCATTCTTGTTTGCCCACTACAGATTCTTGGTGAGTTATTTCAAATTAGTTTCCCTTTGTTCCAATCCTGAATTTTTTATTTTTTTCTAGTATCATCAAAGTGAGTACACACACACACATACACACACAAACACACACACACACACACACACACACGGATACTTCAAAATTTTGTAGAAAAATAGAATTAAAAGATGAGATGAATCTTTCTATGAACTTTATATATATATATATGAGGGCATATACATTAGGCCTATGAGTTTATTTGGTTAAGTTTCATTCCTAACACAAAGATAAGCTTTAAATTTTCAACAGAATGTGTTGATTTATTTTCACTCTCTTTCCCTATGTTTGAGCAAATTCAATTTGTTAGAGCAGAACTACATAAGCCCCAGTGCTTAATCACTCTATCACTCCCCTCAAAAATCTATATATGCTGAATACAATGTCACATCATGGACTGGATCCGAGAATAAGAAAAGAACACGAGTGGAAAGCTAATCAAATGAGAATAAAGTTTGGAGTTTAATTAACAGTAATGCAGCAATGTTGATGTCTTAGCTTGACAAGTGTCTCATGGTAATATAAGACGTAAACCTTTGAAAAAAATTGCGTGAGGGATATATGGTAACACTACACAGTTTTGCAAGAATTCTGTAAATCTAAAGTTATTCCAAAGTAAAAACTATTTAAAAATCTATATATGTACTGGAAAGTAGATAGTATTTGCTTTGCTATCTGTAATCTTGATTGTCCCAACTTATTCTGTAAAATTAAGATAATAATACTAGTCTTTTATGGTTATTATGAAGATTAAATAAGATGATGTGTGTAAAATAATTTTTCAAACCCTAAGTCACTATACCCATCTAAGTTATTATTTCTATCCCAATTTTTTTTTATTGAAATATAATCGACTGTACATATCTGTGAGGTACAGCATTGAATATCAATACCTGTGTGCGATGTGTGATGCTCAATTCAGGATAATTACTATATTCAGCATTATACAGTGTAATCATTTTATGTGGCCCTTCTATTCCAATTTTGCCAAATGACAAGGCATCTGGGAATTTTAGACTGTTGTAGAAAGATGAAATTTTTATTTTTCTTTGGCTTGCCTATACAGGGATCTGAATCCATAACCATGGTGTTATAATACCACACTCTAACCAACTTGAGCTAACTGGCCAACCCAAAAGGTGAATATATATACATATTTTTCCCAAAGGCTGTAATGGAATTAGAATAGACTAACAGACTGGAATGTAAATAGACTTTTGAATTTTTTAAAAAATCTCTAAAATATCTGTTTCCCATATCTATAATTGTATAAGTAAGTCATTATAAAAATAATTTATTTTATGATCATCTGTTTTTTAAACTTCTCATCAGCATCCCTTTGGACAATTATATACACTCAGTTTAAGAATGGACTTTTCCTTCCTCCCACTGAATCATGGAAATTTGAAGGGGAATGGAGCAGATAATTTGTTTTATTGTAATGAGGGAAATGTGTCATTTCCTTGATTTTTTTTCTAACATTACCCTCTCTCACCACCAGTCTTTCTCTGAGTAGCGCTATTTCTAGTATTATATGAATATTGTATGATCCACTTTCATGAGATCCATAGAATAGCAAATTCCCAGAAAGTAGAATAAAGGATACCAGCGGTTGGAGGAGGGGGAAAGGGAAAGTTCTAATTTAAGGGTTACAAAGTTTTTGTTGGAAATGATGACAAGTTTTAAGTATAGATAGTGATGATGGTTATACAACATTGTGAATATACGTATGAATTGGACACTTAGGAATTGTCAAAACTATAAATATTTTTATATATATATTTACCATATTCTAAAAACATAGTATTATAAAATGTCCCTTCATCCTGCATCTCTAAATCATGGTCTCCAGAGCCTTTTCCATCTGCCTGCTGCTCTTGTCATGAGTGCCCAAGATACTTTGCATTCAATGCATTAAAGCAAAATATCCTTCCTCCACATATCTAAATATCATTTTTAAAATTTATTTCTCCCCAAATGGAAGAATTCTAGGGGTCTCAGAGTGTGTAGACTATGTTCCACATAGACTCAGAGTGACCCTGGCTAGATCGCTTGTGCTGTCCCTGCCGCATCCTCACCATCAGAAGAGGGGCACTACTATATCTTGATGGATCCTCAGAAGGAGCAACTTGGTTCTTCTTAGCCTTACTTGCTATATTGGTTTGCTAGGGCTCCCATCACAAAAATACTACAGAGCAGGTGGCTTAAGCAACAGAAGTTTGTTCTCTCATAGTTCTGGAGGCTAGATGTCCAAGATCAAAGTGTTGGTAGGTCTGGTTTCTTCTGAGGCCTCTCTCCTTGGCTTGCAGGTGGCCACCTTTTCACTATGCTTGTGCATCCCTGGTTTCCTTTTATGTGCAAATCTTCTCTTCTTCTAAGGACACCGGTCAGATTGGATTAGGGACCACCCTGATGTCTTCATTTTAACTTAATCACATATTCGAAGGCTCTATATCTAAATGCAGTCCCATTCTAAGGTATAGGGGCTTCAACATATGAATTTGGGGGGGATACAGCCCAACCCATAATACTTGCCAACACATGTAATGGTCCATGAAAATCTAACTAAAGTGAGAAGTAAATGAGTGTTTCACTTACCTTAGGACTGACTCTTGCTTGGTTTTAGGGCCTGGCCTGATTTCCTCATGTCTTTATGCACAAGTACATATATACAAACCATTTCTATTGCTGATCTGTGAATGATGAAATTGAATTTAAGTGGAGGATATTATAAAATTTAAAAACATAAGTTTTTATCAAATTCTCCAAATCACGTTCTCTCAGAATTGTCTTCTCATTTACTGTACTATCTGGTGGTCCTGTTTTAATAATATTTTTCAGTTCATCATACTTCCAGACATCCATTTTCTATATTTGCTGTATTTGACAATTCAAACTAATTTGTTCTTTGCATGTCAAGTAGGATTAACTCCCATTTTGCAAATCATTCTACACCTTACTGCAGACAATTGGAGCTGAATTGTGCTGAAGCTTACAGAAATCAAATTACTGCACTTGAGCCTTGGATACCACATAGTGGGGCTGAGAGGCAGTTTCTAATGAACACTCTCCTTGCAAATATGTAACTCTTTGATTTAATTTTTTGTTTGTTTGTTTATTCTTTGTCTGTTTCTACCTTCTGTTTGTTTCCTTTATAATCAAATGTAAGTGAAGATTAAAAGAATTTTATATTATCTGCTGTCTAGGAAGTTAAAGCAGTGGGACTACGCTAAGACTAAATTAATTTCAAATTCATTTGTACTCATATTATAAAGTTCAAATGTGATACCTCAAAACAAAATTCAATGCATATGAGAACTGTAACTACAGAAAACATTAAAATTTGAAAATCTATACATCTCGAAATTCAGCCTGCCTTATTTACTCTTTATAAGCAGGCAGATTTCATTTAAGCCACTTAATCATAATTTGCCATTTGCACATGGAGAGATTTCATGCTAATTACTTTTGACTCATAATTTGAAGACTATTAATCTATCAATTAATGATATAGCTGGATTTCAAAATAAGTAATAGAAAAAAGGCTAAAGCTTGCATTAAAGAGGCCATTGCAGCCTATTTCTCTCTCTCTCTCTCTGCTGGATTTTCTTAATATAACCATGATTAACACAAGATGAAACATTGTATGGCCACTAAAAAGAATGGCAATGAGGACTGTGCCACAACCTGGGAAATATTTTATGTTATAAAAGTGGAGAAAAAGAAAACAAATATTGAATGTACCTTATGATCACCACAATGTTAAGGTAAATAGGAGATTATCGGAAGGGAATACATAAATAAATTACTTTTACAAAGGTGATGAGAATACAGAGGTTATTTATATATATATATATATATATATATATATATATTTTTTTTTTTTTTTAAGGAAATTGTGTATATTCACTTTGTTTTCAAAGACTTTCAAAATACTGTTTGTGGTTGGCCAGTTAGTCCAATTGGTTAGAGCGTGATGTTGTAACACCAAGGTCAAGGGTTTGGATTGCTGTACTGGCCAGCCATCAAAAACAAACAAAAAGCATAAAAACCACCATTCGTTTGCAATGCAAAACATACCTGATTAATCTTCTTTAATGAGACAGAAATTAAATAAAACTAAAATTGAGACACCCTATATCAATTAATCTTCCCTTTTCTACCTCTAATTCTTTTAACCGCCCCCAAATAAATATTGAAGGAGTTCTTACCTTTGTAGTTTACCATATAATTTTGACACTCAAATTACTTATGAATTGCAATAAAAGCTCTTTTAAAAAAGTGTTACAGATTATCCTACCTAGAGAAAATAGGTCATTGTAAATAAATCCTCCTTATTAGAGACATAGAAATCAAGGGAAATGCTTTGAATTTAAGAAATTGAAGCAGGTACCTAACTTGTTAGTCAACATTTGAATACACGTTTAAAACATTTTTAAAACAGTAAGATCTCCTTGTGTAGGCTGATTTTCTTTAACATCTTGCAATGTAGAAGACAAACCACCAGATCAATATAAGAAGATGGGCAATAAAAAGAATTTTTTTAAAAAATTGCTCCCACGTGTTTCCTTTTTGTTTTTTAGTGGAATGTATATGTAATTTACAATTCACCTTCCAAATTTATTGTATCAACGTGGCAGTTTTATTACAAGAGCTCTATGTTTCATTGCTTGACTTTGGCCAAAACCTATGTTTATTTTATTATTTACAATGATCTCATAATGAATGTATACGTATATAAGTTCTTCCCTGAACTAGATTTAGACTTCCAGATACTTGTTTATTTTAGAAATCAAGGTTTTCATACCTGAATGTTTATGACTTGGAGTGTTTTATAAAAAATAGAGATTTTGAGTCATATCCTCTAAAGATTTAGATTCAGATTTTCTGCGTCTGGTTTGGGTCCTGGTAAACTGTATTTTAGAAACATATCATAAATAAAGGCACAGGGTTACTGTCTTCCTCTAAAGAATAACAGGGAGGAAATGTCATCTTTGGGAAGTCATTGAAACCATTTTTTTACTTCCTTATTGGTGCCAGGATGAGGGCTATAGCCTCAGGATACTGAGTATGTTCTGTTAAGGTCCAAGAACGGTCCTACAAGCTTACGAACTTCACCCCACCCTGGGCACCTTCTATTCTTCAAGCTCTGTGTTGGACACTTCACCAGTCGTTTCAGAGCTGCAGAAGCACGGAGGAACATTGAGAATCTTCATTTCAAGATGTGGATGTTTTTATTTTATTTTTTAAATTTTTAAATCTTTATTTTTATTTTTTGCCTTACAGACTTCATGTGGTCTTAGAGGTAATGATTGCAGATGTTCCTTAGAGTGAGGTTTCTTAAAATCAACTTTGGCTAGCCATTTCCAGATATTGACTTATTCTTCTCGGAAGTCTTGGGATCTTAATTTATCTTCCCATGGGTCAAACTAAACTATGTTTCACTAGTCTATGAAAATTTCACCTTCTAGCTTACCTTTCTCTTTAAGTTATAAATAAATATTGAAAAATTTTACCTTTTGTATGTGTTGCTGAATTTTTCATCAAATAAAATTCTAGCATAAAGGATTAAAAAGATCTAGAAGTGCATTCCACCCTTTTATTTTTCCAAATTCCCTTACACATGGCATCATGCTTCTTCTACAGCAGTGCTCACTTTCCAGTGGAAATGTAATGTGAATTATATACAGAATTTTAAATTTTCTAGTAGTTACAATTTTTGTATTAAGTCTTTATAATCTGTCATACATTTTTATAATTACAGCACATCATGACTTAGATGCTAAATTTTCCTCAAAAACGCTTAATCTGCATGTAGATTTTATAACATTTACAGCTGAAAAAGTATATCCACCTGTTCAAGTTTTTTCAAATATAATTTAATATCTTCTAATAACTGAACTGCCAGTTTTTAACTTTAAACTTAAATGCATTTAAATTAAATAAATTAAAATTCAGTTTCTCAGTCACACTATCTGCATTTCAAGTTTGCAGTAACCCCGTGTGGCTAGTGACTACCGTATTAGGCAATGTAGCTCTAGGAACAGACTGCAAACTTCCAGATAAGGTCTTCAAATGAAAACCTCCTTGAGACTCATTTGGCTCAGCTCTCAGATGGGGTTAATACTATATTTCATTGGGTTGTTGTGATAATTAAATGAGAAAACAGAAAGCAGTCAATAAGTGTTGGCTAGCATCCTCACGATGGTCATTACATTGCATTTAGATCAATGGTACTTACCCTCTTTTTGGTAATGGTCCCATTGAAAATCTAGTGAAAGCTGCCATCTATTTCACGTAAGACATGCACGTACTCTACACCTATTTGCGTATAACTTCAGAAGGCTCAAGGCAGCCACTTGAAGCCTGTTAACACGCTTGTTAATTGTCCTTAGAATCCAGTTTTTCAATACTGATTTTTTCTTCTAAATTGTATAGATCCGGCCACCAATACCTTTTGTTCCCTTACGTTATTTGTGACTGTGTATTGGAGTTCTTAGAGGAAATGAATTCATATTGACTAAGATGCTTATTTACCAGTATTATTTTGAATCATTTAGTTACGCTTCAAAATCTCATTTGTTTTCTTCCATATGAACCTTTTACAGTAATTTTCTGGTGATGCACAGAGGAGTTGCTTCATATTTACCTAACATATAAATGAATGTTGATAACTGAAGATAAAGTTGTTAGTTTTGTACATAAAAGCAACTTTATTTTTCTTAGTTTTCAAAAATTTTTTCGCTAATTATTATTAAAGCAGCTATCTTTTCATAGCAAACTTTGACTCACACATAATAAAACACAAACAAGGATTCTTTGTATATATTTTTAACTAGAACTATGTATTTTTAACGAATTCCACTACAGCAAATGTTTTGCCATTAAACTAAATAATCTGCCATGAAAATATGGACACTGCATAAAATATACATTCAAATTGCTTAAAAATGTCAATAATCTAAGAAATACATTTAAGTAAAACAATAGATACAGCTCTCAAATGGGTACAGTTTTAGATTAAAGAAGTTATAACACGCTGAAAGTGATGATTTTTTAAAAAATTCTAAACCATAGACAATTGCAAAATATAAGGGTGTAGGTTAATTCTAGGTGTTAAGCTTTTATAACTTTGATCCAGAAAAATAGGGAAGCCCCATGCTGGGGTTAAGGGAGCACGGTCAGCTTCTCAAGACATATTCTAGCTCTGTGGCCTGGACAATGCATTTTTTCTCTTTAAGCACCACTCTTTTCTGTGTATGTGGGAGAAATAAAACCAAATTCAATCTTATTCTTAAGTTGTTTTCTCCCAGAAATAGATGAGGTACAATATGAGAAGTACCTAGCTCAAAATGGGTGCTTAATAAACCTGTTCCCTTTCTCCTTTCTTCTACATCCATAATTTATAATCAAATTAAATTACAAAGTTCCTATGGGGGCTCCGCAGGGAGAACCAGAGATACTATTGAAGAAAATGTGGTATGTATACACAATGAAATACTACTCCACCATAAAAAAAAAAAAAAGAAATTCTGCCATTTGCAGCAATATGGATGAGTCTAGAGAAAATTACATGAAATAAGCAAGACAAAGAAAGAGATATACCACATGTTCTCACTCATAACTTACTGCTAGAAAGGAAGGAAAGGGGTGGGGAGAGAGAAGGAGGGAAAAAGAAAGGAATGAAGGAAAGAAAGAAAGAGAAGACCACAACAATAACTTTCGGAAGGAGAGATCAAACCTTAGGATACTAGAGTGTTGGGGAGGGAGGGAGGGGGTTTGGGAAGTGATAGGTCAGGAAAAGGGCATAAAGCAATAGAACAATTTGTAAAAATGAATATGCTACTAGTAAATAAAAATTTAAAATAAAAAAAGAGGGAAATAAAGGACACATACTGACAATCCTCAAAGAGGGTTTTCAGTTTGCTGACACTGTCCCCTACAGTAGAAGACATGCCCTCTTCCCTACCCCCAGGAGCAATAAATACTAGTTTCCCCATCTTTTCTTGCAGTTTCTTGCTTTGTGGTTCAAAGATCTCAATTTTATTGCCTTGAAGAAGCCTGTCAGATAGCCTAATTGCAGGAAGAAGCAAGATAATGCAAATGGTTTTTAGAAACTGTGGCAAACTCGAGCATGCATGCCACATATAAAGGAATTTGAATTCTGATTTTTAAAAACCATTCCTCTGTGGGAAATGAAAAGAACCAGGGTGTAGCCTTCAGTTTGCCACTTCACAGTCAGCAAATGTCCATGTCAGACTCTCACCATACATACAATTCAAAAGAACAAATTTATGATGAACATATAAACCTTCAGAATTTGTGGTAATTCTAAATATGTGCGAAGATAAGGTGGCTTCTTATCATAATCCATCAAAACCCTAGATTCTCAGAATCCATCAAAACCCCAAGTTAGGGAGCCAGGCTGATAACCCATAGTTCTTCCTCTTACAAGTGTGTAGTCACTGACTGACTACGTAACATCTTCTATAAAATGGTGTAGTAATAGTACCTAAGACATAAGATTGTTGTAAGGATGAAATAAAAAACATTTAGATCCATACCTGAAGCCCAGCAAGAACTCACTAAATGTTGGCTCTTACTTTTATAATGTTCATTCTTAAAATTATCCCTACCTTAAAGAAATTCCTAAAATCATTGAATTGCTATTTTGATTATAACTAGTCCAGGCTGCTAAATTGAAAAGAAAAATGGGATATCAGTACCACTCTGTAATAGGATGTTCTAAGTGGTCAAGTGTCAGTCAATATAGATTTGACTATATATTTGTGTTTCTAAAGTCAATATAGAAGTCTCCAAGTCCAGATGCTTTTTGAATATGTAAGTTCTTAGAAGGAAGCTTTTGTGTGTTCCACACAGTCTAAAAATATGGTTGTGTTGGAATGTAGGAATTTAGCAATGTAACAGCAGCTCTGTTTTGTTAAGATTACGCTATGATTCATTTGTGTAATGATGGTAATTATATTTATAGCTATCTTGCTTTAAACTTTTTAGAAATATACTGTTCAGAGTAATAGTAATGTAAAATGGAGCAGAATTAGATGTTTCACAAAATGGAATTTTACACAGTGATATTTAAGTCATCTACATATATAGTTCTAGAAGGAACCTCAAGATTATTCTTTTTCATAATAATCAAATAAAATATTACTTAAAAATTTCAAGGGACTCAGAGTATGTACAATTCCAAAATACAGATTCATGATTAACATAAATCCATCTAGAAGCAATCTAAATGTATTATATCCCATTTTTTCTGGTTGTTATAGAGTTAAACCAGGAAACAAATTACCAACAAAATGATTAGAATGAAAAGTACTATTGAAAGTGAAAAGGCAAATCACAGAAGAGAAGAAGATGTTTGCAATGCATCGCCCAAAAAAGAGTGTAAGATCTACAGTAGAAAAAAGGGGAAAACTCTTGAATAGGCACTTCACAAAATAGGGTATTCAATCTGACCAAAAAGCCTAAGAAAATGTGTAGAACAACATTACTCACGGGGAATTGCAAAACAATAAGATATTTCTACATACCCAACAATGGCTAAAATTTAAAAGAGTGAAAAAATCAAATTTTGCCAGGAACATAGGACGACTGGTACTTCACATATTGCTGGAATAAGAGAAACATAATGTACTCATTTAGAAAAACTTTTGGCAGTATCTGTTAAAGTTAAATATTTGTACGCTTATACTATCACCCAGAAATTCCAATATAAGGTATATATTCAAGAGAAATTAGTGCATTAGGTGCTCCAAGAGTGTTCATAATAGCTTTATATTATATTAGCCTAAAAACATCCAAATGTCATAAAGAGTAAAATGGATAAATAAATTGTGCATAGTTATAAAATGAAATACAGCCTGAAATAATTTTTTAAAAAATGGAATCAATTGCCACTGTACAACAACATGCATGAGTCACACAGACATAATTTGCTTTTGCTCAGCAGCAAAAGAAGCAAAACGTAAAAGACTACATGATATGTGGTTTCATTTATATGAATTTCAAGAACAAGCCAAACAGCTCTATGGGGATAGAAGTCAGAATAAGAATAGCTAGAACCTCTGGGGTTTACTGGGAAGGAGAAAAAGGAGTCTTCTGAGAAATGTTCTATATCTGGACCTGGGTGGTTATAAGAGTGCATATACTTGGAAAACTTCACTAAGATTTGTGTACACTTAAGATTTGTGTACTCACTATATCCACATTATATCTCAAAAAATAAAAGATTCCCTATGCTGTGACCAAATAATGAAATGCATAATCCTGTCATACTTTAGCAAAATAATGCCAAAAGCAAGGACTTTCAGATGTGAAATAAGCTGACATCATGTCAAAATAAGAGCAAATACAGGATTCTTTATTATTATTTGTTGTGTTATACTGTTTTGTAATAGATAAAACTTGACTTAAAGTCTTAGTACTACTCTTTAGCAGGGTTTCTATTTTCCAAATGAAAAGCATCTTAAAGAGGATATTGGATAAGAAAAAATTTTACATGAGTGTGTGTGTGAATGTTTTAGAAGGCATAAATAACTGGTCCGTTTGGTTCAATGGCAGGTCCCAGAAAAATCTGACATTACCTTTTCTAACTAATGTAGTCTTTAACACACTTTCTCAACTAATACAGATAAATTTACACCTAGGGTTCAAATATAGACTCTTCTTGATAACAAAAATTGTTTCAATTTGAAATATTGGAATGGTTTGCAGCATTTCCCAAAGCATCTGAGCTTATTTACTTGGAGTCTCAGTGTTTAGCTCCCAGCTAGAAATTTGAGAAAGCTGTTGGTGGACTCCAAGGCGGAAAATGCCTTTCAGGTGTCAAGGCAACCAATCTGCTCTTTCTCTGCAATCGCTGCTCTGTCTGAGCTTTTCCTCATAGGAATAAATGGAGCTGCAGGCCCCATGCATTTTCCTATGAGAAATCTTATGCAAAGAATATTACAGAAATCACACTCATAGCATTTATTCAGTCAACACTTTTATGTGCAACATATCCTCTATGGATTGTGACACTCATGTTGTAGTTGTCATCAGTAAAGCAACAACAAGTACACTATAGAGAACCTAATATTGTATAACTTCAAAATCATGTTACTTCTTATACCAAATATTTATTATGAATTATTTTAACAAAGTAAAATAACAAAAATTATAAATCACCTTCTCAGATGTTTAAATTAATTTTCTAATATGAATTGATTTTCAAATGTAAGAAGAAATTGAAATAGTGTATTTTAAGCAGTAACATTTGAAATCTGTTTTTTTTTCCAGTTGGCAATTTAAAATGTATTAAAATAAAAACTGCATTGATGCTACATAAGTTATGTAATAATATTCCTTTGAGGGAGAAATTTCTTCGGAGCAATATTTTTGTTTCTCCCTCATTTTTAGTGCCCTTAATGGAGGAAGATATATTTCAAACTTTGAGACAATTATGGATTTTTGTATTTGTAAATATACAAAATTTTACAAAATATTATAATTTGTGCAAAATATACAAAATTTGATAGAAACATACCTGAGATGGAAAAATATAAGATGAATATACAATTATGTGTTATTGATTGACTAAGTCATAAACTGCAGAGCAACAGAAAAGATATATTCAGGCCTGATATTTATCACTACATGCACTATCATGACTATTTTAAAATATTTCCTAGAAGATGGTATTTTTGGTCTTTATAAATGAGTTAATTGGAAGAAAATCACATTTATTTCCATAAGTATAAAGAGTACTGATTACATATTTAATAACCTTCTTATTTTATAATAGTTTTAGATTTGCAGAAATGTTGCAGAGATGGTACAGAGCATTTTCATATACCTAACACCCAATTTTCCCTATTTTTAACATCTTACATTAGTATGGTACATTTGTTACAACTATTGTTGTGACCAATACTGATGCATTACTAACTTAAATCTAAACATTATTCAGATTTCCTTAGTTTTTAGTTGAAGTCCTTTTTTCTGTCCCAGGGTCACATCCAAGATACATTACATTTAGTCATCATGTCTCCTTAGTCTCCTCTTGGCTGCAACAGTTTCCTCAGAATTTCTTTGTTTTTGATGACCTTGACAGTCTTAAGGAGCAGTGTTCAAGTATTGTGTAGAGTATCTCTCACTTTGAGTTTGCCAATATTTCTGTCTTGATTAAATTGGGATTATGGGTGTGGGGGATGAACACCACAGAAGTAAAATGCCCTTCTCATCACGTCATATCAAGGGCACATGTTATCCATAGGACTTATCACTCTTGATCACATGGCTTGAGATGGTGTTTGTCATGTGTCTCCACAGTAAAGTTACTCTTCTGCCACCTTTTCATATTATGCTCTTTGAATGGAATCACTATGCTTAGCCTACTCTTAAAGGACAGGAATTATAATCTACCTTCTTGAAGAAAGAGTATCTATATAAATTATTTGAAATTATTTAGAATTTGAATGGTAGATTTATCTATTCTCCCTCATTTTTTAATACATTCAATCACTTATTTATATCCATATGGGATTTGGGTTATTTATATTATACTTTTGATTTAATCTAACATTACATTATTTACTTCATTGCTCAAATTGTTTCAGCTTTGACCATTGGTAGCTTTTTTAGTCCACCCTCATCTCTGGAATTTTTTTTTTTTTTTGGTTGATTTTTTTGTTTGTTTATTCTTAGCACTTCCATATTTTCTGCTACTATAAGATGATCCAGAAAAGAAGTAATTGCTTTTTTTTTTTTTTGTCATTTTCGTGACCGGCACTCAGCCAGTGAGCGCACCGGCCATTCCTATATAGGATCCGAACCCGTGGCGGGAGCGTCACCGCGCTCCCAGCGCCGCACTCTCCCGAGTGCGCCACGGCTTGGCCCTGCTTTTTTTTTTTTTTTTACAAGTACAAACAGTAAACTTAGTAATTTGGAGCATGTTATTACTTAAGTCAGGACCATATGTTTGCTTCCCTTAGCAAGTGAGCTTTCCTCAGTTTAATGCCTTTAGACAATACTCCTAAATCAGGTAAGACACTCTGATAAAAGAGCTAATTATAAAAATTGACATAAAAATTCTGGATGGAGATTAGAGATATTGACAACTGTGTGTTTTATTTAAGTCAATGTGATATAAGAAAATATGATTGATGGATGGGGAACACTAAAGTTTTGTTTTACTTATGGAGAGATATTAATAACTTAATTAAGTATGTTTTCTCTAAGAGAATGTGCTATAAGGAAATGTGATGATGATAAAGAGCTTTTAAAAGTTTGCTTTACTTCTAGACTCACATAATTGTTTCTACTAAAGTATAATCCTCAACAAACAAATAAATTTCATGGGGAAATGAAAGGCTTTTAGGGGTCAAGAAGTTTGTCTCATTACATCTTTCCCTTTCATATAGTTGTTAGAATTTACAGTTTACAAAGAGAGGGAAAAACTGAAAGTTTTCTTTTGTTGAACTGGAAAAAGAATCTGAGGCACTGATAAGGTATCAGTTTATTTGAGTCTACGCAGCCTGGGAAGACACCACCAAATTGCCTTGGGAAGTGCTTTCCCAAGGGCCAGAGGAGCTTTAGCATATTTTATAATCAGATATAAGTGAAGAACAAAGGGGAGAAAAAGGGACAGCCCCTTCATCAGCACATCAGTTTTTCTATTGGTCACATAGCATTATGTAGGTTAGTGATTGGTCCTTGGTTGCATTCTATGTACAGATGCATGAGTAAGGGGCACAAGATACACTTTCTGCATTCCTAAGTTAATACACAGCCCTTTCAGGCATCACTAGGTCTGGTTTTAGGTTACAAATAGTATTGTATTAACAGTTCCAGAATGTGGGGACATGATTGTCACCCCATTTCAGAACCCCCAAGGCTTTGACCTCAGTCAGAGCAGATTTCTGGTTTATCACTTTTAAACAATAACAATAATGTGAAATTATTCCAGTAGGGTTATAATCAGGGAAGTTCCATTGAATAAACCTGAATATGCAAATATATCATAGAAAAAGGCATTCATATAAATAAATACCAGTTTAATTGTTTATAAAAATATATTTTCAATTATTTTCTAAAATTAAAGATGAGAGAATAGTGATGAGAAAAATTTGCACAGATTAAATTTAAAAACTTAGATGAAAGATTTCTCTATTAATTTTTATTTGAAAATTCTTATTTCCTCTGCAATCTGAATTGTTGTTTCCTACATTGTATTATTTTGTTATTTTATATGTGAATTCATTAACTCTCAAACAACCAATCTTGTCGCTTTAATGACATATCTGTGTCTTCTTTTAACACCACTTCACCTTTTTATCTTCTTGTGTTTTGTGTATAGAAGTGTTTTGAATAGTATGAAGCACATTTTTGTACACATAAGAGTTGTTTCTCAAGCCATTTGGTTGAGGAAGAAGAGTCATGTTACCACCTCCCATCAAAAATAAAGCTAGTCTTTGTGAACACTTTTTTCCACAGTTGAAAGTTCATCTTCCTTCCTTCCTTCCTTCCTTCCTTCCTTCCTTCCTTCCTTCCTTCCTTCCTTCCTTCCTTCCTTCCTTCCTTCCTTCCTTCCTTTTCTATTTTTTTTAGTATGCATGCATATTTATTGAGCACTCACTGCATCCTGAACACTGTTATTGCCCCGTACTCCACACCCCTGCCTTTCAGCACCAGCTAAAATTGGTCGGAAATTGCCCTAGATACATCCAACCATGGAGTCAGTTGTGCATTATTTGGGCTTGGATAATGCCAAGTACCAAGTACCACATGTAATACATTTCTCTTTACTCCTATGTCCAGTTTCTGAATGCTGTTGGTGATTCTTAAGTAGTTTATCATCTTTCATGAAACTCCACAAGTAGAGGCACTTCTTTGCTCTGCTAAACTCACAAGATATTGTTGAGGATGAAGCACCTTCTTTTCCAAGGTGGATCCAAAATGTCGTGACTTCTGTCTCAGCTGGAATCTTTTACCTGTCCTAAGACGATATCATTTCATTTTATGAAGCAAGATCAGGGAAACTGTCTTTCCCAGTTTGAAATCGAGGAATTTTCATAGTACGTTTTCCCAAGGCAGGGGATTTAGTTCCTAGACACAGTTAAAACCTCCATTTCTTCTTGACTTCTTAGCAGAAGTGACTTCAGTTTCTATGCCTCTTAAGCAACGTCACAAATTCAGGCCCAAGCCTTTTCTTTTGGGGTTTATTGGTGAAGAAATTTCTGAGAAATGGCATTGTGGTAAAATTTACATTTTCACTGTCTATTCTGTGTCACATTTCTGACTTGCAAGATTAAAAATTATTGATCCCTTACCCCTGTGTTGGACCAAAGAGATAAAAATGTGTCTAATCTAGATAGAATAAAATCAAACATGCAGATCTTCTAATTTGGAATTGGCCTGACCCTGTAAGTGAAACAAAGTCAGGAAAAGGGAAACATCGCCTTTCTTCAGTCCAAGACTTCCAATGGAAACACAAGAGGCTTTGGAAAGAGTGATTTTCTGATCTAACCTAGATAGAGATGGAATTTATAATTTTAGATTGGAGTATCCTTTGTATAACCTTTCTCTTCACTCTCCATTGTCCTTGCTCTAATGCACGTGATGTTAACAAAAAAACATCAAAATGCTTCTGTCTGGGAGCTGAGGCTTGTTTCAGTATTCCTGTCAGTAGAAAGGGTTAGATTATTCAACACAATGGAGCACGGAAGCAGTAATATTATATAGCTAATTGAAATGATATGGCTTTGCTTCTTTATAAATAAAAGATAAAAGGAAGGCTAAAATTCTTCCACAATTTATAAGTTTTAATTTTATGTACAGAATAGTAAAGAAATGGGAAGTTATAAAAGTTGGGACTTTATGTATTTAATTGATATTTATTAAATAATAAATATTTTCCTATACTACATTAGGGGCTGGGAATACAAACTTTCAACACAAAAATATACATAATCCCTGACTTTAATGAAATATATAGATTATTAGAATTTATGTATTTTTTAATTCTGAATTTAAATTGCAATGTTATGATATATATATATAAGTTTACAGTTTAGCACATGTTTTTCTTCCATGTATGATTAATATCTTTCCTAATATTTGTTATTCTTGTCATCTTTAGGAGATTGTCAACTTCAACTGTCGGAAACTAGTGGCTACAATGCCTCTTTTTGCTAACGCAGACCCTAATTTTGTGACTGCCATGCTGAGCAAATTGAGATTTGAGGTGTTTCAACCTGGAGATTATATCATACGAGAAGGAGCCGTGGGTAAAAAAATGTATTTCATTCAACATGGCGTTGCTGGTGTCATCACAAAATCCAGTAAAGAAATGAAGCTGACAGATGGCTCTTACTTTGGAGGTTAGTAAAATATAAAATGCAACCAAAATGAAATCTAAGTTGCTTGAGATATTTGTCTGTATCAGAATTTTGGAGATGTCCAAATGTGGGTTTGTTGGAACATGTATTTTAATTCTGATAAAAGGATATGCTTTCACATTTCAGGGTCACAGGTTGAACGCATTCTCATTTACCACTGCATTGGTTGGGGTATTGTTTCAATCTTTTAAATTGGAACCAAATAAGAGTGATTTAAACCGTATGAAAAGTATATTTTTCTCCCACACCCAAGTCCCAGGAAGGTTGGATGGCTCTCTCCTCGATGGTTTTCAGGGGCCCAGATTCCATTTACTTTGTTGGTCTGCCATCCACTGGAGTTTTTGTGTTTTCTTCTGTACATGAGAGGAACAGATTACTCTCCATCACATTTTGATATGACCCACAGGTGGACAAAGAGAATAGAGAAATGAAAACCTAGCAGGTTCTTTATAGACATGTGCCCAGAAATTGCCAACATCACTGCTATTCACATATGATTGACCAGAATTTAGTTACAGGATCACCCCTAGCTCTATGGAAGGCTGAGAAATGTAGCCCCTAGTTGGGTGGTAATTTACCTTGCTAACATTTTTGAAAATTTGGATTGTTTCCAAGTTTTACTGACTCCATTTCTAAACATGTATAAAATTTGCCTTAGAACGAAATTACTGGGTCAAAGTCTGTGTGTATGTTTAAACTGACATATATAACACCAAATTGCTTCTTTGATGATACTGTCTGTTTGCATTGCCAATTCAGTTTTACTTTTGTCCTCCTAATAAGTGAAAATGGAATTCCCTTATTGTCTAGTTTGCATTTCTGTTATTACTAGCGAGGCTGAGACATCTCTTCATAGATTTGTCAATCACCTATATTTATTTTTTTGTTCTTATTTTTTGCACATTTTTCTATTTTGTTTTACTTTTTAAACCCAATGAATAGAAATATTCCAAATATATATTTGTTATATCTGCTTTAACTATTTTTTCCAAGCCTGTTGTTTGTTTAACTTTGTTCATGGTCTCTTTCATCATTCTAATCCTCACTATTGTTGATTTGAATCTGTCTATCCTTTTATTAAGACATTAGAGAGTTTGTGTTTCTTAAGTGGGTTTTGAACACTGCAAAATTATGGAGATGCTTTCCATATTTTCCTCTATTTTGTTTAAGTTTTACTACACATTTTATTATTAATGCTTTATTATTATAATTTACTAGATTTGGTTATGAAACATACTTTCATTACATTTTTTTTTAAGTATTAGTTCATCCAAAGTATATTTGTGAGTATAGTGTGAGGTCAGATTCTATATTTTTTTACCCAAAAGAGATAACTTTTTCACAATCATTAATAGAGGATTTCATCCTTTCTGCAAAACTTTAAAATGTTTCTTTAATAATATGCTGAGTTTAAGAAATTTTCTTTTCTTTCACAGCTAAGATATATTTTTTAGGAATAGTTTTGAACTTTATTAATTGCTTTTTTGGAATTTATCAAAATAACCATAAAGTTAATATCCATTAATTAACTTCTTTGACTTTCCCCTCACCCATTAAGGACAATTTCAAAGTTTCCCTCTTTTCCTTTCTTCTGACATTTCTGCCTTTTCAGAATGATTCTGGGTGGCCTCATCAGTCCCTTAGCCTTTTATGCAGATTGTGCTAAGGAAAAAGAATATTAGGGAAAGTTAAAAATCTAACAAGGTCTATTTAAATGTTTAGGTAATGGAAGGAAAAAAAAGAAAAAAAAACCTACAGTGGTTGCCAGGGTTTCAGGGGAGGAGAGAGGAAGGGAAGAAGGGATAAAGAGGTGGAGCACAGAGGATTTTTAGAGCAGCAAAATTATCTGTGTGATACTGTAGTCATGAATACATGACATTTTGCATTTGGCAAAATCCACGGAACTGTACAACACAAAGAGGGAACCCTAATGTAAAATTGAGATAAAAATAATACATCAATATTGGTTCATAATTGTAGCAAATGTTCCATGCTAATACAACATGTTAATAGTAGGAGAAACTGTATGTGTGTCGGGAGGGAGGAAGGAATATGGGAACTATCTATATTTTCTCCATAAACCTTAAACAGCTTTAAAAATAAAGAATATTAAAGAAAAAAAAAAAGAAAGTGCAGACAACTAATGTTTGAACGATGAAAAAGATACAGAATAATTGTAATCTGATGGGGTAATAAAAGTATTCATGTACAGGCTACATTTAGGGGAAGGTTGGTTGGGGGAGAAATATCTCTGAAGCATTCTGGGGGTGTGATTAATATGTAGAAGAAAATTTTAGAAAGGAATTTTTTGAAGCGTTGTTATTCATTAAGAATGGATTTGTGAAGTTGGCAAATGTTTTGTGAATTCAAAGAAGGTTTTAGTTACTTTACAATTATATTTGGTAACATGACTAAGGCTTTATACAAAGGCTTTAATTTGTGGTCCCCTGGATTCGTGTGAGTTAAGCTGTTTGTAAAGTCAGTCACTTCAGTGAATGTACTTGTGTTGAACCATAGATCATTTCTGGGATAAAAACTATATTTTCTTGACATATTATTTCTTTAACACATTGCAGCAATTCTGTCTATAAGTGAGATTGGTCTGTAATTTTGTTGTTAGTGTGGTTATTTCTGTGATCCCCTAGATGACTTTGGCTATCAGGTTTTGTTCACCTCTTAGAAAGAGTAATAAAACTTTTTGAAAGAGTATTCTTTGTTTTAGAGAAGTTTAAATAATCTAGGCATTACCTGTTATTTGGAGATTTGTTAGGCTTCACAAGTAAAGCCACTTGTATCCAAGTCCTTGTCTTATATGGGTATTAAAATACTCAACTTTTCTACTTCTTTATGAGAAACCATTCAGTTTATTTAATTCAATTGTTCATAATACTGAATTGACATTACAATCTCCTGGGAAACTTAACAAAATCTGATGCTTGGGCAAAATTGTACCTTACATTTTCTGATATGACTGAGAGGTGTTCAGAACCAAACACAACTATGTAAAAAAAAGAAAAAAAGAAAAATCCACAGATGATTCCAAATAATTTTCAAATTACTTATAAATAGA